>NC_141379.1:10069829-10747652 GCF_017979445.1 Akebia trifoliata
TAAAAAGAAGAATTTACAGAATATTTAACAAGATAAGCAAGAATAATGAATTTGAAACTACATTAAATGGATGGACTTGCTCTGGCATTATTGAACTCTCTAAGGAGATTCTAGCCACTCATTGCAAGATTCATAATTGCAACAATTAATAAAAAGCAAAGATATGGGTGAAGAAGATGAAGACGACGATGATCGATCCGAAATTCTCCTTTTATAGCTCTTCCAACAATTACCTAAACAATGAGTGGTTCCTCTTGATGTTCTCACTACACTCAAGATCTCACTCAAAGGAAAATTGCAGAGAATTACAAAGAGGAGAAATCAAAACTTAGAGAAGAAGAGAGCAAGGAGAAGGACCATTCTCTAAAATCAACCCTCAAATTTATAATGTTCGTATTCGGGTAATCGGGTTGACTTTTCGGATGATTCGCTTCAAACTACCCATTCAGTTACAACCACCGAAGCTTCTAGAAGCTTCTGTGAAAATCTCGAGGGCAAATTCCTCGAGATGACCGCGGCGCGGTCATGCCTAGCCGCGGCGCGGTGACGTGGCGCCCAAATCGATCGAGATTTTTCTGGATGCTTCCTTTCGGCTCGTGTATTGTAACCGTAATTGTTTCGCGATTTGTTAGCTTCCACGTGCGCTACAATTAACACTAATATATCATTAGCTCTATTAATTTGGATAAATAAAATAATTTTGCAATTATTTAAATGAACTAACATTTATGTAATGGTAATCTTAGTGCAATTGTGGTCCCAAAATTGAATAATTGGGACCTTATTAGTTTTACTTCCATACAAATGTCTAATGTTTGGGGTAAGAATGCTTTATCCCTAAATAAATGTCAATTGATACTACATTGAAAAATAGGAGAAAAAATAAGATATGCATTAGGGGTCAGATAAGAACCCATGGAATGCTAGATTCAGAAACATGTCAACATAGATGGTTCACCCCGTTTATGAAATGATGAGTATGAGACCCACATTCCATTTGGCATACCTTGTCTTCATCCAATGTGCTGAACTTGTGGACCACCCCTCAAGCGAAAATCCAAAACTTACACATGTTTAGAGTTCCTAACCATTTTTCTGATATTGTTTTAGGATCGGTGCGAACTATTATCGAACATATATCTTTGGCATTTTTGATCAACAGATTGCCAATTTCTGTCTGTAATTAATACAGGGGAGAGTCTAATACATGAACGCTATGAAACAAAGACTACTTTGAAGAATATGCCATGTCAGACACCGTATCATATTTAAGTATCAAATACATGTCGGTATGCTTTAAAACACATCTCAATAACTAATATTTTATTTTCAGTTATTATATACATATTGTTTAATGTAGGTGCTAATAGAAAATACGTTCCCTCTATATTGAACTACAACTCTTTATCAGAATCATCTGCATATGCGATAAATTCTAGTGATGTGCCAACCTATCGGGTTTGTGGATAGTGTGTCTAGTTAAGTAGCATGGAAGTTTAGAAATTTTCCCAAGCATCAAGCACATAGTATTTTCTCTATAGTATCAACAACAATTAAGACAATTTCTTTTCTTTTTTCATTTTTTAAGAGTTATATTAGAAAAAAGGGGGATTAGAGACCCCCATTATACAAGGATAAACAGAATTTGAGAGAATAAAACCATCACCTCAAAACATTGAATCCACAAACTTTTTATAAGATTAGAAGTATCCTTTTAATAATTGCCTCCCAACTACAAAAAAAGGTTAACAAAAAAATGTCCAGATGGTTTTTCTTTGTAATCATTGAAATCTAAGGACCCAAAACAGGAGCTTTGCATTCAAGATAGAGATCTTGGTATCGAAGCCACACAATGGGAACAGCATAAAGTGTCAAAGTCATGCTGAAGAGAACGATCATGAAATGATATACCATCTCAAAATCAAGTAGTCAAGATACGGGACCATGAGCTTTTGTTTGCAAAAAAACTACTCATTATTGCAAAAGACTCCCAAACAATAACTTAACCAAAGATCGATAGCTAGAAAAGGAAATTCAACTCATAGGTAAAAAGAAGTCCACTCTATCCAATTAGAAAAAAAAATAAAAAAATCCAAATGAAAATTCCTAAAACATTATAAATCCTAAGATTACCTATCGGGTGAGGCTGATAATCACCCATAAAAAATTACTCATATTGCATTGCAAAAGACTCACACCTAAAAGCAATTTAACCACCTTATAATTCAAATCAAACTAATAATTATTAATTTCCTAATTCCAACTTTTCTTCTATAACTAAAATGGGTCCTAAGACGTTGAGATCTTTCTAAAACTAATAATTCCACCTTATAATTACAACTTATATATTTGATCATAACTTGCTCCATCCAAGTCCAAATTGTGTAATTAGTCACGTTGAAAAGCTAATAGAATAAACTTTCCAATATGCCAAAAGATAAGCATTTAAAAACCTATTGAACAAAAAAACAATGGATGTAAATAAAGTGACGAGATCATAATTTCAGACAACTCAACCTATGGCCAATCAACCTTGAGTTTGACCCAAAGGTGGAAAGGTGAAACCCAATATTAGGCACTTATTACCATTGAAACATAGATATCCTCCCCAATTGGACTCCCAACTCATTAAAACATAGATATTTGAAGGATGATTAGGATTGACCAATTAATGAAAATTGCAAAAAAAATAAAAAAAAAATAAGGCACTCTCATTCTTAGCACACCTCTATTTTTTTTCTTTTCTTTGCTAAGTAGACAAGGGATTTTATGATATAGATAGATATGAGTGTGTGGGCGTGGGTGGGTGTGTATGTGTGTGGAGGGGGGGGGGGGGGTTGGGACAAATTCAAGACAAGAAAGCAAACATCAGATGAAAACATATTCAACAAATGTGGAGACAGCAGATTAAAGCCACGACAAAAGATGAAGTAAAAGTAAAGGAGAAGAACTTACAACCTCTTCAGCTTGAAGTTTCTCTGCCCATCCATTCAAAGTATATGGATCATTCACAACTATACAAATTACGGAATTGATACCTTTGGCTTGGAATTTATCAATATTGTTCTTGTAACTCGGTACATGTTGTGTTGAACAAACACCAGTGTATGCACCCTATAAAATGACAAATGCAAGCATACATAAATAAAATTACACAAAGAAAGAAAACAATCATCAACAACTTTGCTTAATGGGTCAACAAAAAATAAGGCCTTTTTCTTCATGAATAATAAAAAAATATAAAAAAGAAGACCTTATGAAAACATTGAAAATTTGAGAAAGAAAACAACCAACTGAATTACATCCAATTAAAAAACAAAGACAAAACATTAATGATTCCTTAAATTCTCAATTATAACATTAGTTGATATTGACATAAATCAACAGACACCCATCAACAATAGCTAATAAAATCAAATTCACAAAATCAAATCTAATAGATAATAATACCCAAATATTTTCCAGTCCTATGAAACCATAGATGAAAACAAAACATTAAAATGGAAAGTAGATTGATTTTCATCTCTGCTCGTGGGAAGTGCAAAATAAATTCTTTTCACACCCCTAAAATGGTGTGTTCCAAATCTGGATAGTAGGAAGATGACTCATAATAATTCTACAACAATAACAACAAAACCTTATCCCAAAGATATAAAGAATCATGTTATTCAATGTAAAGAAAATTTAAAAATAAAAACAAGTTCATATACACATAATGAAGAAGGGGTTAAAAAAAAAAAGATACCTTCAACAAAACTCCCCTCCTTTGAGTTCAAAAAGGATCCCCTTGGATGGATTGTAAGGTTTCAGGTGTTATGAGACGATCCACATATAAAACCAGATGATCACCCATTCCCTCAACAAAATTCCCCTCCTTTGAGTCAAAAAATTTCTCTTTTTGACCTCTAATAATAAAAAGATAGATAAGATGAATGCTTTAAAACCCCTATTATAGAAAACTCAAATTCTTCGTTCCAGTAGTTCTGTTAAACCAGAAATTAAAATCAACAAACAGCAACAACAAAAAGCCTAAGAAAATACTTCAAATCCATTATAAAACTTCCAATATATCTAATTTGATTCTTTCAAACCCTAAAATACCCAAAATTTTAACAAAAAATTTAATTTTTTTCTCCTTTCAAAATAAGAAAAGCTCCACAACTATACAAAGATTTTAAAAAAAATGTAAAAATAAAAAACAAAACACAACTCAATCGTGAATATCAAACCCAATAAATCCACTATTTCGCTGAAAATCAGAGCTAATCGAATGAATCCTTCTAGAGAAACAATCACAGAAAGAGATTCAAAGGAAAAAATTTGAAAATTTCATCAAATCATCTAATGTACCTTAAACGCTCTTCTTCGATCGCGTGGTTGGTCTTCGTTTTGAGCTTCAAAGAAAGAACTCAACGATGCTTTGAAGCCCGTCAAATGCGAAGAGTTCAATATATACTGAAACATGAGAGAGAGAGAGAGAGCTTACCTTGCAATCCAGCTTGTCGAAGTAATCTCACAACCACTCACAGATGAGAGAAAATGGGAGAGAATGACAGAGAAGAAGGAATGAGGGGGAAAATGAGGGAGGGAAAAGGATTTTCACGACTCTCTTTTGCGAGTCAAATTTCGGTCCATAAGGTAGTATATTTTAGTGGCAGATTTTTTTTTTTTGCTGCCATTTCTAAATAAATTGAGTGGAGAGTTATGCATGAGTCCTTGTAACGGCGGAAAAAATTATCGGCTGCAAAAAATATACCATACTACAGCTAAAATAGACATCCGTTGCTATAAACTGACGCTATAGATAAAAAATTATATATAAATTTTTTTTTTTGATTTTTTTAGTGACGGATTCATTAATCCGCTACTATATTAAATTTTTTAAAAAAAATTTGATAAAGACAATTCACTAAATCGAAGTATTTATATAAAAAAATTTGATTTTTTAATGGCGGATATATTAATCCGCTGCTATATTTAATTTTTTAAAAAATTGATAAAGAAAACTCAATAAACTGAAAAAAAGATTGATTTTTTTTAGTGGCGGATACATTAATCCGTTGCTGAATTCAATTTTAAAAAAAAAATTGATAAAGAGAACTCTCTAAATCGAACTTTTTTCATTAAAAAATGATTTTTTTAGTGGTAGATATAGTTTTTCGCTTATAAATGTACTGAATAAATAGAAATTACTTAGGGTGAATTTTGGTGCGTATGCGTAGGTCCCTATAGCGGCGGATACAATTATCCACTATAAAAAATGCACCTATAGAGGCAGATAAAATTTTCCGCTGCAACAAATGATACCTATAGAGGCGGATAAAATTATCCGCTGTTATAAACCGTTGCTGTAGATAAAAAATGTTGTAGTGATTTCAAACCTCGACCCCAATTGTATACTATCAGGATTCATCTTTAAAAGACAATAGATTACCTAGAAAACCCATCTTCTCAACTTTCATTAAAATACATGTTAAATACAACCTGTCTTCGCAACTTGCATTTAACCAATGTCATGTTCATAGTTTGAAACTAGGGATATAGTATGTTCTCTTCCATTTAAATCCTAAAAGAGGCGTTTTTTTTCATATGAGAGTTTGAGGGGATCAAATTTTCAAAAGATTACATAGTTTACGAAATCCCTTCTCCGAAAAACAAGAAACCCTTCTCAACCGATAAAATGCGAAGTCCAAAAAGAAGAAAATTTACAGAAACCTCTACAGAGGACCAAGCATAAAAAACAACTACCTACACGTCAAACATTTCTTAGTTGATACACGTCATCACCATTATTTTTGCACTGGAGTGTTTGTAGATACGTGATCCTCGATTACGAGTACCATGTCTACTAAGAATTGGAGTCGCCACCATTCATATTGTAAGTGGGTGTGAATGGTCACCCGATGTCTATTTTTAGAAAAACATCATTTTTGGCACGTAGTGACTCTCGATGGATAAAGTACCGATCCACCTCGAGATCGGGGTAAGCGGCTCGATTGGAGAAAAGGGAAGGTGTTAGGCACAATTTTCTTCCCGTCAAGTGGCAGTAACCTCAACTCAACTCAGTTGAATTTTTGGATAAAAAACTTAAATAAAATGAAGTGCCACGTGTCGACAACATGTGCCCTAAGTAGTGATTTATTTTTGGCTTGATTATATGATCATTCCATTGATGGAATGATCCTTATAAATCTTTGCCTCATATGTGATTTTAAAAAAAAGTGTTGGCTATGGTTACGGACCCATTCTCATGAGTTGAGAAGGATTCGAGCTCCGATTGCCTAAAAAACAGTTTAGGGATAAAATCGATTTTATTTTAAAATGGATTACAACCCTTATACTTTTGATTGAATCGAAATTCAATCTACCGGAGATAAATGAGGGAAATCATTGCATTTTAAAGGCTTTCTAAAATAAAAATAAAGAGAGGAGAGGGATAATAGAAGAGGGATGAGGAGAGGGTAGAGAGATAGAGAGGGGGGTGGTTTCTTTTGAACCCACCTTGAAGCTTCTCTTTTCTTCTTTCCTTCTTCTTATATGTCTTATTGAGTCCTTAGTGATTTAGGAAAATATCTACCTTTTTTTTTTGTTTTGTATAATTGAAAGAGTAAAGAAGAGTTGATGAGAGAATTGAGATGTAGTATATTTTTTTATTATTGTGAGACTTGTGGAGAGAAAGTTGGGGAGTGAGAATTAGTAAGACTTGGTAACCATTTTTGGAAGGGGAAGGGGGGTATTTATAGATGTTTGGAAGATATTTTAGGGGTATAATGGGGTGAAAGATTGAGAAGAAATAGAATGGTTAGGGATTGAATGTGAGGGGTATGTAATTTTGAGTGGATAAGAGGGTAATTATGTAATGAAAGAATGAGTGGTGTTTGGATCCAAATAGTTTAGATCTTATCCAAACCATTTGGGTATAGTGTTTGGTGAGATGTGATTATAGGTGCTTAAAAAGGTAGTTGATTGATTGAGTGGTGTTTGGTTTAAGAGAATGGAGGGTGTAAGATAGTGGTTGAGTGTTTGGTGAGTTGAGGGGAATGAATTTTAATTAGTTTTTGGGAGGGTGAGGGAGATGATGACATGTGGCAAGATGTGTGGAGATTAGAGGTTTAGATGAATTGATGGGAGATAATTAGTATTTGATTTGAGAGGATGAGTGTATGTTTAGGTTGTAGAGATAGGTTTATAGGGAATGATGATGGTAGATTAGGGGGAGATATGATAATGGTAGGTTAGGGGAAGTGTGGGTTGGAGGTGTTTGATTTGAGAGAATGGAGGTTTATAAGAAGTGATGAGGGTAGGTTAGGGGAAGGTGTGGATTGATGTGATTTTTTAGAGAAAAGGTGATTTGGGTAGTTAATTATTTAGAGAAATGTGATGGGGTGGGTGGTTTGATGAGGAAGATGAGAAGGGGTGATGACATGTGTCACCTTTTGATGATTAAATAGTAATTGGTTGATGTGGGTTGTGGGTTAAATATGAATTGGATATAGGTTTAGGCTTAGAGGTATTGGGCTTGGGTTTTAGGAATTGGTTGGGATCATTTTGGATTGGATTTTGAGAGGGTGGATATGTTTTAGGTTTTTAGATGATATGGGATTTGATTTATGTTAGGGGATAATGCAAGAAATACATTTTAGGTGACTTGCGGGTTCGTGGGCCTTAGATGGACTTAGGTTTTTTCAGATTTGGAAATTGAGCGGTAAAGGTAGAGGAAGTGATAGGTATCCCAAGTCTCATTTTAATTTTATCCATTTTTTTTTTTTTTTTTGAGGTTTTGAAATTATTGGATTAATCAAAACGCCACGTGTTGGCAAATCGGGCTTTTTAGGCCCGTTGGTGAACTTTATCGAAAATTTGACATTTTTAGTTTTGAAAGCGGAGCGGTGAATATTGGGAAAGCGTAGGGTAGGCTGAGTCCTTTTGGTGGGCTCCCTAAATCATTAGGAAGTCGTAGGGGCCTTTGTTCGATCAAAATGTCACTTTTCAATGACTTGGGCCCTTAAGGCCCGTTGGCCCATTTATTTGAAAAATTAGTATTTTTGGATCCTTTCAAGTAGGACTCGTTCAAATTGGGGTGTCTACAGTGTTAATTAGAGAAAATATTAAGATTTATACTCTCATTTTTATCAAAATCAATAAAATCATATGCTATCTTATTTCACAAATCATGAGGTAGTTTCACGAAATTTATTGTCGACAAGAGAAACTTGTAGAACCCTAAATCTAAGGGTCAAAAAATCACCTTAACAAGGACAACCACCCTACCCCACCTCACCTCAGGGCATAAAATGGGTTGGACTTAATTCAAAATCCGAGTGACCCAAAACTCAAATATAACAAGTTTCGATCTTGGGGTAGATCCAAATAAAAAGAATGGTAAATGATTCCAATATGGTTTAATGTCCCTTGGTCCAAAATTATCCAATTTGATGCGACTGACCTGAATCTATGATTCTCATAGTCCGTGGATGATTCTAATATGAACTGCAACTCAACCCGATCCGACGGGTTCAAATGTTGTGTTATTTAGCATGATCTGATTCGGATCCGGGTTTGTATCCGAGTTTTTCTATCCGGATCTGACTATGGATATAATTAGATCAGACACTGATCCGACCCATTTATGCCCGCACACACTACACAGACACCCCATGACATCCACAAATCTGCAAAGCGACTCCGACAACACCTCCCAAAACCCTCGTAAGTCTCTCTCTCGTCTTTGTTGCATTCTCTCTCCTAGGGTTTCAATTTTCAATACATTTTATTGTATTTTTAGGGTTCTTATCGTTTTTTTTTTTCTGGGATTGATGCCTCGTTTCAGCCAGTTGATCGAATCTCTCCTGCCAAAACAAACTACTGGTTTTATTATTTGGTTATGTTGGTTTAGGATCAGGAGGTTCGGTGTCGGTGTTTAGGGTTTAAAGTTCTGAAAGTTTTGAAGAAATATCAGGTCTATTTATATCACCATTTTTTCCCTCATAAGAAGATCTTTCTCGTTATCTTCATAAAAATGGCGAACCTAAGAGGCTCATTTAGGACATCAGATTAATGAAAGTTATTGCTTTTAATTATCTTAAAACCTGTTCGGACAATGTTTGCTTTTTTAATTTTTTTAATTATTCGGTTCTGAAAGTGTGGATGTCTGTTATGCAACAATTCTCTCTTCCGTTTCTATCATTTGTGTTTTGTTTATAGTCACAGTGATGGTTTTCTTAAAATTCAAAATTGGGTATTTTAAGTCTATAATTCTATTTTGGGGATTTTTTTTTCTGGGTACGCTATGTCCGAATTTCCAATTTCTAATAATACTTAATGAGATTTTACTTATTAAAATCATTTTTTTGCTGTTGTTGTTGTTGTCTTAGTATTTAACTAAGAGCCTGGTCTCTAAAACCTTGGATGCTGCAAACTCTATGATGCTTGCCAATAATGAAAAATGCTGATATTTTGGCTAGTTTCAATTTTGTTCATCTGTTGTAGAAAATTTGTACCTAATTCATCGTTTTTGTAGAACTTAACTAAAATGAAAAGTGATTATCATTTCAGTTCTTGATATATATATGGGAAATGTTCAACACCCTACACTTTACCCTACGCTTTACCAAACGTGTTTTGTCCTACACGGGCTAGAAGTTTTGGAATGGGCTGATTTTTGGTGAGGATGATCTCTACGATTAGAAGATCCTCCTCACCAAAAATCAGCCCATTCCGAAATTTCTAGCCCCATGTTTACAAGTTGAAAAATCGTGGGCCGTCCATTTTTTGTAAACCATTTTTTATGGGGTTAGAAGTTTTGGAATGGGCTGATTTTTGGTGAGAATGATCTCCTCACCATAGAGATCAT
Organism: Akebia trifoliata; assembly: GCF_017979445.1. NCBI lineage: Eukaryota > Viridiplantae > Streptophyta > Magnoliopsida > Ranunculales > Lardizabalaceae > Akebia > Akebia trifoliata. The sequence continues at coordinate 10,079,683 of NC_141379.1, forward strand.
CCTCACCAAAAATCAGGTTATTCCAAAACTTCTAACCCATGTAAGACAAAACACGTTTGGTAAAGCGTAGGGTGGTGAACGGGACCCTATATATATATATTTTCGGGTAAGCTTTGTAAGGAATTCAAAGGGGTGTTTTTTGAGAATGTGTTAGTCAAATGGGAGTGGGTTTGTAACATTTCCATGGTTTAGTTTGTTGGGTTTGTTGTTTGCTATTGCGCTGGTCTCCTCGACCACTTTTTTTTGTAATAAAATTATACTTATAAAAAAAGTGATTAGAAATTTTATAAATTTTTTAACCCATCCAATAGTACTTTTGATGAATTGTTTGTCTAGACATGGGCTAAGGATATTTGGTGATTCAGTGTAGCTATGCAAGCACCAATGATGAGAATTGATACCATTGGTGGCACTTTATCGTTATCTCCAATTAGGGTATTATTTTGTGTTACTAAATGGGCACTCGTGTGTCGCACTTTTGGTTAGTTTGTTTACTTCCAATTTGTGATTTTATCATCCATCGTTCTAATGGCTCTCACGATCTACAAAAATAGAAAAATACACACCCATTTTTTAATCTATGTTATAGCTTCATCTGAGCTCTCGTGCTCTTTTCAATTACTTATCTTTCCACCCTTCCTACAAAATGATACTCATTTTATACAAGACTTGTTTGTGATATCATATGGCACCTCTTTTTGAATACTCAGGTGATACTTGGTGACTTGACATGGGAAGCAAAGGTCGCATGCCGCTTCCTCATTTTAGGCGACCTCTTCCGGGCCCTGGTATGATGCATCCTGACCCATTTGGTCCTGATATCCGCCCTCCACTAGGTGCGTATCCTCCTTTCGATATGTTGCCTCCTCCAGAACTTTTAGAACAAAAGCTTGCCATACAACATGTGGAGATGCAAAGACTGGCAACCGAGAACCAAAGGCTTGCAGCTACCCATGTGGCTTTGAGGCAAGAACTTGCTGCAGCCCAACATGAGTTACAGAGATTGCAAGCCCAAATGGGTGGCGTGAAGAGTGAGAAAGAACAACAAATGAGGGGCCTTATGGATAAGATATCTAAGATGGAAGTTGACTTGCAAGCCACAGAGACTGTTAAAATGGAGTTGCAGCAAGCACGAACTGATGCCCAGAGCTTGATTACTGCAAGACAAGAGTTGATCAGTAAAGTACAACAACTGACTCAGGATCTCCAGAGGACCCATACAGATGTCCAACAGATTCCTACTTTGATGTCTGAACTTGAGGGTCTTAGACAGGAATATCAACATTGCAGGTAATAGATTGCTGTGTCATGTAATGCTTTATGCTGTTCCCAATTGTTCGACCTGCTGTGTCGATGAAGATTCAATAAGGCTTTTTGGATTTTGCTTTTTCAGGGCTACTTATGACTATGAAAAGAAACTATACAATGATCACTACGAGTCACTTCAAGTGATGGAGAAAAACTATGTTTCTATGGTGAGAGAGGTAGAAAAGCTTCGTGCAGAGTTGGCTAATACTGCTAGCCTTGAAAGGAGAACTGGTAAGCACTATACTTGCAATCCTTACTTTTATTCTTTTTTGTTTTTATCTTTTTTCTGTTGAACTTTCTGTTTGTAAGTCTATCTCCTTGAACTTTATAATGTTGCATATATTAAAAAAATGCAGGGGCTCCATATAGTGGCACTGCTGGGTACAAGGAAAATGAGGCCATCGGGCATCATCCTGTGGGACAAAATGCTTATGAAGATCCTTATAGTATTCCTCAGGTGTTGCATCTATCTTGTGTTAATTTTGGCTGGATTTTAATTGCTTCAATCTTAGCAATCTTGTGTTCGTTTTTATTTCCAAAAGCAAAGAGAACATAAATTACACTATTTTCTTTTTGATAAATAAAATGTTTTGTTAATGGAGGACAAGATATATTTGAAAAGCAAAATAACAACAACTAACTTCTCTTACCACTCATAAGGTCCCACCTAAAAAGAAAAGCCTCAAACAAGAACGTTCTGAACTTCCTATTTTGCTTACACCAATGAAAAATAAAACCTAAAATACAAAATGTCTTCTTGAAGAGATTATTCCGTTCCGTTGAATATTCTTCCGTTCCTTCCCTACAAACAACAAATGGGGCGAGATTCCAAAGAATTTTCTCTCTACCAGACATGCCCAAGGGCTTCCAACTTTGGAAAACAAGAAGAATTGATAGGGAAACACCAACAGACATGAATCAGTGAGAGAACAAAAGACCACATAAAATGAGCAAACTCGCAATGCAAATGGTCCACTGATTCCCGTTGGATTTACACATGAAACAGATTCCACAGAGATAATTCACCTTCCTCTTAAGGTTATCTTTGGCCAAAGAAGCAGTCCACACAAAAAAAGAAACTCTGGACCGAATCTTGGGAAACCAAATTGCTTTGGTTGGGGATGAGATATCCCCATTACCCTTAAAAAATGATTAAAAAATTTCATTAAGAGCTTACTATCATGACTACCATTTTGAATCCTATAAAGGCCTGACGAGCTAGGCATATGAATGTAAAATGCTCATAAGGGCAGCAACCTTCTAAATCTATCAGTGATTGAAACCTCTCATGAATCCAAGATCCTAAGACAAATCTTCTCCATTATGAAGCAGGACAAGACGGTGCAATATATATATATATAATATATATATATATATATATATATATATATATATATATATATATATATATATATATATATTTTTTTTTTTTTTTTTGACATAGAAAACAACCTTGGAAAGCAACTTGCAGTGGGGTATCACTACACTATCGGTCTTCCAAAAAAAGAATACGGTTCCCTTTTCCCACTTTGTAATAGATTTGCTTGCTAAATTTCAATAATACTTTGCACACCCTTTCCACATTCTACAACCAAATGAAAATTTGGTTGGGCGGCTTTCACAACCCATTGGATCCTCCCCATAATTAGCTTCAAAGATTGCCTCTAAAAGCTGTTCCTTTTCGATCCAAATCTCCACAACTACTTTCCCAAAGAGCCTAGTTCATAAGCCTAAACTTTTCAGACCCCCCAAGCCCCCTTTTCTTCTTAGGCTAACAGCCGATCTTCCAATTGACCAAATGAAATTTTCGATTCCCTATATAGTTCCAAAGGAAATCCCTAACCATGTGCTCATGATTATGGTCAACTTACCACCTATAGAAAGATATCTAGCCTTCCAAGCACCCAACCTTTTCCTCATTCGTTCGATGATTGGGTCCCAAATGCTAGACACCTATAGGCAGCCCCAAGGTGATGACCCAGATAAAATAAGGGGACATTACCAACTTGACACCCTAGGAACTCTGCTCAAGCTTGAATGTTGGGGACTAAACTAACACTGAGAATCTTACTCTTCCTCAAAGAAATGACTCCTAATTTGCAACCCTGTCCTCAAAGAGTATGAAACTTGCACTACTGTTCTAAGAGAAATCTTTCCAAAGAGTGAGAGAGCACCTCTAGTTGTAGAATGACCGCCACTTCACCTCCATCCGCCTTCTTGGCTCGATGCATTCACCCGTGCTATGGGATGAACCTTGCTTTCATTTGAGACTTTTGAAGTATCTCTTTTATTTTCTCTTAAACTTGCCTTTCTTGTCTGGGAGGCTGTTTGAGGTCTGGGCTTAAATTTTGGAAACTTGTCAAGTATTCCTAACAGCCCTTCGGAACTCTGGAAGAAACTACTTAAAAGGAAAGAAAATGCACAACATAGAGTCTCAAGACGAAATAAATATAACAAAGACACCATCCCACCCTACCTTTCCATCAAATCATTCCATGTTTTTTTTTTTTTTTTGGATATATCATCCCATTTATTTGTAAGGTCATCAAACTAGTAATTCTGAATTCCTGAACAATGGCTGTCCTTGAGTATGAAAAACACTCCTACACCTTTGTCAACATCTCTTCAACATACATGTCCTTGTTATCAAAGATTCTTTGGTTCCTCTCATTTTACTCAGCCTAACACATAGTTGAAGGGAGCATGTTCCACATGATTCTTTTGGCATGAAGGCCTTGGATAAACATCCATCTGGTAATAGTACTCTTCTCAGAATTGACCACATGATGCCAAGGAATTTAAAACATTGCGAATGGTAATGAATGTGAATGTGAACCACAGCCTCATCCGATTCTTTATTCGAGCATACTAATTGATAAAAGAAGTTTGAAATATTCAAGATTGAAGAAACCATTATACGATGGATACTGCTTTACTTGCATTAATTGAACATCATTAACTTTGCTAGAGAGGCCTGCATGTCAATTCCATCATTGTAAAACTTTCCTGCTGTTACAGAAGCCCCATTGATATTGATCCCACAATTGAAAATAGTTCTTGCATGCTGTTTTATATTTTTATTACAGCTTAGTTTATCTAGTCCAGATATTTTCCAAACCTGGCTTTCCCCGCAATTTCATAGAGATTCAGCGATTGCTCTCCTCGTTGAGTATGTAATTACTTAATTGCTAGAACGTGCTCAATCTCGTCTTTCTTTTTGACTTGAAATTCTATTATCTCTGAAGGTGATGAAGTTTCAAGCACACCCACTTGGTAGGCAAACAAATTTACATTAGAATCGAGTTAAAGTCCCACTCATTCGGGAGTTGGATATGGTAAGGGCATTGTTGTTGACTATTGTCAGACATGAAATGATCCATATTGCTTCATCTTCAACTTCTTGTACATGCCAAAGGAAATCATTATTGTCTCGAGGCTCAAGTAAATGATAACTAGATCACTGTCTTTGAACACTTGCTCCCTTTTGATGTTCACGCCCTCTATATTTTTACTTGTTATTAGCCTATGTAGTTTTTGCCTTCACTTGAGTTTGAACGTCGTGCATATGCTCAATGAAGGAGGCTACATTGTTCTGATATTGCATTGGAATGTGCGATGACACTAAATTGAGAAATTATTTTGGTTTGTAGTAATACAATATCACGAAACGTGACTTCTCGTTTGAGGTATTATAGGTGAATTTGACACAAGTTACCGTCATTTCTTAAGCTTTCACTTCCTCTTCAATAGTATTCCTTAGAAGTTTTACAAGGCTACAACTAATTCCTTTGGTTTGTCTATCTATTTTCGTTTTCCTCTTCGAGATTTGTGGAACTAGTTACTCTGATCAAGATAATTGATTCCTCTAACTTTATGTCGGGTGGAAGGACCTCCTAAAAACACTGACGCTGAAGTTAGACAATGAAGAATATAATTCCTTTAACAAAAATTCAATAATAGCAAAACATTTTCTTGTAAAAATAATATTAAGAGGTCTATCTCTTTAGGCAGTTCTTTGCTTTACAGACCTTCTACCATTTTAATATGATTTTTCTTTTTGACAAGTAAAAAATGTTTCATTAAAAAGGGTGGTTGAGATGACTAGCCTAAGGAACAATATAAAAACCACATGGCAATAGTGCAGACTATGCAACAACAAGAAAACCTCGAAACCTGACAACCATAAGAGCCCCTAGCAAGTAGCAACCCACTCTCTTACCCAAACTCCTGCACCACAAATTTCTCAGCAACGACCCTTCTCCAAAGACTGTAATCTTCCACACTAAACTTCCATAGCCATTTTCTCTAATAGAATTGAATCCATCGACCCAAACCTTCTAATTCCCAGCTCACCTTGACTTTTTAGAGTACAAATCCTATGCTAACTCATCAAGTGATACTTTTCCTTCCCATCCTTGTCATGGCAAAAGATGTCTCAACATAACCTATCAAGCTTGATTTCCACACTTCTCGACATAGAGAACAAGAAAAGGAAATAGTTTGGAATGCTAGCTAATGCGCTTTTAATCAGTCATTTCCCCTCTTTGGACAGGTACTTGTCCATACAAGAACTGAGTCTCTTCCCAACCCTCTTGATGATCAAATCCCAATTATCTTAGCTAATGTAAGTTGCCCTCAAAGGTAACCACAAGTAGAAAGACAACAAGATCCCAACATGGAAACACCCTATACTGCAAAAATCTTATGCTTAAGCAGATTAATTGGAAAGCCTAAAATTGCTTCAAAGTAACACAAGATCCCATTGAGAAATCTAAATTGTTTCAACGAGAAAACCAAAGAACACAAGATTGTCATCTGCAAATTGAAGGTGAAAAATCAACGGTCCATTTGGCCCCACTCAAAAGCCAGAAAGATTACCATTGGTCATTGCCTTCAACAACATCCTACTCAACGCTTCAACTACTAAAATAAACAGGAACAACGATAGCGGATCTCCTGCCTTAAACCCCTCAAACTCTTAAAAAGATTGGCAGGAGACCCGTTGATTAGAATCGAGAAAGGAGTAGAAACACACTTCATAACCCATTTTATCTACTTTTCCCCAAAATCCATTCGACACAACAAATATCTCTGAAAGCTCCAGCTCATGTGATCATATGCTTTCTCCAAACTGATCTTCCACATTAAAGCTGATTCATTCGACTTGCTTCTAGATTTATTACATCCATTAGCAATGAGAACCCCATCTAAAATTTGCCTCCCCTTCACAAAAACCTTTACCCAATAATACCTTGGATCACTGATTTCATCTTCAGAGCCAATGACTTGCATAGAATCTTATGCACACTGACCTTACTGGGCTGAATAGTCTCAAATCTGATATCTCTTCCACACCAGATTTCTTGAGGGGTAAGGCCACAATTATTTGAAAAACTCGTTCATCACTGCCAAAAGGACTTCTTCAACCTTCTCCACGCATACCTTGAACGAAGTCATGGAAAACCCATTTGGACCAGAGCCTTATCTCTTCCCATCTCATTAATTGTTTGGAAAACTTCTTCCTCCTAAAAGGACCTTTCTAACCAACTTTTGTCATTCCAACAAGATCCTATCAAACTGACGAACATCGAGATTAGGACTCGCTTCAAATTCTTTCGAATACTAGCCCCTATAAAAGTCCATTCCATGTGTTTCTTCAGCTTCTGCAACCCTCCAAACCCTATCAATCTTAAGTTTTGAGTTAAAGTTCATTTGATTATGATAGGTAGTCATACGATGGAAAAAATATCGTGTTATTACGACCTTCCCTCCCATTTAATCCTTGATTTCAGCCTCTAGCTCACCTCCTCCATAGTCGCCGATCTTTGAAATTTGGCCTTAAGATTCACTCGCTTGGTTTTGTCCTCATCATTTACCTGTCTTGTTTCTTCCCTCCTATCCAAAGCATCAATCTCGGCCATCACCTCCTTTTTTATATCAATAAAACCAATTGTGTCCTTATTCCAATGAAAGATCCACGAGATGATCATTCCTATTGATGAACTCTCAAATCTTCGCATCCTTGAATTGATCCTTGTGGCCTCCATTTTCGCTTTTGGATACAAAATTTTCTTTGCAAAGGGTTACCACTCTATATGAACAGTTCCCATGTGCAGCCGAAATTTTAAGTGTCTGCATGTTGGTATCTGAGGCTCTTAAAACACATCGCTTGAAAGACCACTGTGGAGAATGAGAGTTACCATCGATTCAGTGCATCCATTACTTGGTTTTGAGCACATAATTTATGGGAAGGACGGATATATTCTTGGCCATTTAACATGACAATTTAGTTTTTTCCTGCTATGCAAGGTATTTGAGAGCCTTGTAGTCTCAGAACATTATAAAATTAGCTTGGGCAGCCTCATCAATATTTCATGTTACCCAGTTGGCACATGGAAGTTTCCATCAGATGTAGTGGGTCTTCATAAACTTTAGTTGGCATGACACGGGTACCTTGTGTTACTCTCATCTTATGGTGTTTTTTTGCATTTCATCAGCTTTGATCTATTGGTGATTGTGTCATTTGATTTGAAATATTGTGTCCAAGTAATAGATCCAAGGATTATATAAGTTAAATTACTTAAAATTAAACTTTGACACCTAGGTTCTTTCACAAATGGGCATTTAATAGTTTCCTTTTGTACGAGATGCTTGAAAGGATGAAAGACAGCCTAATGTTGGTTACCCTCTTAGATGAGTGAGCCAGGGTGCCTAATATGTACCTTGTTTTCATAGGTAAACTTCTTCTTTTGTCTCTTGGTGTAGGTCAGGAGTCAACTATTTGTTTTCCAATACTTGTTTTTTTATGCATCGACTTGCAAGTCAGTCTTGTGCATCTGAAAAACTAAATAAACAACTGTGAAATCTGAATAATCACGAGTTGGTGATTTAGTTGGTTCACCAAACAGATTGAATCTAGTTGGATGGGGATTGCCAAGTTGTCCTTAAAACTATTTTTTTATTAGTGAAAGATCTTTATTAAGAAGCGCGGTCGAGATGACCATGCAAAAAGATACAAAGAAACAGAGAAGCAATAGAAAAGCAGAATAGCAATAGTAGAGACAGATTACACCTCAGGCTTTTAGCAGATTGTCCTTGAAACTATTTGTGCTGCTTTTTTAGTAGAGGATTAATAAAGTGAAAAAAAAAAAAGACGAGACTAGGGTTTAGACCCATAGCTCAGTTGGTTTGACACATTGCAAAACAACTTTGAGATCGGGGGTTCAAGTCCAGCTTACCATCAAAGAGAGAGAGACTGAAGGAAAGAAAAGACGAGATTAACATACTTTGTATTTTGTAAAACAGGGACGTGTCCCACCTCCTGGGGCTGCTGCTCCTTATGGAGGAGGTCCAGCTGGTTCTGCCCCTGCGTGGACTGGATACGACGCAACTCCAGGTGCCCCTGCACGGGCTGGATCTGCTCCTTATGTTGGAGGTCCTGGTTATGATGCTTTGAGGGGGGCTTCTGGTTATGATGCAGCCATAGGACAAGGTTATGACACAACAAGAGGAGCCGGCTACAATGTACCTAGAGGAGGAGGAGGAGGAGGTCCTGTATATGATGCCTCTTCTAGAAGTGCCGGTGGACCTCAAGTACAGGTGTCAGCACCTGCAAACAGTGTACCTTATGGATCAGGAACACCACCTACTCGTGCTGGAGGAGGTGGTGGTGGGTACGAAGCCCCTCCTAGAGGTGGAAACCCTGTCCGAAGATGAGCTCTGTGATATTACAGCGGGATTGGTCTTCGACTTTGCTAATATCAAATTCTGACGATAGGCATCATTATCTTTCTTTTTTTCCTTTTACAAGCCTACCTGAGTTACACAAAGCTCTATTATGTATGTATTGTGGTGGTAATATTATAGGGAAACAGAAGAATTGCATTGTTTGGAGGAACACGTTTGATTAATGACTCACTCATGATTGGTCTACTTGATTTACATTTTCCAGTTTTGTTTTGTAAAATTTTCAACTTAAAACAATGGAGATGCTAGTGGTTACCGGTTTTTATGTGCTAACCTGTGATATCAATTAGGTTCATGAGTACCATTGCTCATAATGTTGAGGGGATGGTTTGATTGCAGAGTTTTTTAGCATCATCTATAGGTAGGCGTGCTTGTAAAATACTTTTTATTGTGCGTGCAAACCTTCCGTTACCCTTGAAACTGTTACCTACTTAAACAAAGTGGCTTAAACAAAGTGGGGAATGAATCTGTTGTTTGCAAGTCTACAGGAATTCACCACCAAAATGTATCTTGCACGATCACCTCAATCAAAGGCCATACCATTTGGTTGTTTGCACCTCATTGTAATGTATAGTAGGGGTGCAACTTGGTTCGGTTTAGGGTCAAGAACCAACTTAGGTCGGTTCCATTAAATGAGAATCGGTACCGAATCAAATCAACCCAAACCGAATTAAGGTCGGTTTAGTTTGGTTCAATGGGTTGCAAATATATTAAAAACCTAATTGAATCAACATATTTTTATTTTTAATAAAAAAATATGAATATGAAATCTCATCATTAATCTAGCCATCAATAAAAAAAAATCATTAATGTATTCATTCAAAAAACAAAAGTCAAATAGTTTTTCTAGCAATTAAAGAAAGTCATTAATCCATTCAGAAAAAAAATGTCATTAATCTATTTATAAAAAATGAGTATAATTTATTAAATAGATTAATACTATTTAGTTATAATTTTACTAATATAAGGATTTGGTTCTCCGTTTGATTTGATTCTATACAAGGCATGAACCAAGAATCAAATCAAATTGATCAGTTCTCTATTTTGTTAATCTGCAATTGAATTGAAGTACTTTATAAATCGAATCAAACCAATCCAAAGCTCTCGATTTGATTTGATTTGATTTATGGTTCGAATCGGACCAAGTTGTACTCATATAGTGTCTGTATTTAGCTTTCCAAACGAGAAGCAAACTATAATCCAAGGTAGGAAAATTTTGGAGTGACATTAAAATTTACATGGTTTCACACGTTGCTGATGTGTGTAAGGAATCATAGAGGCTTATCATTGAGATACGAGTGAAATGCATCTACGGTTATGTGCGCACCTCAGCGTTACTAATGTGTGAAACGATGTAAATTTTACTGATAGTACACTGTTGGTAAGGGGGGCTTAAGACTATAAAAATGCCACTTGACGCATCAGGGTCCAAAGGAGAGCAACTTCAACCGAATTTGAACTAATAAAGGAATTTTAACTAGTATTTTTAAATTACAGAGAGATCTTTATACAAGAGAGCTGCTACTGGCACCCCGACTTTTACTTATTACATTCAAATTTCTTAAATTATTTCACACCCCACAATTAAAGATTAAAACACACTCTTCAACCATTCAACAATTTCGCTAAAATTATAATCTCAACCTTACAAAACATTATAACACACGTTCAAACAATTTCGGTAGTTGTATCAACTTTAGATTATGCTCATATAACATCCTAAACCTGAAAAATAGAAATCTAGAAAGGAAAAAAGAAAATGTGAGAGCTTCCATTGGCACCCCAACTTTTACTTATGCGCCACCATTCACTTACCATCTTTATTTTTAAATGGGGTTTAATAAGTAGAAGATAAAGTGCCAATAGCAACTCTCTTGTATAATTTCGAACTATCTATATCTATCTATACAAAAAAAACACAACTGAATTGATACAATTGTGAGATACAACCCTTTGTGTAGGACTCACTTTAACCACTTTATTAATTTTTTTTCTTTATCTCTTCAACTTTATTTTTACATTTTAACTTAAATATATTCCCTCTTTTACCCATTTTAATTTATTTTATTATTATTATTTTTTATCTTTTATCTTTTTAACCTCAAAATTCTTTAATAATGCATTTCTAATTTTTTTTTTTTCACTTTTTATGCCATTAACTCTCCTATCAAAGTATAGTTTTGTGAAACTTATTTTATTTGTTTTACATTTTACTTTTATAACTTTACTATATTTTCTTTTTTATCTCTTTAACCTACTTTATTATTTTTTCATATTTTACCCCTTTAATCTTAAAATTTTTCAATAGTGCCCAAAATACAATTAGATTTGACTCAAATCCACTAATTTTGTGTTGTATTAAAATTGTCACCACCTATTCCAACTTTATTGTTTTTTCATTTTTATCCTCTGAACTTGACTTTTATATAATAAAATACAAGTAAGTTGGAACAATTTGTGTAACACAAACGTCCAATAAACTATAGTATTGTGGGAGACGAATTCAAGTAGGACGAACCTCCTATCATCTATAGTTTTGTGGGTTAAACCTCGCATCAAGCTATATTGTCATGGGACCGGCTTTATTTTTTTTATTTTTCACCTCATCTAATTTTATTATATTTTCTTTAGTCTTTACATCCTCTAATTTTACTATATTTTCTCTTCTATCCATTTAATCTATTTTATTATTTTATTATTTTTTTATTCCTTTAATCTCAATTTTTTTAATAATACCTCTCCAATTCTAATTATTTTTCACTTTTACCCTTTAACCCAAAAAAGGATATTCCTTCTTTAACTTTACTATATTTTCTCTTTTACTCCTTTAATCCATTTTATTATTTTTCATCTTTTACCCCTTTAATATTATTTTTTTAAATAATATTTTTTTCATCAAGTTATAGTTTCTTTTAATCCACTTTATTTCATTTATTTTTCACGTCCCCTAATTTTACTATATTTTTTTCTTTACCCATTTAATCTTCATTTTTTTTATTATAATAACACTTTTCAAATTTTATTTTATTTTCACTTTTACCACCTTCACCCGAAAGAGGATGTCTATGTTGTAAGCACGAGTGAACTCTCTATATAATAAAATACAATGGGTAGGGCCTACTTGTGTGGGATAAATGTCCCATCAACTATAATTATATCACTTTAATGTTATTGCCTCCCCCCCCCCCTCCCCCCTTCAACTTTATTATTTTTGCACTCCTCATATTTGTCTTTTCCCTTTTTTAATAATATCCCTTTAACTTTATTATATTTCCTTTTTTATGCTTTCAATTGTAATATATTTTCAATAATTCTATGAGAAAATTTTAGTGTATATAATAAAATATAGCTATAAGGCCTACTTTATTACAGTTGTGTGGGGGGATAAATGTCCTCTCTAACTTTACTATCTTTTCTCTTTTATGCCTTCAACTACAATATATTTTCAATAATGCCACGAGAAAATTCTAGTTTATATATAATAAAATATAGTTGTAAGATCCACTTTGCTAAAATTGTGTATAGGATAAATATCCCATCTACACACATTTTGTGTGGGACAAACAATTTTGTAGGGCCTAGTTTATTTTCTTTACCAGTCACCTCCTTTAACTTGACTATATTTTCTTTTTTCACCAATTGAACTCACTTTATTAGTTTTCATCTTTTACCCCTTAACATAAATATTATTAAATAATACCCCTCAAACTTCTTTTTTTTTTTTTTCTCCCATTTTTAACTCCTTAACCCCAAAGAGGATGTCTTTACCCTAGGCACAACTGCATAGGCAAACTCTAGTCTCTATAATAAAACAAAATTGTGAGGCCCACTTTTGTGGAGGACAACTTCCATCCAATAGGATAAACATCTCATTCAACAATAATTTTTATAGAACCCACTTTATTGTCTTTCCTCTCCACTCTCTTTAAGTTAACTATATTTCTTCTTCAAGTCACTTTATTTATTTTTTTTCATCATTTACCTTTTTAACCCCCAAAAAATTAAAAGTCGTGTTGGAGTAATATAGAAATGTACATTATGGGAGACATTTATGATGTGGATGTGTGTTAGAACCATTAATGATTTTCATCAAGATATGAGTGAGATCTAGATGAAAGCAGCTATGGTTCTGACACACTTCCATGTTAGTAATGCCCTCGACGATGTATATTTTAATGTTACTTCAGTATTATCCAAAAATTAACAATACCCCCAACTTTATATATTTTAGCTTTACCCCTTTTAATCCCAAATATAGTAAGGGTGAATTCTAGTCTATATAATAAAATACAACGGTGAGGTCCATTTGTGGGAAATAAATATCCCATTTAATTATAATGACCCAACTTTATTGCTTTCCTCCTACCCCTTTCAACTTTATTTTCTTTAATTACCTCCCCCCACCACCCCTTTCCTTTTTCAATAATACCACTCTAACTTTATTTTTTTTCTTTTTTACCCCCCTTCAGTTCCACAGATTTTTTTTTAATAATATCTGTCTAATTTTATTATTTTTCAATTGACTTAGGTAAAGTTCTATTGACTTGAATTAGAGAACCATTGGGTTATCAATGGATTGAGTTTGGATCGGATTAGTACTATGTTCCTATAAAAAAAATTATCAAGTCCAAACTTGATGGGATCTATTAATTTAAACTTTGGATCTAACTTTGATTGTGATCATGCTTATAAGTTAGTTACTGTGATGTAGATGATGAACTTTGTGTGTGCATCTAATTCTCTCTCTCTCTTTCTTCTTTTTTGATACTTGGATTTGAAATAATTAATTGTATGATATCAGATCCCATTCAAAAAATCAATATATTTTTAGTCGATCCTAATTCGATTTGATAAAGTATATGTAGAATATAATATAAATGTAAATTAAATTAAATATATAATATAAATATGGGTCTTGCTAAGGGCACACGTTAAAGTGCAATAAATACAATTTGGAAATTGAAATTTTCTTTTACGAAAACACCCTAATTTTTTTTTTTATTATCAGAAGGTCTTGTTAACGTATGCCCTTAGGGTACATGATTCCAATTTTCAAATTATATTTATTGCACTTTACCCTATAAATATACCCACTAGGAGTTAGCTGAGATGGTAAGATATGATTGGATTTGCTTTTGCTCCTTAGGTAGTGACTTCAAGTCTCTAAATGCCCCCTACATGTAAAGTGGCTACTTATCTGCTGTAACACGTCACATGGTGGGATGGTGAGTGCGGCCGGTAGACTAGCTCACCTAACCCTAATAGATTAGGACATGGTTGATCCAAAAACTGATCTAATAAATTTTCAAATTGGGTCTTCATTTCAACCCAAATCCTAATCGGATCTGGAATTATCAAATTGAGATAGATCGGATTTTGCATCTGATCCGATCCATTGACCGCCAATACCCTATATAAATGTTCTAATACCCTTTTCTCTTCAAATTTAAAACAATTTTCTATATAAACCTCGTGGCCGCAACTCTGTTCTTCTGTCAGCAACAATTCAAAATTTTCATTTTCCCGGCAAAACCCTAGACATGGAAGACGAACCCATCGAAGACGAAATCGCCCTTCGCAGCAATGAATCTAGAGGTAAAAATTCGAGATCTGTTAATTTCGCTCTTTTAATCTTCAATTTATAGATTCAAAGACGGAATAAAATCCTTCGTTTTCACCTCCAATTTGGTTTAAATGAGTCCGTCATTCTAAGTTTTGGGTTTAAACATGTTTCAATTTCAATTTAAGGGCTGGACTAAATCTCTTGCAATTAATTTCGAGATCTAAAATTCGATCTTTTTGTATGTGAAGATTATCCCATTCGACGCATGGGATCTGTCGTCGCTACGGTCAGTGGTTACCATGGAGCACAGCGGTTTAAGCTCATCAAGCTGATCAATCATACCGGTGCTAATTATGTAGGAGCAATGACAAAATCTACGACCCATTTGGTGAGTTTCAAACATAGCAACCTATTATTTGATTTGGGGGGGGGGGGGGGGGGTGGTTCAGTTTAGTTAATTCGGATAAATCCAGGAAAATTTTGGGAACTGTACAAACGATATTTTTTGTGTTTCTTCCCAAATAGACATAGTCTTAAATCTCCCTAAAACCCTATCTTGTTCTTGGGATTTGAAGGTTGAAAGGGAATTTTTTTACCCTATTTGATATTAATCAGCAACTTGTCAATCAATTCATTAATTTGCCGGTTTAATTGACTTGCCCCTTATTGGATGAATTTTCCAAAAATTTGGAAAAGTTCGACAATTTTGTGACAATGGTTTCAACGACCATTGAGTAGATTGTGTGGGTTTATTTGATTTAATTTTAGCTTTCTTCAGCTGTAGATACTCTAGGGTGACTGATTATGTTGTGTTTTAAATTAGGTATGTTGGCGATTTGAGGGAAGAAAGTATGATTTGGCTAAGAACTTTGGAACAACAATAATTAGTCATCGTTGGTTTGAGGATTGTGTGAGGAAGGGGAAACGTCTTCCAGAGAATTGCTATATGATGCATAGGTATTGTAAATTCTATTAATTTAACTGTTTTAGAGCAACTCCAATGGGGATACCTGTCTCCATACCCATTTATGGTAACCATATGCTTATGGATAGTTCCTTTGGATATTCATGGGGTATGCACTCCAACTGTGCTACCCAAAAATCGTTATCCATAAATATTAAAATTTTTTTTTTAATTCCACAAAATTTTCAAACTGTCTGAAATTATAATATTTTTCAGCCAACTGTCTGAAACTTTTACCCTCCAAAAAATGGAGAAGCCATGTGGAGCTCCCCATTTTGTGTGGTGGAATGGGTTGTGCGTTGGAGACCCCTATTTTGGATTTCATCACCCAAAATGGCAGTTGAGAGGGGATGGGTAGTGGGATAGGTAGTGCATTGGAGTTGCTCCTAAAGGAGGAAAATTTCAATCAAATTGTGTGGATCAGTTCACTCCATTACATTGTTTTTAAGTATAAATGAACATACATTATTTAAAGCATAAATGAACATACATGAACAAAACCAATTCTATAATGCAATAAAGTAGTGTGGCTCAGTTCACTCCATTACATTGTTTTAAGTATAAATGAACATACATGAAAAAAACCAATTCCATAATGCAATAAAGTAGTGTGAAAGAAAAGAGGTGCATCTTTATTTTTATGTTTGTTTACTAAATTGTTTTTCCAATAATTTCCTATACTTGTATTTATTTTTCTATTTTTTTTCCTGAAGATTTTTTTCCAATTAGTTATCAGTACTGTGCACTTCAAGGTAATTGTCATAGCCGATTGATTTATGAGTTATGAAAATACTATGAATCGTTAGATTACATTAAATGTGACGTAGCGGAAGCATGTGAATCAATAGATTCAAAAGAAATTGAGAGTTTGTGTTCAATGGAACATACAAAATCAATTTGAATCAATAGATTCAATTGATAAACAAGCAATAGCTTGGAAGAAAATAAAGCGTAAAGCTAAAAAATAATTAAGAGAGAAAAGATAATTAAATTGATATGTTTCAAATTAATGTATTGAAGTTCATTTTTGAAACTCTTTATATAGATAACTTCAACATAACAACTTAGAAACCTTCTAAAACACTCATAAGTAACTTCTTAAACCTATTTATAATATAATAGCAATTATCTAATCCTATTATAACTCAATTTGGACACTTCTAATTATTGCCTAAAAAATAAAAATGAATTTAGAACAAAATAAAAATCTAAAAATAAATTTAAGACTAAACAACTAGAACTAGACAAAATAGAAACTTCCTTAAGTTGAAATGGAAACTAACTAAATAACTTCTAAAAAACTTAAAAGTAAAATAACCTAAAGACATGACTAAAATCAAAATTGGGTCGAGTATGGACCCAACCTGGTCAACCCGAACCAGGCTGGTCAAATCGAGTTGACCAGGTTTGACTGAATCAACTCGTTCAAATTTTTTTGGTCTTCCTCATGTAGATGTCCTACATCGAAATGGTACCAATGTGAAGATCCATTGTTTTTCTATGTTTTATTGCATTGTTCTTTGTGGAAATAATAACGCTAATGTTTTCTCCTATAAACCTATGATTTATTCCATCCGACTTTGATTTTTAACAGTATATATTTTTTAGAGAAATTTCCCAAAACATGATCAACTTTGGACTAAATTCCCATTCTGGTTCGCTGTTCATTTTAATTCTCAAAACATGAAGAACGAGATTGCAGAGTGATGATCTCGCTGATAAAAGGTAGCGAGATCGCTGATATGTATTTGAATCTTCAATCTCTTGATGGTTATAAAAGTAACGAGTTCGCAGGTCGCTACTTTTTAGTGAGATTCACTTTATAAACCAATGAGATTGTCACTTTTCAAATGAATATCAGTGATGTCGCTACCTTGTATCAGCGAGATCGTCACTTTGAAATATTTGTGTTCCCGCTCTTCATGTTTTGGGAACAGTAAGATAGAATCCGAATTTTGTCATATATTCAGTGCACGAAATGGTAATTTACCCTATTTTTTATTCTCTGTTGGGACAATCATCCAAAATTTAATTCCATGAAATTTGTGTTTGCCTTGACTATATTTGCTTCAATATAAATTAGGAAACTACACAGATCTTTATATGGGATTTTCATCTATGAGTTCTAGTCTTTTTGTCTCATCATTGCAACAAAACTTATGTTGTGTCTTGACTAGTAGCTAAATCTATCTTAATTTACTTATTTTCTAGTGTTTTCACTGTTTGCAGTGGGCAAGAAGTAGGACCCTTGTCATGGGAAATGCCGGTTGCTTGTAAGAATGACAATCTCTTGATTGCAAAGAAAGGTAATGTGCTCTCTGATCGGTCCAATGCATGCAATCACAGCACAGCACTAGAGATTGATAAAAGAAATACGCGATCTGGTTCTCGTTTGCATAATGAGGTATTACTAAAAATCTGGTTGAATACGTGGTGAGGTATTATGCTAGAGAATTTTATACGATTTCCAATTTTCTGATGTCTTTTGCAGAGTTTAAACTTTCACTTGAAGTTTTTACATGTTTTCGTATCAAGCTTCTTCAAGTCAGGATTAGTACCTTAGACTTATTTGTATTCCTACCCTTTACTGTGCATAATATTTAGAATATTTTATGTAGTGTTAGTTTGATCTTTTTATTTACATGAAGGTTATTATGATTTTTATAGAGAAATTATGTCAACTGATATATAAAAAGAAAACCTACTTAGAAAGATCCTAATTGACCTAATTGATTGTCTATCAGGTGACATAAATGTCTTGAGTGTATTCTACCTATACAGTTTGAATTTATGTCAAATAGATTTGGGCACATTTGCTGGTGATGGGCGCAGGTATGAGGTGCTTGATGATGCCTTTAAGAAGCTTGAAGTGTCAACATGTCTGTATACATGTGTAGATGTCGCATTCTTGAATCCTACACCATGTGGAAAGTAATACCACATGTAGGCCCTAATTGGACTATTGAATGAACCCATAAACTGATAAATGGACCGATGATTGATGCCATGTGTCACAATGAGGTATGCATGACAATGTGTATACTAGGTTGGATGGATTACGTGATATGTTTTATGCACTAAAGTTCAATATTGTGGGTTGGACCCAATCGACACATGTGACAAAGTGGAAAGTGTGATTTAGTGGTTGGGAAGGGTACTTGCTATGTATATCCTGCAATGCTGGGGGACATCTTCTGTTACCAACAAAAGTATCCATGTGGGTCACTCATAGGGAAGTAGCTAAAGGCATGTTGAGCTAGAGTGACACACTCACATGTCACGAAGTCCCAATGCATGTCATTGCCAATGGGGTTAGCCATAATGGGCCCAGGGCATTATCATCTTTTCACGTGGCTATAATTTCTACAAATAGGGCTCCATGAGTCATAAAGAAGGGACACTTCTTTGAGAATGGAGTTTTGTTGAAGACCTCTCTGAGGTTAACATTTTTATTTCCCTCGAAATCTCTCCATCTTCCTTTAAATTACTTTTGTTCTCTGTTTCTCCATCAACTTGTTTTAGGTGAAAATGGGAGCTGCCTGAACAAGTAAGCTCACACATGCATAACCTTATCCACCCCTTACACTGTGTTTTATAATACAACATTTAATCTATATTTAAAATAAAAATAGGGATTTATATATGAAAAATGAAAGAAAATATTTTTATACACCATAACTTAATAAAAGTAGAATTCTCTTATCAAACCGTGCTTATGTTTAATGGGCTTAATATTTACTGTATGGAGAATGGATTGCCAACCCTTTTTCAAAGTCATATTCTGTAGAATGACTAGGATGTGTCGGTGTGTATGTCAATCGGTATAACATGAAAAAATCCTAGAAGTTCCATGTTTTTGTTACATAGTTGGAAATGGTTTTCTTAGCTGTTTATCTCTTTAGTCTTCATTTCAAAAATGCAAATGCAGTAACCACTTTTGATGACATAGTAGAGATGCAAAACTAGGAAATGGCCAACAAGCAAATCCACATCTGCAAGAAAACCATCAGATTTTCACTGGTTTATGTATTAATCTGGAACCATTAGTTTGTGGGTGAGTTTGACCCCCCTTAAACCACTAAAAAAAGACCTGATCAAAACTTTAGATTTTTATATCTGTAGGGGGTTTGAACATTTCCATTATGAGAGTCTTTTCTTGTGTAAATATCTGTTCAGTTATTTCCTAAATATCCATGCTTGTTTCTGCATTCTTAAAAGTTTTGGAGGCTTCAGTGCTTGCTGTTTTTTTCTTTGTGATGTACATTATCTTGATTATGCCTTTGGCTTGATTTTTCCCTTTTAATCATTGTATTCCATATTTTCTTGTTCTTTGTTTTTTGGTAAAATAAGTTCAATTCATTTTTTTTTCTATTAAAAATATTGAATTGCATGTGTGGTTGCTATTGAATTGTTTTTTCTGTAAACAGCATGAAGAATCTAGTTCCCATTCCTCGATGCGTGTCACGAGACACAAAAGGAATGTCTGTAGTACTTCAGGAAGCATGGCCACAGTAGAAGTAGAACCTACTCGCAAGGGTAGACGACTTGTGAAAAAGAATGTTTGCAGAGACATCATGGAGTCTGCTGTATTGGATTCCAAGAAAGAATTCTCCCCCACTGGAACCTGTAACGGACTTAACAACATCCCTGCTGCATCGAATGACTCAAATATTTTGAGAAATGAGAATGCATTAACTTCATTGGATTATGAGCAAGAACGTTCTCCAATGGAAACTTGTAACGTACCTGATAACATCACTTCTGCATCTAATGATTTGAGGGATTTGAGAAATGAGAATACACTAAAACCCCTCGGAACAGCTTTGGAGGATGGTTTCCGTAGTGGAGAAATTGGGAATGAAGAACCGGAAGGCATTGAAGCCATCATGGAGTTGAATAACATGTCTGCTTCTAATGGCTCAAATATGTTGACTGAGGATGCACTTCTTGCCCAAGGAAGGACCTCACAAAATATGTTTTCTAATTTTGAGGAGAATATGAATGAGGAGCTGAAAAATGTTGGCGGATTCAGAGAAGAAACCAGATTGCCTACTTCAACAGGATTATCATGTGTTATATGTTGGACAGATTTTAGTTTGACAAGGGGGGTTTTACCATGTGGACATCGATTCTGTTATTCATGCATTCAAGACTGGTCTGATCATATGGTACGCATTCTCATCTTTCCGCCATTTTTTTACTAAGTTGCTTTTTGTTTTGCATGTTCAGCTTTCATATAAATATTAACTAGAGAGTGGCATGCGCAAACACACGTATCAAAAGGGCTAATTTGTAATTTAAAATATCGATTAAAGGGTTTTTGAACATTACATGGTAAAAAAGGGTACTTTTGTAATTTTTAAAATTAAGCAACTTGATTACGGTTATAGGTTGCAATTTTCTTGTTTTTTTTTACCAAAATTACCATGATTATATTAAATTTAAATATAAATTGAGGGCATTTATGGCCACTCATATTTTTGTATCAACCACTTCTACTCTGCCTTCTCTCATTATAATAGTAAAGATAATGCATACATTTTATGTTTTATCGTCTGGGCCTCATATTCCCCTGGAGTGACTTTTGGTTTTGGATTTTGTCACTTATTTTCTTTAACACATTTAGATGCTTTGTGACTTTCCAGGAAATGGACAATTATAATACTGACCTTCAAACATGAGCTAATCGCCCTACAATATAGAAATTGGCAATATGTCAGGAATGATGAAAATTCCTTGATATTAAACATGTTTCAAAATGCTGCTCTTGGGAAGATTCATTTTCCCATTGTTCTACGATATAAAATCTGTGTTAGAGTTCTTGGCTGCATATACTATTTCCTTGTATTTCTTACCATTCTATATTATTTTTGATAGGCCTAATCAATTTAATTGCTGTTGTAGGTAAATCAATTAGCATAAACTCATAATGAAATGTGATTTACAAAAGTATGAATAACAAAAGCTCTTACACTAGTCAAATAACGGGCCAAAAAAAGTTGGAATAGATCCTATTAATAGCTCTTATCCATAGTCAAACTTCTCAAACAAAACTCTCAAATTAGACTGAAAGACACTCAAAACTCAAGGCACCATTCAACTTCCCTATTATAGATATTTTAAACTTATAAAGAAAACTTGAAAAACAAGATGACTAATCCTAAGTCACTTATGAAAAATAGAAAACGAAAACACTTTAATTGGCACTTCAAGGAAGTGACTATTACTTATCCTAAACTCTCCTAATTAGTTCTAGAAATTCCCTACTAACCAACATTAAATTTTGAATTGTTTAAGAACCAAAAAACATTAAGAAACAAAAAACATAAAATTTTGAATGCCACCCCATATATCTATTAAGACACAAAAATAGGAACCTAATAATCACAGAATGTCAGCCTTTGAAGGGAGAAGATACAGTGTAGCAACGACACACTAAACCTTGATATACTTTGCCGTACTAATCCCCACGTTATTTTATGTTGAATAACATGTCCAGTGCCAACCTTTACCGATTTTCTCTGACATTTCTATTGTAGTTTGCCACACTTTTTTGGTAAGCTTTTATAACTTGGTGATGGCTATGTAGGCTTCAAGAAGAAAGGTTTCAACATGCCCTTTGTGCAAAGCTAGTTTTGCGAGCATCACAAAGGTTGACAGTTCTGCTGATTCTGATCAAAAGATATACTCACAGTCTATTCCACATGCCTTACCAGCAACAGACATTTTTGTTCTTCCTGATTGGGAGTCTTCCCGTTTTAGTGACCGGGTAAGGACTTATTTATTTCTTTTAGGTCAGGTTCAAGGGCCATATACAAAACAAATCATTGTGCCATTTATTTTTTCAAAATATGAGTTACAAGTTTCAGAATGAGCTGATTTTTTGTGAGGATGATCTCTATGGTCAGGAGATCATCCTCATCAAAAATCAGCCCATTCCGAAACTTTTAACCCCATCAAAAGTGGTTTACAAAAATAGGACGGTCCACGATTCTTCAACTTGTAAACTGGGGTTAGAAGTTTCGGAATGGGCTGATTTTTGGTAAGGATGCCCTTCTCACCATAGAGATCATCCTCACAAATAATCAGCCCATTCCAAAACTTCCAACCCATATATTGAAAAATGTCTGGCACAATGTTTGGTTTTGTATATAGCCCTTGAATGCCCCCCATTTATTTTTTGCCTAACTGATTTAAGATCGTTTGTTGTACAAATAGGTTTAGCTTTTTCATGTGAATGCGGATATGTGATAGTTTTCATAGCTAATTATTTTTTTTGCATTTGTGATTGACCAGTCCTCAGCAGAATCTGTTTGTTGTGCATGTCGCTCTCGGGAAACTGAGGATCTACTTATTAGCTGTCATCTCTGCCAGAGTCGATGCATCCATTCCTACTGCTTAGACCCTCCTTTGGTACCATGGACATGCATTCACTGCAGGGATCTACGATCGCTGTATCATCGCTTCCGCTAGTTCATGAATACTTCAAATTCGATTTATTGGGTTCCTAATGTAAGTGTTCAACATGCGACATGAAACTCCTGCTTCCTTTCTTGCCATTAAAATAATGGCTCTTGAGAAAATGGCTTGGATTTCTTGTTAGATGTACTCGGGCTATTGATCATCTGCACTGAAGATGCTTTCTTTTTGTATTCAGATGAGTGATTTCTACATATCGTGAGATAAGAAGACGTATATGCACTCAGTGGAATTTTAATTTGATTTGAATACCTTTGGGGAGGGTTTGTTATTCCTTCTCCACGAGGGTTGATAATAGATATATGAGTTTTTTTTGTTGAGATTTGAGAATGAACCAAAATAAAATGTTGTATATCAAATATACATTTACTTTCAATTATTTTCATTTTCCATGAGCTTCCTCTCTTCTCTTCGTTCTATGTTTTTGTTTTAATCTTTTATCTTCCATCTTCCTCCATTTATTGCCTTCGCTTGTAGAGAAAGCTTTATGCTTTGATTTTGGAGAGCTTCACACTCAAAGCAACCAAAAGGGCTGTTGTCCACATAGAACAATTTCTTTTTCTTCTGCTAAAAATGCAAGTTGCATTAAAGAGTTGGGGATAAAATGGGTTGGACTCGGGTTGAATCTAGATCCATTCACATTCAGATCCAGATTTTTATGGTTTGATTGGAATCTTATTTGGATCCTACATGCTAAAATCATATCCCAAATCATGTTATTTTCAGTGAAATTACATCTGACCTACTTTGAATTGTTTGACTTGGGCCCCGTTTGGTCTTAACGAATTGTTTAATGTTTTTTTTTTTTTCATTTCTCCCCCTATTTTTCTATTAGAACCCTTTTGTTTTATAAGAACCCTTGTTATAATAAAGTATTATAAAAGGATAATTTGAGTAATCTAAAATTATAATTTTCAAGCAATTTATTATTTGTACCTTGCTCTAATAAGATGAATTTGTATTCTAGCTTTGGTCAAGGGACATCAAACCATATACAACCTGTTCTTTCATCAGGATCTATTCAAGGGTCCAAATCTGTTAAATTCAAAATTTGGATCAAATCCGACCCATTTTATGCTCTCATTTAATATGAGAGCTTCTATTGCCACACCAACCTTTTTTAATACCACCCCAAGATATATGCTAATTCTTTGGTGATTTACATATGAATGAGGTGGCGTTAATAAAAGTTCACTGACTCATGGAAAAAATGCATGATCCCAACTGTTTAATCACTAAATCCAGCAGTTCAGATAAGAATAAATCCTAATTGTTGGAATTTGTGTTTCAACAATTAGGTTTGTGCCACATACCCAATTTACAACAATATAATGACATGTATTGGTCAAGACATAAACCTGGGATGCACATCATATTTTAGGATAATAATGGCCTAACATAAGCTACTGTATAAACTTGCATAACATTTTACATTTTAATAAAGGGTTGGTAATGGGTGAGGTTGGGTTGGAATTGGTTAAGCTTTATGCTTTGGGATCCATATGCGTTTGAACAATACGAGAAATAATTTATTTAAAATAAAAGGATCAATTCCAAAATGATTACAGTTATTATCATACATTATCAGACCATTATTAGATTTGTTGTATTACTAAAATATTATTGTAATTCTCGTATGTGACCAACAAGCCCTCAAAAGTTGGCTGACATGAAACTGATCGATTGACTCATGTACAAGTCTGTGATGGTATAACCTAGGCTCACAAGTTATTTTTGTTTTTCTCTACAAGCATCCTTATCTTCTTCTCCATTTTTCTCTTCAATGTAATCATCTTCTTCCTTCATCATCTTCCCTTACAGTATCTGAGGAAGTGATTATTAAAATGTTATTGTATCTCTTCTTCGCCATCCATCTCTTTCACACTTCAAATTTATCTTCCATTACAAGCATTTGAAGAAGGGATTATTGTAGATGCACGAAATGGCACTACACTTTCCTTCTCTTTAAGCTCGGGGGGACCTGCAAAACAGCCCACTCCGACGATCAAGTTAGCCAAATTGATCAGTGTAATGTGCTTAGAGAAGAAGAATTCGAACCTCTTTCACTCATAATCTTCTTCCTTATATAGGTGTTCGACTTGTTCGTTTTCTGTGCCACCCCTTGAGGTGACTTGGGGTAGTTAGCCTACTCCCTGACATGTCAGCTGCAGGAGTTGTTGCAACTGCCCTATCGCTTCTGAGAAAGTCAGGTTGGTCTGACATGACATGGGTGGTTAGAACTGGCTGTCTATTGCAGGCTTATCTGTCAGACCTGTCATACCGACCTACGAGCTGATGGCACAGTTCCGAGCTTCGAATACATGCATTCCTCGGGATTAATAAACCGAGCCACGACCTCAAATCATTAATCTTGGCCCCTGATCGAGCCACGTGTCCGTGCTCAAGAATTTCCCCCCACAATACCCCCTCCCGAGGGCTCGGTCAGAATGATCGGGTACTCGGGAATATTAATAACAAAAATTGACACGTGGATGCCTCTCATTGGGTCTCAGCTAAGATTAATGATATCTTTATGGCGAATAAAGATATCGCTCTCACTTCTCGAGGGCGGCGGTCGGTTGGGCTCTTATCGCAGTTCGCGCCCTGTCTGTTGGTTTAAACGGCGCAATTATTACAAAGAGTACACGTGGCGCCCGGAGAGTGGCATCGATTCGTGTGTAAAGGGTAGAACGGTCGTATTGGGTTTCTCAGCGTTTAATGCCTCATTATTGTCTCGCGAAACCCTGTCCGTTGATGCTAAGTGCACATCTCGAGGTCCTCCTTATCTATAAATATCCCATTTTCCTCTTATTTTCATTTTCACTTTCACTCTTCCTGCTGTTACTCTGTCCGTTTGCCCCCTCGCGCGCTCCCTGCCTCTGCCAGTGCCTCCGCCGCGCCCTTGCTGTGCCGTTCAGTCGCCTGAGGTGTCCGGTTAATCGAAGTGCAAAGTCGAAGGAAGGTAACGGAGAAACAGAGGCACCTCTCCTCTCCCTTCTCCCTCTTTTTTTTTTCTGTACACCCAAATGGCCAAGGGAAAATCCCACGCCCCTGTTCGCCCTTCTCTAGAGGTGGTTAGGGACACATTTGGTGTCCCAGCCAGCGTAGGCATGTCCTTCGTGGATGAGGCCTCATCCCTCAGGGAAAGTCCCTCAGGTACCACAATAGTACACTGGGGGCAATTCAGGGCAGGTCTCAGAGTCCCTCTAAGCAGGTTGA
Source organism: Akebia trifoliata (assembly GCF_017979445.1). Classification (NCBI taxonomy): domain Eukaryota; kingdom Viridiplantae; phylum Streptophyta; class Magnoliopsida; order Ranunculales; family Lardizabalaceae; genus Akebia; species Akebia trifoliata. Next base: position 10,105,962 of record NC_141379.1, read on the forward strand.
CTCGGGAAGTCCTGAATTTCTATAGGAGGGCTCCTGGGCAAATGAGTGGAAATTTCTTCCGACTCATTAGCGCCTGCGAGCACATGAACAGCAGGCTGGAGGATGGCCTCCAGCTCGGGCTATGGGACATAAGGGCCCAATTCGTCCTGAAGAAGTGCCCGAACAAACCGGGCTTCTTCTACCTATCTAAGAGGAGAGGGAAGCCGTCCTTGGTCGATCTTCCCGATTCGGACAAGGAATGGTTCTTGTTTCCAATTCGGATATCTGGAGGATGGGAGAGCGTTCCTGGTGACGAGCTTCCCTCTCTGGCCCACCCTTCGTTCAACCCCCAAGGTGAACTTTCCACTTTAATTCCCTTTCCTTCACCCTTTCAATTTCTTCTCCTTTTTTTTTTTTTTTTTTGGGTAACTAACTTCAAACTTTTCTTGTTTCCACAGCCCCGAGTAAAGACAAATTCCCGAGTGATTCGGTGGTGATCAATCACCTGCTATCGACTCCCGAGCTCTACAACCACGCCACCGCCTTCTTATCGCCAGCCATCCGTCCTCCGAGCATGGCGCTCCAATCCAAGCGTCCTCCCCCAGTCCTGGATTCCGACTCCGAGGACGAAATCACGGAGGCTGCGCCGACACCAGCTACCGGGGTCCCAGTGGTGGGGGGCTCCGGCATCGGGCCAGGAGAAGAAGAAGAAGAAGAAGAAGAGGAAGACCACCAGCCTCTACTTAAGAGGCTGAGGAGGGGGCCTCACCCTTCCAGAGCCCCGGCGGAAGTGATGCAGCTACCACCCCCTCCAGCTGCCGACGCCTCAATCCAACCAGCCGAGCCTTCGCACACATCCTCGGCTGGTTCGGCTCGTAGGGGAAGCCTGCCCCTCCCTCCCCCCTGGCTGGTACAACCATCAGTTAGGGGTAGGCCGGTATCAGATAAGGATTCTGCCCTATCTGATCCGGCCGTTGCCAGGGCGATCTTTGACGCGTCCGCGCTTCCGCGGGATGTGGAGAAGGTGCGTCGTAGTTTTGTCGGCGACTCGGCAAAATTTTCAAATGAGGCATTCCGAGCTTTAGCCTTGGTAAGTTTTCTACTTTTTGTTTCTGTTTTGGTGCTATTCCGCTGCGCTTGTATCTTTCTAACGCTTTGCTCTTCTCTTCTACCAGGTCCAACACGCCGTGGCCAAACTCGTTGAGGCTGGCGACACCTCCGCGCAGGACCTTAAATCCGCGGAGGGTCGCATATCTCAGCTCCAAGCTGAGAGGGATATGGCTGCGGCCAGCTCCCAAAAACTCCAAAAAAGCTTGGATAGCGCACTATCCGAGCTGGAGCAGAATAAAGACAAGCTAGCTCTGGCGGAGGGGAAGATTTCGTCGTTGGAGGAGCTAGTGAAGGCAAAGGAGGCGGAGCAAGAGAGAGCTCTTCAAGACCAGCTCAACTCCCTCCAAGCCCAACTGGATTCCTCGGAGGAGGCCTGGGAGGCGGCATACAACAAGCTGAAAGCGAAACTAAGGAAAGCCGAGGCTGCTGCGAAGAGGCCAGAGGTGATTCCCGAAGTTGAAACTGTCGTTGCCCCCCCGAGCCACCTATCGAAGATCAGCCTATTCCGACCGAGGAACAAGTCCCTGATGAAGCCGAAGCCACTCCTGCCGCCGATGCTTGATTGATTTTTTTTTTCTTTTACTCTTTCTTTTGGTAACACAATTTTGTAATCCCATGTGTAATCAACGAAAGTATATATGAATAGATATTTTTCTGAAATTTTTGTGTCCTTTGCTGTTCTGCATTCTTTTTTCTATTTATCATATTGAGGTCTATTGCTTAAGAAACAAGTGAAATAATTACCTATACCTAGCTCCTTAGGTTCGATCATAGGATTTTTCCATGGATTTGATGCTAGCAAAGAACCGGAGCTCCGATTCCGAACTAGACTCCATAGCTTATCTTGGCTCCCGTATAGGAGCTAAAGCTTTTCCATCAAACCGACTCCCCAGTTGGGCTCGGCTCCTATGGAGGGGCCGAGGCTTTTCCTTAGACCAACTCCCCAGTTGGCTTGGTCCCCGTGGGGGACCAAGGCTTTCCTCCGAACCAACTCCTCAGTTGGGCTCGGCTCCTATGGAGGGGCCGAGGCTTTTCCTTAGACCAACTCCCCAGTTGGGCTTGGTCCCCGTGGTGGGACCAAGGCTTTCCTCCGAACCAACTCCTCAGTTGGGCTCGGCTCCTATGGAGGGGCCGAGGCTTTTCCTTAGACCAACTCCCCAGTTGGGCTTGGTCCCCGTGGTGGGACCAAGGCTTTCCTCCGAACCAACTCCTCAGTTGGGCTCGGCTCCTATGGAGGGGCCGAGGCTTTTCCTTAGACCACTCCCAGTTGGGCTTGGTCCCCGTGGTGGGACCAAGGCTTTCCTCCGAACCAACTCCTCAGTTGGGCTCGGCTCCTATGGAGGGGCCGAGGCTTTTCCTTAGACCAACTCCCCAGTTGGGCTTGGTCCCCGTGGTGGGACCAAGGCTTTCCTCCGGACCAACTCCTCAGTTGGGCTCGGCTCCTATGGAGGGGCCGAGGCTTTTCCTTAGACCAACTCCCCAGTTGGGCTTGGTCCCCGTGGTGGGACCAAGGCTTTCCTCCGAACCAACTCCTCAGTTGGGCTCGGCTCCTATGGAGGGGCCGAGGCTTTTCCTTAGACCAACTCCCCAGTTGGGCTTGGTCCCCGTGGTGGGACCAAGGCTTTCCTCCGAACCAACTCCTCAGTTGGGCTCGGCTCCTATGGAGGGGCCGATGCTTTTTGGACCAACTCCCCAGTTGGGCTTGGTCCCCGTTGGGACCAAGGCTTTCCTCCGGACCAACTCCTCAGTGGGCTCGGCTCCTATGGAGGGGCCGAGGCTTTTCCTTAGACCAACTCCCCAGTTGGGCTTGGTCCCCGTGGTGGGACCAAGGCTTTCCTCCGAACCAACTCCTCAGTTGGGCTCGGCTCCTATGGAGGGGCCGAGGCTTTTCCTTAGACCAACTCCCCAGTTGGGCTTGGTCCCCGTGGTGGGACCAAGGCTTTCCTCCGGACCAACTCCTCAGTTGGGCTCGGCTCCTATGGAGGGGCCGATGCTTTTCCTTAGACCAACTCCCCAGTTGGGCTTGGTCCCCGTGGTGGGACCAAGGCTTTCCTTCGGACCAACTCCTCAGTTGGGCTCGGCTCCTATGGAGGGGCCGAGCTTTTCCTTAGACCAACTCCCCAGTTGGGCTTGGTCCCCGTGGTGGGACCAAGGCTTTCCTCCGAACCAACTCCTCAGTTGGGCTCGGCTCCTATGGAGGGGCCGAGGCTTTTCCTTAGACCAACTCCCCAGTTGGGCTTGGTCCCCGTGGTGGGACCAAGGCTTTCCTCCGGACCAACTCCTCAGTTGGGCTCGGCTCCTATGGAGGGGCCGAGGCTTTTCCTTAGATAGCAGGGCTGTTGAGCAAAGATGACTTTATTGATAGTATTTCTTTAAATTGAATACATTCCATGGTGATTGAATTTCATCACCGGTCGGAGTCTCCAAGTAGTAAGCGCCATTTCCCCGACTTTTCGCACAATATACGGTCCTTCCCAGTTGCAGCCGAGCTTCCCACTATTAATTTCCTTGGTATTAGAAAATACCTTTCGTAACACCATATCCCCGACTTTGAACTCCCTGCAACGTACCTTCCGGTCATAAGATCTCTTCAACACCTGTTGGTACCGTGCCAACCTCTCTATGACCCTTTCCCGCGTCTCATCCAACCAGTCCAAATTTCGAGCCACCATTTCGTCGTTGAATTCTGTCTCGGCCACCAGCGTCCTGTTGTAGGAATCTGTATCTCGGTGGGAATGACAGCTTCTGTTCCATAGGCTAGTGCGAACGGAGTGAAACCTGTCGCCCTTCTTGCCGTGGTCCGGTATGCCCATAAGACACTATGTAGCTCGTCTACCCACCTTCCCTTGTGTTCCTCCAGCTTCTTTTTCAAGTTTGCGAGGATTGTCTTGTTTGATGCTTCAGCTTGGCCATTTCCCTGTGGATATCTTGGCGATGATTGCAGAGAACGGATTCCGTACTCCTTGAAGTACGATTGCACGCGGTTGCCCTTAAACTGAGTTCCATTATCAGAGATCAGTGCATAAGGGATCCCGAACCGCGTTATGATGTGCTCCCACGTGAATTTGATAACTTCTTCCTCCCGAATCCGTGTAAGGGGAACAGCTTCCACCCATTTAGTAAAATAATCCGTGGCTACTAGGATGAATAACTTGCCCCCCTTACCCCGAGGCAGAGGTCCCACAATGTCCATCCCCCATATCGAGAACGGCCAGGGTGACTTCATAGGGTGGAGTTCACTGGCTGGCTGCAAATGCATGGGGGCATGTTTTTGGCATTGATCACAGGTCCTTACATACCTCTTACAGTCTTCCTGCATCCTTGGCCAGAAGTAGCCCTGAGTGATAACCTTGTTGGCGAGCGACCGTCCTCCCGAATGATTACCGCAGATTCCCTCGTGGATTTCCGCCATTATAGCTCGGACTCTTCTTTAGAAAGGCACTTAAGAAGTGGTCCCCCGAAAGACATTCTATACAGCTCTTCCCCAACGAGAGTGTACTTTCCGACCTGCCGAAGCAATTTCCTTTCCTGCCTCCCCTCTGTCTTCTGGCAGTACCTTTGAACGCAGATACTGAGTAAATTCTTTTATCCATCCCGACGTTCTATCGGCCTGTGCGCACTCCCTCTCCACATGTTCGATGCTTGCTTTAGGCAGGTATTCCACAGGTAAAGACCGTCCCTCCGTCTCCCCTAGCATTGAGGCAATGTAAGCCAATGAATCTGCATGCCTGTTCTCATCCCTGGGTATCTGGCATATCTCCACTTGGTCGAACTTCTCAATCTCTCGTTTAACTGAGATCAGGTATCTCGCCATGCGTTCATCCTTTGCTTCAAATTTCCCGTTGCATTGGTTGGCTATAAGTTGGGAGTCGGTGCATAGTTTTACCCGGCCGATTTTCAACTCGCTCGCCATTCTTAGCCCGTGGATGACTGCCTCGTACTCTGCTTCGTTATTTGATGCCCCGTACCCAAGTTTAATTACCTTTTCCAGTCTATCATTGCTCGGTGTTACAATTACTATTCCCACCCCCGAGCCCGAGTAGTTCGATGACCCATCGACAAAAATTCTCCATCCTGCCTGCTTGTCCCACAGCTCTACTTCTTCTGTCTTCTTCCGTCCCTTCATCCTCGTTCTCCAACTCTACCCAGTTCGGATCCTCTACCGGGAAGTCCGCAAGGAAATCTGCCAACACCTGCCCTTTTATCGCTGTCCGGGATTCAAACTGTAAGTCGTACTCTCCGAGGATTACAGCCCACCTCGCCATCCTCCTTGACTTTTCGGATCTGTGCATCATCTCTTTCAGCGGGGTGTCCGTCACAACTCGGATGCGGTGGGAAAGGAAGTAAGGCCTGAGCTTGTGCGCCGAGTAAACGAGCGACAATCCCATCTTCTCCGTCCTGGTGTACTTAACCTCCGATATGCCCAATGTCTTGCTGACATAATAAATAGGATATTCCCGTCCCATTTCAACTTTAAAGAGAACTGAGCTTACCGATGATGGACTGGTCGCCAGATAAATCCCCAGCTCCTCTCCATCTTCCGGAGAGCTAAGGATCGGTGGCTGCCCCAAATACCTTTTTAGGTCGCTAAAGGCTACCTCGCACTCCGTACTCCATGCAAAATTCTTCTCCTTCTGTAATAACGCGAAGAGCGGGCGGCATCGATCGGACACCCTGGAGATAAACCTGTTTAGCGCAGCTATTCTCCCTGCCAACTTCTGCACCTGCTTTTGGTTAGCGGGGCTCGGCATTTCTACCAACGCCCGGATCTGGTCTGGGTTTGCCTCGATACCCCTCCTGGTGATAATGTGCCCGAGGAATTTCCCAGAGGAAACGGCGAAGACACACTTCTTCGGATTCAACTTCATTTTGAAACTCCTCAGCCGATCAAATGTTTGCTTGAGGTCTGCCAGATGGTCTCCCGCTCTCTTGCTTTTTACCAACAGATCGTCGATATACACCTCCACAGTCTTTCCGATCAATCCTTCGAACATTTTTGTCACGAGTCTCTGGTAGGTTGCCCCGGCATTTCTCAGACCGAACGGCATAACTTTAAAACAGAACAGCCCTTGCTCGGTGATGAATGATGTCCGTTCCTGGTCTTCCACTGCTAAGGGGATCTGGTTATACCCCGAATATCCGTCCATAAACGACATTCTCTCATGTCCAGCCGTGGCATCGACCAACCTATCAATCCTTGGTAGCGGGAAGCTATCCTTTGGGCATGCCTTATTCAGGTTCGTGAAGTCGATGCACACTCTCACCCTTCCATCCTTCTTCGGCACTGCTACTATGTTCGCTATCCATTCTGGGTACTCTACCTCCCTGATAAACCCGGCCTTTAAAAGCTTTTCGATTTCCTCATTCACCCCCTGCCTGAGGCGCGGCGACAGCCTCCGGGGCTTCTGCCTAATAGGTCGGAAGCTTTCATCAACATTTAATCTATGACACGCCACCGACGGGTCTATCCCAGGCATGTCCTCCAATGACCATGCGAATACATCCTTGTTTGCCCTCAGAAGTTGGAGTATTGCTGCCCTCTCCTCCTGCAACATCGTGGTACCGACACTAACTACCTGTCCTCCATCGCCCCCGAGATCCACGGCTTCGACTTCCTCAACTGTCACTCGCTGCTCGCGCAGCGGCTGCTTCTGTAATTGCTACGAAGATTCATTAACAGTTGGAGTTACCTTTCTCTTCTTCGGTGGGACGGCCTCAGAGCCTCGGTCCTGCTTCAAAGCCAGGTGAAAACACCTCTGCGCCATCTCCTGATCTCCCCTGATTTCCATTATTCCTTCCTTACCCGGGAAACGAATAACTTGATGATAGGTTGACGGGACTGCTTTCATCTCGTGTATCCATCTCCGGCCCAAGATCGCGTTATAAGCCGAGTCTGCATCTATTACCACAAATCTTGTCATTACCACTTTAGACCCTGCTGAGATCGGGAGTGTGATTTCTCCTACCGAGCTGCTAGCGGCGCCGTTGAACCCATAGACGAGGGTCGGCGTTGGCTCCAAACTTTCTGAAACCCCCATTCTCTTAGCCGCGCTTAGGAAGAGAATGTCCACCGCGCTCCCCGAATCCACGAGTATTCTTCGGAGCTCGACGTTTCCCACTGGAAGCGCGATTACTAACGCGTCCTGATGGGGCCCTGCCGTCCCCCTTAGGTCACTTTCTGTGAATACGATTGCCCGGGGATCTGCTCCGTGGTTTGTCGTTCCAACTACCCGTACTCCTGACGCCACACTGTTAACCCCGACCATATGTCGGATCTTTTTTACCTTCTCCCGAATCTCACGCCTAGACGGCACTTCGGCCCCTAATAATCCTGTGATGGTATGAATTATCCTGCGCTCTTCCGTCTCTCGACGCCCTCCTTTAGCCGGCCTTCTTTGCTCGGGCTTTCGCTCAGCTCTCTCGGTAGTCTCCCCACTTCTCCTTCCTCCCGTGGAAACATAACCTTTGAGCTTCCCAGCATCGATCATATCCTGGATGATATGGCGCAGCCTGTAGCAGTCCTCAGTAGGGTGGTCCTCAGCCTCATGATACTCGCAGAATGGTTTTCCGGGTTTCCCCTTATACCCCCGTGGCGGCTGAACGAAATCGGGCTCCCCCCTTATGCGCCTCAGTATCACGGATAGTTTTTCGTTGAGCGGGGTATACACCCGGCCTCTTTTCCACCACGACTGCTCGTTCGAATCTCTCCGCCTTTTCTTACTTCCTTCCACTCCGGGGTGGGTCGGTACCTTTGAAGCGTCTACTCCTCCTTCGCTGTTAGCCACTGTCTGGGTGCTTCTTCTTCTGCCCTTCACAGATTCCTCCACCAGGATGTACTTTTCCACCTTCGCATATAAATCTTCTAACGAGTAGGATCAGACTTGATCAAGGACTCATGCAACCGTGTTCCCGGGATCACCGCAGCGATGCACGCCGCGCATGCTGTGGCTTCGTCCATGCCCTCTACGTCCAGGGCTCTCGTTCGAAAACGGGTTACGAACGACCTAATACTCTCCCCGGGCTCCTGTCGAAGGTTAAATAGAGTGTTAACTCCGACCTTCTTCCTTCGCAGGTGCACGAACTGCCCTACGAACGTTTCTTCCAGCTCGGAAAAGCTCGTAATGGACCCGGCTGGTAAGGCCTGGAACCACATCATGGCCCCGAGCCTCAAGGTTGACGGAAACAGCTTGCAGAGCAACGGATCATCATTTTGGTACAGCACCATTTGACTTCTGTATTGCAGTATGTGGTCCATGGGATCTCGCGTCCCGTCGTAAGTTTCAAACTTTGGCATGTGGAACGACCTGGGTGGTTCTGACTTCATTATCGCCTGCGAGAATGGTGTCCCTTTGAGCTCCCGAATTGCGTTCCGTACCTTTTGCGCGGGATCCTTTCCTCGCGCGAATTCCTCATCCCTCCTTTTGAGCATCTCCTCCACTTCCTTCCTCGTCATGGTTTCTTTAACTTCGGAGCTTCCCTGCTGCGTTTTTACTGCTGCTGAATCTTCAGTCCAATCTACCTCCGTTCTTGCCGTTCGAACAGGATGGTCGCTACTCTGCTCTGCCCCTGGGCCTTCCTCGGTCTCCGCACGCTCGCCTAACCTTTGCCTGAGCTCTTCGTTTTCCTTTCTTATTTTCACTATCTCATCATTTTGTTTCTCCAACCCCCTGCGCATTTCCTCTCTCATTTCTGTGAGTAAGTTGTACATTGCTAGCATTGGATCCGGCGCGTTTGGGGGCGAGTCTGCTGGTAGTGGATTTGATGGCTCTCCACGATTTTCGCCTCTAGCTCTTCCCATATTGGTCGTTTTTCTCCTTGTAAGTTTCCCACGGACGGCGCCAAATTGTAGATGCACGAAATGGCACTACACTTTCCTTCTCTTTAAGCTCGGGGGGACCTGCAAAACAGCCCACTCCGACGATCAAGTTAGCCAAATTGATCAGTGTAATGTGCTTAGAGAAGAAGAATTCGAACCTCTTTCACTCATAATCTTCTTCCTTATATAGGTGTTCGACTTGTTCGTTTTCTGTGCCACCCCTTGAGGTGACTTGGGGTAGTTAGCCTACTCCCTGACATGTCAGCTGCAGGAGTTGTTGCAACTGCCCTATCGCTTCTGAGAAAGTCAGGTTTGGTCTGACATGACGTGGGTGGTTAGAACTGGCTGTCTATTGCAGGCTTATCTGTCAGACCTGTCATACCGACCTACGAGCTGATGGCACAGTTCCGAGCTTCGAATACATGCATTCCTCGGGATTAATAAACCGAGCCACGACCTCAAATCATTAATCTTGGCCCCTGATCGAGCCACGTGTCCGTGCTCAAGAATTTCCCCCCACAATTATTATAAAGAGTTGCTATTGCTACATCAACTTTTATTAATGCCACACTAATTCTTATGTAAATCAGTAAAAAATTGCACACAATTGGTGTGGTGTTAGTAAAAGTTGGTGAGGTAATAATAACTTTATTATTAAAAGGTGACGAGATATATATATATATAAAATTTTATTTTAAATTTTCATCCTTCCAAGGAAATGAAGTAAAGCTTCATTTCATTGTCCATTAAAATATTTTATATTGAAAAAAGCTTCATTCCATGCAATCTATGTTTTTTCTTCTAAATTTAAATGCTATATTCTCAATGCCAACTTCACAAGGCTTCATTCTGTCGATTGCATATTTTCCTTCTTCACGATTTTGATCTTCTTTGTAACTGTCAGATATCATTAAAATTAAATTGCCATACGATTACCAATATGTAGAATAAGATTAACAAACATGTATAGAAATGTTGACAAAAATACTTTATAGATTGGCAGATGTTAATAAAGATGTTAACAAATCTGTAAAGGAGATTCATGGAGTTGATATAAGCTACAAGGTTGCTTGGAGAGCAAAGGAGATGTATCTAAATAAGGTATGAGAAGAGAGAAATGATATCATTGAGTAAAGACGTACAAAAATAAGGGCCCAGATTGAGAAGAAAAACTATTTTAATATATTGTTTACAAAATATATTGTTCAGTTACAACAAAAATGTACTGTTGACAAACAATACCTATTATGATATTTATAGAATATATTTTTTTTTTTATGTTGACAAATTGATTAAGTTGACAATTAAATTTTACAATGTTGACGGATCTTACACATACATTTGCACAAGTCTTAGACAGATAATTCATAGTATTTATTTCAGGAAATACAACAATATACAAACTAAAGATATAAATGATGAGTATTATTTACCTTTATGTAGTCAAGTACTTACTAAAATATTTATAAAATCTTTTGTTAACGTTACAAATCACGTGGTAACTACGATGAGTCCTGTCAATTATTGATGAATTATTTCACCGAGTTAAAGGTATACGATTCAGAAGCCATTATAGATATTGTAACTATTGGAAGGGAATAACGTTTTCAAAGATTTTATTAATCTTCGTCTAATGGTGATAATTAATGAGACTTTTTTAAAGGGTAGATATAGGTATGAATCAAGATATTATATTTTTCCATAGCATTTGCAATTGAAAAAGCCAAAAATAATGAGAATTATAGTCAATTTTTGAAGAACTTTGAAGATAATATGGTGGATTTGACTCTCTGTTCATCCTTCAAAAGTTAATAGATTTATAACATTTCCTTTTATCACATTTTTCTCAAATCATATAAATATCAATAAATATGAAAGACTCAGGGAATTTTCAGGCTTTGACTACATAGGTTGCATATTTGATAAAAAATGCGAGATAATCCATATGCTATTTGCAAAATATGTTGCTTAGTTACAATAAAAATGTATCGTCAATAAGTACTTATTGTGATGTTTACAAAATATTCTCATTATGTTAAAATAATTCTCTAATTAAGTTGACAATTAGATCTTACAATGTTGATTGATCTTACGCATACATTTAAACAAGTCTTAGATAAATAATTCATAGTATTTATTATGAAAAATGAATCAATATACAAAGTTTATACATGTTCCATATTTTATTAAGGGCATCCTCCTTTGATGTCCTGGAGGCTGCAACCTTTTCATAATTGAAACATTTATTCTTGAAGTTTTCTTATTCTTCTCCAAATCAATTTTACTTTTCTTAGCATTGAAACCCTTGAATAGACTTCTTATTTTGAAATTTGTATCAGTATTTTTTGGTGTTTCTGTCCAAGGTTTAAGTTGTCTTTACCAACCTTAAGAGTATAACCTTGTCAGTATTTTTTCAACATAAACTTCATAAATTGACAATATTAAGAACATAGTTTGTCTTATATATATATATATATATACATAGGATTAGGATTCTAGTACACACATATCTACTCATATATCTACAATGTGTTTCGTCCTATGTAGGCTAAAAGTTTCTGATTGAGCTGATTTTTGGTGAGGATGATCTTTATGACGAGGAGATCACCCCCACAAAAAATCAGCTAATTCTAAAACTTCTAATCCCATATTTATGAGTTGAAGAATCGTGGACCGTCCATTTTTTGTAAATCACTTTTGGCGAGGTTTAAAATATCGGATTGAGCTAATTTTTGGTGAGGATGATTTACTCATCATCATCATAGAGATCATCCTCATCCAAAATCAGCTCAATCCAAAACTTTTAGTCAGTAGGACAAAACATGTTGTAGATATATGAGTAGATATGTGTGTACACGGAACCCGCCCTATATATATATATATAATCTTTATCACCTCAACAATTTTTTGTTTATTCAATTTCTAAACATTACCAGTCAAATATTTCATAAAAAAAGTTGAGAAATTTAATTATTTCCTTGAATATTGTTATAAATTTTGGATCTAACTTTCTTCTTAAGTTGTCTTTACTAATCTTTTTCGAACATAGTTTCTCGAGACTTTTTTCTCATTTTCAGTTGGATCAAGCTTCGAAAGAACAATAAATATCTTTTTTACGAAAAAAGTATCAAGGCTTACCAACCTTAATTTTTTTGGAAATACCCAACATAGTAATAGTGAAAATCGATTTTCGTCAACTCTTCTTACACCAAGACGATATTAAGTAGTACAACCAAATTTGCATGGTTGATACACAACCATTGATCATGAACAATTCTTCCAACTACATTGGAGAGCCCACATATTTGGTCGTTTTTTGATTGACTCCGAAAGAAAATTATAGGTAACCATTCCCCATGGAAAAGAATTAAAGTCCGTTAATTTTGTAACTAAAAATACATACCTCTTGTCAATATTTATTACGAATTTCGGAAGAAGGAATATGGGCAATACATAGAGAATGTTTAGTTGGATGAACTCATTTAGGTCAATTTCTTCTTTTCTTTTCATCATTTCTTTCAATGCCTTCACCTAAGTTTCAGTAATTCTCTTATCTCCAAAATATTTTTTTTTTTTAAACTTTGAAATATTTAAATTATTCCTCACATAAAATGAATCGAGAATTTCTTGAATAAAGAGACAGAGGATTAAAATCATGTCGATAGGCCGTAATTTGATCTCTTTATCGATAATCATAAAATATATCTCCCTAGAATAATATTTGAGCACATGAATTATCAATGTTTCTTGTGTTGGAATTGCAATTATCGCAAGAAAATGATCAAAATATATTTGTCAATATTAAGTAACTATGTGTGCCAGCAAAAGAATTTCATAGATTCAATTATTATTTTTTTTTGTCAACATTGTGTTGTATATTTGATAATGGATTATAACCAATTTTCATCAGGGTTTATGGTCAATTTTATTAGGTTTTTAGTCATTTTGTAAGGCATATGCAAATATATAGAGTTTACTTTGAATATATATATATATATATATATATATATATATATATATATATATTATATATATATTTTTATTATTTAATTATTGACTTATTTGGTAAATGATTTCTTCGTAATTGTATAAATGAAGATGATGGAGAAAGAAGATGAGTACGAAGCATCTTGTCCCACTACAATAACTATTGATAAGATGTTCTTGAATATAGTGTTGACAAAATGTCATCAACCGTTGGATCAAATCTGTTACATATTAAGTCAACAATTTAGATATCCCAATCTAACTTTTTTAATTTTTTTAAAATTTAAAATCTGATGAATATCTCTAGAAAATTGAATGGTTTTCAATGCAATAAAAATGTCATATCATTCATTATGGTATCGTTAAACATGTGCATGAGACAATTACTTTTTAAATGCTTCTGGAGGCGCTTATGTAACTATCAAGTGTTAAAAAGGCATTATGGGCAATACATAATAAAATGGGAAAGTCCAAACTACGAGTAACCTACGATTGAAATAAATGAAAATACTAATAATTATTTGAGTATAGAAAATAAATAAGAAAAAATTGGGAATACTACAATAACTCTTAGAAAACTATTTTTAATTCTTATTCAAAACTTATTATGTTTATATGTTTAACAAGTATCTTATAATTATAAGAAATTAGTATAGTGTACCAGTCATACTTTAGACATTCATTCCTAACCCATTGTACCATATATCTACTATTACTACCACCGCCATCATCACTTATATTGTTAACACCATTTTCTAGTTCTAAGCCCTAACTACTACTAGGCTAAGATTAACTTTTTTTCTTGTGAAGATTCAAATGCTGTCTTTTCAATTTGGACCCATGTGAAGTCACCCCATTCAAAGACTGGCTCATATGTTGTATAAAAAGCTTTATACAATTTGTGTTCAGTTCATCAAAGGATATATGATCATAAAATCCTAGTTTTTCTTCTTTCTAGAGATTGTTCCCACAAACTTTGGTTGTACTGTACGGATATAAAGTCATTAATTTATTTGTTTAAGTTGATGTTTGTTTTTACTATTGTGAAATAGAGTTTGCTTGTGCCGATAGGCACGGACATCCTCTTTCGGGTTTAGGGATAGAATATGAAAGACAATCAAGTTGGATATGTATTATTGGAAAAGAGGTAGGGAAAGGCCATAAAGTTGGAGGGGTATTATTAGAAAATAAGGTAAAACAAGTAAAATAATAAAGTTGGAAGGGCATTCTTGAAAATGAAGAGAAGGAGAAATAATTAAAAGTTATTCTTGAGATTTGTCGTGAGATTAAATCCTAACCCCTCTTTATAGGGGAGATAAAGGGAGTAGGGCCTATCGGTTGTGTTTATTTATAAAGATTTGTTTAACATTTGAAAATTTAAATTATCTTAAATACTTAAATTATTTAATTTCTATCATACAAAAGAATTTTTGTATAATTCAGTGTCCAACACTCTATTTTGCGTCATTTCTATTGTACTTCAATCGTGCTTGCATCGTGAAGTAGAACATGTGAGGCTAGGAATAACTATTGTCAATCAAGATATTCAGACGTGGTCTATACCATCGATATAGTGGGCAAAGTTCATGAGTTCTTTTAGGTGGTAGTTTAGAATGCCCTGTTGATATAGGTAAATAACTAACATATCATGCCACAACCTCTTGTCTAATTTTCTAATATCAAGTCATTATTTTTCTCGAAATTTTATTCTCGAACTCTTTGATTCATTTAATCCTGTCATACACATAGGGTGTTGTTTATGCAATGGAATACCTTCTTGACTTAGACATAAAGTCGTACAGCTTATTAAAAATAGTATCCATCTCCATAGAAATACAATAATTCTGTAAGTCTAACATAGGTTACTAGATCTATTAAAAAAGGAATAGTTGAAGACGAATACATTATGATGTTTATGTTAATTCAAATTACTTAAAAATAATAAATAATCGGTAAATAACTTAACTTAGAGAAGAATAATTTTTTTTTTTAAAGTGTCAGACAAAGCTTTCATTTGAAATTTGAATGCTTGAATAGTTGATAATGTATAGAACAAGTATTGAAAATTTAAAGATAATTAGAATATATTTTATGAATGAAATGGTTTAAAGTGTTGTTGAAGCAATGTGAAATAGTAAAAGAATAATATAAAATTTGGAATCCACCAGAAAAGAATTTTCAAAGAATTTTTTTTTTAAAATTCAAGATGATTTTTATATTGAAGTTACAATCCTTTTATAGAAAAGAATCCAATCCTAGTAAAGCACGGAATAATAAAAATTACTAAAAATAATAAGAATGAACTAAGCATGAAAATACAAACTACTTAACCCCTAAAAGTAAGGCAAAATTGATAGTGTGTGATTCTGAATTCTATAACTAAAGTAATTAACAAACGAAAACTTTCCTAAAATAGAAAAAAATGCTTAAAAAGAAAGTGTAAACAAAGGAATCAGGCTTAAAAGTGAAATGTCCATGGCAAAACATGGATCTTGAAGAACTCAACGATTCGATTTGGGAATGAATCCCACCAAATGGTTTTGACTCCAGGGTTCATGATTTCTACTAGTTCTTTTTGGCTTTCTATTTTTGGCAATACACGCGCTCCATGAAATCTTCCACCCCTTGTTCTACATCAGTTGTAGGAATATAAGGTGGTAATAATGATGCATTTCTAAGTGAAGAGTATAATAAATAACTTAATGCTTCAACGATGAAAAATTCTTACGGTTAGAACATTATTATGCCATTGTATGACACATTATGCCATGGCATAATAGCCTGACCGCTAATTTGGCGAGTACCATAAACTATCCTAAAATGACATATGCAATCGTATATGATAATTGTGATCGGACCTAATCTAATCCAGTCATGGACCAAATGGGTTTGGACTGTGCTTCAAATTAAATAAAAATGTATAATTAACTTTTTCCATATCAATAATCTCTTACCATTAAGATTGTCATATTTTTTTTAGGACAATTAAAAGTGGGACACACAATTTGATTCCTCCTTATATACATCACAATTTGGCATGTGCCATAAAATATCTATAAATTAATGGCATATGCAATCGTATTTGACAACCGTGGTCAAAAGTAATTTGGCCAAGTTACGAGCCAAATGGTTTGAGACTATGTCTCGAATTAAGCATATATAAAATGATTAATCTTTTTTTCGTGTTAATAATTTCAAACCATTAGGATTATCCAACCTTTTTTTAGACAATTAAAAGGATAAGCTATTTTTTTGTGGACATTTCCACTCAATAAAAATGTGGGGCCTTTTCAAAAGGATTTAAATGTCACTAAGGTGTCCCCTCGCACAAGCGAGTGTCAATTGCAAACTCTATAGCTCAAGATAATGTTGTAACTCCCAAGACTAATTTTACTTTAGCCAATTGGGTGGGTGGATCCTCTGTAGTGTGTTTTTTTCCCTGCAATTCTTTATAAGACATTTTCAATTATTAAGAGAGCGTCATGCTGATAAAAATAACACCTTACTCTTATAGTGTCCATGGTCCATGTTAGACTTACAAAATAAAAACAAAATAAACATTTTTGTGCATAATCAATAGTTTTGAAATAGATAGCCGTGTTGAACTCCAAAATTTAGGGGGCGTTTGATTCGAATTGTAGAACCTAATTCTTGATTCTGATTATAGACTGTCAAAATTAGATTATAGAAATTGATTTCAAGAATCCAAAGGCACGTTTGGCTAACGTTGTTCTTGGAAATTGATTTTGTGAATTTTAAAAAAAAAAACTAAATTACACATTTTGATATGGAGATTGAAAATTAAAGTAAAACTATATATCCCAGAGATTGAAAACAACAGATATTTGAGAGAAAAAATCAAAGATTTTTGGCTAGATTAAAAAGAGGGCATTTAAGTCATTTTCTATTAGTTTTCAAGTGAATTATATATTAAGTAGCATGTTAAGGTCACCAAAAAATTTATAAATTATTATTATTATTGTGCGGTCAGAATCCGGTGGACGGCTCTAATGGACTTTCCCTCACTAATCCGAAGTTGCTTCGAGCACTTCATTCCTCTCAACGGTGTGGTACATGCCAAAATCACTCTAATGCTCAAGTTAGAGAAGTAGAGGAATAGTCTAAGAAAATTGGTTAGACTTCTAATCCCTCCAAAAGATCCCCTTCAATAGTGCTTACTGTGCTACTTATAGTTCCTGACTACGAATCACCCCATTTTCAAGTGGCAATCCTGGGATATCTCTTGACTCTACAGAGTTGTTTGCCAAACGAGGATATTCTTAATTGATTGTACTAAACTGTTGAGATCTCTTCCGAGATCCTTGGGATTGATGTGCGCATATCAAGCTTACGGTTATTATATGACCAGGCCTGCCCTGCTTGACTGGCTTAGTTTCACTTAATGCTGTGCTGCCCTTTCAGTCAGGTTAGGGAGATCTTTGCTTTGATCTGCCCTGTTTGAAGGGCAACGCCCGTATGTTGACCTGCGCCTGGTAGCACTTAATCGGCTTGAACATGTGTACGGCTTAGATTAATGCACAATTATTTCCCTCTACAATTATGATTGTTGTTGTCGTTACTATTACTACTATTGTTATTAATTATAATTATATTTATATTAGTATTAATTTATTATTATTATTATTATTTGATCGGTATTTTTATTATTATCATCATCATTATTATAATTATAATTGTTGTTTACGTCATTATTAGTACTATTGTTATTAATTATAATTATATAATTATATAATTATATTTTTTATATTAATATTGGTTATTATTATTATTAATTTATTATTATTATTATTATTATTATTATTATTATTATTATTATTATTACTATTTCAAGATTTATTCCAAGATTATCATAAGTGGATAGTGTATGAGAATCAGTAGAAACAATGAGAACTGTTTCTGATTCCCCATCATTTTGATTCTTGATTAGGAAAAAAATCAGGCCGATCGATAATTTGAGCCAAATGTAGTATCAGATTTTAGAATCTGATTATGAGCCAGAATCAGATTTTAAAATCTGAACAAAAAAGCCTCTAAGCCATGAAAGTTATTTGGTATCTTTTCCACATGGGGTCTCTCAACCATGAAAATAGTGCTAAAGACAAAAAGCATGCACTATGGAGAATCCACTTGGAGCATATGGATGTGAACTACACATGAATCTCCTAACTCACAAACTTGGAGTCTCATGTAAAAGGCTCCAAAAAGTACAACTCCCAAGTCCCATTTAAAAGAATCCTAATTACAACTCCACTTTGAAGTGTTTTGAAAAGAGTCGTGCTAATCAGACTACCCCCACGAGACACACTCAATCGACTTTCCTAACGTGATAAGTTCGAGAACTGTAGATCTGTACGCCTCGGGATACACTTTTTAATGGGAAAATGCAATTTTGTATCTCAAGACGTACAAATCTACAGTTCCCGAACTTGTCATGTCAAGATAGTCGATTGAGTGTGCCCTATGTGGGGTAGTAAGATTATCACGAGTCTTTCGAAAATTAAGATGGGGCTCAATCAGGGGTGGTGCTAGGATTTTCTTTTAGTGGGGGCAAAAATTGGAGGGAGATGAGGTAGTGGGGGCAACATGGTCAAACAAAGTATATCAGTAGTTCAAAATATAGGGGTATCTCGGATTTAAGCATAAATTCAAGGGTATCTAAAATGCCCAAAAAAGTTGAGTGGGGCAATTGCCCCCAACGTGTCCTTACTAGCTCCGCACTTGGGTCCAATCATTTTTTTAAATAATAAAGTCCAATCATTTTTTTAAATAATAAAGTTGCTTCGGTTCATTCTCTTTTTGATTATTAAACTTTTATAAATATAAATAAAGATAATTTAGAAAAAAAAAACATACACATTTCTAATGTTTTTAACCGATGTTGGTCGGTGTGGGTCCAACAAAAATGAACAATGGTCCATCCGATATGAAATTTTTTTGGTCCAACAACCCAAACTATAACCATAAAAACATAAAAATGATGCAAATTAATTAAGCATTTAAAATTCCTAAATTTCCCATAAATGGTATCAATAATTGTTTATTACATTCAAATATTTGCTGCACTAGTACCGCTCGACTCAAACATGAAGGAAGGGCAGATGACAACCTTTAAAATTACCTTAGCCACCATTTACTACGATCATCAGAACGACGACAAAAGGAAGAAAAAGAAGTAAAAATAAGCTCTTTCTCCTCATTTAACTCCATAATTCTTAGAGGTAGTAAATAACTGCGACATAGAGGACATGTAACATGTCGATATCCAATCCATCTATCTAAGCAAACTTTGTGAAATAGATGATCACATCTCAATTCTCTAATCTTTTCTCCTTCTTCAATCTTACACAAACACACAGCACATTCTGCATGTTCTCGAGAGGTCTCGGGCGTAAGCTTGTAGCGGCTTACGCCAAGTTCTTCTCCTTTGGTTTTCGGGTTTTCATGATTAATCCTTTTAGTATACAAGTGAAGGTTGTAAAACAAATCTAAGCCCCACATCAAGTAACTCGATGTGATCGGAGTCATTGATCGATGATAAAACTTTAATAAGAGAATGATGGAGAAGCAGAGGATCAGAAGGGGAAAGAGGAGGAGAAGGAATTCAAGAACTGATGGAGTGGCCATGTTCTTCCTGTATTGTATATCTCATGGTGAGAGGAGAGTCAAGTGGGTGTAGTCTATAAATAGATGGCTATGTGGTAGAGACTAGATATTTTGTGAAAACACGAATACGATACTTTGTCGACTTTTCTACAGTCCAAAGACGCCATTTCTACCCAACAAATGGTTAAGATCCACGTAGCTTTAGAATTCGACTGGTTTGTAGGCCAAGTCGAGTCAAGTCGACGACTCGCAAGCTGACTCCAAGGAATCAAATACAAAACATATTAAGTTTATAAATATTAAAAGGGTAAACTACACTTTGACCCACCCCCCTATAATTTGACATAATTCTACGTTAACTCCTAACCTTTTGATAATTTTACTTACCTCCCTTATCAATGTCAGTGTTAATGTTCCAATGTTATTTGACCATTTTGACATACCCCATTTTATAATTTGTATTGAAAAAAAAGTATAAATTTGCAGGCTAAACATAACTTTATTTTGGTGTTTTCCTCAACTCTTAATGGAATTTTGATGATTGCTCCATTCTCAATTCTTGAAATGGGTAAAATAATCTTTATAAAAAAGCATTTTTAAATTGTTTTATTGATGAAAAATAGATGGAAGGGTATATATGTGTAGGGGTGTCAATGTATAGTCGAAAATCCGAATCCGATTTAAAAGATCATATATTATTCGAAAATTTTGGATATCGAGTTCGGATTCAAATATTTTTATCTATTTGAATCCTTATTGGATACAGATTCGGTTATTAACATATTGAATCCGAAAATATCCGATCTGAAATAACATATATATATGGGTCAGGATTTGTATGCACATATATCTACTCATATATATACAACGTGTTTTGTCCTATACGGGTTAAAAGTTTTGGATTGACGGTCCACGATTCTTCAATACAAAAATTTTAACCTCGTCAAAAGTGATCTACAAAAAATAGATGGTCCACGATTCTTCAACTCATAAATATGGGGTTAGAAGTTTTAGAATTAACTGATTTTTGTTGAGGATGATCTCCTCGTCATAGGGATCATCCTCACCAAAAATCAGCTCAATCCGAAACTTTTAACCCCACATAGGACAAAACACGTTGCAATATATATATATATAGGGTTGAGTCTCGTAGACTACATGTTTTGTCCTATTTGGGAAAAAAGTTTCGGAATAGGCTAATTTTTTGTGAGGATGATCTCTATGGTGAGAGGATCATCCTCACAAAAAATCAGCCCATTCTAAAATTGTTAGCCCTAGTTTACAAGTTGAAGAATTATGCACCATTCATTTTTATCATTAGTTTGTAACCATTTTTCATAGGGTTAGAAGTTTTAGAATCGGCTGAGTTTTTGTGAGGATGATCGCCTCACCATATAGATCATCCTCATATAAAATCAGCCCATTCCGAAACTTTTTTGTCATATAAAACAAAACATTGTCTACGGAACACAATGCGGTTTTTTTTCTTTTTCTTTTGATTTTGATACAAATTAAGATGATGATTTTTTTATTTGAAAAATCAATTGGATTTAGGAAAAATCAAGTTTTTTTTTTCTCACCACAGGTTATTCAAATTCAAATTGGATATCCGATAAGAAAATCAGATTCGAATTCAATAGTGTTTTAGGGATATTTATCAGATTTGAAGTTGAATTCGAATATCCAATAAAACTTTTGGATTCGAATTTGGCTATAGTTGAATCCGAATCGATAAGTATCCATTTACAACCTATATATGTGAATTAATAATTATAGAGGTGGTAAGTGCAATTTTCAGAATGTTAGGGATCAACATGAAATTACACCAAAACATAAGGGGTCAAAGTGTAATTTAGCCATATTAAAAAATAATTATAGTATTTTGAAGATTCCAAACTCAGCCAAGAAGTTAGCTTGGCTTGATTGAAATTCAAGGTGACTCGGCCCCTAAATTCACAAAACTAAGTTTTTTGAGTCAATCATAAAAACAACTAAGCTATGTGACCACAGGTGGATTTATAGTGGGTGCACTTACCTCCACATTTTTTTGAAGTAACAAAGATTCATATGCTATTACGATTGATAATAGCAACGAAAAGCAAATTCCCTCTATATTGCTCCCATGTAGACGTAATCTTGACTCCTATATGTGGATATGTTTAAAACTAGGGCTGGAAATGATTCGAATTTTATGGTATTTGATATGATATGATCCAAAAAAATAGGGTTTGGATCAAGATTTTGGATGTTTGGATAAGATTCGGATTGAAATTTAAATATTGATTCAATTTTGGATCGATTTCGGATTAACCCTAATCTCATCCGATTGTCTTTTTTTTAACAAAAATCCTTACCATTGTTCTCTTGAGAAATATCTTTATTAAAAAAAAAAAAATTCTTCCTTAAACCCAGCCCTCAACTTTAGAGTCTCCCCCCAACTACCTACCTTGGCCAGCTGTGAGCGAGATCTTTGAGTCTCCGCTCATGATAAACCCTCCAAAGTACCGTAGAGACATAAATGATCACACATCCCTTATCGAAGAAGCTCTAAAACTCTCTGTTCTTAACAAATGACACATAAAAAGAAGAATACTAGCTACACACAAAAGACATCCAACAAATAAATCTGAGGTCTAAATCAAGAGCTGGTCATGAGGAGTGAATCATGTTAGAGTTAGAAAAAGTCCTATTGGACCAAGTCTTTGCTAGAGTTAGAATAAGCCCTACTGGACCAAGTCTTTAGGGGATATGTTAGTAGCTCTGTTCTATTACTGGCCAAGTCTTTAGGAATTTGTTAGTTTCCAGATTTAGTAGATTGTTTGTTATTTTGTATTCTCTATTTAAGTAATTGAATGCATTTGAATAAAATAAGTAATTTTCAATGTCACATTTAATTTTTAGTTTCACATTTGGTATTAGAGTTGTAGACTCTTTAGAGGTGTAGTAGAAGTACAAACAGAGCAGCAGCTCTTCACTACTCACTCTTGTTTCTTCTAGATAACAATAGCTATCTGTAATGGCAAATACATCAGAGAGCTTCATGCAACCAGCTATACCTTGCTTTGATGGTCACTACGATCATTGGAACATATTGATGGAAAATTTCTTGAGATCTAAAGATTATTAGAATCTCGTTGAAACTGGTGTTGCAGAACCTGCGAGTGAAGTTGCGTTGCTAGCTTTAATAGAATCACAAAAAATAAAGTTAAACGAAGAACAATTGAAGGATCTTAAGGTGAATAATTATCTATTCCAAGCAATTGATTGTTCAATTTTGAAAATAATTCTCACTAAAGATACTTCAAAGCAGATTTGGGATTCGATGAAAAAGAAATATCAAGGAACTGTGAAGGTAAAACGAGCATTCTTCCAAGCCCTTCATATGGAATTTGAGACTCTTCGAATGCAATCGATAAAGCTTGATTCTAATTTTTTCTCCAGAACCATGTCCATTGTAAATAAGATGCGATTCAATGGAGAAAAGATGGAAGATGTTACCATTGTCGAGAAGATTCTTCGATCAATGACTTCAAAGTTCGACTATGTGGTGTGTTTGATTGAATAGTTAAAAGAACTTGATGAACTCTCGATCGACGAATTGATGAGTTCGTTGATGGTCCATGAGCAATGGATTAATCAGCATGTCACAGTAGAGCAAGCATTGTAGACGTAGCTATCCATCAACAACCAATCTCCAAAGGGTAAAGGATTTGGCCAGGGACGAGGAAGAGGTGCTAATTACCACGGACGGGATAATTATCATGAAGAAGCTCATGAATCGAAGCCTGTAGATAAATTCAAAATCAAATGTTATAGATGTAACATGTATGGCCATTATCGTTTTGAATGTCATACAAAATTATTTGAAAACAAAGGAGATAACTCACATTTTACAGAAAAAGACGATGATGTTACTCTTCTTATGGTTTGCAACACCATGGAATAGACTCATCAAAACATGTGGTATTTGGACACTGGATCCAGTAACCATATGTGTGGAGACAAGTCTATATTCTCTAAGTTGGACGAGTCTTTCCGTACCTCTGTAAAATTTGGTGATGATATTAGACTGTCTGTTATAGGAAAGGGCAATATTAGCATCTAGAAGTCAAAATGTTATCTTTCTGATGTGTTTCATGTTCCGGGTTTCAAAAATAATTTGTTAAGTGTTGGTTAGCTTCAAGGAAAGGATTATGAGTTCATCCTCAAAAATGGCACTTGTTGCATTCAACATCTAAAGAAGGGCCTGATTGTTGAAGTTACAATGACACAAAATTGGATGTTTCCTTTATACTTTGGCAATGATATTGGTCCTTGTTTTTCTGTAATGGTGAACTACCAAGCATGGTTATGGCATCTTTGTTATGAGCATTTAAACTTCAATGGTTGGAAGACTCTCTGTCAGAAAAATATGGTGGTTGATCTTTCGCAGATTGATCATCTTCCTCAAGTATGTGAAGGTTGTGTTGTTGGTAAACAACATAGAGATTCCTTTCCAAGAAGGAAACCATGGCGAGCCAAAAAGGCATTGGAGCTAGTCCATTCCGACATTTGTGGGCCAATTGATTCACAATCAAATGGAAATGAATGGTATTTTATTACTTTTATTGACGATTATAGTCAGAAGACATGGGTGTATTTCTTGCAGGCCAAATCTGATGCTCTTTTAGTTTTCAAAAGCTATAAGGTCCTTGTTGAAAAAGAACTTGAGTAGCATATTAAAAATTCTCTGATCTGATCATGATGAAGAATACAATTCCAAAGACTTTGAATCATTCTGTGAGAAGCATAGCATCAAAAGGCAACTTACAACATCCTACACCCCGTAGCAAAATGGTGTGGCAGAGAAAAAGAATTGTACAATCCTTAACATGGTGCAAAACATACTAAGGACATCTGGTATTCCTAAGAATTTCTGGCCTAAAGTTGTTCTATGGAGTATTCATCTATTAAATATAAGTCTAACAAAATATGTCCAAAATATGGTTCCTCAAGAAGCATGGAGTGGGAGCAAGCCTAGTGTTGTTCACTTCCGGATTTTCGAGTGTATAGCATATGCCCATATTCCAGATGAAGAGAGGAAGAAGCTAGATGATACAGGAGAAAAGTGTATTTTTCTTGGAGTTAGTGATCATTCAAAGGCCTATAAGTCATATAATCCAGCTACCAAGAAGATGGTCATTAGCTGAGATATCGTCTTTGATGAAGAAAAGACTTGGGCATGGAGTATTGCTGAAGTAAATGCGGACAACACATTCCAGTGCACTTTGATGATCAAGATGATGAACCTCTCCTACAACTTACAGTCACCAATCCTCCCGAAGTTACATTTGATACACCATAATCACCAAATGCATATCCCAGTCCTTCATCCAATGCAGAACAATCTGATCTTGTATCAAACACAAGACCTCAACGCACCAAAAGTCGACAAGCATGGATGCAAGATTACTAGGTACCTGGAATTGATCACATTGATGATCTACTCACTCATTTTGCTTTGTTTTTAGATTGTGATCCGGTTGCATTTAACGATGCGGTTCAAGATCCAAAATGACAAAAAGCTATGAATGAGGAGATCCATGCCATTGAGAAAAACAACAGTTGGGAATTGACTGATCTTCCCAAAGGCCACAAGTTGATTGGTGTAAAATGGGTTTACAAGACAAAGTTGAGAAGTATAAAACACGCTTAGTTGCTAAAGGCTATAAGTAGCAGCTCGAAATTGACTACACAGAAGTTTTTTGCTTCAGTTGCAAGGCATGATACCATCAGATTGGTCCTTGCATTGGTAACACAAAATGCCTAGCCTGTATTCCAATTAGATGTCTAATCCGCATTTTTCCATGGCGAATTGCAAAAACGACTGTACGTTAATCAACCTCCGGGCTATGTACAACCAGGGAATGACCACAAGGTGTACAAATTAAAGAAGGCTTTATATGGGTTGAAACAAGCGCCTCGAGCTTGGTATAGTCTCATTGATGTATTCTTCTCCAAATTTGGCTTCTATAAGTGTCCACATGAGCTTACTTTATTTACAAAATCAAGTCCTGACGGAAAATTTATGATCGTATGCTTATAAGTGGACGATCTTATTTATACTGGCAATGCTAGTGTTATGTTTACTACATTCAAACATTCGATGAAGACTGAGTTTAACATGGTTGATCTTGGCATGTTACACTATTTTCTTGGCCTCGAAGTGGTCCAATGTCTAGCTGGTATCTTTATTTCACAGCAAAAATATGTTCGCAATGTGTTGACCAAGTTTCATATGCTGCAATGTAACCTAGTTGGTACACCAGGCGTAATATTTCTTGATAGTATTAATATTAATCGGTTGAGGGAAGACTTGTTCGTCAATTTCTGTAAGAATCAGAGCTCCTCTCGTCATTACTTTCTGCATAATAAATGGGCCATCGTAGTTTGGTCTGAACTTTTCTCTAGCATTTTCTTAGATTGGTAAAATCTTTTTTAAGAAAAAGTCTCAGGACGAGAAATCTTGAGATTTGACTTTTTTGTTGTAAGCACGTGCGATTCACCGTTGGTAAATTTGCCTATGGTAGATAGCTGCAAGTTGTTTATCCTCTATCAAATTCAATTGGTCGAACCAAATTTGAATCGATTCTGTTTCATCCAACTCTACTTCTTTTAAGATTCGGAGGGAGGAAATCTCAACTTCGACGAGTAAGATTGCTTCCATTCAATACACCAATGAATACGGAGTTACCCCAGTTGAAGTTTGAAATGAAGTTCGATAGGCGTGAAGGGGTAAAGGCAACATGTCATGCCAATCCTTGTAAGTTACCTCCATATTCTCGATGGTTCTTTTGATATTTTTGTTGGCAGCCTCAACTACTCCATTTATCTTGGGTCTATAAGGTACAAAGTTGTGATGAGTGATCTGAAAGTCTTTGCACATCTTGATCATATCCTTATTTTTGAAGTTCTTGGCGTTGTCAGTCACTAATCCGTTGGGAAGCCCATATCGACAGATGATGTTCTTGACAAACTTCAATACATTGCTTTTGGTGACATTGGCATATGATGCAGCTTATACCCATTTTGTGAAGTAATCGATAGTAACGAGGATGAAGTGATGTCCATTTGAAGCTTTTGGGGAAATCTGCCCAATAACGTCCATGCTCTAGAGTGAGAAGGGCCAAGGAGTAGTCATGCTGTGCAATTCTGAAAGTGGAATATTAATCTTATTGGCATAGATTTGACAGAGATGGAATTTACGAACGTGTTGATAGCAATCGCTTTCCATTATTGTCCAATAATATTCCATTCTCATGATCTTCTTAGTTAGCATGTGACCATTCATGTGGGGTTCGTAGATTTCATCATGTATGGTTTCGATCAATTGTTTGGCCTCTGTTTCCGTGTTGCAACGGAGAAGAATCTTGTGATGTGATTTTTTGAACAGAGTCCCGTTACTTAGGAAGAATTGACTTGCCAATCTTTGGATGGTCCTTCGTTCATTTACCGTTATGTCTAATAGGATAGTTCAATCTTCTAAGTATGCCTTGATGTCTGAATACCACGATTTCTTTTTAGGTTCTACTATATCCACTGTTAAACAATAGGCTGGTTCGTCTTGGACATCAATTTCGATAGGATCGATGACTAGGTCATTTGAGATACTGATCATGGAAACAAGCGTGACTAGTGCATCTGCAAATTGATTTTTGGCTCGTGGCATGTAAGTGAATGAGATCCTGGTGAAGTTTGAGCTCAGTTCTTCTAAGTACTCATGGTAATGGATTAATCTTTGTTCTCGAGTCTTCCATTCTTCGGTTGTCTGATAGACCATTAGACTTGAATCTTCGAATACATTGATTTCATCCACTTCCAAGTTGATTACTATTTTTAACCCTACGATACATGTTTCATACTCTGCCTCGTTATTGGAACATTGGAATTTCAATCGGATGGTGATCGGAATATCAGATCCATTTGGTTTGATAAAAACTTCCCTTATTCCATTTCCTTTCTGATTCGCAGCTCCGTCGAAATACATCTTCCAACCTTGTTCTTCGTCACTGTCTTCCACTTCTGTCAACAAGATGGCTTCATCTAGGAAATTTGTCTTTAATAGATCATAGTCAGGTAAGGGATGCTCAGCTAAGTGGTTGACAACGGTTTGTCTTTTGATGGCCTTTTGAGTGAAATGGATGATGTCGAACTCAGATAATAGTAATTACCATTTTGCGGTACGACCTATCAATGCTGACTTCTCAAAGAGATACTTGAGAGGGTCCATTCGAGCGATAAGCATAGTTGAGTAGATGAAGAGGTAGTGATGTAATCGTTGAGATGCCTAGACCAGTGCACAACAAGTTTTCTTGAGCGTTGAGTATTTTGACTCATAATCGATGAACTTCTTTCTGAGATAGTAAATGACTTGCTCTTTTCGACCTGACTCGTCGTGTTACCCCAATACATAGCCCATAGACATTTCTTGAACTAAGATATACATTAATAAGGGTCACCCTGGCATAAGAGGAACCAAGACTAGCGGATTGAGTAAATACTTCTTTATTTTGTCGAAGGATTCTTAGCAGTCTTCATTTCATGCTTTTGGTACATCTTTTCTCAATAGTTTGAAGATTGGTTTGCAGATAGGCGTGAGTTGCGAAATGAATCTGCTGATATATTGTATTCTACCCAAAAATGCTCTGACGTCCCTTTCTGACACTGGTGCTTTCATTTCAAGAATGTACTTGGTCTTTGTTGGATGTATCTCAATGCCTCTTCTACTAATGATGAAGTATAACAATTTGCCTGATGTTGTCTCGAAGACGTATTTTACCGGATTGAGCCTCAGATTGTATTTCCTTAACCGATCAAACAACTTTTTCAAGTTTATCAAATGATCCTCTTCCAAATTAGACTTAGCGATCATATCATCCATATAAAACTCCATTTCTTTATGGATCATATCATGAAATAAGGCCATCATTGAGTATTGATAAGTTGCCCCGGCGTTCTTGAGCCCGAATGGCATGACTTTGTAATGAAACGTACCCTAGGGTGTGATGAATGTTGTCTTCTCCTGGTCTTCTTTTGCCATTTTTATCTGATTGTAGCCTGAGAAACCATCCATGAATGAGAACATACCATACTCTATTGTGCTATCAACTAGAGTGTCGATGTGGGGTAGTGGAAAATCATTCTTAGGACTAGTTTTGTTCATATCCCGATAATTGACACACATTCGTACTTTCCCATCCTTCTTTGGTACCGGAATGACATTGGCTAGTCATCCGGGGTATGTGGCAATTGCGAGAAATCCTGCTTTGAACTGTTTCATCACTTCATCCTTGACTTTAAGTGTCCATTCTGACTTGAGTCTTCTCAACTTTTGTTTGATCTGCATGCTCCCAAGAGTGATCGGCAGCTTATGAATAATGAAATTTGTGTCTAAACCGGGCATATCTCTGTAGGACCAGGCGAAGATATCTTGATATTTATGCTATAGTTCAATTATTTCTTCTTTCTGTTAAGGGGTTAACAAGACTTCAATTTTTACAACACGTGGGTCATCTTCAATGTCGAGATTAACTGAGTCTGTATCCTCAATATTTGGTTGAACACCTTTTTCATGACGTTTTAGAAGGTCCTTGATTTCTTTAGGAGGGTATTCCACTTCTTCCTCAATTCTCATGAAATCAAAGTCATATTTATTCCTTTTATATTCTGTTCTGTCCAAAGGTCCGTTCGATTGAGACAAATCCCTTAAATTCTAAAAAAATCTTTTTTTAATTTTTGGAATATATCTACTCTTTTGAGATTTTGAAAACTTTTTGATTTTTTTGATTTTTGAAGAATTTTTGAATTTTTTGATTTTTTTGGTTTTTGAGTGTTATATTCCGGACATCTGAAATAAGAAGAGCAGTCATGCATCAATAAAGATAGGGAGCCCTCAAATCAGTCTTTCCCCGAGGATGGGGGCTCGTTATGATCCTGGACAACTTGAATATGGCTAATAGCATTTTTTTGAGGCTATGGTAGCCTCGAGGGTGGTAGGGAATTCCTCCCAATTATTCAAAATTTCCCTTTCTTTGATGGAGTAAATGAGGTGAGATAGTGGTTCTTTTAATGGTTCAGAGATGATCATGATCTCCGGTTGAACTTTGTCAAATTTAGGCATAGTCCCTCCCAAGCTTGGTAGAATGATGACTGATGCCCAATCAATGCAAATGGGGAAGGGTGATTCTTTCTCTTAGCTCGTGGTGATTTCTACTTTGGTGGATTTTGGAGTGGTCTTTGATAGACTTTCATCGGAATTCCCATTGAATAGGATATCAATGCTTTCTACGAAGGATGATTGGGATTCGACAACTAAGTCTTCTTGAATGTACCCAAGTTTGAGATTTACTGCTTTTGGTTTTCTTATTAGTTTTGTCGACAGTGGTTTTGATAAACTGTCGGGTCTGACTTGTGATTTCGGGAAGTTGATACTGATATGAGGAAATCTGCCCAGATTCCAAACATTAGGCTTACAATTTTACTTTCTGACTAACAGAAGTTCCCTCTTTTTGTCATTCATTTCTACAATATCCTTTTTTGTGGGCCTAAACCTCAAATCAAAATAAGGAGTATGCTTTGTTGCTTCAACCAGCATAGCTTTCCCTTTTCCTCCTGGTCCTAACCCTTGCCTGGGTCGATAACCTACTTTTTTCAAGACCCGACCAATCATCAGATTTACTTTTGATAGTTCTGTCTTCACCTTCTCTTTCCCTTTTTCAACATGGTTAACGGCAGTAAACTGATAAGAATGGTATAATATTTTGTCCTTTGTCATTTCTATATCGATGAAAGGGATCCGGCTAGGATTAGGTTATCTGCCAAGACAGATACCATCCTCTGCCCCATGATAAATTTGACTCTTTAGTGCAAAGAGGAAGGTACTACCCCAACAATATAGATCCATGACCTGTCCAGCAGTAAGTTAAAGGTTATAGGTATCTTTATGACCTCGAATGTTACCTCGAAAGTGCAGGATCCTATAGTGATTAGTAAATCTATCTAGCCCAGAGAGTCCTTTATCGAATTGCCGAAACCTCAGACAACCTTATCATTGGGTTTAACATGCGACTAGTCAGCATTAAGTTTTCGAAATATTTCGAGAGGACAAATATTGAGGGCTGAACCATTATCGATTAACACCCTTGTAACCATCATGCCCTTGTATATGACCATGATATTTAACGGTTCAACATGCCCCTGCCCTTCTGGCATGAATTCACTTTCTATGAAGATGATGGGGTTGGGAGCCATGAAATGACCCACTATTTGTTCCAGTTGTGCAGGTGAAGTGGTCGAAGGTACATGTGATTTTCTAAGAACTCTCAATAGTACTTTTTGGTGTTCTTCTGATTTTTGTAATAGACCCAGAGTGCTGATCTGAGCTGGCTGTTTGTTTATTTGGTCCACTACATTATGCTCACTCTTGCTAATAAGCTTAATGAAGTCTGTTGCTTCTCTATCTGATAGTTTTCCTATTTTCTCTTCCTTGTCCTCTTCGTTTATCTTATCCTTCCCCTTTTCCTTTCTTTTTTTCTCATCTATTATTTCTTTTACTTCCTTTTTTGTTTCTTCCCTGATGTTTATACCTTTTATTGGCACTCTTTGACACTTTCCAACTTTTTTCATGTGGCCAATGTTGGCGACCATCATTTTTTTCATCGTCTCGACTCCTGTTGACGTGGTGATAGTGGTCTCATAGCTCCAGGGGACTGGTTGGTTAGAGTTGTATGGAAATGGTTTTGGTGAGTATATGGTGATTGGGGATGGATCGGGTTTTACATTGAGAATAAGAGGTGGCGGTTGTGATTTGGATGTCGTGGTGATGGGAGGAGCTACTTGAAAGGATGATGGAGTGTAAAGAATAACAAGAGGTAGTCGCGAGGATGAATGGTAAGGTTGTGAAGGGGGGGTCGAATCGAGTTTTGAGGATTTGGCAATATATAGGATATGACGAGTGGTGGTCAGGGGGTAGCATTGGGAATTTGGTGAGTAGGATAGATGGTGAGATCAGTCATTTTCAGTGGCGATCGTGTATTTCGATGCTGGTTTGTCGTGTATTGGTTGATGGTGCTGACTGTTGACGTCTCTGGCTCCCTTGTTAGGTGAATTCTAATCTTCGACCCGATAAGAGCTATCAAAGTTGATGGATTAAAATCGAGTTATCTAAGAATGATATTTACTCTGTACCCAATTCTTTCTCCATTGTGAGTACGTAGGGGGTTTTGGTTGATATTTTATTATTGAGGTGGGTTTATGGGCCCGTCCAGTATGAGAGTCTTCTTATCTATCAGGTTATGGACATGATGTTTGAGTTGTCAGCATTGATCTGTAGAGTGCCTCGGAGCACCCATATGAAATTCACAAAACAAGTTGGGGTTGTATCCTTGTCTTTTCTCAGCTTCTGGATTTGGTGGCCTTTTAGCGAGATATTCTCCCCTGAGCAAGATCGGGAGTAATTCTAATAATGCCATTGGCAATCTGGTAAATACATTGTTAACTCTATTAGGTCGTGCTTACTGATTCTGTCCATATTGTGGTGTGGGCTGTGTTGGCATGGCCTATGGAAGAACCATCTGAAAAGGATTTTGTGGTACTAGAGCCTAGGCAGATCGAGGTACTGGCGTCCAAGGGACTTGTGGTGCCGGTGGCCTCTGAACTGGTGCCTAAATAAAGAGTAGTTGACTAGGTTATACATTATTGACTTACGTTTCCCTTTTTTTTTTGACAAAAGATATTGACTTTTTCTTTGCCGATGTCCCTGCTGCTACACTTAGGGTTGTGAAGTCAAATATAAAATCAATTCGGATCCCGTCCTCGACTTGGTCTGCTACTTGAACAAGATTTGAGAAAGTTTTAGTGGTATGCCCTACTAGATGGGTGTAGAACGAATGTCCCAATGTAGAGATAAACGTGGTGTTCATCTCTTGTTCGGTCATAGTGGGCCATACCTGGAAACCTAACTCTCTCTACCTCTGGGCATATTCTTTTACTATTTTCCCTCTGCTTCCTCGTCATTCTAGCCATATCATTCCGATCTAACCCCACATCTGTATTGAACCTGTAGTTGTGTCAGAACACCTCAGCCAAGTCTTGCCAGTTTTTGATAAGTGAGTGGTTCAACCTTGAGAACCACTTGAGAGCCGACCCTATTAGACTTCTCTGAAATAACTGTACCAACAATTTGTCATCCTCGCCATATTGGCACATCGATCTACAGTATAGTTTGAGGTGCTATAGAGGACACCTAATGCCATTATATTTCTCAAATTTTAGGCATTTGAACTTAGCTGGCAATTAGGTGTTGGGATAGAAGCATAGGTCCCTAAATCTTGTCCGTCCTAAAGTATTTGTACCCTTCATTCATCTCATTTCCTCTTGGAGAGACTCAATCTGTTCGGCCATTTTTTCATTCATGGTATTTTTGACCTCGGGCACCCTGAAGTCACACTCATCGTCTGGGATTATCACCGGAGGTGGTTGATTCTGTGGGATGTAAAGTGGAGGGCCCTGATACATTGGCACAATAGGAGGTGGGGTGGTCTGTTAATCTGGTCGTGTTTGTTCAGGGGGTTCCATATTTGATCCAGATGGTTGGTGCTGAGCAGCTTGCGCTTGTAGAAAGTTAGTATTACTCAAAACGACCATTAGCATTTGTTTCTGTTTCTATGTTGTTTTTACTAGCTCCGCTACCATTATATTAGCTTTGGCAAGTTCACTTGTTACAGGTTGTGGGTCTTCTTAGTTGCTCATAGTTGATGTAGATCGAAGGAAATACGGAGGCTTCTTAGGGTGTTTGTACTTCTTTCGTTTGGCTACCTTGTGCGTACAGAAGACCAAACGTTACTATCTTGTTTACAAAAAGGAACATGCATGATGTTTTATTAAGTTTGGCAATTATTCGGGATAACACCTAAAAGAAAAGTTTTAGTTAGGTAAAAAAATGTGATTCATCAATGCGGAGCTGGATTGTTTGAGAAAAAAAATTACATCTACACGAGGCTGGCATCAGCATGGAGCCGGCATCAACACGGAGTTGGTAAAACATTTTGAAAAGGAATTATATCAACCAAAACTGGCATTGACACGGTGTCGGTAAAACAAAAAAAGAATTACATCAGCACATGGCTGGCATTAACACAGAGTCGGTAAAATATTTAAAAAAGAATTACATCAACCGAAGCTGGCATCAACACGGAGTTGGTATAATTAAAAGACGATTACATCAGCACAAAGCTGGCATCAATCCGGAGTTGGTAAAATATTTTGAAAAAAAAATTTCATCAGCACGGGATTGGCATCAACACGGAGTTGGTAAAATATTTTGAAAAATAATTACATTAATCGGAGCTGGCATCGACACGGAGTCGGTATAATTGAAAAACGATTACATTAGCACGAAGCTGGCATCAACATGAAGCTGGCATCAATACGGAACTGGTAAAATATTTTGAAAATGAAATTTCATCAGCACGGGACTGGCATCGACACAGAGTCGATAAAATATTTTGAAAAAGAATTACATCAACCGGAATTGGCATTGACACGGAGTCGGTAAAGCATTTAAAAAAAGGAATTACATCAGTACGAGACTGGCATTGACACGGAGTCGATAAAATATTTAAAAAAGAAAATTTCATCAGTCGAAGTTGGCGTCGACACAAAATTGGTATGTCATTTTGTAAAAGTAGATTTAATTGAAACATGTTGAGTTGTTTGAATGGTTGTCATCCTTATTAGATCACTGATGGGTCATGGGCTTGATTCAATATTGGATATGGGTCATGGATCCAATCTGAGATGGATATGGGCTGAAGTAGATATGGGTTGTGGACCCATTCTGAAGTGGATATGGGTTGTGGACCCATTCCGAAGTGGATATGAGTCGGGGACCCATTTGAGGTAGATTATCAATTTCTGTGTTACCCCTTTGATAACATTTTGGTGAATCTTGAGATTAAATTTTGTGCACCAACCCATTAAATAATTCATTTATACCATGATTATTCACACAAAAACTAAAAGAAAATAATTTTATTAAACTATTAAAAATTATTGATAAATAAGATTTTCATTGGATTTCAACTTTCAATAACTCTGACTTAGGTTATTCTTTACATAGATGTTTGACTTTGTTTTAATCGTCATCGGGATTGTTAGGACAATTAGGCTTGCTTTTCTTGGTTCTAACGATTAGCTCTTTGAATTTTGTTGGTCTATCTGGATATCCTAATGTGTGCTTGTTCCAAACCTTCTCGATGAGATACACTAACTTTTCAGTCAATGATTCAGGAGGAAAAAATTCTTTGTGTTGAAAGAGCGAAAACTCTATAGGCACTCTGTACTATTTTGGGATCAAAGCAGTTTGATAAAAAGATGTCTCCTCTAGTCCAATCAAACGGACATAATAGGATCCTTTGGTTCCTAAAACAGGGTAGTCAACCATCCACCAAGGGCATCTTAAACCAATATGACGGGTAAGACGAGAATCCAGCCATTTGCTCCAAGTTTTGACTGAGTTGTAATGCACTAACATGTTTATTTTAGAAAAAATGTTTTGGCCTATACTCGAGGGTTGAAAGAATTTTCACAATTTTAAGATGGTCGTAAAATCACATATAAAATAAGTGAGGGCGTCCTTTGAAACCTCTTTCTTCACTATTTTTTATGACATCTATACTTGAGAAGGTTTCAGCTAGAATGAAAGGTACATGATTGACTTTTTTGGAGATTTGGAAAGCTATGTCTATGAAAGACTTAGGGACAATTTGACCATCACTTTTGGAGGTCAGTATGTATTGGGCTAAGATTCCTAAACACAACCGATAGTCTATAGTGGCTTGCTAAGCTTCTGGTTTTACATTGATGGGATGACTGCGGGAGTGGTAGGGACTCAATAAGGGTACTAAATTCAATCTCCCATTAAGGATTAAGGCCTTGGCTTCTTCTTTTAAAATGTTTAGGCTTGTGGTGAGGTCACTAGAATATCCTATTTTCATTGAAAGCCTGACTAGAGAACCTGAAGTAGATATCCCCATGATACCGTAATAATCTTCATGAGTAGGACACAAGTGCATATGTCCAATGTGGAAGATATGAAGATAAGGGTTCTAACACTTAACCATGACGCGCAAAAGGTTCCAATCTATCTCAAACTCATGGAAATACAAGGTACATCTCAACATGAATTTCCCAAAGTTGAATTTGTCAACGGTGTGCATCCCCGTGATGGTTGTTTGACTAACTGGTCGATTAGGTTATTGCCTGCAGCTAGTATCCTGAGTTGACACAAAATAGTGTTTCAGTACATTTCCAAGGTCCATGCAAAACATATCTTTGTAATTTAATTTTTTTTTGCAAACAATAAATCTTTTGTAAATCATTTTTCTTTTTTTTTTCTTTTGAAAAATATTTTTTCTTCTTTTGTAATGGGTTGGAACTCGAATTAGAAAAAGAAAAAAAACTTGAATACCATTTCGACTCAAATGGTCCAGTCCATCGTGATCGTTGAATCAAGATGAACTGGGTCATTATGAATTACTGCCATATTTAAAATGGATTCTTTATTGGGTTGGTGTACTCATTGATATAATAGCTTTAAATCATGTTAAACAAATAGTTTGATTATCTTGAGGACAAAATTGTAACTTCTTGATCTCAACAATTTGTAATATCTATTTCTGAAAAGCAACCCGAGAACACCCACGATAAGTTAGAGTCGTGACCTATGAGAAGGTTTCTGGCCACCTTTGCCCAAGTGCACTTATATACCTTTTGAGCATACTGCATCAGACGGTACGTGGTGACTTGGTTTGATATACCGTATAGGTGATAATTTAAGATTCCAACTCAAATCTCTAAAGTAAAAAATAGCCAGTTTAATCCCCAGTTGAGAGGTGGCGCATGATACTGAGCAAGGACACTCTTAAGTCACCTCTCATCTAGAATAGATGTCATCTATCCCCCTAGTACCGTAGTACATTGGGGTAGGATCTCGCTTAGGCACTGATTTTGACCAAAAAGTACAATTGGTGAACTTAGATTACTTTGATATACCGTATAGGTACGAGTCTAGGGTTGTAGCTTTCATAAATAATTTTCGCATCCTACGAGGGGACCGACCTCATTCTAGTACTACGTTGGTAATCGGGACATGTGACCGTGCGACTTACAATAGGACAAAGGCTTAGGTCGCTCCAACATGGGTGCACGATATACCTTTCAGAATCACCTGATCAAACGGTACTGATGTCCTAGTTTTATATATCTTACGATACTTGACTAGAGTTGTGGTTTTCATGAATGACGTCGCATCTCTGAGGAGATCGGACTATGCACTAGTACCACATTGGCTATTAGGGACATGCAAGCGTGCAATGCAATAAAGTAAATGTGTTAGTAGTGTGTGTAAATAGGATAGGGTGTGTCCGGGGCATTTTCCAAATGAATAGGCCCGTGATCCAAATCAAACCATCAATACATAGATGCCACATAAATCAAAGAATACCAAAATCCATCACCTCTACATTAAGATCATGTAAGCACATTAAAATATACCTATAAAGACCATGGCTTTTTAGATAATTGATCAACAAAGATAACACATCTATAGTTAAACATCGACCAATCAATTTTTTTAACGAATAAACTAATCATAAAAGGACTTCTTTTTTTTTTGTCCAACCGAAGATCGCTTCGAATTTTCATTTTGATCAATCAAAAAGTAGCGAGCGATACGCCCTAAGTTTAACGAAAAAGTGATCCGTCTGATCTTTTGAAGCTTTAAAACTCAAAATAAAAATAAAGTCGAAGATGAAAGTTGCTAAGACTGACGTAAGGAACAAATTGAGTAAAAAAAAATTAAATTTTTTTTTCTTTTTTACTCAGTTTGAGGCACATTATCTCTGGTTTTTGGCTTGGGCCAACATTTTTTTTCTTATGTTTTTTTTTTCATTTTGTATCCTTATAATAAGTCCAACAGAAATGTTATTGGAAACGGTAGTAAACAGACTCAAAAATCGATTTCGACTTGTCAAAATCTTGTTGACTTTGTTATATTTGAAAGAAAATTTCGTTCTACGTCAAATTGATATGCTATAATAGTTAATTGGAGATCGAACAAGAAAGTTACAATCGATTTAAGTTCGGCTGTCCATTTGGTAAAAAAAAAATAGAAAAGAGAAAAATGTTTTTTATTTTTTGTTTTTTTTAATATATACTCATTTTGAGGCACATTGCCTCTGATTTTTGGTTTGGGCAATTTTTTTTAATGTTTTTTTCTACTCATTTTGTATCCCTACAAGAAGTCGAACGAAAATGTTAATGAAAACGATAGTATACGGGCTCAAAAATCGATTCCGACTTGTCAAACTTTTGCTGACGTTATCACATTTGAAAGAAAATTTTGTTCTACCCCAAATCGATGTGCTATAATATTTAATCGGAGATCGGATGAGAAAGTTACAATCAGTTTAAGTTCGACTGTCCACTTGACAAAAAAAAGAAAAACGTTTTTTTTAATACTCATTTTGAGGCACATTGCCTCTGGTTTTTGGTTTGGGCAAAAAAACATATTTTCTCATTTTTTTTTGTTTTTTTGATGATATGCATGCTTAAAAAAATAATCGAATAACTAAAGAAAAATCAATTTTTTTCTCTTTTACCCAAGGGAGTAAATAAAGAAAAAGAAACCCACCTAAACAACAAACACAAGAAATACAACAAATAATGTTAGCTTACAAATAAGAATATTTTGTATTTTTTCCAAAATGGTCGAGTTGACACATGGGTAGAGCCTTCCCTCCCCAGTGGAGTCGTCAAGCTGTGGACACGTGATTTATTCAATTTTAAATATATCAACCACTTTGGGGGGGGGATTGGAGTCACCACCATTCATATTTGAAATGGGTATGAATGGTTACTCAGATTGTATTTTTTGAAAAATCATGTTTTTAGCATTTGATGACTCTCGTACGGGTATGACTCATTTGGTCCAACTTTTGATTCAAGGTAAGGGGGTCCATTTTATGGAGTAGGGATTGTGTTAGGAACCCTACTCCATCCACCGTTGGTGGTAACCTCGAACTCGGTCTATTTTTGAAAATAAAAATAAAATAAAAAGGAATCAAAAAATCTGATATGTGCCCTCAAGTATGAGGGACTTTAATATTGATTCAAATCATTGAGGGCGCCCTTATTAAAAAAGGGGCCCTTTGATGGTTCAAGCTATTGGTGGTGTGTGTATAGGTATAGAAAGGGGGAGAAGTAGAAAATGGAAGTAGGGAGGAGAGAAGGGGGTGATTCATGTCTAAATCCACATTGAATTTGATTTGATCTTCTTTATCCTCCTAAAATATGAGTCTTCTTTTTTTGATCTTGATTATGGTAATGAGTTAGACTTTTGATGGTTGAGAGTTGAGTTGATAGAGTTGAGAGTTGATATTAGAGGGTTGAGTATGATAATGAGAGAGAGGGTTTTTTTCTTATGAGACTTGGGGGTATTTCTTAAATTTTCATTTGATAGCGGGATTTGAGGATGAGGAGGGTTTTATAGAGTTTGGGAGTTATTTTTAAGGGTAAAGTTGGGTGAAATGAGGAGGAATGGTAGAATGGTGTGGGGTTTAAGAGAAATGTAGGGATAAATTAAAAGGGTTTGGAGGGTATTTGTGTAAGAAGGTTAAATATGTTGTTAGATGAAGGATAATAAATGATGAGGATGGGGTATAAGAGAGTGATGGATGGGTTGAGTGTTTGGGGAGTGGTGTTTGGATTTGAGAAAATTAGGGGGGGGGGTGTAAAAAGGTGGTTGATGATATTTTGGGAGGGTGTGGGAGATGATGCCATGTGTTAAAATAGGTGAAAATGAAGGATTTAGATGAATTGATAGGAGAATATGAGTGTTTGATTTGAGAGGAAGGGTTTGAGCTTAGATTGTAGATGTAGATTTTGCAGGAAATGATGATGGTAGATTATAGGGAGGTATAGAGAAAAGGTGATAGGATAGGTTGGGGATGAGGGATGTGAGTTGGGGTGGTGACATGTGTCCCATCTTGATGATTGTGGTAATTGGTTGTGATGTTGGGTTGGGTTGAGTTGGGTTTGGGTAATGAGTTGGGCTTTTAACTTTAACTTTGGGGTTTGGTTGTGGATTGGATTAAAGAATGGTTGGATTTTAGGTTGTAGGTTGGGCTTGGGTATGATTAGTTTAAGTTGGGTTAGGTGTATTGATGGATAAGATTAATTTGAATGGGCTTAGGTAATGGGTTTAGGTTGGGTTGGATGGGATTGATTTGAATGGGCTTAGGTGATAGGTTTATGTTGGGTTGGGGGTGTAGAACAAGAATGGGTTTGGACTTGTAAAATGTAGAAGGAGGTAAGATGTTTGGGTTTATGGGTCACGTAAGTAGGCTCGTGTCATTTAAGAGAGAAAGATGATTTTTTTGGAGGCATGAGCTTTGAGGGCCCAATACGATTTTTCTATTGTTTTGGGCATGTTGCGTCGAGGGCACGGTTAAATTTGGGTGTCTGCAAATGCTACGGTGAATTTGACTGATCTAACATTTCTTTTATAATTTTTATAATCCATTTTAGTTTAGTTTAAATTTCTTCTTAAAAACTGTTTTAATTTATTAATTTTGAATCCCAATCGATTTTGAGTTGTATGAATTACTATATCAACGTTGTCTCTGTAGATCGATCATTGGTTATCAAGATTTTATTTTGTTAATAATTTGTACCGAACATAGAGCATAATCCCTTCTAGTGAGGTAATCTCCCCCAATAAGTCCTTAATAAGCTTTTTGAGATTATTTACATTTCATAGACTTGGTTGGGTGTTCTTATATTCTTTATTCCCGTGCAATTTAAATTCTTAGACTAGATGCTTTACTTTCATTTACATTCCTTGCACTTTAAATTCCTAGAATAATTATCTTTTATTTTGTTTTTTTTTATGGTAATTGTGTTAGAAAGTAAACCCTATTTGGAGGTAATCTTGTCTTGCTAAGTGCATCCCATGCATACACAATTGCATACACTACATCTTCTTTTTCAAAGAGGTTAAGAATCAAAGGTAAGGATCTCTCTAGATCTCTACTTAACTCTTTAAGCCAGCAAAATCAATATCATAGAGGACACAACTCATGCATAAAGGTCCTTAATCTTTTCTATGGTGGTGTTCAACTCATAGATACCTCCTAAAAGTTAAACCAATAAAAAGATGCTCCCAAGTTAACACATAAGCCTCTAAAAAAGCTTTTGAGTTAAAAATGGTGAAATCCAAGTGGTTTCCCACTAAAATCCTAAGCTCACAAACAATTCCAGTAAGCTTCATTTTCCACTTTTAGTTTGCTCATTAGTTTAGTTTCTTCATTTTCTAAAAATAAATTATAGCCAATTATTCCTAAAATTTTTCCTATACTTTCAAAACCTTAAAAATAGTTGTAGATATGTGGACTTCGAAACCTTTGGGGAGATTTATATTTTCCTAACAAAATCATTTTAAAATTGCTAAAATTTTGCTTCAATGCAATGGTGTATTTGATTTGGAAATAAATGAATAGAAGAATCTTCGAGGGTATTGAATCATTCAAATGAAGGTGTTAAAACATATTGAAGAAGCTATCCAACCCATATTTGATGGGTTAACATTTGTGGTTGACATATCGGATAAATGTAAACCATTATTTTGGTATTGGAAAAATACTTGTACTTTTGAGCCTCCAAAGGTGAAGCACTTCTTTTGGAAATGCCCAGATGATAGAATCCTAAAACTTAATATTAACAGGTCACTTAATGCTAGTGGAGGTGGAGGAGGAGGAGGAGGAGGAGGAGGAGGAGGAGGGGAGGGGGGGGGGGGGGTTCATTGTTAGAAACTTGTTAAGAAATTTAGGTTTTGTAGGGTGGAGTAACATTGATGTCACTGACATAAACTCTATAGAGTTAAATGTGATCTTGGTCACTTTAACTTTTGCTTGATCGAAGGGTTATAATTAGATGTGTTGAATTCACTTTCTCTTTATACAATTAGATGTATCAAAAAGGAGATTGAAGCCTCTTGGAAATATATGGAAGATATCAAAGAAATTCAACAATTAGCAACTACATTCTTGACTTGTAGTTTTGAATATTTTTGGTGTGAATCTAATAGAGCAGCAGATTTTCTTACGAAGTTAGGATCCTTTGGAGAGGGTTTTTTATGTATTGGAGGATGCATCTTGCATACCTCAAGAATTAGCGCGAATCATGTTCAAAGATTTATGCTGTAATCATTCACGTTGAGCTTTTGTATTCAGGGTGGAGCCCTTTAATCCCAATTTATCAATAATAAAAAATGGTAAACCGCTATTAAAACCTTAAAACAACGATTTTGAATAGATAAACTTGATAATTTTTTCGTAGTTCTGTTCGATAGG
Organism: Akebia trifoliata; assembly: GCF_017979445.1. Lineage (NCBI taxonomy): Eukaryota > Viridiplantae > Streptophyta > Magnoliopsida > Ranunculales > Lardizabalaceae > Akebia > Akebia trifoliata. Next base: position 10,147,926 of record NC_141379.1, read on the forward strand.
TTCAGATCGAACTTGTTTTAGCAAATTTGATAAGTACCTATCGAATATTACTATACAGATTCGATATGTACCTATCGAACAACACTTTTTTATCAAATATTACAAAATCAATTCGGTAGGTACCTATCAAACATAACTTTTTTATGTGAATGACTTCGACCCAATTGGAAATGTTTAGGTTAAGAAAAAAATAAGTAAGATTAAAGTTAAAACCCTCATTGAAATCTTTCTTGATGAGAAGAAGAAGAAGAAATGAGTGAGGAGGAAGAAGAAGAAAAATGATTCAATACTTAGGTGGGTGAAATAAGTAATTTAGGTTAAAACATATTTAATAGGTGTGTGTAGATAGTTATTTTAAATTTAAGGAGAATATTCCCAACAAATGGGTGAAATGAGCCATTTCGACCGAGTGATTGTTTGTTCACAGACCAACACTGTTTTGGCATGTGGCGCTGGTGACATTAACAATAATAAAAGATTTTTTCTCTCCTACCCATGGTAAAAAATCAAAATTTCTTAATAAGACCATCTTATCACATTTGAAAGTATGATCCAATAGAAAAGTGTTGTAGAGGATGAAATTCTATGAATTTTAATATTTTTTTTAATTTTAATAAAAGTTATTTTTTATGATTATATTTTAATTTTAAATACAGATGTTTGGTAATTGATCATTTTCAACCCCATTGATTAAGTTTAAATTTTTATTTTATTTTATTTTTATTTTTATCATGAAATTTTTCATAAAATCTCGAAGGTTGTGATGTTCGATCGAACACTATGAGACTCAATGTGGATCCTACGACACGTTTTAAGATTTGAAATTTAAAAATAAAGATGTCATCAAGCGAATGTATGGGGAGAGTGAGAAATTTATTTTTTCGTTATTTACGTCATCAGCACCACATGCCAAAACGGTATTGGTCTGTCGGCAGACAATCACGTCAATGCAAATAGCCGCCCCAATCTTAAAACGTGGCTCACGGATTGTACGTAGCCAAGGAATTGTGAATCCAATCGTTCATCCGTTCACATCACATCACATCAATGCGTGTTATTTCCACGTACGACGTTGAATTCTAAGTCACACAATTCACAACAACTAAGAAATAAATACAAGTCTCTCTCCTTCTTTTTCTCTTCTTCTTTATTTCCTATGCACACGATGGGATAGGAAATTTTATGGGTAGATTGTTATCTACTATCACGTCTGACCCCACTTATTTATAAAATACACCTGCAGAGACTAACCATAAGTAGTGGTCTAACATAGTGCTACATGGCAATATTTGAACCAGGTATTTGTGACAAGACCTCCGGGCTTACATAGATAGGGAGAGATGTTCCTAGTTACGACAAACAGGCGAGTGTTTTATTCTCGAAGAAATAGATAATTCTGTTCGAGAAAAACTTTGATTAATTAAATGAACTTCTTCTTCTTTTTTTTTTTCTTATAACGTTTTTGTTATGTATAAAGTTTGTGTTGGACTCGAGAACTAGTTATCTATATGATGGATTGTATATCAACGTGGCACTCAAAAACATGATCAGCTGTTATGTGGATATAAAACATAAAATTTTAAAAATTCTATAAGATATGTTTTAAAAATATATTTTCACTGTTGGTCTAAGCATTTTCAATTTGGGGGTTTAGTAAATGTCAATTTTTGTAATCTTTGACAAGGGCAAAAATAATTTTTTTAAAACCTAATCTAAATCGTAAACCCTAGAGGATTGAGGCATCGATCATTTTGGTCAACATTGCACTACACATCCAAATTAGGATCTCGATCTAGACTCTAAATTGTTCTTTAGTATATATAACATTTTTTTTCTATGCATGCAAGGTACACATTCTCCTTATGAGAGAGCATATAACATCTCCTTCAATTACTGTAGTTCTATTACTTTACTTTCCCCTTCTAATTGTATGCATCTTCATTACACTAGTCTCAAAGTTTAACATCCAATCATCGCCCGATTACATCAAGTTCCAGGCTTCTGTCCAAAACCCATTTACTAGCTATGGAGTTGGTATATGGTGTTGTTTAAATTTTTGTGCTAAATGATTTCACAGTGAAGTTTCGAATAACTATAAAGTAAATGACATAAGTTGCTTAAGTTGCACGCTCGAGTCCTCCAAGGCGCAAGTAGAATGAATTGTGTGTAAGATATATTGAAGAAGTAGAACAAATCAGAAAGCTGACACTATAATACTGAGTAGAATAAGAGGCGCTCAAGTTTTAATTTTTAACCATCGAATATTAAGTAAAACAACATTATAAAGGTGTAATTTTCACGATTTTTCGTGCGAACTCTAGAAAAGCTTATAACGACTATTAATCCAAAATCGACATGATAATCAATTATTAAATATGTTTTGTTCACATACTTAATTCATTGATCAACCACCTTGGTGTATGTGTGGAGACCATGACGAAGAAAAGAAAATACCTTGGCGTATTGGCATGGAGATGTTTAAAAAAGCTTTAACCTTTTTTTGTTTGATAGCACTCTTCATAGTGGCTGTAAACTTCAGGTGGGGTGATGTGTCTAGACTTTAAAGATTGATGCTCTCTCTGTGAAGGAAAAGGAAAGAAACTCCGACAAAAGCAATCAATGTGTAGCCAAGAAAGCAAAGGTAAATGATAGAAGTTTTTGTGAAATTCTATGGAGAAATCGATTTGAATGCATGTAGCCAAGAAAGCAAAATACCAACAAAAATTAAAAAAACCTCTATAATGTCGGGTTGTAAGACAACCGACGTTATATTTCAATAATATTTTGGTTTTTAATTATAACGTCGATTTTAGTATAACAAACGTTATATAATAATGGCAATTTCATAATATTTTGTTTTAAGTATAATGTCGATTTTTAGTAAAATCGACGTTACATAAGTGATGGAATTTTCAAAATTTTTATTTTTAATTATAACGTCGTTTTTAGTAAAATTGGCGTTATATAAGTGATGACATTTTCATAATTACTTTATTTTTAATTATAATGTTGGTATTTAGTGAAACCGACATTATATAATGACATTTTTGAATATTTTATTTTTAATTATAACATGGGTTTGTAGTAAAGCCGACATTATATAAGCGATGGTATTTTTTTTTGTAATGTTTTATTTTTAATTATACCATCAGTTTTCATTAAAATCGACGTTATAAAAGTTTTAAAATTAGGGTTTTCTACCTCATTCTATCACTTTCACGTTTGTGTTCTTTGTTCAAGCTCTACTATTTTATCAACTTTCTTCTCTTTCAATCTCTCAAATCCCCTACCATTGAGCTGATATCTTATTCGTATTCTTTATGCCTATCGAAGCCTTATCTCTCAATCTCTCTAATTCTTGGCTTCTTCCATTGAACTTGAAGTCGAACTTGATCGGTGAAACATGTATGACATTTACAATGAAGAACCATTATTTTTTATTATTTCTTTGTTCATTCTAAAAATGGGATGCCATATGCCTGGTGAAGTGTACAAATGGACAGAACCCTATAAACAAACTAAAATTAATTTTTTTCATTTGTTGTTATTTGTTCTTCCAATCATCTTCTATATAATAGTTCAAGCAAATGTAAATCCTTGATAAGTTTATGCCTTTTTTTTTTCTTTTCTTTATACGTGTGACGCCCCGCCAAACGCTAACACAAATCCCAAGGCCACCTCGAGGCACTAAATGACACCTCGAAATTTTGATATGGTCTCCTCTGTTTATGTTAGCGTTTCACGAAACTCAAACCTAGTAAACCAATTTCAAACAACACCTGTATATAAAGATGTAGATACAGGAAATAACTACGGAAGACTAATTACATCTAACATGTAAATAGATCAAAGCGCGAAAGTTTAACGATATACATAATTTCAAAATTTAGCCTCACTCTAACACACCCCTAATACTCAACTACAAAATATGTATACACCTGGACGAAACTGACTACACAAAAGGATGTAGCCCTAGTACTCATCGGCTAATGGACACTGGTCGTCGATCTGACCAAGCAGATGTTCCTCCACTGATGACTCAACACTCGCCTCCCCAAATATCGACTCTGCAACTAAAAAAAAATGAAAGGAAACGGTAAGTAACAATGGTTACCTAGTAGGTCCACAAACAATTCCTACCAATAACCTCTCCTAACGTGATCGAATAATCATACTGCATCGTTTCAAAACATGCAAGTTTTACAATTGAAACTACGATTAACTGGTACATACGGCCAGGGATAAGCAGCTAAACAGTTTAAAAGTTACATATAACATCAATCATTCATACTCATTATACATTTATCCTTTTATGCAAATACAGTTGACAACATTGAAATAATAGATATGTTTTGCAGTTTATAATTCGAAATATAACAACAGATACATAATACAAATGGTGGAGTAATGGAATTTGAGCATTGGGATTCACGACTGGATCGGTCCCAGTCGGGACATGATGTTACTACGTAAATCTGTCTTTTAGTTCCTGATTTTGTGGCTGGTTGTGTCTACCACGCTTGCGAGACCATTTATCCAGCTCAGGCTGGCCGTTTGACGTGACCGTAAGCAATGGATCTCTTTTCAATGTGTCAAAAAGTTCGACTACTACTAGAGTGTTAGTGATCACTGACCAATCATCTTCGTCTATGCCTATCAGGCGTGCATGTGATTCCCAAAATAGCACTCCACTCGTATATGACCATTTTTACAATACACATTCACTGGTAAAAATAAGAAAGGAATGGATTCGGATTCCAATTGTGACTCCACTCTCATACGTGTCCCATACCACGTATGAGCTTGGTGGTCCCTACCGTACATCCTAGGATAGTGTACCCCTCCGGATGATGTGACGCACTATCCCTTTAGGCATTCACAGACCCTTTAACAGCTCACAAAATAGTTACATATATACACTATTTTTCATTTAAAACAAAAGAGAAATTAACAGAATAGGGTTGAGAATGGATATCCAGTTCCTACCATGCAACTGTGGCCACCCCGCCTAAAATAAAAATAGTATTCAGTGTATGCGCTAACATAATCTTAAATAAACATGCAACCCTTTCATTAATAACCTGGATATCCTTTCACCTACCTACACACAACATACAATGTAAAAAGGCAGACATCACCCTTTGAGTGTGATTCTAACATTTTACCGTTTCATCCATTTCCCTATTCTTTCCATACTTTCACTTTTCCTCTTTTCGAATCAAATCATTCATTTTTAATCTTTGAAATTCATTTTTTTTTTTGAGTTTTCAATTGAAAATCATCAAGGTTTATTCAAAATGAGGTCCCGTGATGCATGGTACCTAAGCTGGCCAAAATGGGAAAAGCTGGTGAAAATTTGGCAAAGTGTTGGAAACTCAATTTTTCAAAGTTCTCGAAATTGAAAACGGATTTTTGGAAATGAAAGCCTCAAGCAAGAGATTTGACATTATATAAATTTTATAAATTAATTCAAAGTAACACGAAAGTTATTACATTTTGAAAATCTATCGAAAACGTTGAAATTTACTTTTTATTCTTAAAACCAAAATTCGAATTTTGATCTTTTGAGATTTGGATCTCTAAACCATTCCCATTGTTCCCAAATGGGGGGTAAAATTTTAATTTCATTAAATAAATTAAAATAAATGGAAAGTAAAAATTAAAGAGGACATTTACTTAAATGTTTTTAATGAAATGAAGAGTGGGAAATCAAGTATAGGCAATGGAGAATTCAAGCCAAGAGTCAGAGTTTATTTCTGACTCAAAAAGATGCTGTCGGCGGCAGAAGCTTGTTCTGTCAGTGAAATCGATAGTTCCTGCCAACAGAAGATACTTATCTGCGGTAGAAGCTTCATTCTGTCAGTGGAACTGACATAATGGTCATCGGTGGGACTGACGGTCCTGCCGACAGCACTGAACTTCCTCATGATTTTTGGGTTTTTCTATCCTTTCTTCGGATCTTTATTCCGTTCTTCAAACCCCTCAACCCACCCACGAATTCAACATTTAAAACATAGATAAAACACATCAAATCCTTATTTCTAGCATGAATTTCAATTCAACCAAAGATTTCTATGATTTAGAATAAACAATAAGTTTTGTTAAAAACAACCTAAATGCACATTTCGAAATCTAAAGTTACCAATAGGAATCGAAAGTCCTCTACTTGTTTGTGGTTGTCAATGGTGATGAATCAACACTAAGGATCAATGTTTGACGGGTCGAAGTTCCGAAAGTGGTTGAACTCGACTGCCAACGATGTGGTTGGTCGTGAAACCCTCTTTGAAGGTGTTCTTCCCATTTTTAATGACCAACAATGACTCTCCTACGATTTGGATGAGGTTCCAAGTGATTATAAACAAACCCACTTGCTGATTCTTGTGGGAGATCAAGAGAAAAGAAAAGGAAATGGAGGTTAGATGGGGTGAGGACGTAGAGCTCGACAACGCTGATAATATTGCCTTATTCGTCGAGGTTCAACTCGGCTTCGTTCGCGCTATAACTTGATGAAAATGAGTCGAAACCCTTGGGTTGAAAATTGACTGTCGTTTGGGGTTTCTTAGAGAAGAAGAGAAATAAATGAAAAAAAAGAAAATCAGATTTTCTTTTAAAACAAAGCTGAGGGCATACTTGTAATTTTTTCATCATTTCTAGTTTCGATCGTAACTTAACTATTCGGACTCGAAAATTGACAAGTGAGTATACCATTTCGAATAATTTTTCGTTGCAGATCTAATGGTGTCATCAAATCTTTTCGTTTCTCTTTCTAACAAAATTTCACTATTTTGGGTCCCACTTAACGTGAAATTCGAGGATTTTATAACTTTTCAACCGAAATCGAAATCGAACTTGCTTATAGGCTAACGTATATATTTCGATCATTTTGAACCTAATTACAAAGTTGGTTTTTCTTGAAATTAATCATAACAATATTTGAGTATTTTACTCTAAGTCTCTCTTTTGATATTTTTATCAAAATCTCACATTTTAATTTCCTTGAGATATGAGTTGAAAATTCGGGGTGTTACATCACACGTGCTTGATGAGTTCCTATTAGACTAGACAACCCCTAACTGTTTCGAAGGGATAGTTTGAGCTACTAACCCAGTTCTTTGAAACAGAAATTAGCCAATTTAATCCCCAGATGAGAGGAGACGTACGATGCTGAGCAAGGGCACTCTTAAATCACCTCTTTGTCTAGAATAAACGTAGTCTATCCTCGTTGTACAGTAGGGTACAACGAAGCATGATTTCTTTTAAGCACTGATTTTGATCAAGAAGTACAATTGGTGCAACTCAGGTTAGCTTTGCCTATTGAGCTCGATGGGACTTATGGTCAAGTCTAATAAGATTTTAATTAAATTTGGGTTTGTATGAATTAATTTCCTAACAGGGCAAGAATGCAGTGATGAAATCCGATTCTTATCTTGTTTGTGCCATTCTCGTAAGGGTTCTCTTTTTACTATTATGCAATCAGAAGTGTGCAGTTAACTTACTCAAATTCAATACATAAATCTACTTGCAAGGGATGCGTGGGATTTAGAATTTTACCTCCCATTCTAGATGGGCATTGATCTGGTTGAGTCGATTTGGGCAACCGACACCAAACTCGATGTACGAATCTGAGGAGTCGAGACAGTTACGTCCCATTATCGTCCTTTATTAATTTCATTACAATTCAAGCCTTCTCGGAATAATTAAAATTAAAAAAAATATAAAAATATTAGAACTTCTAAAAAGAAAGTCATTATGTAGTTCTACTTTAAACAAAAAATAAATTCTTGTTTCTTCGTCAAAGAATCGAATCCGAGTGGTGGGATAAAATTTCTGAATCACGTTACTCTTCGTCGAATCCTTCAACTGAAAATATTAGACAAATCAAAGTTAGAATTTTAAAAAAATTATATGTTCATTGAAATCTAGAAGTCTGAAGAACAATTCTGTAAAAATTTAAGTGCGAATCTCGACGTTTGATGGTGATGCCACAGTTGACCCAGGCGGCGCAAAATGTTTTTGATGAAATTGACTCAAATTTAGGGTTTTGTTCGTGCTGACTTCATGAATCTAGTAGTATTTTTTGAATTTTTTTGAAATAAAAATTTTGATCGACAGAAAATCGAATCAGATTTTCGGATAAAAGAAATATTGGATTACACCGTTGTCCTCGGTAGCGGCGTCAATTTGTTTGAGCTGTAGATGATGATAAAATAATGAACAAAAGAAAACCTTGGCAAGCAAGGGTCGAATCACAGAGACAACGTTAATCCAATGAATTTTTTACTTCTAATCTGATTCAGGTTTATGGCAACGATTTAAAAATAATTTGCAAGAAATGATTTATCTAAAATAAACTTAGAAATATGAGAGGGAAGTGTAGATCAATTGGATCCACCTTCACAAACTTTATCAATGATTTCTGGTTATCTATTTATCTCGATCCACTAAACAAAATTAATGTTTGTGGATCGAAAAATCAAGTAATTAAACTGTAGATAAGATCAAAAGTATGCAATAATTTAGGTCGAGATTATTAGATAAACATTAAATATTCTTTGTAGAGCATGATTCTTCTTGAATTTATCAAAGAAAGAGGCCATCAAAATTTTGAAAATATTTAATATTCAACATAATAATAAATACCTACGCTATCACAATAAAACTATTAAATCATTACGAGAATAGTAAAATATTAACAAATCTTGCTCAGACTTCCTCAATCGATCTACCGGAGATTTAGCCAATAGTCATCGTAAGAACAATAAAGCAAAAATAAAATAAAGAAAACATGAAGAGAAAAGAGACATAAAAAAAAGAAGTTATTTTTATTGCTTGACTTGAAATTGGCAGAGCTTGCTTACAACTTTTCTAAAATTCAGAAAAGAAGAAAAATAAAAATTAAACTAATTCTCTAAAATCCAGCCCCTCTCAACTCTTGGTCTGGTCTTCTATTTATAGAGAGACTAGATTAGGATTTTCTTATCGAAATTATTATTTCAGAGACATTCTATATTTACAAGAAAATACTAAAAATAATCTATTGCAAATGGTATCCAGCCACCAAGTTTCAGTCCGAAATTCGAGACTTAACCTGCTTAGTTGACCGCACTATCACCGTTGACCATGGCATCGTGATCAAATTTTGGTTAATTGATTTGAGTTTTGGTCTATGATTTTATTTTGGATCCTAGATCACAGTAGTAACTTCAGATTTTCCCAATTCGCTTTGAAACTTCACTAATAATTCCTGTTACACGTAAATAACCGTAATTAGATCCAAATTACATAATTTAATTGAAAACAAGAATTATTATGGACTAACCATGAACTATATCTAATGAGGGGATTTAATGTGTAATTTACTGATAAAGTCTATGTAATTAGGGCTCTAGAAACGATTTTCTAGATATAGATCATTAGCGTAGGATGCCGCTACTACCCACTTAGTAAACTAATCGATGGCAACTAAGATGAAGCGATGCCCGTTTACAACTTTTGACGAAGTCTATCTGATGATATCCATTCCCTAGAGTGAGAAAGGCAAAGGGTAGTCATGTTATGCAGTTCTGAAGGTGAAGCATTGATCTTGTTGGCATAAATCTAGCATAGGTGGTATTTTTGAACATGTTGATAGCAGTTACTTTCCATTATCATCCATTAATACTTTATTTTCATAATTTTCTTAGCTAGCATATGACCATTCATGTGGTATCTATAGACTCTACCATGCACAGTCTCGATTAGTCATTTTGCTTTTATTTCTTCTACATATCGGAATAAGACTTCATGATGTGATTTCTTGTACAGAATGTCGCTGCTCAAGAAGAATTGGCTTGCTAATTTTTGAATGGTCCTTCGTTCATTAGGCGTTGTATGAGGTATGCCTTGATGTTCGAGTACCATAGCTTTTCTTTGGACTCTTCTACTTCGATAATTAGACAATAGACTGGCTCATCTTGAATCTCGATCTCAATGGGGTCGATGATTAGATTTTCTAAGATACTGATCATGGAAGCAAGAGTAGCTAGTGTATCTACGAATTGATTCTTAGCTCTCGGCATGTATGTGAACGAAATCCTGTTGAAACTTGAGCTTAATTCTTCGAGATACTCATGGTAAGGGATCAATATCTGTTCTCAGGTCTTCCATTCTCCTGTCATCCGATAGACTACTAGGCTTGAATTTTCAAATACATCGATTTTATCCACCTTGAGATTCAGTGTTGCTTTCAATCCTGCTATGCATGTTTCGTATTCTGTCTCCTTGTTAGAACATTGGAACTTCAATCTGATAGAGATTGGTATATAGGACCTATCTAACTTGATCAAGAATGCCCCTATTCCATTTTTTTTTTCTGATTTACTACTTTGTCAAAGTATATTTTTCAGCTTGGTTCTTCGTCTTGTCTTCAACCTCAGTGAGCAGTATAGATTCGTCAGGGAAGTTTATCTTCAATAATTTATAATCGGGCAACGGGTGCTCAGCTAAGTGGTCGACAATGGCTTGTCTCTTGATGGCCTTTTGAATGACATAGGTGATGTCAAACTCAGATAACAATAGCTACCATTTCGCAGTGCGACCTGTTAGTGCTGATTTCTCGAAGAGGTACTTTAAGGGATCCATCCAGGTGATGAACTTGATCGAGTAATTGAGTAAATAATGATGCAGTTGTTGAAAAGCCCACACTAGTGCACAACAAGTCTTCTCAAACGTCGAATATTTTATTTCGTACTCACTAAACTTCTTGTTGAGGTAATAGATGACTTGTTCGTTCTGTCCTGATTTATCATGTTGTCCTAAGACACATCCCATTGACGTTTCTTGCACTGAGATGTACATAAGCAGAGGTCACTCTGGCGTGGGAGGGACCGAGATTGATGAGTTGAGTAGATATTGCTTAATCTTGTTGAATGCTTTTTTACATTCTTTGTTCCATTTTTTCGACGTGTCCTTTCAAAATAACTTGAAGACTGACTTACAGATAGGCGTGAATTGAGCAATAAAATGATTGATATACTGTATTCTCCCCAAGATTGCTCGAACATCTCTTTCTGAAATAGAAGCCTTCATCTCGAGGATATATTTGATTTTTGTTGAATCTATCTCGATGCATTTTCTACTGAAGATGAATCCCAATAGCTTACCCGATATCGTCCCGAATACACATTTTGTCAAGTTGAGCCTTAAACTGTACTTCCTTTGCTTGTCAAATAACTTCTTCAGATTTATAAGATGGTCTTCTTTTATACCAGACTTAGCAATCATGTCGTCTACGTAAACCTTCATTTCTTTATGAATTATGTCGTAGAATAAGGTGGTCATCGCACGTTGATAAGTTTCCCCTGCATTCTTTAACCCGAATGGCATGATCTTATAGTGGAAAGTACCCTAGGGTATGATGAATGTGATTTTTTTCCTGGTTTTCTTCTGCATAGCTTGAAAAATCGTCTATGAACGAGAATATGCCATGCCCTGTTGTACTGTCGACTAGGGTGTCGATGTGTAATAGCGGTAAGTCATCCTTAAGACTAATTTTTTTTAGGTCCCAGTAGTCAACACACATGCGTACCTTCATGTCTTTCTTAGGTATTAGGATGACTTTGGCTAGCCACTCGGGGTACGTAGAAACTGTCAAGAATCCTGTTTGAAGCTGTTTCATGACTTCATCCTTGATCTTGATAGTCCATTCTAACTTTAGTTTTCTCAACCTTTATTTAATTTTCTTGCTTCTAGGAGTGATTGGTAACTTGTGGATGACAAGATCTGTGTCTGACCCAAGCATGTCTCTGTATGAATATGCAAAGACATTTTGATAAATTTGTAGTAGTTCGATCATTTCTTTCTTTTGTTGTTGTGTTAGTAAGGCCCTGATCTTGACGATTTGTGGGTCCTCTTCGGTACCAAGATTTATTGAATTTGTATCCTCAATGTTTAGTTGAACACCTTTCTCCTGACGTTCTACCAAGTCTTTTATTTCTTTAAGTGGATACTCCATTTTGTCCTCAAACTTTTGTTCGATCCCCATGAGGTCAAAGTCGAGTTCGAATCAAAATCATACTCATCCCTTTCAAACTCTATTCTATCTGGGTACTTATTTGATTGAGACAAATCCCTTGAAAACTCCTTTTTTGAGTTTTGAAAAATATCTGTTTTTTCGATTTTGAAAGATTTTTTATTTTTTTGAGATGTTTTTGATTTTTTGTTGCTTTTTTGATATCTAAAATAAGAAGAACAATCATGCAAATTCATTAGTAAAGATAGAGAGTCCTGAAAATAGTCTTTCTCCTAGGACGAGGGCTCGTTATGGTCTTCGGGTAAATTAGATTTGTCTAACGGTATTTTTTTTTGGTTGTTACAGCCTCAAGGGTTAAAGAAAATTCTTTCGAGTTGTTTAAGACTTCTCCTTTTCTGACGGGGTGGATGAGGTGGGAAGGTGATTTTCTTGGTGGTTCAGAAATGACTATTACTTCTGGTTGATCCTTTTTAGGCTTGGTGAGATGATGACTGATGCCTAGTCGATGTTGATAGGGAAAAATGATTGTTTCTTTTCACTTACAGTAACTTCCATGTCGTAGGTTCTCCCGTTGTTTCTTGTAGACTCTCGTTGGAATTCTCATTGAACATAACATCAATGCCTTCCATGAGGGATGGTTAGGATTCAACAATTGAGTCTTCTTAAAGGTGCTTGGGTTTGAAACTTATTGTTTTCGACTTTCTGACAGACTCTGGAAGCAGTGGTTCTGATAAGCTGTCGGGTCTGATTTGTGATTTCTAAAAGTTGACTCTAATATGAGGAACTCTGCCTAGATTCCAGACATTTGGTTTACGATTTTTTTTTCTTGTTAATCGGAGTTCCCTCTTTTTGTCATTTATATATGATATATTTTTTTTTGTAGTTTTGAACTAAACCAAAATTAGGGGTGTGTTTCTTTGCTACAACTAACATAGCTTTCCCTTTTCTTCCCGACCCTAACCTTTGCTTGGGTCGGTAACTTGCCTTCTTCAAGACCCATCCGATCATCAGATTTTTTCCTTGATAATTCCATCTTTACTTTTTTCTTTTTCTTTCTCAAAGGTAACGAATTGGTAGGAATGGTATAATGTATTGTCTTTCATCAGTTCTATGTCAATAAACGGAATGTCTGGAGCTCTCCTAGTCTGGATCAGGGTTTCTGTTAAAATAAATATCATCCTTTATCCTATGATAAATTTGACTCTTTGGTGTAAAGAGGAAGGCATTGCCCTTGCAATGTGGATCCATGGTCTTCCTAGCAGTAGGTTGAATGTTGTCGAAATTTTTATGACCTCAAACGTTACTTCGAACGTACAAGGTTTTATAGTGATTGGTAGGTCCACTTATCCCAGAGAATCTTTTCTTGAACTGTCGAAATCTTGGAAGACCTTATTGTTGGGTTTGACAATCGATCAGTCTACGTTGAGTTTGCTAAAGGTTTCGAGAGGACAACCGTTGAGAGTCGAGCCATTGTCAATTAACAGTTTAACAATCATCATGCCCTTGCATGTGACCATGATATTTAATGGTTCGACGTGTCCCCATTCCTCTGGCATGAATTCACTCTCTGTGAAGGTAATGGGATTGGAATCCATAATTTGACCAACTGTCTGCTCCAACTGTGCTGACGAAGTAGTCGTAGGTACATGTGACTTTCCTAAAACTCTCAACAATACTTCTTGGTGTTCTTCTAATTTCTGTAGAAGACCCAGAATGTTGATTTGATCTGACTGTTTATTCAATTGGTCTACTATATTATGCTCATTCTTACGAATAACTTAATGAAGTTTGCTTCCTCTCTATTCAACACTTTTACCTTTTTTTTTGTCATCCTCGTACATCTTACCCTTTCTTTTTTACTTTAATTTTTTTCGTCCTTTATCCCTTTTGTTATTTCTTTTGCCCCTTCCTTGATGCTTACTCCTTTTACTAGTATTCTCTAGCACCTTCCCATTTTTTCAGTAACAAATGTCAGCCACCATTGCTTTGTTCATTATTTCAATTGCCGTTGACATGATGATGGTTGTCTCGTAACTCCAGAGACTACTTGGTTAGAGTTATACGAGAATGGTTTTGGTGAAAGTATAGTTATTGGGGGTGGTTCAAGTTTAAGGTTGAAAATAAGGGATAATAGTTGTGATTTGGATGTTATGATGGTGGGTGGAGCTACTTGAGGGGTTGATGGAGTATAAGGAATGACGAGTGATGGTTATGAGGATGAAGTATAAGGTATGCAAATAGGTGGTCGAATCGAGTTTTAAGGGTTTGGTGATGCGTAGGGTATGATGAGAGGTGGTCGGGTGGTAGCATTGGGAACTTGATGAGTAGGATAGATGGTGAGATTGGCCATTCTGATTAGTAATCGAGAATCTTGAGGTGGGTTTGTCGTGTATTGGGTAATGGCGTTAACTGTTGATATCTCTGGTTCCTTCGTTAGGTGGATCCTGATCTTCGATCCAACAAGAGTTATCAAAGCTAATGGATTAAAATCTAGTTTTTCGATAATGACATTTGCTACGTGCCCACTTCCCCCCTCATTGTGGGTAGGTAGGGGATTCCGGTTGATGTTCTGTTGCTGAGCTGGATTTGCTGGTCCATCCAATATGAAAGCCTTCTTATCTATCAGGTTCTGTACTTGATATTTGAGTTGCCAATACTGGTTTGTAGAGTACCTTGGTGCACTCATATGGAATTCACAAAATAGGTTGGGGTTGTACCCTGGTACTTTCGTAGCTTCTGAATTTGGTGGTCGTTTCGTGAGGTACTCTCCCCTAAGTAAGATCAGAAGTAACTTTGACAGTTTCATGGGCAACCTGGTGAATACCTTGTTTACTCTATTAGGCCATGCTTGTTGGTTCTGTCCATACTGTGGTGCATGTTGTGTGACTGGTAGAGGGTTTGCTCGGAATAGGTTTTGAGGTGCGGGACTCCAAGCTGGTGGAGGTGTCAGAACCCATGAGGTTGGTGAAACTTGTGATCTCGGTACTAGTATAGGGATGAAGAGGGGTCTGTTTGGTTGTACATTGTTAATCTGTGTTTCTTTCTTCTTCCTTCCCAAAGGCACCGACTTTCTTTGTGGAGGTATCCTTGTTATTGCCCCTAGGCTTGTGAAATTAAATATTAGATCGATTCGGATCCCGTCCTCGACCCGTTCTGCCACTTGTACTAGGTTTGAAAAGGTGCTTGTAGTATGTCCCACCAAATGTGTGTAAAATGCATGCCCTAATGTTGAGATAAACATGATGTTCATATCTTATTTAGTCATTGCTGGCCTCACTTGTGAAGTAGATTCTTGCCACATCTGAATGTATTCTTTCACCGCTTTCCTTTGTTTTCACATCATCTTAGCTATATCATTCTGATCCAAACCTATATCCGTACTGAATTTGTAATTGTGTCAAAATATTTCAGCCAAGTCCTGCTAGTTCTTGATGAATGTGTGGTCTAGTCCCAAGAACCATTTGAGGGCTGGCCAAGTCAGGTTCATTTGGAACAACTGTACCAATAATCTGTCATCCTCGCCATATTTACACATTGACCCGTAGTATAACTTCAGATGTAATTGAGGACATCTTATCTCGTTGTATTTATCAAATTCTAGACATTGGAATTTGGTCGGCAACTATGCGTTGGGATAAAAATAAAGGTCCTTAAATCGAGTTCCACTTATAATGTTGAGACCGTTTATTTTCTTCATTTCCTCTTGAAGAGACTTGATTTATTGGGCAATCTTTTCGTCTGTCATACTCTTGGCTTCTGTGACCCTATACTCGCACTTATCATCAGGAATAACCACAGGGGGTGGTCGATTCTGCGAAATGTAGAGCAGGGGTCCTTGGTATCCCAGAATTATGGGTGGTAGGGTGGTCTATGGTCCTTGTGGAGGTTGTTCGGGGAGATCTTGATTTGATTCCAATGCATGGTGCTGTGCTATCTGGGCTTGTACGAAGTTGGTGTTCGCTAACACGATGCTTAACATTTTTTCTTATCGTTTAGTGGTTTTCAACAATGCTGCCATTCTTGTATCGCTGTCCAATGTTTCGACCGTCACAGGTTATGGTGCTTCAGAGGTACTCATGGTGGTAGTTAAAGATCTAAGGAAAAATGGGGGCTAGTTTGGTTATTTGTATATCTTACGTTTGGCCACTTGTGGGTATAAAAGACCAAGCATTATTATTTTGTTTTACAAAAAAGAAAAATGCATGATGTTTATTAGGTCAAATCAAGTTATTCATTACAAAGTAAACGAGTTTTAAAGAAAAAGGGTTTTTCGGTGCAGAGTTGACATCGACATAGAATTGGCATCAGCTCGGAGTTGGATTGTATATTTTTGAGGAAATGGGTTGCATCAGCTCGGGGTTGGCATCGACACGAGACCAGTATTAGCACGAGGCTGGGTTATGTATTTTTTGAAAATAGTTATATCAATATGGAGTTGGATTGTATATTTTCGAAAATAATTAGATCAGCATAGAGTTGTCATCAATACGAAGTTGGCATTATTAGGGAGCTAGATGGTATGTGTTTGTAAGAATGCTTACGTCAGCACAGAGCTGATATCAATATGGAGTTGGCATCAGCATGGAGTTGGATTGCATAATTTTAAAGGATGATTTTATCAGCACGTAGCTGGCATTAACACGGAGTTGGATTGATTTGAAAATAATGGATTACATCAGCACGTGGCTGGCATCAACACGAAGTTAGATTAATTTGAAAATAATATATTACATCAGCACGTGGCTAGCATCAACATGGAGTTGGAAGACATTTTGTAAAATAGATTATTATAAACAAATAGAGTTGGAAAACCACACATTTTTTGTTTGTTTTTGTTAACTTTTAATTCAGTTATCTAAAATCAAGATTGACCAGTCAAATCCCTAAGGAAGAGGTGGCGCACAATGCTTTTACAAGGGCATTCTTAAATCACCTCATTTCCTTGAATAGACGTAGTCTATTCCCCTTGTATTAACAGGACAAGATCGTTCTTAGGCACCAACTTTGATAGAGAATTGTAATTAGCACCTTTGAAACTTTATTTATATAAATTTTTGACAATATATTTTATTGGAAAATGATTGAATTCATTTAGTTTGATCGAGATGTCGTTGACCTAGTTGGATCACATATGGATCATGGACTCGATTCGGGTCGAAATTGGGTTGTGGACTCGGTTTGATATGGGTTATTACCCAGTTCGAAGTGGATAAGGGTCGTTGACCTGATTCGAGTCGGATACGGGTTGTGAACCCTATTTGAGATGGATATGGGTCGTAGACCCAATTCGGAGTTGACGTGGGTGGTGGGTCCTATTCGGGCCAGACAATGAAATTGATTTGATTGGAGGCAGCCCCCATTTTTTTTTTGTTTTTTTCTTTAAAAAGGTTGGTAGGAGGCTTGAAGGGTAGTCCCGTTGTCCTCGAGTTTCGGGGTTGATTTGATTGGTTGAATAACCTATCACGGTTGTATGAAGCGCAATAAGCCTGCTTGAGGCCCAAAGTCTTAAACTATTTCGATTTGGCTTGTTGACAGATGATTCAAATTTTTTTTGTTTTGGAAATCGTTAATTGAAAAGAAAAACTCATTTAGTTTCCTTCAAACTTTGGGATTTTTTTGTGTGTGTGTTTTGAATGTGACATTAAGGTTGAAGTAACGGTTGAGAGATCCAAATAATCTGGCCTATGCTCACTACAGGTTCATACTAGATTGTGCTTGGAACACAGACAAAATTATCATTGCCTTATCCATGCTTTAAGCACAGATGGGACATGCACTATTTTGTCCATGCTTCAAGTACGGATGAATAGTTTTATCTATTCATGTTATGAGCACAGACCAAAAAGAAATCCAATTTCTGAAATTCATAAAAATAGGTTTCTTGGTCCCTGTTTGAAGGTTCTTCACTGTTTTTTTTTTAATATGATGCATCAAGAACATCTTCCCTATTTACTTAAAGGGAAAGCAAAAAAATGAAAGGAAATACAATCCTAATCTATACAAGGTTGCCTTCATTGGCTTACATCTTGGGCTTTGAGGCCTGAATGCATTTTAGACATATATAACTTTGTTTTGGGGGTCGATATGTAGTTAAAAACTTGTGTCCTAGATTTGTCAAATCGGGCACATGCATACGACTAATATGTGGGTTTATGGTTACCCGATCTTCAAACCTTGATGCATACTGGAGTACACACGTCGTTGGTTGTTAATCGGATTTGATGTGTTCATCCCCGACATTTGAAATAACGATCTCAAGCCGTAGAACTACTAAGCATCGAGGCTAGATATTTTGAGGGTGGGGTGGTTTGTGCAATGGGTTATGCTCACAAGCGCTTGTGCAACTTTTTTTTTCATATTTTTTTTATCATCGACCCCCTAACAAGGATATAATGATTGTAGACGTGAAATGTGCACAATGAACCTCAATGCTACATTGTTTGGAGTCGCCACCATTCTTTTTTGGGAAATAGGTGTGAATGGGCACCCGAATTGATTTTTTGAAATTTTTTTTTATGGCATTGTAGTGACTCTCATTTGTTGGAAAAGGTATGGTCTACCTAAAATCTAGGTAAGGAGGTCCGGTTAGAGGATAGGGAAGGTGTTAGGCACCCCGTCCTCTCCACCAAAGGTGGTTATCTTACTTGACCATTTTATTTTGTAAAACTTGAGAAAACAAATATTAGAGATGCATGAGAATGTATGACAATGGTGGTGTGTGCATTAAAGTGAAATGTCTCCTTTTTCAAAAGGGTTTTGATTTTAAAGTGATATTAAGGGCATTCTATGGAAGAGAATGACCCATATAATCACATTAAATTTATGAAATGAATGTTGGTTTGAACTTTTAGAGAGACTCCATAATGGAGTTCCCTTGAAGTCACAACCTTGATGCATGTATGCATGGCTAGAAACTTTATGTTTCACCCCATCAAGAGGGTGACACATTTCTCCATCATTGCTATGCATGAGTGGGTGGGTGCATTGTGTACAATATGATACATGAAACTAAGGATAAAAGGGCTTCAACTCCCATCCTTTCGATCGAACCTTAGTCCAATCTACCGGGGATGGGAGAGGGTATGCATTACATCCTAAAGGATTTTTAAAAGAGAAAATAAAGTAGAGGATTAGAATAAGAAGATGCAAGCTTTAAAATAAATAACTACATCTTAACCCCACCTTGTCCCTTAGTGAACTTGAACCTTGAAGAGTAGGCTTGAGAGATAAATGAAATGGTTGAGGGTTGAGTTGAAGTTTAGAAGATGAGAGAGTGAGTAGAAATTTGGGTAGAGTTTTAGGTTGAGAGATGGGGGCTTGAGAGCATGCCTTGCTAATAGGAAATGCGGGTATTTGTAAAGTTTTTGGAGAACTTTTGGGGATAAAGTGGTCTAACCCTAAAACTAAAGAAAATGGACATGAGATTTAGGTTGTTTCTTTTCGGATTTTCCATTTGTATGAGGGTAAAGATGACATTTGTAAAGAAACCCTAAAAACATTCTTTGATCCTTGGTTTTTTGGTAAATAGAGGTGAGAGAACAAAAGTACTTTTACGAGGGTGAATAAGGGAGTGACATGTGTAAAGGTGGAGTGGTAGGTAAAAAGTAGATCTTGGTTCATTTGTAAATAATAAATAAAGTAAGGGTGGAAGTATAATTTTCAAATGGGCCAATGGGAGAATAAAAATACTTTTGGGAGGGTGAATAGGAGAATGACATGTGTAAAGGTGAAGTGGTAGGTGAAAAGTAGATCTTGGTTCATTTGTAAATAACAAATAAAGCAAGGGTGGAAGTATATTTTTGAAATGGACCAATGGGAGAACTCCATGTATGTACTTGAAGATTTCCACCTTTTGAGGGCATAATGGGAAGTTCTCTCACCTTTATGGATTATTACCAAAGACCAAATTACCTTTTTGGTTTGACTAAACTTTTTGAAAAGGGCATTCTTGAGTTTTCACAAAAGAAAAGTTGATTCTCCAATTAGATGATGCATTGGGTATTGGGGGCTTATGAGGGATCAACATGTGTCATCTTGTGTAGGGGTATGAGAGAATGGGTTTGGAGTGGGTTTGGTATTGGGCTTAGAGAATGGATTTTTTCTTGGGCTTAGGTTGGGCTAGAAAATGGATTTAAGTTATGGGTTTAGAATGGCATTGGGTTTTGGGTTTAGGTTGGGCTAGGTAATGGATTTGGGTAATTGGGTTTAGGACTAAGAGAATGAGCTTGAATTTAGGTTAAAAGATGGACTTTGTTTTGGGCTTGGATTTGGTTAGGGAGTGGACCATGGTGAGGGTATGAGTGATGGATCGGTTAATGGAGAATGAATACGAATTTGGAGTGGGTTAGGGACAAGGTTGAGCATGCAAATTATATGACATGATGCATGTATGCATGTATGCATGAAAATGATGCCAAGTGGCAATGCGGGCCTGTTTGAGAGGCTTAAGTCCTAAATTGAAATCAATTTGAAGAAATATGAATTTTCCTAATAGGTTCGTGCAAATTGGGGTGTCTACAGCTGCCCCTTTTTGTAGGAGTTGCTTTCAAAGAACTGCAAAAAATAAACTAGACCCTTATTTGTACAAACCCAAAATGATTCATCGCAAGATGGTTAAGAATGTCGAATGGATTGAAAAATTTTCGTAGAATGTGACTACCTAAGCACGGGGTCTGATAGGGTTAGCTTTTTTGAAACCCTTGACTTCGAGGCATGGAGCTCGTTTGAAGTCTTGGATTGATTTTTTTTGAAATTTTTTTAAAGTAATTGATGTTTTACAGCATGCAATGCAACTTTGAGATATTTTTTTTTTCCCTCGTTGATTTTGAATTTTGAACTTAGTTTCTCCTTCATGGAAGTTATAGGATCATCTTGAGAGAACTTAGTGCTGCGTGACCATCCTTGAGAGAGACTTGCATGATAGTATGATATTTGAGTATTTGGTGTGTCATCATGCCTCGGATGTGAAGAGAATCATCGTTGACCAAGCTGCTCAGATCAAGCCCTAGAGGATGACTTGTTGCCTTCTACGCTTGCCAGAGAAATGCTTGAGTGGTTCTTTTCCCGTTATTCCTTCTTGTACCCTACTTTTAATGATAATGATGTAACATTATTTGAAATGAATGAAATAGGTTTTTTACGTAGTGGCTTCCGATATATCTACTGATTTCAAAAACTCTTGATTTTAAGAAAAGTCCTAGATTCTTCGTCATAGGCCAAAAATAGTAATTTTGATGATGCATTTTTTTGTTCATTTTTTTATTTTTTTATTTTTTTATATTTTTATATTTTATTTTTTTAGGTTTTAAAAGATTGCCTTTGTCGAATAATCTGTGACAGACTAGTGTTTGATGACTCTAAATGTCAACGATCATGGTGCCTTTGCCAAATGTCAAGGATACAAGTATCAGATGATCCTTCGCCTCTTTAGAGTCATCCCTGAGACTGAGAATTTTGACTGAGTTATCTTCGTTGTATCCATTGGAACATTGAGGATTTCGAGATTTTTGTCGTTCACAGTTTATGCTCTTGCGGGCCAAGAGTTATTTTTTTTTTAATTTTTTTTTTTTTTTTTTTTTCATTCTTGCCCCTGGTGCCAGTTAAGGTTTTCACCAGACACGATTTCCACATTTTTGCGCATCGACGCCCTTTTTGGATTTTCATCATGTCGATGGTTTTGATCTTGTCATAGACTGATTTTTTTACTCACAGTGCCTTTGTGGGTTTTCACTATGCCCTTTCAGTCTATGCTCGCTTTTATAGATTTTTACCTTGAATACCTTTCTCGGTTTCTTTGTGCCCCTCGTGGCTTGGTGACTCAAGTTGAGCTGCGATATCAAATAGTCTACTCTTCTAGTAGCGTTCTTTCTTGAGTTACAGATTTGGACTCCCCTTTCGAGTTCCTCCGAAGATTTTCATGGTGCGGTGACTCAAGTTGATCTTCGAGATCAATGACTCTGCACTTCAAGTTGCTTTTTTTTTCAAATATTTGGCCTGGTCTCCCCTCTCGAATCTTTCAACGACTTTGGTGGCTTGCAATCCGATTGAAGTGACAAGATAGACCGCACTGACGATGTTTTCCATGACGTGCTTCCACCGTGATTGAGTTGGCTTGAACCATTCCCTGATCTGAGAGGACTTTAAATAGGATGAAACGTAGGCTTAGGTTAGGTTGTGAAAGGATATTAGGAAGGTTGAGTCTGGATTTATTGAGGGGTAGATCGGACACGGGGTTTGTCTATTTTTTGTTTTGAAAATATGATCTATGTCTTCTTCCATCGTCAGATGAACTTGGAGATTTAGGTCGAGCTTTGATCAAACATTCGAGATTTTTGACTTTTTTGATTTTTTTTTGTACTTTTAGCCGTTCACAGTTTATCCTCATGCGGGCCAGGAGTATGCTTTGGTATTTTTGTTTTGACTTTTGATGATTTTTTTTGTTTGTTTTTTTTTTATTTTTTTGGTGGTGACTTGTCCTGGTCCTAGGTTAAGAAATGAATGTGATGGCTCAAAAAGGGTTAACTAAGGGTAGATAGTTGTTCAGGTAGTGGAAAGATGACCTCTCTTCATTTCAAAGGATGACTTCAGGCGTAATATTTTTTAACGGTGTCAGCAATGATCGGTTGCGGAAAGACTTCCCCGTCCATCTCTGTGAGAATCAACGCTCCTCCGGACAGTACCTTTTGGACGACGAATGGCCCATCGTAATTTGGACGAAACTTCCCTCTCGCATCTTCCTGTATTGGCAAGATCTTCTTCAAGACAAGATCTCTTGGCGAGAACTCTCTAGGTTGAACCTTTTTGTTATAAGCTCGTGCTATTCTTCGTTGATAAGTTTGCCCATGGCAGATTGCTGAAAGTCGTTTCCCCTCTATTAAGTTCAACTGATCTAATCGGGCTTGGACCCATTCTGCCTCATCCAATTCAACTTCTTTTAAGATTCGGAGGGAAGGGATCTCAACCTCAACGGGCAAGACCGCTTCCATTCCGTAGACCAGTGAATAAGGCGTTGCCCCAGTCGAAGTTCGGATTGAAGTTCGATAAGCGTGTAGAGCGAAGGGTAACATCTCGTGCCAGTCCTTGTAAGTAACGGTCATTTTCTCGATGGTCTTCTTGATGTTTTTATTAGCGGCTTCGACTGCTCCATTCATCTTTGGTCTGTAAATGACTGAGTTGTGATGGGTGATCTGAAAATCCTTGCACATCTTAGACATGTCTTTGTTCTTAAGATTTTTGGCGTTATCGGTCACTATCCCGCTTGGGAGGCCGTATCGACATATGATGTTGTTCTTCACAAACTTCAAGACATTGCCCCTTGTAACATTGGCGTAAGATGCTGCTTCTACCCATTTTGTAAAGTAGTCGATGGCGACTAAGATGAAACGATGTCCATTGGAAGCTTGAGGATTGATCTGCTCGATGACATCCATGCCCCAGAGTGAGAAGGGCCAAAAAGAAGTCATATTGTGCAATTCTGAAGGTGGTGCATTGATTTTGTTGGCATAGATTTGACACAAATGACACTTCCGAACATGTTGGTACCCGTCGTTCTCCATAGTTATCCAGTAGTAACCCATTCTCATAATCTTCTTTGCGAGCATATGCCCATTCATGTGAGGTCCACATACTCCTCCATGCACGGTCTCGATTAAGCGTTGAGCTTCTGTCTGTGTTACACACCTGATGAGGACCTCGTGATGCGACTTTTTGTATAAGACTCCGCTACTCAAGAAGAATTGTCCTGCCAATCTCTGAATAGTCTTTCGGTCCGTCGTTGTGGCATCGGGTGGAAAAGTTCGATCCTCTAAGAATGCCTTGATGTCTGCATACCATGCTTTTTCCTCTGGTTCTTCGATCTCCACAGGTAAGCAATAGGCAGGTTCGTCTTGAATACCAATCTCAAGAGGGTCGACTATGGTGTCTTTGGAGATGCTGATCATTGAGGCCAGAGTAGTCAATGCATCTGCAAACTGATTCTTAGCCCTCGACATATAAGTAAAGGAGATTCGGGTAAAGTTTGAGCTTAAATCCTCGAGATACTCATGATATAGAACTAGTTTTTTCTCTCGGGTCTTCCATTCTCCCGTTGTCTGGTAGACTACCAGACTTGAGTCTCCAAATACATCTATTACATCCACTTCGAAATCGATTGCTGCTTTCAACCGCACAATGCATGCTTCGTATTCAGCTTCGTTGTTGGACCACTGAAACCTTAATCTGACTACAATGGGGATATGAGTTCCGTCTAGCTTGACCAGGACTGCCCCAATTCCGTTTCCCTTTTGATTTACTGCTCCATCGAAATACATTTTCCAACTAGATTCTTCATCGTCGCTCTCAACTTCAGCAAACAAAATGGCTTCATCAGGAAAATTTGTCTTTAGTGGCTCATAGTCGGGCAAAGGGTGTTCTGCTAAGTAGTCAGCAATGGCTTGTCCTTTGATGGCTTTTTGAGTGACATAGGTGATGTCGAACTCAGATAATAGTAGCTGCCATTTTGCGGTGCGTCCCGTTAGTGTCGGCTTCTCAAAGAGATACTTCAAGGGATCCATCCGAGCAATGAGCATAGTCGAGTGGCGTAACCGTTGTGATGCCTAGACGAGGGCACAACATGTTTTTTTGAGAGTCGAATAGTTAGCCTCATAATTTGTAAACTTCTTGCTAAGGTAATAGATGGGTTACTCTTTTCGGCCAGTTTCATCATGTTGTCCCAGTACACAACCCATGGAGTTTTCTTGCACGGAAAGATACATCAGTAAAGGTCAACCTGGTGTGGGTGGAACAAGACTGGTGGATTAAGCAAGTATCTCTTAATCTTGTCGAAAGCTTCTTGACAGTCTTCATTCCATTCTTTCGGCCCATTCTTCTTTAGTAGTTTGAATACTGGCTCACAGATCGGAGTTAGTTGTGCGATGAACCGACTAATGTATTGAATTCTCCCTAGGAATCCCCTGATCTCTTTCTCTGATTTGGGTGAGTCCATATTTATAATGAACTTTGTTTTGGCCGGATCGATCTCGATGCCTCTTCTACTGACAATGAACCCCAATAACTTCCCTGATGTTGCCTCAAATACACACTTTACCGGATTAAGCCTTAAGCTGTACTTCCTTAATCGATCAAACAATTTCTTCAGATTTACCAGATGATCCTCGTCGAGGTTAGATTTAACTATCATGTCGTCCACATATACCTCTATCTCCTTGTGAATCATGTCATGAAATAATGCAGTCATGGCTCGTTGATAAGTTGCCCCAGTATTCTTGAGACCGAATGGCATGACCTTATAGTGAAAGGTACCCTAAGGTGTAATGAATGCAGTCTTCTCTTGATCTTCTTCCGTCATTTTTATTTGATTGTAACCCGAGAAGCCGTCCATGAAGGAGAACATACCGTGCCCTGCTGTGTTATCGACCAAAGTGTCGATGTGTGGTAATGGAAAGTCATCTTTCGGACTGACTCTGTTCAGATCTCGGTAGTCCACGCACATACGTACCTTTCCATCTTTCTTCGGTACATGAACGACATTAGCGAGCCACTCAGGGTAAGTGGATACTGCGAGAAACCCTGCTTTGAACTGCTTCATTACTTCATCCTTGACCTTAAGTATCCACTCTGGTTCAATCTTCGTAATTTTTGCTTGATTGGCTTGCTTCCTGATTTGATAGGTAACTTGTGAACGACTAAATCTGTGTCTAACCCGGGCATGTCTTGGTAGGACCATGCGAAGACATCTTGGTACTGTTGTAAGAACTTTGTCATCTCCTCTTTTTGTCCAATCGTTAATAGGGCTCCGATTTTAACTATCCGTGGGTCATCTTCAGTGCCTAGGTTCACTGAGTCTGTATCCTCTATATTTGGCTGAACACCTTTCTCGTGACGTTCTATGAGTTCTTTAATTTCTTTTGGAGGATACTCAACCTCTTCCTCTAACTCTTCTTCGATCCCCATGAGAGTCAAAGTCGTATTCTTCTTTTTCATACTTTGTTCTATCACAAGGCTCATTCAACTGAGGAAATTCTTTGAAAACCTTAGGTATTTTGAAGATTTCTGATTTTTTTGAATTTTTGAAAATATTTGATTTTTTTGAATTTTGGAGAGTTTTTGATTTTTTTGAATTTTGAAAGATTTTTGATTTTTTTGAATTTTGAAAACTTTTTGATTTTTTTGGATTTTGTAGACCATCTGTATTTCTGAAACAAGATAAAGAAAAATCATGCAAATTCATTAGCAATGAAGGTGAGCCCCCAAAACAGTCTTGCTCCGAGGACGAGGGCTTATTATGGTCCTCGGGCAGATGAGATTTTGCTAATGACATTTTTTTTGGAGGTTGTAGGGATTTTGGACCCTATGGCGGCCTCGTAAGTGATTGGATATTCCTCCCAATTCTTGAAAATTTGCCCTTCTTCTACAGGGCGGATAAGTTGGGAGAGTGACTCCCTTGATGGTTTAGATATGACCATCACTTCCGGGTGACTGTTGTCAAATCCGGGTGCAGGCATTTGTAGGGTGGGTGGAATTACGACCGATCCCTAGTCGATTTGAAAAGGGAACAATGGCTTTCCTTCTTCGCATATTGTGACTTCCGCTTCGACGGGCTCTCTTTCTTCTTCCTTTTGACCCCATTCGGAATCCTCTCCAAACAAGATGTCCATGCCATTTGTAAAGGAATGTGGGGACTCAACGAATGAGTCTTCTTGTGATTGAATGGGCTCGATACTTACAACACTTGGTTCTCCAGTGCGGTTTGTTGATGGCAGTTCTGATGAGTCATCTGACTTCTTCAAGGATGGTGGGAAGTTGATGCTGATGTGTGGTACTTTGCCTAAGTTCCATACATTAGGCTCTCGGTTCTGTCTTCGTGCAAGTCGAAGCTCCATCTTTTTATCCTTCATATCAGAGATGTCCTTCCTCGTAGGCTTGAATCCAAGACCAAAGTAGGGAGTGTGTTTTCGCATGCTGATCAAAGTGGCCCTACCCTTTCTTTTTGGCCCTAACCCTTGTCTCGGACGATATCCCGCCTTCTTCATCACTCGTCCGATCATTAGGTTTGTTTTTGACAACTTTACCCTTGTTTTCTCTGTCCCCCTCTTGATATGATTGATAGATGTGAATTGGAAGGCGTGAAACCCCTCTTTGTCCCCAGTCATTTCCACATCTATATAAGGTACATCTGGCGATCGATCGACAGGAATAAGATTCTCGACGAGGACGGAGATCACCCTTTGTCCCATAACGAATTTGACCCGTTGATGTAAGGATGAAGGAACTGCTCCAGCGATATGAATCCAAGGTCTTCCTAGGAGGAGATTGAATGCCGAGGGTATGTCCAAGATCTCAAATGTCACTTTGAAAGTACATGATCCGATAGTGACTGGGAGATCCAATTCTCTTAATGACTCAGTTTTTCTACTATCAAAAGTCCTTACGTTCCTTCTAGTTGGCCTGAGGTAAGATAAATCCGCGTTTAACTTGTGCACAGTTTGTAGAGGACAGACATTAAGAGCCGAACCATTGTCGATCAGTACCCTTGCTACCATCATACCTTTGCACATTACCATAATGTGCAACGGTTCAATGTGTCTACATCCCCCGTTAATAAGTTCATCCTCGGTGAAGGTGATCGGATTGGGGGTCATGATCTGACCTACTGTCTTTTCCAGCTCTTCTGGCGAGGTGGTCTCAGGTACATGCGCATTACTAGGGACTTTGAGTAGTGCTTCCCGATGATGCTCTGAGTTTAAAAGCAGGTCAAAGATATTGATTTGAGCAGGCATTCTGTTCAACTGCTCTACTATGTTGTACTCACTCTTTCGAATGAGTTTGAGGAGGTCAGTTGCCTCCTTGTCAGTTACCCTGCTCTTCTTCTTCTCTGGTTCCCCTTGAGGTGTTTGTTCCTCCTCTACCAACTTTCCTTTTCCTTTTTCTTTTCTCTTGTCCTCTTCCTCGTTCTGCCTTTTTTGTTCTTTTCCTGGTACTTTGTAGCACCTCCCTGATCTAGTCATATGACCAATGTCCGTGATCATTACCTCTTTTGACTTCTCAATTCCTGTGGATGTCACAATCATCGTCTCATAACTCCATGGGACGATTTGGCTGGAGCGGTATGTGAAGGGTTTAGGGGATATGATGGTCATGGGTCGAGGGTCTGGTTTCAGATGAAGGATGAGAGGTGGTGGATTAGACTTGACGGTTGATGTAGTGGTGTTTGGGGGTTTGGGGTTTGTAGGTTGGTATAAGATAGGATGAGGGGTGGTCGGGAGGAAAAACTTGAAATTTGAGGGGTCGGTGGAGGTGGTCGGGAAGAAGGGTCTGAAGTCGGTATGGTGCAAGGTATAATGAGAGGTGGACGAGCGGTAGAGCTTGCAATTGGTGAGGTGTGGGGTATAATGAGAGGTGGTCGTGAAGGATTTGACGTTTGGGAGTTGGAGTGAATGGTGAGATTGGCCAGTCTGACGGGAAGTTGGGATGGTGGTTGGTGGGTTGTATCTTGTGGTAATGCATTGCTGCTCGATGATGTTGGTTCTTTCCTCAAATTGACTCTGACTTTAGAGCCAATGGGTGCTATCAAAACTGAAGGGTTGAAACTTGGTTCATCCCTCTCTATGGCATTGACTGTCGACCCATTGCCCCCCCATTATGTGTTGGCAACGGGTTCTGATTGATATTTTGCTGAGGTGCTTAGGCCACCGAACCATCAAAGATGATCGTTTTCCTGTCGATTAAATTCTGGACCTGGTGCTTGAGCTACCAACATTGGTCGGTGGCATGCCCTGTTGCCCCCATGTGAAACTCACAGAATTGATTGGGGTTGTATCCTAGTCCTTTTACCTCTTCTGGGTTTGGCTGTCTTTTGGTGAGATATTCTCCCCTGAGTAGTGCTGGGAGTAGTTTTGACAGAGTTATAGGTAGTCGGGTGAACACTCGAGGGACCCTGTTGGGTCTACGCTGCTCAGTTTGGTGGTTCTGGGCAAACTGTGGGTTTTGACCAAACATCAGATTTTGTCAGAACTGGAATGTCTGCGGAACTGGTGCAGCTTGAGGTGGGTTAACCTTAAAAGGGACCTGAGGTATTGGCGGCCTCTGGTTCGGTGCTGGGATGAAGAAAGGACGAATGGGTTGTACATTATTAACTTGTGCTTCTTCTTTCTTCTTGTTCAAGATTATCGGTTTCCATTGAGTAGACCCCCCTGTTGGTGCCCCTAGACTAGACAAGTCGTAGATCAGACCTGACCGAATACCGTTCTCAACTCGATCTGTAACTTGGACCAATGACGAGAAGCTTGCAGTTGTATGACCCACTAGTTGCGTATAGAATGAGTGGCCCAAAGTTGAATTGAATATGGTGTTCATCTCTTGTTCAGTCATTGGTGGTTTTACTTTGGAGGCCGATTCCCGCCACCTTTGGGCATATTCTTTCACACTTTCCTTTGGCTTCCGAGTCATCTTGGCCATGTCATTCCTGTCCAATCCCATATCTGTATTGAATTTGTACTCTTCTGAGAAAATCGTAGCCAGATCCTGCCAGCTCTTGATTCGAGAGTGATCTAATTGCGAAAACCATGAAAGAGCCACCCCTGTTAGACTCCTTTGAAAGAGTTGAACCAACAACCTGTCGTCATCCCCAAATGGGCACATGGATCCACAATAAAGCTTCAAGTGTGATAGAGGGCATCCGATGCCGTTATACTTCTCGAAATCAGGACACTTGAACTTTGGTGGTAATGGTGCATTGGGGTATAGGCAGAGGTCTCTGAACCTCATTCCACTTACGGAATCCTTGCCCTTCATCTTTCTAATCTCTTCCTCGAGCTTGTTGGCAAGTTTCTCTTCTGTGGTACTCCTTACTTCAGCTGCCCTGAATTCACATTCTTCCTCTTGAATGACCTCATGTCGTGGTGGATGTAGACACCCCATTTTTGCACTCGCCTGATTAATCAACTCGTCAATCCGATTGCAATGATTCCCAATGATGGATGTGTATTCCATTGCTTTATTTTGTTACCAGATGTGTTTCAGAAATCCGGATGAGGTATCTCGAATTGACAAAATCTTAGAAACCACGCTATGCTAGGAAAATACGACCCCAGAAACATAGAAATCATCATCTTGCAGACCAAAAAGAAACTTCACGATAAAAATCACTAAAAAATTGATCAAATTACCAAAATACCCCTAATCTTAAAACAACCCTAGAGCCTACGTTACGCTTAGGAAAACTCTCTCAAACACATAAAATAGCAAATCGAAACCAAATAAATCATTTCACCAATTTTAACAGAATTCGACAAAATTACGAAAATGCCCCTCATTAAGTTCACAACCATTTCACACAAAAAATTTCATAAATAACACAAAATAATATTTCTATTGAATTCCTTATGAAAAATCGATTCTAAAACATCCTAGAACATTAAAAACTGACTTAAAACGTGAAAAGTCCTCTCCGGGGGTAAAACGGTAATTTCATAATTAAAAAATTCGAAATTAATAAATAAAATATTAAATAATTAAAGTGAAACATTAATGAAATTAATTTAAAAATTGGAACTAAAAAAATCGATCAATCGGACTTTCAGGCAAAATTGTTGAGGGTTCGTGGGATATTTCTTTAAGGATCCCTCCATTTGGGGGTCCAAAGAATTAAAGAAATAATAGAGGGGCCTTCTCCAAAAATTAAAAGTAAATCAAGCAAGACTGAAGTCAAGGTATTAAAGTCAATCAAGTGAGACTGAAGTCAAAATTAAAATCAATTAAGTAAGACTGAAGTCAAGATATTAAAAGTCAATCAATTAAGACCAAAGTCAAAACATTAAAAGTCAATCAAATAAGACCTAAAGTCATAATAGAATTCTAATTAAATAATAACTCTATCTAATAGAGTTCTAACTTAAAAATAATTCTACCTAAAACAATTCTAATTAAAACACAATTCTACCTAAAATAATTTTAACTAAAACACAACTCTAATTAAAAGATCTCTAATTAAACACTAACTCTATCAAAATCAACCCCTAAAAACATCTATAAATAGAGGTGCTCACACCCTATTTTCGTATCAAATCTTAAACCCTAAGAGAAGTAGGTCTAGAAGCTCCCCTAGCCCCCCATAAACCCTAGTTTTGGAGCCCCAACTCCTTACCTAACATCCCCCTTTCAATTTTAGTCTAGAAAATGCCTAAAAGCCCTCCAAAAACACCCCCAAATCCGTAACAAACTTGAAGAGTTCAGATTCAGAAACAAGGAGATACCTTGATCTAGGAGATCCGAAGTCAAATCCGGAGACAGAACGAAGCAAGGGAGCACGGTACAAGGAGCTCTTTTGTCAGATCTGAGGGAACCAAGTCCTTGCCATCGGAAAGGTGAATTTTTATTCTTATTTATTTTTATCTAGGTTTTAGCAATGTGATATTTGGGAAGTTAGTAGAGACCGGCTTTGGCCGGGCGGGGTTGGTGCCTAACACCTTCCAACCCTTAACTTGATCCCCGAATTCAGATTTTTTATGGTAGATTAGTTTTTTTTATCCTTGTTAGAGTCAGTTTGGTTCCTAGACCATAATAACTAGGTGGCGACTCCCAAACCTCAAGGGTCAAAAGCGGATCCGCGCACCCCGCGGATCGAGGGCGCTTTCAGTGGATTGCAGTGAATGTGAACTGGTGGTCCTTGATTGGTAGGAACGGTGGGTGGTAAGGTATTCGGTGCTTGCGGAAGTTGTTGTTGCAGTTGTTCGGGTATAGCCTGATTCGAACCGGATGCCTGATGTTGTACAGCTTGAATGATGTTTGGATTTACCATTAATAGATCTAAAATTTTATCGTGTTTTTTCAATGCCTTCACTACTATATCTAGCTTCGAGGCGAGATCTGTTATTACTTCTGTCACTGTTTGTTGAGGTTGCTCTAAGTGCTCATGATTGGTTGCGAACGTAAAAAATATGAAGGATTGTCAGGTGGCAAGTACTTCTTTTTAGGTCGTTTGGCCACCTGTGGTCAAGAGGTTAGGTGTTAATATATCGTTTACAAAATGAAGATGCATGATGATTTATTAGGTCAGATCGGTTTAATTGGTAAAGTTGCATTACGAAAATCCTGAACTTGGTTGAGGTTGGATTTTTTGTCAGCACGGAGTTGGGGTTCATCGGCATGGATCGAAGGTTTGTTAGCACGGAGCCGGAGGTTTATCGGCGCAGAGCGAAGGTTGTCAGCACGGAGCTGGGGGTTTATCAGCACGGAGTCGAAGGTTCATCAGCACGGAGCCGGAGGCTTGTCAGCATGGAACTGGAGGTTCATCGGCACGGAGCAGGAGGTTTATCGGCTCGAAGCCGAAGGTTGTCAGCACGGAGCTGGGGGTTTATCAGCACAGAGCTGGAGGTTCATCGGCACGGAGCCGAAGGTTGTCAGTACGGAGCTGGGGGTTTATCGGCACGGAGTCAAATGTTCATCAGCACGGAGGTGGAGGTTTGTCAGCACGGAGCTGGAGGTTCATCGGCACGGAGTCGGAGTTTTATAGGCGCGGAGCCGACGGTTGTCAGCACGGAGCTGGGGGTTTATTGGCACGGAGCCGAAGGTTCATCAGCACGGAGCCGGAGATTTGTCAACATGGATTTAAAAAGACATTTTGTAAAGGTAGATTAGCTGATAGCTCTAATTTGGGTTGGGTACGAGTTGTGGTCCTAACTCGAAATATACGTGGGCCATAGACCCATCTAAAAGTGGGTATGGGTCGTGGACCTCGCTTGAAATGGATATGGGTTATGGAGTCATTTGGAAATGGATATGGGTCGTGGAATCATTTGAAGTAGATATGGGTCGTTAACCCATTTGGAACGGATATGAGTTATGGACCCATTTGGGTATGGATATGGGTTGTTGACCTAATTGGAAGTGGATATTGGTCATGGACCCATTTGGATATGGTATGGGTCGTGGACCCATTAGAAGTGGATATGGGTCGTGGACCCAATTGGAAGTGGATATGGGTTGTGGACCCATTTGGATATGGTGTGGGTCGTGGACCAATTTAGAAGTGGATATAGGTCGTGGACCCAATTAGAAGTGGATACGGGTCGTGGACCCATTTGGAAGTAGATATGTGTCGTGGACCCAATTGGAAGTGGATATGGGTCCTGGACCCATTTGGATATGGTATGGGTCATAGACCCATCTAGAAGTGGATATGGGTCGTGGACCCAATTGGAAATGGATATGGGTTGTGGACCCATTTGGATATGGTATGGGTCATAGACCCATCTAGAAGTGGATATGGGTCGTGGACCTAATTGGAAATGGATATGGGTTGTGGACCCATTTGGATATTGTATGGGTCATGGACCCATTTACAAGTGGATATGGGTCGTGGACCCAATTGGAAGTAGATTTGGATTGTGGACCCATTTGGATATGGTATGGGTCGTGGACCCAATTAGAAATGGATACGGGTCGTGGACCCATTTGGAAGTGGATATAGGTCATGGACTCAATTAGAAGTGGATATGGGTTATGGACCCATTTGGGTATGGATATGGGTTGTTGACCCAATTGGAAGTGGATATTGATCATGGACCCATTTGGATATGGTATGGGTCGTGGACCCATCTAGAAGTGGATATGGGTCGTGGATCCAATTGAAAGTAGATATGGGTTGTGGACCCATTTGGATATGGTGTGGGTCGTGGACCCATTTTGGTGTGGATACAGGTCGCGGACCCGATTCAGAGTGATTATGGGTAAGGTTAATAGTGTGTTACATTAGGTCCGGATCAACTTTGATAGGTAGAGTGGAGGCGAGCTCCATTTGGGTCAAACACAAAGTGGCGAGGGGTAGACCCTAAGTTTAATGAAGAAGTGGTTTATTTAATTATTTTCAAGCCTTAAAACTTAAAAGAAAAATAAAGTCCAAGAGAAAAGTTGTTAAGACTGATATAAGGGACAAAATAAGTAAAAAAAATTTTTTTTTTTTGTTTTAGGGTCCGTTTTTAATGAACGGACCGAAGAGCTTTTGTACTGGTCCGCTCTTTAAAAACGGACCACCTTAATTTTTGCAAATTTTTTTTTTTTGTTTTTTTTTGTTTTTGTTTGTTTTTAAGATTTTGAGGCACATAGCCTCTATTTTTTGGCTTGGGGTACAAATTTTTTATTTTTATTTTTTATGATGCAAAGCATAAAAATATATACAGATTTCCCCCTTTACCTAGGGGGACATGTAAGGAAATAAAGAAAAAAAAAGTCTAAAATCTATACAACTTTGCCCTTTTGGACATTACAACCTTGCCTTAAAGGGCTAAAAAAAAAGATTACAAGATACCCAAGGGTTGATACATCTTGACATTTGTGTCTTATGCCTCTAATTGTATTTTGATGCATGCGACTATAGGTGATTTGAGGTTACTCAATCTTCAAACCTCCAAGCACATTGAAATGTACACTTCTTAGGTTGGTGATTGAGGTGGATGTTCTCCTCCCCGCCTCTCCAAATGAACGATTTAGGGGGTTTGAGAGTACCGGCATCCGGGGTTAGATTTTTAAAATAGGAGAAGGTGGTTTGTGTAATGAGATATGAATCGAATGTGCACAAGTGCATTACAAATATGTATCAACCCTTACAACTTTGAATTACAACAAGATAATAAAATAAATATTACATGCATTCCCATATAGAAGAGAAAATCATAAACACAACAAAGTGAATCAACTAACAAATATGTTAGTAACAAAAATAAATTAAGAAATAAAGTTGAATATTTTTTTGAAAGACAAATAAAAGAAAAGAAAATGGCCAAGTCAAATCGGTTTGGACCCACTAGAGTCCCCAGTGGAGTCGCCAAGTTGTAGACGTGAAATGTTCACAATGAACCTCAATGCTACATTGTTTGGAGTCGCCACCATTCTTTTTGGGAAATAGGTGTGAATGGGCACTCGAATTGATTTTTTGAAAATTATTTTTTATATGACATTGTAGTGACTCTCATTTGTTGGAAAATGTATGGTCAACCTAAAATCTAGGTAAGGAGGTCCGGTTAGAAGATGGGGAAGGTGTTAGGCATCCCGTCCTCTCCACCAAAGGTAGTTACCTTGCTTGGCCATTTTATTTTGTAAAACTTGAGAAAATAAATATTAGAGATACATGAGAATGTATGACAATGGTGGTGTGTGCATTAAAGTGAAATGTCCCCTTTTTCAAAAGGGTTTTGATTTTAAAGTGACATTAAGGGCATTCTATTGAAGATAATGACTCATATAATCACATTAAATTTATGAAATGAATGTTGGTTTGAACTTTTAGAGAGACTCCATAATAGAGTTCCCTTGAAGTCACAACCTTGATGCATGTATGCATGGCTAGAAACTTTGTGTTTTACCCCATCAAGATGGTGACACATTTCTCCATCATTGCTATGCATGAGTGGGTGGG
Organism: Akebia trifoliata; assembly: GCF_017979445.1. Classification (NCBI taxonomy): domain Eukaryota; kingdom Viridiplantae; phylum Streptophyta; class Magnoliopsida; order Ranunculales; family Lardizabalaceae; genus Akebia; species Akebia trifoliata. The sequence continues at coordinate 10,183,346 of NC_141379.1, forward strand.
TGCATTGTGTACAATATGATACATGAAACTAAGGTTAAAAGGGCTTCAACTCCCATCCTTTCGATCAAACCTTAGTCCAATCTACCGGGGATGGGAGAGGGTATGCATTACATCCTAAATGATTTTTAAAAGAGAAAATAAAGTAGAGGATTAGAATAAGAAGATGCAAGCTTTAAAATAAATAACTACATCTTAACCCCACCTTGTCCCTTAGTGAACTTGAACCTTGAAGAGTAGGCTTGAGAGATGAATGAAATGGTTGAGGGTTGAGTTGAAGTTTAGAAGATGAGAGAGTGAGTAGAAATTTGGGTAGAGTTTTAGGTTGAGAGATGGGGGCTTGAGAGCATGCCTTGCTGATAGGAAATGCGGGTATTTATAAAGTTTTTGGAGAACTTTTGGGGATAAAGTGGTCTAACCCTAAAACTAAAGAAAATAGACATGAGATTTAGGTTGTTTCTTTTTGGATTTTCCATTTGTATGAGGGTAAAGATGACATTTGTAAAGAAACCCTAAAAATATTCTTTGATCCTTGGTTTTTTGGTAAATAGAGGTGAGAGAACAAAAATACTTTTACGAGGGTGAATAAGGGAGTGACATGTGTAAAGGTGGAGTGGTAGGTAAAAAGTAGATTTTGGTTCATTTGTAAATAATAAATAAAGCAAGGGTGGAAGTATAATTTTCAAATGGGCTAATGGGAGAATAAAAATACTTTTGGGAGGGTGAATAGGAGAATGACATGTGTAAAGGTGAAGTGGTAGGTGAAAAGTGGATCTTGGTTCATTTGTAAATAACAAATAAAGCAAGGGTGGAAGTATATTTTTGAAATGGATCAATGGGAGAACTCCATGTATGTACTTGAAGATTCCCACCTTTTGAGGGCATAATGGGAAGTTCTCTCACCTTTATGGATTATTACCAAAGACCAAATTACCTTTTTGGTTTGACTAAACTTTTTGAAAAGGGCATTCTTGAGTTTTCACAAAAGAAAAGTTGACTTTCCAATTAGATGATGCATTGGGTATTGGGGGCTTATGAGGGATCAACATGTGTCATCTTGTGAAGGGGTATGAGAGAATGGGTTTGGAGTGGGTTTGGTATTGGGCTTAGATAATGGATTTTGTCTTGGACTTAGGTTGGGCTAGAAAATGGATTTAGGTTATGGGTTTAGAATGGTATTGGGTTTTGGGCTTAGGTTGGGCTAGGTAATGGATTTGGGTAATTGGGTTTAGGACTAAAAGAATGGGCTTGAATTTAGGTTAAAAGACGGACTTTGTTTTGGGCTTGGATTTGGTTAGGGAGTGAACCATGGTTAGGGTATGGGTGATGGATCGGTTAATGGAGAATGAATACGAATTTGGAGTGGGTTAGGGACAAGGTTGAGCATGCAAACTATATGACATGATGCATGTATGCATGAAAATGATGCCAAGTGGCAATGCGGGCCTGTTTGAGAGGCTTAAGTCCTAAATTGAAATCAATTTGAAGAAAAATGAATTTTCCTAATGGGTTCGTGCAAATTGGGGTGTCTATAATGATAGAAGCATATAAATAAATATTACAACTTGAACATGTAAATAAAGAAAGAAAAAAAATACAAACAACGAAGAAAGTTAGCAAGCAAATAAAAATGTTTTGTTCATTTAACAAAAAACCAAGTTGACAAAAGGGTTGAATTTTCCTAGTAGAGTCACCAGCTATAAACGCGTGAGTTTTGATTACAATATCACTTCTACGAAAGTTTGGAGTTACCATCATTCATTTTGTAAGAGGGTGTGAATGGTCACCTGGAATGGCTTTTATTCGAAATAGTGTTGTTTTAGCGTTTAGTGACTCTCGTTTGGATAAGGTAACAATCAACTTAAGATCGGGGTAAGCGACTAGATTAAAGAAAAGGGAAGGTGTTAGGCACCCTTTCTCTCCACCAAGTGGTGGTAACCTCAAAGAACTCGATCATTTTGGGATAAAAATGCAAATAAAAAAATGGTGCCAAGTGTTGACGGATTGTACCCAGGTAGGGATTTGTTATCAATTTTATCCTATAAGCTCTTCTCATTGAAGCATATGATCTTTATTTGGACTTAGCCTTGGGAATTACATGCTTTTGAAGAGTATTAGCTATGGTTATGGGTCCATTCTCATGAGTTGACAAGGATCTGAATATCAATTGCCTCAAAATAGTTTAAAAGGTTTAAAATTGATTTTTATTGTAAAAGTGGTCACAACCCCTATACTTTCAACCGAACCGAAGTCTGATCTATTGGAGATAGGGGAGGGGAGTATTACATCTTAAAAGTTTTTTAGAAAATAAAATAAGTGAGTAGGTAGTAGAAGAGGGATATGGAGAGAGGAGAGGGCGGGGGTATGAAATACTATTTTCAACTGTACTTTGAGGCCTTAATTTCTTTCTTTCCTTCTTTCCTTCTTTTTCTTAGGTCATTCTTGAGTCTTTAGTTAAGTATGAAATATGTTTTAAAGTAATATGAGAATATGAGAATAAAGTAGAAGAGAGTTGAGAGAAGATTTTTTTAGTCTAAGACTTGGGTGTCCATTTTGGAAGGTGATGGGGCTATTTATAGGTGTGGGAGGTTACTTTTGGGGGTAAAATAGGGTAAAAAGATAGAAGAGTAGGGAATGACATGGATTTTGAGAATAAGGGGCGTGAAATTTAGAATTAAGATGAGGGTATTTTTGGAAGAAAGGTAAATAGATAGTTTTTTCATCCAAATGGTTTGGATCATCCCTAATCCATTTGGGTGGAGTATTTGGTGAGGTGAGATGATGAGAAATTTAATTGAAAGAATAGGATTGAGTGTTAATTGGGATGAGAAAGTGAGGTGTTTGATTAGAAGAATGGCTTGTGTAAGGAGTTAGGTGTTTAGGTTTTTGGGAGGTTAAGGGGATGATAATATGTGTCAAAAAGGGATGGGGAAGTGAGGTGATTAAATGAGTTGATTGAAAGGAAGGGGTGTGGGAGTGACTTGTGAGATGGATTTGTAAATAATGATGGGGGTAGGTTAGAGAAGGGTATGGGTTGAGATGAGAGTAGATGATTTTTTAAAGATGATGGGGATAGGTTAGGGAATGGTATGGGTTGAGATGATTTTTAGAAAAAGGTGATGGGGGTAGGTAGTTGGATGAGAGAGGTGAGTTGGGGTGTTGACATGTGTCCATTTGATGATCAAAAGTTGATTGGTTGATGTGGATAATGGATTGTGGGTAATAGTTTGTGGGTTATGGATGTAGGTTTGAATTATTGTGGGCTTTAAGATGTTGGGCTTGGGATTTTCTAAAGGTTTTAGGTTATTATAATAGGTTATGATTTATTTTAGGATGGGATTTTGGGGGCATGTGTGTTTTAGGGTTTAGGTGATGTGGGATTAAATATAGGTGTTATGTTGGATAAGGTGAGAAATGATTTGAGGGTTTGTGGGTCCTAAACGGGTTTGGGGTATTTTCGATTTCGAGGGTGGAGCGGTAAAAGGTAGGGAAGGTGGTGGGTATCCAAGTCTCATTCTAAGTTCATTAATTCTTTTAGAGGTTTTAGGGATCCTCGAAGTGATTAAAATGCCACGTGAATTTGACTTTTTAGGCCAGTTGGCAAATTTTATTGAAAATTTTATTTTTTAGGTCCTTTCGAGTGGGGGTCCGTTCAAATTGGGGTGTCTACAATATCATTCTCCATCCATTATTCACGATTTAAAATCATTAGAAATATTTGCAATCATTGCTAGAAAACCCAAGTATGTGAAGAAGATGATAAAAATGGTAGTTTGGGTATTTCAAAAATATTATAACATAAAGATGAGGTTGAGGGACCATTAAGATAAAAATGATTTACTAAACCCAAAAGTTTGGGCTATCTAGAAGGAAAAAATAAAAAAACCACCCCCCACATAGGCTCTTTTAAATAGTTTTTACTTATATTATATAACTCAACTAAATGTAAGGATCATGGAAGTGATATTTCACATTAGAAATGTGGAATCAACAAAGAATTTTTATTTTAAACAAATGCTGGATCCCACCTAAAAATTGGATTAGAGGTGCCCAAAAATTTAAAGTTTATTATTATTATTATTAACAACTAGCGCAACTAAAAACACTTGAAGAGATTAATATAAGTTTTCAAAAGGGTCCATTATAAATTTTGGGAGGAGAATAATGCAGCATAGCGTGAGAAAGAGAAAGAAGGATTGTAGAAATGCATGAACTGATGAAGAATCCATGTTTTGTACATCTCATGGAGAGAGTTTAGGAGTGGATATATATATATATATATATATATATATAAAAAGATCAATGAGGAGCAAAAGAGAAAATTTAGTTTTTATTTATTTAGAAGAAAAACTACAAAAGTGATGTATCAAGTTTTTCATGAATAAGTCTTTTTTTCAAAGGTATAAAGGTCATCCACATATTCTCTTTCAATCGATCTCAATCATATCTATTGATTTCAATGTACCAACTTTGAATTTAAGTCCAATTCACACAAAAAAAAAACTCTCTGTGCCTCTCTTTATCTTCTTTATTTCGTTTGATTGAAAATTATTCTCGACCTCTCACAAATTCTTCATCCTTTACCCCAAATTTGACACGTCCCACTTTTCAAATTTGTAGGCGGGTAGGACACTCAACCATGAATGATTACAACCAATGAACCAATCGAAGGAAGGACACATGACGTCTCTACATAGAAAATTGTCCATATTGATTGATAAGCTGGGGTTGAAGGGCCCCTCCCAAAAATTAATCCATCAAACTCATTCTTTATTGATCTTATTGAGTAAAGTAAATCTGCTGAAATAATTACTTAGTGTACAATTTTTCAAATTTGCAAATTTTAGAATCTCTAAAATTACATTTAATTCAATTAAAATAATAACCATTTTCTTGACTTTGCCCCATTCGGCAAAAACCAATTTCCCATACATATCCCTTCCAAGAAGTCCAAGGCCTCCTCCAATTGCTGGAAATGAGCCATCTATATTCACTCTTCTCGGTCCGGCAATTCCAAAAAAGATGTTTAATCCGAGGAAAACATATTTATTTCACACTTGCAATTCCAACTATGAAAGAACAATGTACTAACTCCAACCGGATCATCAACCATTTCATAACCATCAAATAAGTTACGAACATTTTCTTCCACTCGCAACAAAACCGAGGCTTTCCCCAAGGAGGTTCCATCAAATACACATCGATTTCATTATCTCCATATTAGAAAAACTGTAGCAATAAAACAGAATATTAACAACTTAGAGATAACACAACTTGGGAATTTTATACTTTGGATTACTTGCACCTCATCCTTAAAGTTTTCAATCTTCATGCGTGTTATCCTGAATCTTCTCAAACAATGACCCCAAATCCAACTACTTTTAGACTACATTTTGAAATCAAAATTAATCCTCTTCATTGAAGATTATCTATTGTGGAAAATTTTCTATTAGCAACAAGCCACGATAGAAATGAAAATCTTCGAACCAATAGTTTAGTCCAAACTACATCCACCATATTCATCTTCGGCATTCCACCAGAGCTTACATCATCAGCACTTTTAGATGTAAAGTGACCATTTGCTGTTAGAGCCCAGATAATTTTATCCTCCATAATGTTTTTTGGGCACTTCCTTTATTCTTGAAGATTGCGGGCAAATATTTACATCCCGTTCCATCTAAAAAATCATTAATTTTAGATTTTTGTGACTTTAGAATTGATTTACAATTCTGTTATCAAATCTAGCTACCTAGCTTTTCCCTTCTATCCAAGAATCCAACCACATTAGTATTTTCTCACCATTCCCAAACAAAATCCGAATGCTTTATTAGAAAGAAATCCCTTGCCTTAAAATATTCCTCTCCATGCTTTAGAGGCATTTTGAGGTCCTATGGCCAGGCACGTTCTTGCGACGTTAATCCCTTTTAATTTCCATGTATTTTTCAAGACCCTAGCCATCACCCCTCTCTTATTGATGACCCTAATAAATTTTAAACCTTCTAAAACTCCCCTAGGCGCCCCACGCATTCTCTACCCAACAAAGATAAACTCAAAAAGTAATTAAGGTCTAGAAATACCTTAGAAAAGTCAATGACCCAGATTCAAGTTGATTCATCAAACTTCAAAATTTTCATATACTTAAATCTAACACCTAGAGTTAGTCCCATTAATCTTATCCAAAATCTAAACGATCGTCAAGATCATTTTTATCACTTATAAAAACAAAACGGTTGTCTTCTTCCATTCTTTTTCACTTATAAAGAGTTGTTCCGATTGAATCTCACACGCATCTCGAGTAATAATTTCGATTTTATTTTTATCTCTCTTCCTTCCAAGAATATTCCTTCCACATTTTTTTTTTATCTCTTTTACTCTCCCTCCAACTTTATTATTTTTTCTCTTCTCCTTCTTTTCAATAATATCAATCCAATTTTATTATATATCTTTACCCTTCTACCCATTTTTCAATAATACCCTTTCAACTTTATTGTTTTTCCTTTTAATTTACCCCTTAACCTGAAAGTGGATGACTGCATTATTGGCATGGGCAAACTCTAGTGTATTATAAGATTCAACTAAATGTAGGAAATCATATTTCACACATAAAATGTGGGATGAGTAAAGAAATTCAAAAACATGCACTGCATCCACCTTAAAGTTGCATGATAGTTTCCCCTAAGAATGACAAGAACCCAAAAAAATTGAAGTGGTTTTTCTTATAGCAAATTTCACCATTAAATGCAATTAATTCAACTTCATTCTTGAAAATTCTTGAAAATACAGTATAAGTTCTTCCAAAGTGTCCATTACATTCTAATATTTAATATAGAATTGGTTGAAAGGATGTACAACCTTAGTTTCTCATATATTCTCTTTGGAAAATGCTGGAATGACAGGGTATTTACTGCGATACTCTCAAGTCTGACGTGGGATGTGCACATAACCATAAATGTGTTTCCTTGCGAATACGAGTAAAAATCATCTAGGGTTATGTATGCATCTCCACGTCAGAATTGTGAGAATCACAGTAAATCCTGTGTCACCTTTTACAATATACTATCAGAATAAATTCATGCAACCATTACCTTCTTAAGAAAATATATAATGGTAATGAATATTCAAGATTGTTTAGACTAAATCATGAAGCCCCTTCAAACATGATTATATTTTATCTTAGCCACCATTTATTGCGATTATCTGAACAACGAAACCTAGAAAACTTAAAAACCAGCTCTTCTTCAAGCTCCTCTTTCTCCCCAACCTCATCAAAGATTCTTCGTGGTAATACAGAACCCCGACAAAGTGGACATGAAGTATGTCGATGTCCAAGCCATCTGTCTAAGCAAATTTTGTGAAACACATGATCACATCTGAGCTCTCTGATCTCTTCTCCATATTCTATATCACACAAGCACACAACACATTGTATTTGCTTATCCGAGGATTCTGACGAACACTTGAAGCGCCTTACGCCAATTTCTTTGATGTTTTCGGGATGTTCATTATCAAACCATTTGACATACGAGTGAAACAACAATAGAACCCAACCCCACATCAAATGGATTCTACCCAAAAGCCGATAACTTGATAGAATCAATGTGAGTAATTGGTTTATAAGCTTTGAAAGGAGATTGGTGGAGTTACATAGGATGAGAAGGAAAAAGAAGGATATTAGAAATGCAAGAACTGATGGAGTATCCATGTTTTGTAAATCGCATGGAGAGACTTAAGTAGTATTGGATATATATAAAGATTATGGAGGAGCTGAAAAGAAATTTAGTTTATTTATTATTTTGCAAGAAAAATTACAAAATGTACCAAGACTACAAATATGATAGAGACGCATATGTATGATGTATCAAGTTTTCTACGAATAAAATGTTTACAATGCGTTAAACACATTATCAGTTTGCCTTCTTGTTGTACTCTCCTATCAGTTTGGATACTTTCTCCTCTAAGGAAACTTTAGGTATTGGTCACAAACATCTGTCCCTTTTTCTGGTCACCTCAAATCTTATCAGGTGGCATTTCAAGTTTTATCATTTATTTTTTATTTTTTATGTCAATATTAGGGCTTAATGGATCGGATCTGGAAATTAATCCCAGGTCCAAAAACTTCATATAGATCGAGGATTTCGGATCCAGGAAGGATTTGATTTGTTAATCTATTGGATAGGTATCGGATCAACTATATCCAGGACGAGATAAAATGTGAGAAATTATGTAAATTATTACATATTTTGTTTAAATTTATAAAGCTTATTTATATTTTGTACATAAATCTGATCTTTATCCCAACATTGAGATCCCTATAAGAAACCAGATCCAACAGGAGAAATCCAATTCTTTCTGGATCTGGATCTGGATCCAATCCTTATTGGATTAGTCTCTATCCACCCAATCTGATCCTTATTTCACCCGTTCACGATGAAAATTTCTCTCCCGATTTTGGTGGTGAAGATCTGTCAAGGGTAATTAAGCCAAAAGACCTTAGTGTGTCATGGGTACAAAGAACACGATATTTGGGTGTTAGTGGGCAACACCTCAGGTTTCCTCTAACTTCAATTGGGATTCACACGTTTGTTCTGTAAATAAATGTTACTTCAGCCTTAACAATCTAGTAATTAGAGTTGTGATAATATGAGTTGCCAAGTGGCATACTTAATCGAGACTCCCCGATGTGGACAAGTTCGGGAGTCATAGATATGTATGCCTTGGGTTACACGGCTCCCATGGGATACAATGTTTTATGGGGAAGTACAATTATGTATTCCGAGATGTACAGATCTATTATTCCCGAACTTATCACGTCAGAGAGTCAATTGAATACACCACCTAGAGAGACATATTATCATCATTCTAGCAAGTATTATTATACAATCACTACAATTCTCATATTTCTGACGTGAGATGCATACATAACCGTTGATATTTTTTACTCGTATCTCAAGGAAACACATCTACGTTTGTGTGCTCACTTTTAAGTCATTAAGAAGGTGTGAGAAGGTTGTGGTTGGGAGCGAATTCGGTTTTTACTATGTAAATTCTCGTGACAGAGGGGCTGAAAATGTGTTCCACGTTTTAATGACAAGTGGGAAATTAGGAATCTTGACCTTTCGGGGCACAGCACACCGTGGTCCCCTAGGCTAGAAATTGATTCTTAGTCTCCTCTAGATCAAAGTCAACATTTTTGTGGCTCACTTCACTAATTATGTGTGTGAGATATATTGTATAATTAGTTTTAGAATTAAAAATGCATAAATAAAAGTTAAAAACTAATCCAACTCAAACAGCTGTTACCTTGAAAATTAGGTTGAATGTTGGAGGTGTGGGGGGGATAATATCAAGATCTTGTATATAGTGATCTACAAGGGTAAGTCCAAATGTGGTACCTTAGGATTGGATATAATCTTATCTTCCTCAAGAAGTATCTTAGTTCTATATGACATGAAAAATTCTTGATTTGATGACTTATTGTTAGAATAAATTGTGTGGTCCATTGACTTCACATTAGGTATTTTAATTGCATAAGGATTCTATAAAGTGATAAATATCAATATTAAAAGAATCCCAATATTGTTGAAATTAGATAATATTCTTTTAAGGTTAGTAAGAAAATTTGATGGATAAGAATCTTACTAAAAGAAGAACTCTAGGCCCTCAATTATTATTTATAAAAGATGATCGGTAAGCCCTTATTGGTAAGTGTATGAATTGTGAAAAATGCACATAAGGTAAAGAGTTCTAAAAATGGTGATATCTATCAATCACTAGAACTCTAGCTAGTCCACATAGAGAAAAGGGAAATGGTGAGACTAGAAAGTAAATGATTAATACGATTGGGGTTTGAAGGCTTCAACGAACATGTGGATTACAAGGCACACCTCCAACATTTTGATTCAACGGTTTTTATTATGGCCAAGGTAAGTACCATAACTCAATATAACTTATATGAATAGTATACTTGAGGTACATGATAGATTTTGACCCTATTGGGAACCATAGTTTATTATAGTTCTGTTTAAGATTTGAACGCATAAAATCTAACATGTGGTATCATAGTCTTAGGTTATTGAATCTCCATATCTTGGCTACAGACTATTCATGCATGGTAGTTGCCATGACTTAAAATTCTATTTCCATTTTTTTTCTTTGAACTTGTTATACATATAACCATGATTGTTTTTAATTGTATTTCGATTTCAAAATTGGTTAAAGTTTTTCCGTTTAAGGTTCCAATAATTTTTTTCAGAATTTCGATATATAATTATTCTCAATTTGAAATTTTAGTTCTATAAATTGATTTTAGATTTCGGTCCAATGAAATTTCAGATTTTGTTCTAGATTTTGGTCCATTGAAATTTCAAATTTTGCTCTATTAATTGATTTTAGATTTCGGTCTATTAAAATTTTAGATTTTGTTCAATAATTAATTTTAGATTTCGATTTATAGAAATTTCAGGTTTTATTCTATTATTGATTTCAAATTTTGATTATTGAAATTTTAGATTTCGTTCTATAAAAGTTTACAGATTTTGATGTATAAAAATTTCAAATTTCATTCTATAATAGATTTCAGATTTCGATTTATAATTGATCTCAAATTTTCAATTCATATAATTTATCTAAGATTTTCGATTATATATTAATTTCAATTTTGATCTTGAGTTGATCTTGGATTTTCATTAGAATATTGATTAAAAATTTTGTGCCATATTATGTTGTTAGAATATTTAAGAATAATTCAACGATCAAGTAAATATTGTTGAATAATTTAGATGTACATAAATTTTATTAATTTTGTAGCTATCAAAGTAGCCATAATTAGTAAACTTTATGAAATATTTGATTGTATTAAATTTGGTCATAAGGGTGATATTAAAGAACAATAATATTTACAATTGCAGACTCAATTATGTTAATGAGATTAGTTCAAAGAAGAATATTATTTAACTAATTGAAATTTGGATAAGGTAATATAATTTACATAGATTTAACATAACTAGGATTAAATACTTAAAAATAACAAAACTGACTGAATAAATTATGTAAATTATGTTAGCCTTATAGGGTAAATAAATTAATCATTACTCTAAAGTGAGTGAATAGTAAACATGCTTAGTTTATCCCAAAGGATAAATTTCGGCAATATTAATGAGTTCATCACTATCAAATAAAATTCAAAGCACTTATTGGAGTATTGTCCTTATTTTATTTTAGTTTCCAGATCATTCTATTTTCATGCATCCACCATCCCAATCCTTATCAGATCAAAATTTTCAAAATGGTATGAACACGTTCAATTCACTTTAAGTATTCAAGATCTTGACTTAGTGCTCATTTCTGCAAAATCTGTAGACCTAACTAAAAGTAGTACGGTAGAGCAAGAGAACTTGTTTTTCGCTTGAAAAAGATCGAATAAACTTAATTTAATGCTTATGAGGATGATGATTGCTAACAACATCAAGACATCCTTACCTCTGACTAACAGTGCATAGGAGTATTTGAAGAATGTGGAAGAAAATTTTAAGTTCGCTAATAAATCATTTACGGACACTCTGATGGTTCAGTTGACGACTATGAAGTATGATGGGGTACGAGGAATACAAAACCATATCTTCAATATCACAGACAATGCTACAAAACTTAGAACATTAGGAATGAGCGTAGATGATTCCTTCATAGTATAATTCATCTTCAACTCTCTCCCAGTTCAATTCGGTCCCTTTAAAATCTATTATAATGCTAATAAAGATAAGTAGAGTATGAACAAACTAATTAATATGTGCATTGAAGAGGAGACGAGATTGAGATAGGAAGGGAAACAATTTACTTTCGTGATGACTCAAGGAATAAGAAAGAAAAGAGGAAAACCAAGGAAATAGAAGAACTCATTAGGGAAACGGGTATCGTTTGAGAATGCAAATCAAGCTGAAGAGAAGAACGACAATGGTTTCAAGTGTTACTTTTGTGAGAAAAAGGGACACATAGAGAAAATTGCATAAAACATAAATGTATATTTCTTTCTTTTGCATATTATGAATCAAATTTAATTGAAGTACCTTCTAATACATATTTCATTAATTTTGGAGTCATAACTCATCTTACGAGTTCGATGTAAGGATTTTTCTCAAGTAGGAAGTCAATACAAAGTGAAATATTTATTTTCAAGGAAAACCTTCTTGGAACACAAGGGCTAGATGTGGGACCTTTCATTTGGTATTGGATACTGGTAATGATATGGATCTGGAGAACACCTTTTATGTTTCCACTATATCTAGGAATTTAATTTAATTATCTAGATTAGATAGTCTAGGATATTCGGTTTCTTTTGAATGTGGACAGTTAAAGTTTTTTTTTTAACATTCTATTTTAGTTGGATCTAAGATTTTAATTGATGGTTTATATAAAATTAATTTAAATTTTGATTATGTATAGTCTTTAGTTTCTTTGCATTCGAATAATGATTTAAAATATGACTTGATAAATGAAATTCCTCCATCTTGTGGCATAAACGTCCAGGGTACGTCTTTAAAGGTAGGATAGAGAGATTAATGAAGAACAAAGTTTTGGGTAATTTGGACTTCATGGATTTCTCGGAATGTGTGGATTGCATTAAAATAAATCAAATCAAACATATTAAGATGGAGCCATAAGAAGTAAAGAACTTCTTAAGATCATTCACACTAACATTTATGAACATTTTCTCACTTCATGTTTAAGTGGAAAAAAGATATTTTATCACCTTTATAGATAATATCTCTAGGTTTGGTTGTCTATCTGATTCACAAAAAATCTTAGTTTATGGATATCCTCCCGATATTTATAATTGAGATCGAAAAGAAATTAGATAGGAAGGTTAAAATAGTTAGGTTAGATAGAGGAGGTGAATATTATGGTAGATTTAATGAATTTGGTTAGAATCATAATCCTTTTGTCAAATTCTTAGATTATTTAGGCATTTGTGCACAATATATTATGCTTGGGATGCCTTAGTAGAATAGCATAGCTGAAATGCGTAATCGTACACTCATGAACATGGTTATGAGTATGTTGAGTCACTCAACAATTTCAAAATTCTTGTGTGAAGAAACATTAAAAATCGTAACATACATCTTAAATAGAGTTCCTAGTAAAACAGTACCTAAGACTCCACTCGAGTTGTGAACTAGTAAGGACCCTTGTTTAAGATACTTAAATGTTTGTGCTGCCCAACAGAAGTAAAGATTTACTACCCACAAGAAAGAAAATTGGATCACAAGACCATGTCTGGATATTTCATTGGTTATCTAGAAAAGTCCAAAGAATAAAAATTATATTTTTCTAACCATAGTACGAGAATAGTTAAAAATGAAAATGCTAGATTCTTGAAAATAGTGAGATTGGTGGGAATGTGGAATCACATAAAATAACTCTCGAAAAAATATATATATGGGTCACATTAGACAACCAACTTTTTGGCCAACATGTTTTGTGTTACATGGTTTAGAAGCTTTATGAGGGGTCATCTTCACCAAAAATAAGTTCATTACGAAACTTCAAACCCCACGTCCACAAGTTGAAAAATTGTGGATTGTCATTTTTTTTGTAAATGACGGAATGACCTAATTTTTGGTAAGGATGAAATCTTCATCATAGAGATTATCCTTAGAAAAAAAAATCAGCCTATTCTGAAACTTCTAACCCTTGTAATACAAAAAACATTGGTTAAATAGCTGGTTGTTTAACATGACCCTATATATATTTCTTGTCGCATTCCTTCAATTTCATCTCCAAACCAGGATCTAATTTTTTTTTAGGTCCTATTGGCAATCTCGAGACATACACCAACCGATAGTATGTGTCTATGATTGTAAAAATCTCTTGCAAAGGTCCAATTCTTGTTTAGTTGTGGTTCACAAAGGAAGTTTTTTTTCTTGATCCAACCATGTGGAAGTGATGGTTTATCATATTGGGGATCATTTTTAAATTAGCCTTCCAAATTTGAGAGCTACATGTAGGAGCTTTCAAATTTTTTAAATTAATTATGATTAGAAATGTATTTGGCCTTTAGGGATTCTGTGCAGAGAAGTTTTCAAGATAATTTTCCACCCAAGCTTCATGACATGTTAGAGCCTTTTAACTCATAGGCCTCCTTTTTTCAACCTTGCCACTCTATCCCACTTGATTAGATTGAGCTTAGGTTAGCCCGAGTATTATCTTTCACTTTTAAAATTTTTTAAAGTATACATGTAGCAATAAACTCATAGCCACAGGCAACAAATAGTAAGAAAGGTCTTAATGTTAAAGAAAATATATTTCTTTCCTCACAAAAGGGGAAAAAAAACATATAATTAATATAAAAATATTTATATAATATATGTAGCTTTGACGTCGGTTTGAGTTGGGTTACCCCAACCTGAATTAAGATCGAGCTTGTTCATCAATTGGGTAGAGCATAGGTTGAACTCGAGGTCATCTAACCCAAGTTATCATCATACCAATCTCACCTAACATATCTTTATTGTTATAATGAGAGGAGAGCTAAATTGCTGGAATCCAAAATTTGGAAGACTAAAAATGCCTCCATATTAACTTTTAACCTCAAAATTATCACTGTCATCTTTGTCATAATAAATAATATTACAATTTCACGATCAATGTAAATAATAAAATTTTATTATGCTATCTTCAAAATTGCCTCAGGTTTTTTTTAATTACACTCCATGACCCCTATAACCACCTTAGTTTCCTAAAATTACATAAATATCCTTTTATTGTGTTATCGTCGTATAATCACCTTAATATTTTAAATTGCAAAAGACATGTACAATATACTAAATCATAAAATAAAATTGAATTACCTATTTGAAAATTTTGAAATAATTTTTAAATTTCGTTGCATGTGCCACCTACTAGTCATTCAAATGATGAAGAACATGACTTTTTATTCTAAAATAAGTTGTTGACGTGGTTTTAGAGCATTGCAGTTCGACCATATATGTATTTCTAAGGGCTACTTCTAATAAACCTAGTTCTACTTTTATATAGGGACATGCCTATCACATATGTTGAAATGGCTCTAACCATTTGAGCTGATCTAGAAGACCTTTTTTTTATAAAGTAATACACCAAGAATTAACCAAATCAAATGAATGTACCAAAACAATTGTTACTTTCTCGCATCTTATTTCACCTTTCTCAAAGTCCATTGAGATTAAATAGATGTAGTCATACGATTTAGACCTACCTGCTTTGCTGACTCATTCCCTTGTACGTAATTTTTTTTTGAGTAGTGATAATATGACTCCCCTACGTGGCATACTCAATCAACTGCTTGACGTGCGGTGGCCAGAACCATAGACTTTATGCCTCAGGATACACAGTCATACATACCCATAAATTTGGTTGTGTACATGGGGATGTGCGGTTGTGTATCTAGAGGTGTAAAGTCTATGGTTCTGGCACACCTCACGTCAGGCAGTCGATTGAGTATGCCACGTGAGGGAATCATATTATCACGACTCTTTTTTTTAGTGGTAAGCAGTACTACAGAAAATTAACCTAGTAATTTGCAAACTCATTCGTTCGTGATTTGCTAACTGGTGAACTATTCCAATTAAAGAACATCAATTTAAACTCAAAATCAAAACAATGATTTACTAAGAATTTCTTATTTTGTTAAAATGATCAAATGTCCCTTGCAAGACACATCCCAAACTACAACACCAATGATATAAGATCTTTCATCTTTAATGATAAGTTTTAAGACCATTTATATGGATTTTCAGAACCCTCATCTACCCTTTAGTTGAGAAATATATGCAAAATATCTATGGAACCTTCAACTTAGAAATGATCCATATTTAAGACCATTTATGTGGATTTTCCAAACCCATAAGAGCCAACCATAAGTACCCAAGCCAAACAATGCCCAAAACAGACTATGGCTTAACAAGCTTTAGGCTTAGCCATGTGGCCAGACCATGGTTTTTAAACTTGTCCAAGACTAAGACATATCGCCCGAGTTAATTTGGTATTAGAGCCTAACAAGACCAACTCACAATGTGTCATGAGACGACCACATATCATGAGATAAGCGAGTCATTTCGGACGATATTTTTGAAAAACTCGGGTGATACGAATGAGATAAACGAGATATCGCAGGTATTTTTTTAACTCGCGAGATAAACGAGTTGTATCGGACGAGATTTTTAAAATCTCATCTGAGTTAACCAAGACAAACGAGTTTTGCCTCAATCCTCAATTATTTCACCCTCAAATCAATTTTCTTCCATTATTTCTTTATCTTCTCCACCAAGTGAAAAAAAAAAGATAAGATTTTGGGAGAAAATTTCATTTTCTCCACCAAGTTAAGCCTCAATCTTCTATTATTTCACCCCTAAATCAATTTTTCTCTATTATTTCTTCATCTTCTCCACCAAGTGAACAAAGAAAGTGAAGTTTTTGGGAAAAACTTCATCTTCTTTATCCGATTCAAGACGAAATCAAAGTGGAAAGTGAATTTACTTCATCTTCCTCCAAATCAAGTAAGATTTATCTTCTTCCTTAATACAGCATGAGATTTTTTTTCTCTATTTTTTTCTTTTCAATATTTTGTATAATATGTAATAACTTCTAATGTGTATATTAACTTCTAATTTGTAATGGTTAATAAGTGAAAATTATTTTAGATTTAGATGGATTTCAACATTGAAAATGATAGGTGAAGTAGATGGATTTGTGAGATGGGTTAGAGTTTAGGGTATTTTTTTTATGGATTGGGATTTAACAATTTTTTTAAATTTATTTTTATCCATGTAATGTGTAATGTGCAATTTTTCACTCCTCAAGTTTTTTTTCATCTATGGCTTCTTATGCTATATTTTTATTTATTTCTATGTATTGTAGTTTCTTATTTAACGTTTTTTCTTCAAATGTGGTGTTGGGTTTCAACTTGTATTACATTTGTGAAAAAAAATATTTTCTTAGTGACAATATGAATAGTAACTTTAAGATGCCATCATCATGTAGCTGTGGGTTGTTATTTTGAAAAACAATTAATTTCACTAGACATTCTTTGTAATTTTATTTTTTATTTGGTAGTGAATACATTACATGGATAATAATTTCACTAAATTTTTTTTTATCTAAATTATGATTTGAAGTGTAAATAATAATTTATTCATGTTTTTATTTGATAATTGAAAATAATATTTTTAGTTAAGAAATTTATTTTGTTAGAAGATAAAAATTTTCAAATGTGAATCATAATTTTATCCATATTTTAATTTAATAATTAAAAATAACATTTTTAGTTGGAAATTTAATTTACTAGAAAATAGAAATTTTCATATTCATGTTTTAATTTGATAGTTAAAAAATAATTGTTTCAAATAAAATAACATTATAGTGAATAATGTGTTGAAAATTCTAATTTTTCATTGCATGTGGCATCATGTTGTTGAATTTTACTTATATTGATTAATTTTACAATGTTTACTTTGCATTTTATTTTATTTTTTAAAATATAGTATCATTATAGTGAGTAATGCGTTGAAAATTCTAATTTTTCATTGCATGTGACATCATTGTTGTTACATTTTACTTATATTATTTAATTTTACAACCTATGTGATCTATATATTTATTTATAAATTATAGGATGCTTAGAGAAGTGGACATTGATTGGTAGCATGGTACTACATTTGAGGGGAATAAAAGGAAAGTAAAATGCAATTATTGTGATAAAATCATGAGTGGAGGCATTACATGTCTTAAAGAACATTTGTCTTCTAAAATAAGATAAGTGACGATTTGTCCAAAATGTCCCCAAGAGACTCGATTGTTGATGAGGAAGCAAATGATAGCAAAATCGAAATTAAAAATAACGAAAAAAAAGAAAATAAACATCAATGAAAAGATTACATGAAATATCTGGAGGTGGGATTGAGTTTGATGATAGTATACCTATAGATGACTCAGATGACGAGTCCCTCGATTCTGTTGAAAGAGAAGAAAATGCTCAGATGAGAATGGTATGTGATATGAGTCGACAATCTTTACAAGAAGACGATTATCGAAGAAGTCATTCAGTTTCAAAGATCCTTAGTAGTTATAAAGGTGCGGGTAGAGGATTATTCCGAACTTTTAGTGTTAAGGATAGTCATGAATTGCGAAGAGTAGAAAAATAATTTAAAAATGCAGAACAAGATTTGAGACGGGTAGAATCTACATGATGTTTCGACCAGAAAATTGGATCCTTATTTGTATAGGTCAAAAAAAGCCACACAGAAAAATTGAAAGGATTATGGAGTGAGAAAAAATTACTAAATAAGGTTGGCTGAGCAATTACAAAATTTTTTCTTTTCAACTCAGTCCCATTTCATGCAGTCATGAGTCCCTATTTTCAAACAATGGTGGATTCTATTGTAGAGGCAGGGAGTGACATTAGGGGTCTTATGCAATATGAGATTAGAAGAAAATATTTGGACATGGAAGTAGATGAGTTCAGAGACTATATTGGATCTCTTAAAAGAAATGGCCAATATATAGTTGTACCATGATGTGTGATTGGTGGACATAAAAAAATAGGATGTTCATCATCAATTTCATATAATATTCTGATAGAAATACAATATTTTACAAATCAATCAATACAACTAAAATTACTAAGACATCAGAGTACTTACTTAGATTGATGGAGAAGGTAGTAGTTGAAATCGATGAAAATAATATTATTCAGATTGTGACAGACAATGAAACATCATATCGAGCTACAGGTTTAAACTTAATGTTAAGAAAATCTCATTTGTATTGGACACCTTATGTCGCACATACCATCGACCTAATTTTGAAGGACATGGAAAAATTGTCATTATTTACTCGTGTTATTTCAAATGGTCGACAAATAATAAGATTCATATACAATAGTAATAAACTCGTGAGTTTTATGAGAACATATATTGAGTGGCATGAATTGTTACATCTTGGGATCACACGGTTTGCTACGCAATACATTACTCTTCAAAGTCTTATTCGAAATCAATTAACTTTGAAAATCATGTTTACACTTGATGAATGGTTGCGAATGGGACTTATGAGGGATAGGAAGAAAGGAGAGTTACCAAAAAAGGTTTCAGATTTGATCATGTAACGTGAATTCTGGGAGAAAGCAGAAGAGGTCTTTAAGTTCATGGAACTTTTGGTTAAACTTTTGAAAATTGTTAACCAAGATAAAATGTCCACTCTTACTATAATTTATGAAAGCATGAGAAAACAATTAATAATAGACTCGGTAAGACACCATCGACCGTATATCCAATTGATTGAAAAGAGGTGGTCAAATCATTTTAAATCAGATTTTCATATAGCAGATAATAATTAAGTATTTTTAATATCATTTAAATATTAATATTTTATTAACATTTTGATATTAAGAAAATTGATATTGCCATTTATTGCAATGTACTATTTAAATCCTTAGTTTCAATATAATAACTTCTTAATAGAAAGCAATGAACTTTTTCAAACAATGAAAAGAGTTATTAAAAAGTTGGAACTAGATATGATTAATCAAGGGAAGACGGTAGACCATGTATTAATACATACTATTGTCAAATAATTCAAATTTATTTTAAAAATTTTATATTTATAATTTAATTATATTATATGAACTTTTTCTTATCATTTTTGAATCATTATTTACATTTTAAATAGATTAAATTATTTATTGACGTGACAGGGAGTTCGGTGATGCTTTAACTAGAAATATAAGTAAAAATTCTTTATCAGGTAATATATAAATAATAATAATAATAATTTATAGAATAACAAGTAATAAGTATTTAACATTTTTAGTTTCTTCTTATCAGTTGATTGGTGGTATAATTATGGTCATGATGCACCTAACCTCAGAAAAATAGCGATTAAAGTCTTAAGTCAAACTTGCTCATCTTCAAGTTGTGAAAGAAATTGGAATACCTTTGCTTTAATCCACACTCGTCCTCGTAACAGACTCAAAATATAAAAGTTAGAGAACTTGGTGTTTGCACATTATAACATGAGATTATTTGCTCACAATATCATAGACTGTATGACGTATTAGACCAGTGATTGAGAAAGACGGAAGAACCTTTGATGGATAATAACGACTTGTCTTGGTTGGATAGGGAGATTGGTACCCAACTCGATAGAGGTACGAGTAGATCTCCATCTTCGAGTGGTGGTAATGATAATGATAGAGGTGGTCAAGAGACACATGATAAAATATGTGATGATAAAAAACCTGATAATGTGATCATGACACAAGATACCGATCATGATGCTAGGCCATTCGAAGAGAGATACGAGAAATTATCTAGATTGACAGAGTTTCGTAGTGATGATGATGATGATGGAACTCAAACTCAATATTATGGTGGCGGTGAAAGAAATTATGATCATTATGGATACTCTCAAGAGACAGGTATAAATAAGAATGATGCATCCAACAACTATGGTATTGAGTTTGGACATAGTGGTTCTTATTATGGTTATGACCAACCTACTGATGTGTATGGGTATGAACGTTCTTATTCATACCATGGACAAACAAGCTCAAACTATGAACAATGGGAGCATAGTCATACTAACACGAGCGACACTACAACTGACACCTTTACTTATTTTCTCTTCCCTAGAGACTATCGATCTTATCCGCACCACGGGGAACAAGAATGGTATGTTGATTTAAAATTACTTTTATGTAATTGTATTTTGTATATGTGATTTTAACTTACTATCAAATATCTTTTGTAGGTGAGTGGGTAACATGTTCTATCGGATATCGGTGCAAATTTCAAATCATGTCATTGTGGTGCTTCGCTTTCATGATTTCTATTTTTATAAGTCTTTCTTGGTTAATGCTTGCTTATGATTTGAATTACCTTAAACTCAAACTGAGTGTTATATTAGTATATAGATTATATTTGCATGTATGAACCTACTTGTTATCATGTATTTGCATTTTATCGAATTGCAATTAGTGCTTTGATTGATATTTTTGATGGTAAGATAGGTGCTCTTTAAATGTTGTGTTTGAAAAATAAGTTTGGTGCATTTGTGCAATGAAAATGAAATATACGTAACAAAGTAAATATTTAATTTATTTATTTTGATAGGTATAATATGAATTTATTTATTTGTATATTTTTTGGGTTCATTTTTTAATAGGAAACATTTCTGAATTTTTTCAGATTTTTAAAATGGTTAAAAACCATTGTCTCAATGTCGAACGAGACAACTCGAACAAGACGAGACGTATCGTCCAAGTCAACTCGGTATCGGAGTTGAATGAGACAAGACGCGATATTGAGTTTAAAAACCATGGGCCAGACACAGATATATTGCAGGCGAATGCTTGTACTTGCATAACCTTAAGAATTTCACTCAAATCTTCAGTGAAAAAACATCTATGGTTCCTATCCACTTTCACATCATAAAGTGCAATATGAGGTTCCATCATGAGGTCACTCTAGCATGACTATAATCTTAATCCTCATCCCTCTACTACCTTTTTTGAGAAATAAGAATAATATTGAAGTGACCTCACAATTGGACCTCACATCCCACACCCTAGCATGAAAGTGGCATTATGTCAAAATGCACCCAAAACAATTGCTTCTGACGTTGCAAATACTGTCATTAGACATATAGTTACTATTGTAAAACAACTGTCAATATGAGTCGTCAAAAACGACTGTTCATAGCCATCGTTTAATCTGTCGAAAAGTTTTTTTTTAACGACAGCTTAAGATAGTCCTTTTTCAATTTTTGCATGTAGTCAATAGTGCCCATGTCATACACCAGACCAAGTCAACAACTCTATTTGGGTTTGCAACACCACCTTTGAAATCAAATGGGTTAATAAGTTTTTTAGTGTCTCTCTTGACAAATATAGGCCCCTTCGTATGGATCAACAAGTTTTTTAATGTCTCCCTCAACAAATATAGGTTTTCCGTATGGATCAGTCGCCCATGTTGTTGAAAAAAAAATTATTTAGCAAAATAAACTATACTTGTCATCTTCAAGCTAATTTTGTTTTAAATGAAATTATTGGCCTAAATAAGCTCTTAAATTTGAGAATTAGCAATGAATACATACTCATTTTTGAACATAAAGTTCTTAATCAAAAGAGTTGTCGCTCGCCCAAGTCATCTTCTTATTTTTGGCGGCTACAAGTAGGATATTCAATGTTTAAAATTCTTCACATTGACTTGAAAGATCGAATCCCAATAACATTAACTTCAGATTTTGAAAATATCGGTTGATTCAATGAAAGTTAGAATTAATAAAGTGACTGAACAGTACCTATCCATTTAGAAAAAAATAACTAGAAGTCAAAAAAAAAAACATATACCAGTTGTGACGATTGTCGATTTGATCATAGTTGGAGACCATTTATGATGCAATGACTTAATAATAAGTACTACAATTCCAACTACGTGAGGAGCAGCTATCGACGGTCCTGAAAGGAAAGCGAAAGCTTGATTCTTGTCTGGTTATAGTGACTTTCCAGGGCTGATTGTTGCTAAGATATATAATCCAATGGCAGCTATGTTCGACTGTAGACATTGTTTTTATATTAAAAATAGAAAAAATTTCAAAGACTAAAGAAAGAATTTCACTCAAATCATTTTCTATTTCATCCACTAGTCCTCCAATATTTCTAATAAGATTATCTGAATACATCATAATTAACTTTCTTTCTAGATACTCCTTCTTGAGGATAAGATTTTGAAACAAAAACCTCTTTAAAACTATATATAATAAGGTTACTTTCAAAATCGTAGGATCCAAAGAATTAGGACGTCGAGAAGAAAATTGAGTAATCGTTGTTGATATTGGTTTACCAATAATAGTTTTGGTAGGACTCAACGATACATGAAGAGATTTGTAATTTAACAATCAATGTAAATCGGAGTGATATGCTGTTATATCTGAATGATTCAGATTGATGAACGTATGGATACATATGAATATATGGTTTATACTCTTCACCTAGAAGATCAAATGTATCTCAATAGCTGAATTCCAAGCTCGTAGTTGACACAATGTAAGGGACTCTAAAACTTTCCATTGAATCATCTGGGTTCTTAGCCATAATGAGACTAGCAATATTCCTTTTAAAGATAGTGAAAAGATATCTACGTTTGCAAATAGCCACAATCATCTATTGTTGCTTATTTCATACATGAAAAGATAGTGAGCAGTGTTACGAATCTACTTTGACTTGTGTTTTCGAAGAGGGTTCACAGCCTTTCTAATCTCTATGGCCTGAAATGAAAAAAAAAAAGAATATCCATGAAAAGCTATTCACCAACTTCTGTAAACAATAAATAAATAAAGAGTTTGAATGAATCAGAGAAAAATAAAATTTTGATACAAATTAAGAAAAGCCAACAGCAAGGAAACAATTAATAGTAATTAAAATATTTGAGTTCAATAAAATGGCTAGAGATATGATTCGCACTTTTAGATTATTCACAAAGAGTGTCATCACTTGAAGTGTTCTAAATGATTTCAACTCATATAGGTTGGGTTCTCAGGTTGGTTCGGCTCTTGAGTTGGTTCAATTATTTACACCCCTTGAACCAAGAACCGAACCGAACCATTCGATTATACCTTTTTTTAACCCAAAATCGAATTGGTATTCACTCCAAACCGGAAGAAAGTAGCCCAACACTCTTGGTTTGGTCCAGTTCTCAGTTTGAACTGGATTAACTTGCACCCCTATAATGAACAGAGTCCTAGGAGAAAATATGAATGCTCCAACACAACAACAGACTCCTTAAATGATTCAATTAAAGAGCTTGACCACACCCAATAGACAAGCTCAAACATTGAGATGGATTCAAATTATTCAATCTCAACATATAGAAGGGTAGTCTTATTCAACCTCAATATCATTTAGATTACTTTCACTACCGCCAAATAATGGAAACCCCTTCAGGATATCATAAAGAAATGGAGGGAAATTCGAGCTTCAATGAATTGGCACTCCAACAAAAATTGTCTCACAATATGACCAATGCCTCTTCTCCCATTCTAAGCCATTGCTAACAGTGTCTTACAAACAATAGTTGAACTCAAGATGCATAATAGTCGAAGAATGAGCCATCAATGAGCTATAGGTGAGAAATAACCAACTACACCACTCTTACCTTAGAACCTACTATCACCCCTTTCTATCATCCATTAATGGGGTCCCAAGATGTTTTTCTAATTGACCAACTCCCAACTCTAAGAATAATTAACATACTACACTAGGCTCCCAATTTTGAGTATTTGACAATATACCCAAAAAAACTAGTATAAGCTTGAGAGGCCTTAAACTTACTTGTATGCATGCTTAGTTTACACTTGCCTTACGAAAAAATGACACAACAAAATTACATGGAATAGTGAAGTTGAAGGTCCTAAAAGATGAAATGACCTCACTCTTTGTTATTTTTGAATACTGATTTCTTATGGCAAAGGGAGAATAAGTTAGAACAAATCTTAATTTCGAAATTGAATGTAAAAAAAAATATTACCTAAAAAGAAATGGTTGAGGCGTGCACAAAGCACTGTCCTAAAATGAAATTCGCCCCTGCTACGGTACCACAGTCTGTAGGCGTTCGTTCTGCAGGATTCAAAAACCCACGTATCCAAAAGGGTACTCTAAATTGGAACGTAACTTCGAACTCGACGATGTTGTGTGCTCTCACAACGTAGCAGAGAAAATTAAGTAGTTTAAATCGATTAAACAATTGATATAAATAAAAGAGAAAGTGACTGTTTAGAACAGTCACAAACTGGTTACAGACACATTGTGCTGTTTCAGAATAAACACACTGGTTCAAAACAGAATTTAAAAACGTCTAGAATTTTGAAAATAAAATTGGGCTTGGGCCTTGAGAATTAAAGCAAAAACGGGCCTTTGCGCGCACCCACGTGAGGTGTAAATCCGAGAATTTTCACCCCCCCTACGCGCACGTCGTACGTGCGCATTAAGGTTTTCGGACAGGTGGATCCAAATTCCTATTAGAACCATGGGTTTCCCTCTTGGACCCCCGTGTGCACGCGTGAGCCCGCCCACTACTTCTATCCACTTTAAAGCTATTAGAAGCACAACTACTTAAGAATTGCAAATCAATTCTTCTCCTAGTCGATGTGGGACTAAAATTACTTAAGGCAAAATCAAAACATTCAACTAAACATAAAGCAATAAAGTAAAAAGCATAAAGCATAAAGTAAAAAGCAAAAAAGCAAACATGGGATTTAAATACCCTATGGTTAATAGATTGATTTACCATATGGTTGCAATTACATGAATATTAAAGGGTTTTCTAATTCAACCCTCTAATTCCAACACTCTCAATAACAGAAGACTTTTCTTTAGACATTGTAGAATGAAGGTACTAAAGTGAAGTTTAAATACTTACAACAAAGATAGGGAAAACAAGTTATAATGTGGAGGGCTCGATATTAATAGCATTGACATAGGTATGATAGTTGTTTTAAACCACTCTTACGGTATTACATTGTATGAGAGGATCTCTGTTTTCCAACATTTTGTTGAGTAGTGACTGGCAACTGACATTTCCCAAAAATATATTCGAGTCATATCGTGGACTCTCCATTCTATAAAATAAAAACTATTGAAAGAGATGGAAAGAAGAAGATGGAAGTAGAGTAATTTCATGAATTTAACTCAAAACAAGAAGTCAATATAGAAGATTAATGTTCTCTTGCAATCACACCAAAATGGCCTCACACGATCACTAGAGAAAAGTCAAAAACTTAGTAAAATTTGTATATTCATTGATTTTTGAAAAAGTAAACTATATATATATATATATAGGGTTTCTCAATGCAATGAAAATCCCTACCCTAAATAAAACAATGAAATAGAACCCATCGTGGAACTCTTCTTCCTATTCCAATTGTGGAGTAGTAGAACACTACAACAGGGGCTAACAAAACAATGATTTCATGATTTTGTTGTCTTGTTATCTAGTTCCAATGAAACTTTGAATTGGTGAGTTCAAGTCCAGCTTTCCAACCAACCAACCAAAAAAATAAAAAATAAATAAACAAATAAAATTGGATTGGATGTGATAAATAATAAAATAATAACATTAATTACTTACTTATAGCAGAAGAAAAGTTTCTACAATTATAAGAGATTTTTAAGGTTAAAAAATATATGTCTATCATTACTTGACTAATCACACACAATATACATATTAATTAGAATTTGAAACTCTAGTCTTTGAGAAATGAGAATAAAATGTTGACCGTCAAAGAAAATACTCGGGGCTAAAAAAATCGATCCCGTGTAAGCCAAACAACAAAAGATTCAATTTTTAAGAGCTTACAATTCCTATACTACATATATCCTCTAACTTCTTTTTATACTCCATCTCCAATACTCTGCTTAGAATGAATATTTCACATTTTATGTACTACACTATATTTGGTGAGAATGCAAGTATGGGCATGTAAGATTACATATGCAACTGAAAAAGTTATTTGTAGGCATATGATTACATATGTTTTCTGAAATATATTTTCCCACAAAGCTTTTTTTTACCTTGTTTTTTCCATCCCATTCCTTAGGAAAATGATTTTCCCACCTCATAATGTTGTCCCCATCCCCAAAACTAATACTCGATCTAGATGTCCATTCATTCGAGTCTAGCAAAATATGTTGTCTAATTTTTATTTTTTTTCCTAATTTGGTGCATTTATTTTTTATCTGACTTGATGAATTACCTAGTTGATTTTGCGAGTTGGTTCTATTGAGTTTTGGGGTTGATTCTCCTCGAAATCCAAATGAGCCTATTATGTTTGTTTGAAAATGAATTTCCTACTGATGAAAAGGAATTACAAGTTTCACGAAAATAGTGGGTTTCCAGGCTTTTACAACTATCAAGGAACCAGAACCACCAAATGATGTTTCTATTTTTGGAGATGCCTTCACTTGTATCTTTAAGATGGGTGTAAGTTGTGAGTTATCTCTTAAATAATTTACCAAAAAAATTATTTAGTTCAACCTGAATGAATGAAGGCCTTCTTAGATTTGGTAAGTTGTTGGGCTACCAATACCATCTCACCCCATTATACGTACTATACCCAATAATTAAAGTGACTATGATTATGGCTGCCCAATTAACATTTTTGATCGGTCATGAAAATTACAACAAAAATTCAATGAAATAAATTTTTTTTTTTTTGTTATTAGTAGCAGCATTAAATTAATTAGTATTGTTGGCCCCCATCAGTTTAGCAATTTTTATAAGATTATTATGCAATTTCACCTATAAATACATAAGTTGCAGTTATTGTTGGTATGGTAATTTTGTTTATTTACACATATAAATACATAACTTCGCAAAAAATTCCATGTGAGCAGTGAATATGTAGTGTTTCCCTATGATTTGTAGTCTTGGTTTTTTACTTACAAGAGAAATAGATTCGAAATAGGTTAGAAGTCTTATAAAAATTAGATAATTCTTTGAATTTAACATCCCATCCCTCCATTCGAGAGGACCTGAGATTAAATCCCTTGATTTCCTTCGTAATAGGTTTTAGTCTTTCATGAGTAGACTCAGTGAAAAATGGAAGAAAAAATATTTCATATCATTGGAAGATATGATTTGTACTCACAATAGTAAGTGATCTAGAGGTTCGGGTATCTGATCGATTAGAATAAGCACCTTAACCACCATAACATAGAGACAAATTGAGATATCATGGTTGCATAGTCTCATCCTGAAAAATCAAACTTTGGCTCTTATTCGGTGTACTATGGTGCTCTCCTTTATTGTTTTGTGAAGTAATACTTGAAAAAAAAGCATACACTTTAGCCAAGGACATATTCTATAATGTCAAAAGTTCATATGGAGTTAGCATTCATCTTAATTAGGTTTCACAAGAACAAAACAAAGAATTCTAATTTTAGTAAGCAAATGAAAGAAGAATATTCACTTGAAATGGGCTTGGATCAAGTTGAAGAAATATAAATAGCTGTGAACTTTTAATTCCAATGCTAAACAAACCAAAAGCTAATTTTAATTTTTAATTTTTTTCAATTAAGGAGCAAAATATATTCTATCTACTCAAGAATTGAGAAGTGTAAAGTCACAAGCACAGATAGAGTCAATTGCCCAATTCTACTGTAATTCAAAAATTATGAAAATTTTCAATTTCTATAGATTTTTAATGCATTTACATGCATATTACAATAAACATATATATATATATATATATATATATTGTGAGGTAATATTTTACATAAATTAAGAACACCATAGAGCAATCAAATAACTTAACAAAGATAAGTAGATTTATCATTATCATCATCAAAAACCTTATCCCAAAGATTTGGAGTCAGCTAATCAGCCTTATCATTATGCAATGTTTTGCCACAGATTACGAAAAGATTTGAAACAACAATACAAAACTCAAGCAGCACAAATAAAATACTGTGTAACTTGGTCACCAATAAATTTAAAAGTAACAACAAATTAGACATTTAAGAAAAGTGAGCTAATCCAATAGTGAACTTTATATCCATTTCAAAACACAATTAGAAATTTCACCTTGAAAAAACAAGTTCTAGGAACCTGAAATTTCACCTCTATTTGTTCAATACTTGTCTCAATATCTTAGAACTAATCAAGAAATGGAACCAAAGAAACAAATGTCAACTAATACTAAAAGCATACACAAGAAAATTGAAGTAAAACAACATAAAATTAAAAACTAATTTAGAAGATTATGTTAATTTAATATGTATTTATTTGATTCATCCTAGTCAACTATTGAATTTTATAACAATGATATAGTAATTAGTGATGGAATATACTAATTAATGATGACTCAATGTATGCCATGCATCGTATTACATTACTTCATATGTTCTATTATTATTCTAATTTTTTAGTTTAATTTGTAGAAATTAAGGATCGTAAATCTTTAGATACCTATATATCACTTGCCACACTTTTAAAAAAAATAAATAAATAAATCTACCAAGATATAGTTTAAAAGTTCGTCACTAGTTGATTGGTCCACAGAATGTTTAACAAGGCCTTTTAGGAGTATAACATCAAAATTTTCATGTTCACTGAAATAGCAAATTAACCCCATTTTCCAACCACTGTAGATATGAAATATGCTCATCAATAAATTCCAAGACTAGTATCAACCACAATAATTAATGTGAGTAGCAAATCAATAAATCATACCAACAAGATAGTATAACAACATTATTTGATACTAAAATGTAATATTTGGGGTGAAAGAGATTTTTTTTACAACATTCTTAAAACTCTTTTTCTTTTGTCATATTTATTTCATAGCTTCTGCATAATTTGAAAGAGTTACTAGAATAACTAATTATCAAGTAAGGTTAAGGTGATGGGGGTACTCATTCATCATTAAAGCAGACTCTATATGTGTGATTTATGCCCATAGTTTAGAAAATCATTTTAGCCAGTGATCCTCAAGATAATCTTGATGAGAAAATGTAGGAATTTAGAAATCAGATGACAATGACATTCATCCCAAATAATGATGTAACCAAAGGAGCCAAACTGATCATTATTTGTGGTGACTATCACTGTCATTTTATCGATCAAACCCCTAAAATGATTGAAGAAAATATGAGATTCAATCAAAATTTGAGATAGATTGAAACTCTAACATGAATCCATTAATAAATTTGGGTTTTGATTGAGAAATCTAACAAAGTTGTTCGAAAAAATCTCACTCAAGCACGGTAAGTTAAGAAATCCTAATTCAAGAAAAAAATTCCATATATCAATTCTAAAGAAATCACTCTCCAATATTGAAAGTCCTCCAAAATAAATTAGAAAATAGCGTTCGCCTAAACTAAAGCAACGGATTAACGAAGCGAAATCCAATGAAATTCTAGAGAACATAGATTCATGATTAACCAATTCATGAGTTAAGAAATCAATGGTTTTTATTGTAGTGACTGATGTAATCCGTCACCTTAAAATGAATGATACGAACTGTCGTTTTTACTGTGGTATTTAACATAGTATGACATAGTGTGTATGGGAATCATGGATGTGTTTCCTCGAGATACGAGTGAAAAAGCTTCTATGTTTCACGTCAAGATATGCAATATGGGTCCAATCTTGAGGTCACTCCAGCATGACTCTTTTAAGAACCTTATTTATTTTGATGACCATAATTTAAAGGTGTCAAACCTTCTAAAACACTCATAGGGTCCAATTCATACTCTACCAACCTTAGGTGAACTCCAAAAGAAATGTGAGGTCCAGAAAAACTTTAGAAAAGTCGATGTTCAAGATTCAATAAGACACACTAGATTTTTAACTTCTATAAAACTTAAACCTAATGCCTTGGTCATTTAGTCCAATCTTATCCAAAATCTAATCGAATATACCAATCATTATTGGACTGAAGAGTTGATCGTAGCAACTTTCTTATGCTAATATATTATAAGATTCCATTAAATTTATGGAAATCACATTCCACATCAAAAATATCCCATCAAAAAAGAAAGTTTAAATACAAACATTGGAGTTGGAATCAGATGTGCTAAAAGAAAAAGAAAAAAAAATGGAACCCTAAAAGTTCAAATTGTGTTATTTATTTATTTATTTTTCTTTTTCAACAAACACAACTAAAAGCACTTAATTATTTCTACTTCATTCTTGAAGATAATAATATAAGTTCTTCAAACGTGTCCATTACATCATCATCTTTATTAAAAGTAAAATTGGGTGAAAGAAAATACAATACTAGTTCTTCATATTGTCTATTACATTCTAATATACGAACAGATGCATCCACGTACCCATATATCACTTTCTTCTTAAGCAAATGTGTGATGGTAGTTAATCAGGAACATTTCTACTAAATCATGGTTTCTCATCACCATGACTTATCTTTTTGACCACCATTTAGTGGGATCATCGGACTCCTTCAACCAAGAAAACTTAAAACTCAGCAGTCCCTCTTTCTCCCCAACCTTATCGAAGATTCTTCGTGATAATTCAGAACCCTTGCATAAGGGACATGGTGCATGTCGATTTCCAAGCCATCTACTGAAGCAAACTTTGTGAAACACATGGTCACATAACAACAACTCTTTCGTCTCTTCTCCTTCTTCAATCTTACACAAGCACACACCACATTCTATTTGCTTCTCTGAGTATTTTGATGAGCACTTGAAGCGGCTTACACCAATTTTAGGAAGCTTGCTATGAAACCATTTGCCATAGAAGTGAATCAACAGATCCCAAGCCCACATCAAATGGGTTCTGTCCAGACTCGAATAACTCGAAAGGATCGAGATGGGTGATTGGGTTATAAACTTTGAGAAGAGAATAATGGAGATGCATGGGATGAGAAGGGGAAAGAAGGATAGTAGAAATGCATGAACTGAAGAAGTATCCATGTTTTTGTGCATCTCAAACAGAGTTTACGAGGGGTTATATATAAAAATTATTGAGTAGCTGAAAGGAAATATAGTTTTTCTTGGTTTAGAAGAAAAATTAAAATGGTTGAAATATGATAGAGACACGTGTCAAAATGTTTTTACGAAAAAAGTATTTCCTATGAGTTAACTCTCTTTTCAATTTGGAAACTCTCTTCTAAGGAACTTGAGGTGTTGGGCAAAAATACCTCTTCCACGTGTTTGTCACCTTAAAATATATTACCATTTGACATTTGTTTTATTTTATTTTCATTTTATGTTATTGTTATGGCTAAATTGATGATCGGCTCCAATCTAAAAACTTTAGATCTGGATCAAGGATTTGGGCTTTAATAAGGATTCGATTTTATAATATATGAGATAGTTTTGATATACTAAAATATAAGAAATTATATAATTTGTATCACTATGTGAAAACTGAAAATTTTGACATGAGCATTTGACGGGCCAAAAGCCTACAAATTTTAAAAATTGAATTTTGACAACGTATGATAGCTGAAAATTTTTATGTTCTCCAATTCGACGGTTTAGAATCATCAAATTTCTGCCATCCTCCATTAATTTGACGATTTCGATTCGTTAAAAAAATATATATGACAATGAAAAATTTGACGTCTTGGTCCGTCGAATTTTATGAAATTTGATGGTCTTAGACTGTCAAATATTTTTTTTTTTTCACATTGTGTATTATGTATACATTGTCTAAATATATCAAGTTTATATATATTGTATATATTAAATCCAATTTGATCCAATCTGGATCCGGATCCCGATCCAACTTGTTAACATCCCTAGTACATTGCTCAAGAGCTTTTGGTTTTGGCCACTAAAACTTTAAGATAGATTATATTGGCACTGGCATACCAACTTTTGCTGAGAGCACCCCCAATTCATAGTAAATCACTTAGGATAAGAGTTAGGAAAAATCTTGTTATCTCTATTGGAGCTCTGCCAACTCTTGACAAGTGTGTTCTACTAATAATCGTGTTTGGTTTGAGGACCTCGAATTGGACCACCTATCCTCTTAGTTCTATTTGTCCAAAGAACATGAGTGGTTGGGCTCGAATTCGATGTTTCCATCAAATACAGATTGAATACGATGTCCAGATAGACAGATTCACGTGACAGTGGGCCTGAAGTGGTGTTCCACGTTTTAATGAAGAGGGATTTATGTGGCAATTTTGTAATAAAAGTTGAACAGTTAGGTCTGCGGGGAAAATCGGATTACAGGCGGTTGGTCTCCTTTCGATCAAAGTCAATATTTTTATCTAATATTTGTGGATGAGGTTTGTTTTAGTTTTATAATTAAAAATATGCAAATCAATGAATAATTATAATCAAACACGTATCATCGTAAAATTGGCACTTTGAGATATTTCTTAGTCCTATGACATGGCAAATTCATGTCCACTCAACAACGTCCCTTGTACTGTACTGTGTGAAAAGCACCCTTGGGGACTTGGGCATTTTTTGAATAAGACTAATGATCTAGCAATTTGGCTGAGATCATAAATCCAAGATTCGGTCATCATGATTTAGTTTAGGAAGAAATGTAATGTAAGGAGAGCTGAATTAGGATGAAAGGATGTTAATTTGGTTAAATATCTCAATTTTGTAAATAGAAAAATGAGATAAATCATAGGAGAGCTGAATTAGGATGAAAGGATGTTAATTTGGTTAAATATCTCAATTTTGTAAATAGAAAAATGAGATAAATCATAGATATCATTATTTATTTTATTATTAACGTGTCGATTTAGAAATATAGGAGGCATGTCAAATATTAACAATTATTTAAAGGCTTCTAAATTATCTCGTTTTTAATAGAATTTCGTACAACTTTTTCATAATATATTTTTTCAAATATTATAACATATAGAGGGTGTTTTAAGATATTTTTTAAATAATTAATTATTAAATTATTAATTTGTGAAAGAAAAAAATACTTTTCTTGCTAAGTTATTAATTTATATATATATATATATAATTTGAAGTTTTCATTGAAATTTAGAAGCTTGTAGTATTTTATTCAAGATATGGTGATCCATGTGGACAATGAAACTTAATTTATATTGGTAGATATTGATTTATGATTATGTGACATTATTTTTATTTTTGATGCTTGGAATGGAACTTATTTTTTAAATCAAGATTAGAATTTTAATAAATAGGTCACATTGGTGGGGTCAAGTTATCTATTTAATAAATGCGTTAGATTTGGACTTGGGTTTGAGTTTAAGTTTAAGTTTTCGACACGATTATTAAATAGGTTGGATTTGGGTCTAGTAAATTTTCATAATACCCTTACCTCCACATGACACGACTAGGCCCATTGCCATCCCTAATTCAACAGAGACATCCAAAGGCTTTGAAATAGGAGTAGTCTGGAATCTTTTGAAAGAGTTTTAGATGAGGAGAGTCACCAACAATAGTCGACGATGGCAATCTGTAAAGAATATGCACTGCAGTATTAAACGTTTCGGCCCATAGGTACTGAGGAACTTTGATCTTGAAGTTGCCTTCACTTCCACATGTCCTAATGTGCAAATCAATATGAGAAATTCAAGAGACTCCTTTTGTGTTGCTTTCTCTAATGTTGACATAGCAGAAGCATGTGAATCAATAAATTTGATAGGTTATTTTCAATTGAACACTCAAAATTAATTTTAATCAATAGATTCAATTAATAAATAAGAAATAGCTTAAAAGAAAAATTAAGCATGAAACTAAAAAGTAATTAAAAGAGAAAATATAATTAAATTGATTTCAATTTAATTTTTGAAACTCCTCATGTAAATAACTTTTGTATAATTTGATTAAGTACATGAGGAAGAATGCTTGGGAAGCACCCACATTTAATAAAAACTAAAAGAATCTAAAAGTATTTGTAATTAATAAAATTATAAATTTGAGTGTTTGTATTTGATTTACTTTTTAAAAATTACTAAAATTCTCTAAAAAGTTTGATTTATTTGACCATCAATGAAGTTGGCATGGGTTGAATTTGCCTCCTACTAGTGTGATTGATTAGAATGTGATTTTTGTTGATAGACTATTTCCCAATCTAATGCTTCCATAGTTTCACTACCTTATTTTTTTTTATCAATTCAATTTTCCTCAATATAACATTTGTGAAAAAAAATTCAATGGGATTTGCTTGAACACATAGGTATTTCATTCTTATAAACTTATGATGATTATATCTATATTTGAATTTTTGTTATTTTGTTTGTATCTTTTTTATCTTTTTTTTTTAATCTTTTTTTTTCCTATGGTGTAGAAACCTAAGAAGGATCTCAGTCACAAGGTCCAAAGGTTAGCAAGGTAACTTATAATTTAGGTCTGATTGTCCTATTAAGTAAGATGGCAAACTTCGAAAATCCATTTCATTATTAATTGAGCGATAATATATTAATTAGCTAATGGATATGGTTCTTAATCCTTGTTGCACAACTTCAATGTTTTTATCATTTTTAGCTCGTTCCTATCACATTATTGATTGCTTGATTTATCATTTTGTAATTGTTAAATAAGTTGACTAAGTATCCACTTCAATAATAAAAAAATAGGAACGGTTTATGATTGTTCTTAAGCCAACTTGAAACGGTTGAAAGACCATCTCTTATCCATGTGTCGTTAATGAGTTCGACTGACTAGAAGCCAGTCCAAATTTCAGGCTTTGAAATGGTTAAAAACTATTCCAAATATGTATTTATAAAACGGAACGCACTAATACAAAAAATACCTTAGACATCGATTTAAAATCCGATGTCTGTGAGACTAATGTTCTAAGTCTGAGACTTTAGGCATCGATTACAAACCGATACCTAAAGTTAAATTTTTTTTTTTCTACGCACGTATTACTCTCAATCAAAATAAACTCAAATACAACTAGTAGTACCACTTAGTAACTAAACATATGCCAAAAGAAGGATAACTAGTTCACATTGCAAGTAGCATATAAAATCATAGACAAAAGTATTGCGAGATAACCCTAATAAAATTTTTTGGCCATATTGTAAAATCCCATATTTTTAATTCGTATCTCGAGAAAAATAAATAGTGGAATTTTGAGAAAATCTTGAAAGTGAGACTTAGGAGTAAAACTTTAGGAGATTTTTGGATCATTTTTAAGGAAATCTAACATCACCATTTGATTCAAAATGATCGAAAAATATATTTTAACCTATAAGCACGCTCAAATGGGAGTCCGAATAGAAAAGTTGCAAAATCTTTGATTACCAAGTCGGACCAGGCTAAGATAATTACTTTTTACTAGAGTAAGAATTTTTAAAATTCAATCATACCATTAGGTTCATAACGAAAAATTATTGAACATGGACTATTTATTTGTCATTTTTGGAGCACAGAAAGTTGAATTATCGTCAAAAACGAAAAAGACGTCAATTTTAGGAGGTCACCTCAGGCCAAAAATGTAAATTTTATTAGACATAGAATTTGTAGAAATTGACCACACCATTAGATCTGGAACAAAAAATTAGATGAAATAGAGTATTCATTCGTCATTTTTGGAGTCCGGATGGTCAATTTATCGTCAATCGAAACAATAGGTAAAATACTGATTTCGTCCCAAAATTTATATAAATAAAAATTTTAATTTTTTTTATCATCGTCTTCCCCAACCCATCCAAAATAGCCACGTCATTAAATGAGTTTTTATTTTATTTTTTTATCGATTTTCAACTCCATATTCATTACGAACGGTCCGCTTTCGACGACCGATGCAGAAGGGAAAAATGTATGTAGCCTCGATATCTATGAAACCTACCCAAGATCTTTTCGTTTCATCTTCTCTTTTACCTCGTATCATAAAAAATTAACTGTATTTATATACGGGAGTTTCGAAACTTTAACCTCGGATTTCACTAGTTTTGAGGTCAAACTGTCCTCTACCAAAGAAAGGAGAAAAGACGACGGCGTCGAGATTTTCTAAACTATCTGGTTAGATTCGAAAATCAACCATATTGAAGTTTAAACCATCTCGATTTCCTACCTGATCACCTCAATTTTCGTGCACGTATTTCAATTTCACTTAATTTCTATTAGTAATCGTAGATTGTGAAAATTGCATTTAGGATTTTATTAAAAATTGTGATGTGTTTAAAAAAATATAGAGCTCAATTGATTATTTCAAGTTCATGCCAGAACTTGCATATTCGATATGTTTTATTATATTTTATAACAAATTATACGTGGGTAGGATATTTTATCGCGTTATTTCCGTTAGTTGGGTCTTGTGCACCGCTCGGACTCTATTTTGATATAAGTTATATATTTTTTTAATATTATTGAAAAAAAATGAATTTCATAGTTGGAAAATTGATTTAATATTCAATGAACTCATATTGAGTTGATGAATATCAGAAAGTGGATATTTTGTTTGAAAGATTGAAAATTGTAAAAATCAAAAAAAGGGAAAAAGGGTATAAAACGGTAAAATGTCAAAGTCACACCCGAGGGGTGATTTCTGCATTTTACATTGTTGTGTTATGTGTAGGTTGGTGAACGGGTATCTAGAGATAATGTTACTAGTTATATGTTT
Organism: Akebia trifoliata; assembly: GCF_017979445.1. Lineage (NCBI taxonomy): Eukaryota > Viridiplantae > Streptophyta > Magnoliopsida > Ranunculales > Lardizabalaceae > Akebia > Akebia trifoliata. Next base: position 10,220,407 of record NC_141379.1, read on the forward strand.
ATTTACGTTCTGTTAGAATGAGGTGTTATTTACTTTTTTGTTCTGTTATTTATTTTAGGCCGGGTGACTATAATTGTATGGTAGAAAACTGGATATATATTCTCAACCTTGTATTGTTAATTTCTCTTTTGTTTTCAAGTGAAAATAATATATATATATATATATATATATAATATATATATATATATATATATATATATATATATATATATATATATATGTAACCATTTTGTAAGCTATTAAAGAGTCTGTAAATGCCTAAAAGGATAATGTGTCATACCATCCGGAGTGGTGTACTATCTTGGGATGTATGGTAGGAACCACCAAGCTTATACGTGGTATGGGACGTGTATGAGAGTGAAGTCACAACTGTAATCCGAGTTTATTCCTCTCTATCTTTACCAGTGAACTTGTAATGTAAAAGTTGTCGTATATGAATATTTTGTATATTTAGGAATCACATGCACGCCTGATAGGCATAGACGAAGATGATTAGTCAATGATCACTAACAATCTATATTAGTAGAATGTTCTGACACATCGAAAAGAGACTCATTGCTTACGGTCACGTCAAACGGCCAGCCTGAACCGGATAAATGATCCCACAAGTGTGGTAAATAGCGATCAGCCATAAAATCAGAAACTAATACTTTATTATGAAACATTATGTCCCGACTGGAAGCGATCCAGTCATGAATCCCAACTCTCTAATTTCACTACTCCATCATTGTGTATTATGTATCTATTGTCTTATTTTGATATATAAAATGAAATGCATGTTTAATATTTTCATTTGATCAATTAGTCTTGTATAAAAAGAAAATGTTATAGTGAGTACTACTAATCGATATAATGTGAGTTTTAAAACGTTTAGTTGCTCATCCCTAACTATATGTACCAGTTAATCGTAGTTTCTTTTGTAAAACTTTGTTTATTTTAAAATAATTTAGTATGTCTATTCGTTCATGTTAAGAGAGGTTATTGGCAGAAATTATTTTCTTCCTTACTGGGTAACTATTGTTACTCACCCTTTCCTTTTAATTTTTTAGTTTCAGATCTGAAGTTTGGCGAGACAGGTGTAGAAAATGAGTGAGAATCATCTGATGGGTCAGATAGACAGCTAGAGTTCGTCAAAAGATGATCATCCATGATCTAATTCTTATTGATTGTAACCATGGACTATAGTGACATAGCCACACAGATGGCACCCATATGGACCTTGACCAACCATTCAATGGGTTACACCTAATTGAAAAACAATCTATCAGACAGCTGTTTGTCCTTGTAGAGGCAGCCAATTTGGAGCGTTTTCAGACTAAACCTTGATTTTGGCTGCCTTATTATAAGTTTTTGCTACACTTTGTTATTCTCTTGATGCATTCTACTTTTATGGGGTTTGAGCATTATTGACAAGATTACATAGACAGATAAAATGTGAAATTTGTGGGTGATTTAGATATACCTCTCCACATTTTGGTAAATATTTGAGATACCATTGTGTTTTAATTTCGCAAATACATGTTTGGTAGATTGTAGTTTATGTGGTGGAGACCTCCACACAACACATTTACAGGTTTTGACATCGTTTTATAAACATGTGATAAGTGAAATGTAGGGTGTTAATAGTAGCTCTTTTTTTAAAATATAATTGCAGATTTTATTTTGGAATGAATATTTTATTAAATTTTTATTACAACATTAAAGGCGATTTTGAACTGCCTCTAATGTTGTTTTTTTTAAAACTAAATTTATTATTAGGGGCGGTTTTTAAACTGCTTCTAAAGTATAAGAATCGCCCTTAAATCATAGTCTATAGAGGCGGTTTTAAAACTGCCCTTAAATCATTATTATTAGAGGTGGTTTTCAAATAACCTCTAAAATATAATAACCACCCCTAAATCATATTCTTTAGAGGCAGTTTTTAAACCGTCATTAAATTATTATTATTAGAGGCAGTTTTCAAATAGCCTCTAAAAATATAAAAACCACCCTTAAATCATATTCTTTAGAGGCGGTTTTTAAACCGCCATTAAATTATTATTATTAGAGGCAGTTTTCAAATAGCCTCTAAAAATATTAAAAAACGTCCTTAAATCATTATTTAGAGGCGGTTTTAGAACTGCCCTTAGTTGGCCACTAAAAGGAATCAGCGACACCACTATAGTTGGTGGCTTGACTAAACCGCCCTTAAAAATATTGGAGGCGGTTTAGTCGAAATTGGTGGTGGTTTAAAACCGTCTCTAAATACCTCATATTTTGTAGTAAGGTTAATACGAATCAACTGTTTGGGGCTTTGTTTCAGTAGACATTCAACTCAATACTTGGGATCTTAAAAGCATATGTTGTAATAAATATTGATATCAATTTCTACATATATATATGGGAAATGTTCAGCACCCAACCATTTACCCAACAATTTGCCCAACATGTTTTGTCTTACATGGGTTAGAAGTTTTGGAATGGGCTGATTTTTTGTCAGGATGATCTCTACGGTTAGAAGATCATCCTCACAAAAAATCAGCCCATTCCAAAACTTCTAACCCCATGTTTATAAGTTGAAAAATCGTGGACCATCCTTTTTTTGTAAACATTTTTGATGGGGTTAGAAGTTTTGGAATGGGTTGATTTTTGGTGAAGATGATCTCCTCACCATAGAGATCATCCTCACCAAAAATCAGCCTATTCCAAAAATTCTAACCCATGTAGGACAAAACATGTTGGGCAAATTGTTAGGTAAATGGTTGGGTGCCGAACGGGACCCTATATATATATATATATATTCATATAGGTGTGGCTAAACAATAAAATGTAGTAGTACATATCTCAATGTTCCGAATACTTCTATGTACATCCCCAATTTTTTCTTGTAAACCTTTCACCTTAACTTTGATATTTATTATTTCTTTGGTTTGCTCAATCATTTGCTTATCTTTCCCTAGCAACATTTCCTTCGCAGTGGCTGACATGAGAATTTGTTTTTTTGAAATATTAGTCCCAACACCAAGAACATATCCCCTCTTATCTGGATCAAACACTTTAGTTAAGTGATCACTGAGAAGGTCTTTGGAACTATCTTCTTCAGATTGGTTATTCATGATTTCTTTTATTTTATTCTGTAATATTAGACAAACAAATATATTTATGTAAATTGTATAATTCATATAACATTCCATAAACGTAAGTTTAAGATGATAACCATACCATATAAGGGGCGGCAGTACATCCGTCATCCTTTGAATGCCCTCTAATCCATACCTCGATCCTCGAAGGGGATTGCTACCATCTCCCCTTTCCTATTTCTATACTTGTATAAATTTCAAGGTATTAAGTATGAAGGGCATAACTCAAAGTAAAATAATTTCAATGTTTTATGTTGAATTTAATGACAATTATTTACCATTTGCTCATCTAATCTTGCATGGCCATACCTACCAGTGGTATGATAGATGTTCAAGTTGCTCATATTTGTTACATTTCTCTTCCTCATTTTTAGAATTTTGGGTGTAGCAATACAATTAACAAATGCTACCCAATCTCCTTGCTTAAAATTTGGAAGACAATTTTTCAATATATCATCCATGCTATTATAATAATCAATGTACTTGGTCCTCAACTTAGCCTTGTATTTTCTAAATGTCTCGGATATGCTTCTAAGACATTAGTACTTGTAGGATGGATGAAGGATGAACTCTCCCTACATGAGAAATTAAAAAAGAAATAACGATAAATAGTCACAAAGAAAAAATGTATAATAATTAACTAAGATTATTTCAATTATAATATGATATTGCAATTTACAAGCAATAATTTTCATATCTCATCCTTCTTTCTAGTTGGTATTAAACGCCAGTCATTAGTAAAAATAGGAATGTGAGTACGGACAATCTCTCGACATTGTGTAGAACATTTTATTGAATGCTCGTCAATCAATAGAGTATTTGTATTGAAATTGATTCTTATCCTATTGTCAGTCAACGAGCTTGTAGATCCTAACCTATACAAAATAGTTAGTATAAAAATATTAATATTGGATAACTTAATGACAATACAATAAAATAACGAAGAAATTAAATTTACCTAATTATGAGCTTTGAGTACTCATGCCAACTATTATAATTGATCTTCCAATTTGCGTGTCTATTTAAATAATGAAATAATAAATAAATAAAATAAATTTAACTATGCAAAATCTACAGTAGTAGAAGATGTTTATCATTCAATTTTTATATCATATACAACACACAACTACACAATTATGTTTAAATCATCATCATCATGGTTTTAATTACTTTCATTTACAATATCATTTATGTATACCTTTTCATCAACAATTGAGTGAAATATAATAGGATCTTTAAATGCATCCACTTCTTTCATCAATCGTTTCGGGGGTTATTAGAAGAATGGACAATCCAGGCCTTAATCGATATTTTGAGTAGAATACTTGACTAACTTGAAATGCAATAATGAAAGGCTCATTATTTTCCTTGTCAACTCCTTTGAATTTGTCCATCTTACATAATATCAAATTTGGTCAAGATCAACTTTGCATCTGTTAGTCCTATCTTCTACTCTAACCCAATCACAATAAAATAAAGTTTGACGAAAATCAGTGTAATCCAAGTCAATAATCTTCCTCATAACTTTATAATAAGTGGTATCTTCTTTCTTATAATTTTTGCCTTTGGCACTTGTTCTGTATTTAGTGATGGTTTTCATGAAAACCCCACTATTTTTTGCCGTTTTGTTGATCTCATATTCACTTAGAGTGAATAAAAAATCATTTATACTATATTTATTGTAACCTTTTTGCTTTGAATGTTGGTTCATCCGCTAGTCGCTTCAATATTGACTCACCATCGATATGTTCCAACTACAAAGGATTAAATAATTCGATATTAGTATCATAGTTATAAATAAATATATTTCTTTATGTTTTAGGAAAAAGATAATAATTAAAGTGTTTACATACTTCCTTAACCAAGGGATGAAACCTCCTTTTCTATCTTTCGACTTAGATCCCTTTTTTTTCAGGCCTTTTGTATTGATTCATTTCAAATATGTTTTGTATTTCTTATGTTAATAATATTATCTAATTATTTAAATTGATAATGCTAAGTAAAATTTATCTACTTACTCTTTCCACTCATATACTCTACCATAGCAATGTAAAATCCATCTACGTATTTGTTGATATTGTATTTGAATTAGACATGTGTCCTTACCTTTGCCTGAAGGTTCTTCATCAATGAATTCACTACCCTCGTCTAAAAATATTTTACATTTATACTTATGACTTCATTTTTCACTATTTGGCATGTATTCCATACAATATAAAATAGACTTCTCTACAATATAACGCTCAACAATACATTCTTCAGGATGTGCAAAATTTCTCATGTATCCTTTATAAGTTTTCATTAACTTATCAATAAAAATGTCCAATTATGAATATACTTCTCAATATTATGCATGAATTGATACATCTTTAATAAAATTATAAAATATACTGTTCAAAAGGATACATCCAATGAAATCTGACTAGCAAATCGAAGAGCTTTGATCTTCTATACCATGCTATTAAATCTTTTGTCTCTTTATCAGAACTTTTTCATTTTTTTATTTTTTATTTACTAATTTTCATTTTAATACCAGCTACTTTCTTTTCAACTTCTACACTGCTCAACCGTTCAAGACATCTATTATCTTCTACTTTATTATTGAAAGTTGCCTTTTAGGTCCTGAATACATGATTAGTGGGAAGAAATCTTCGATTACTCTAATAAAAATACTTCTTACTACTTTTAAGACGTTCAATAACAGTTCCCTCAACACAAGCAGGAGATACATACAAACTATGTGTTGCACAACCTAATAATTTCCAATATGTAGGAAAATCATGAATTGCCCACATCAAGATAGTTTTCAAATTAAAATTTGTCTTACATTGAAAATCATACGTTGACACCCTATTAGTCCACAACTCATTCAATTCTGCAATTATAGGTTCTAAATAGACATCAATATTCTTACTTGGTCCTTTTGGCTTTGATATTAATAAGATCAACATTGAGAATTCTTTTTCATGCAGAAAATGAGAAAGATTATAGGATTCTATAATCACAGGCCAACAACTATAAAGACTGCTAAGATAACCAAAAGGATTAAAGCTATCAATTGTAAGTCCTAAATGCACATTGCGTGCTTCTCCAGAAAAATGTGGCCATGTGACATCTATTATCCTCCAACTTGATAAATCAACAGGGTGTTGCATGACACCAATAAACTCTTTCTATCTAGCATGTCAGGTCATTTGCTTAACTACCCATGATATACTACAAAATAAAGTTTTATGATTCATAATTACGTATCACAAATATCTATTATTTAGTGAGATATTAAAAATATGTTTAAACTTGATTATTGCTAACATGTAAAGTCTCTTTAGTCTTGGTGTTAGAGGAAAGTATCTTAAAACCTTCGCAAGAATTCGTTTATCTTTTTTCTATCCCAAATAATCTTATTTCCATCTAAACACATAATAGATTGGACAATTTTTTCTATATTCATTAACTTTCCAATAAATGATATAATCATTTGGACACGCCTCTATTTGTTCATAAGCAACACTCATCTTCATTTTTCTCATATCTTCCATAACAACATTAGCATTTTCACTTATTTTCTCAAATGTGTCATTAATGGGTTCACCCATTCTTGGATAGTTATCATTATGTCATTTACAGAATTTGTTGTTGATGGTTGTTCTTTACTTAATGATTCATGTTCTCTATGAACAAACTATACAATTTATGTTTGATCAATAACATTTATGATCATTTTAATAGATATTTTTCCCTTTCTATTTCAACATTTCGTATATGGACACAAAAATAATTTATCTCTACCAGAAGTTTTTACAAAAAAATTCAAAAATGATTGAATCCCATCAAAGTATTTTACACTTGTCCTAGGTTTAGTCATCCATCATTTGCTACTTGATATGAGATAACATACTAGTTTGAATAAGATTCACTTATGATTCAAAAAAAGATATATTTTATAAATAAATATATTAAATAGTATATAAATATATATAGATATATATGAGGATTCAAGGATTCTTATAGGGGGACTTAAAAGTTGTTTTCTATACATATAGAGTCAGTAACCTTGGATTCCCTATTAAAACATAATTAAAAAAGGAAACCTTCAGTTATTATTAATTTTTTAAATATTAGAGTTCTAAGATCTGTTTATATGGATATTGTATTAAATTCTCATCTAATTTTTCAAAAGAGACAAACATCCTTCATGCATGGTTTTCACCAAATTAGTGACAAAAGAAAAACTGCCCCAATAGTAAATAATTGACTATAAGACTTATAATTCTTTTACTTCCCATTAAAGGCTTGTTTTCTAGAACCTTAAAAAAGCTTGTGGGCTACTAACCTGTTTGCTCATAAAAAAAATAAACATAAAATATCAAAAAACCTGACGCTTCAAAATTCCCACAATTTCATCTATTGATGTAAGCGACCCATTAAGTTTAAGGATAGGTAAGTAACACAAGGCGTTCAAGCATTGCTAAGGAGATTTTGTGAGATACATATTATCAAACTCTTAAGTCGCAAAGTAGAAAACACTCTGCTAAATAATAGGATGAGTGAGCATACTGCAAATCCTGATTAAGTTAGCATAATCAAATAGCAGGAGGGTCAATAGAAATCATGATTATCTTAAAATAACTTCACTAGAAGGTCTTGATAGTCAAAATCTGGACATCCTATAATCCAACCCAAAACTGTTGAAAGTTATCAAGCACTTAAATTTTATATTTATTTTGTAAGTAACTAGTATACACGCTTAACAGCACTAACAGAAATCATTATTATTTAAAATAGCTTCACAAGTTCTACAATCATTCAATCTGGACAACTTATAATCCAACTCAAAACTATTAAAAGTTTATAATTTATATTTGTTTTGTACGTAGATATGCTCAACATTTAAGAATAACCCAATGTTAAACAAGTGACCATAGTTAAAATCTTTACGCCCTCAAAGTACACAACTAGATATTAATTTGTTGGAAAATTTTCAAAGTTCTTACAAATCAAAGAAGTTAATCATGTATAGTTGTACAGGGAACTAATGACTTACCTAAATATCCAGGCAATCGAGAAAGGTAATATGAAGCTCCAACATCAGGATGGAAACCGAATTTAGTTTCCAGGGTAGCAAAGTATGGTTATTTGAAATATTGGATAGATGTTCAAATTGCTCATATTTGTTCCAAAATGTGAGAAATTTTACTAGATAAAACACAATTATTGGACAATTAGAAATCAATACAATGTGAATTCAAGGCCAAGTTGATCGTCTTGAATGAGTAACCATGAAGTGGTGACTGAGATGTTAAAATCATCATTATATGAAATCCATGAATCTTTGAAGCTGAAAGATGTTGAAATTATGATGAAAAATATCGGATAAAAAACTTAAATCGTCAATCCAAATCTGAAGATATTGGATAAAATAGAATCTATATAAAGAAAATAGGGATTAGAAAGAGTACCTAGCTCGAAGTCGCAATGATTCCTGGTTTGTCACGTGAGGTGATGCAACAGGTAATCGTGCCCTTGTGACCAATGTGATCGATAGATGAGAGATCACTTCGAGATATCAAAGACACGTAGAGAAATCAAAAAGATGGGGAGATGTGATCTATCGAGGGGGACAATTTGAGAGGGATCAATCGATCAATCAGATAAAGGGGGATATAAGATCGATTGAAAGAGATAGAAAGAGATCGAGGGGTCGATCGAAAAAGACTGTGAGAGAAAAATGGAGAAGTTGATCCAGAGAGATAGAGAGAGAGGTTGATCGAGAAAAATGAGTTCAAGAGGTCGATCAAGAGAAATGAAATTGAGGAGTCGATCGAGGGAGAGACTGAGAGAGTGAGACAAAAAAAAAATAAAGTTTGTTTCATTTCAAAAGAATGAGACTGGAATTTGGAATTTTAAAATCATGATTAAAATGTTAAAATGGTTTAATGCCATTTTTAAATAGAAATGGCTTAATGCTATTTTAAATGTTTGTTCCTATTTCACAATTTTTTTTGTAGGGATCTCATTTCCCTTATATTGTGTGTGATGACAAATAGGAGTAAAAAATGGTATGTATATAAAACAATATTACATTTTTATAAATCTAAGATAATTATGATCTTAATAGAGAATGGTCGTGGATATGGATATTCACCTCATAAATCAAATATTTATTTTGATAATTTAACTTGTGATCTTTGCAGGACACTACGTGAAAATACCCTAAATTCCATGATCCAAAACCATCGAATTTATGAAAATTTGACAGCCTTACCTGTCGAATTCGTTCGACATATTGGGCCATGTCAAAAAAAAAAATTGACGGTCATAAGTTATAGAAAAATTTTCATCGATCTTAAAAACCGTCGAAAAAAATAAATTCGACAGTTTTGAACTGTCGAAAAAAGTAAATTCGATGGCTTTGAATCGTCGAATCTGGTATTTTTGAAACATAAATTTGACTACTTTGAGCTGTCAGCTTACTATATAGACTAAATAGAGTCAATTTCTTTATGCGGAATAGAGTCAATTGAAAACCTGTCCACGACATTATGATTATCATCATTCATCACTTCAAAAGAATCAAATAGACCAGATGATTTGAATCATTGGATCTAAGTCCATTCTAGCATAATATATCTCTCGAAATAGGTTAGATATAAACAGATGAATTCATGACATTAGTGAGTGGAGTAATAAGGTGACCCAAAAAAAGAAAAAAAAATCAATAATTACAATACAAATTCTTAATCTCTCTATAACAAGATTTGTGTCTAATCACATAGAATTTCAAAATCAATTCTAACAAAAAAATATATATATACCTGAGAAACTCTCTACACATCCTCCATGTTGTTATCATTGTCATTGTCACTATAATATTCATCATCCCATTGGATTTGCTTGACTTGAGTTTACTCTACAACAACAATGTCCATAGAAATTAGAATACTAATGAAAGTTTAGTATTATCATTTCATACAGATGGGTGGGGTGGATCCTCCTAATGATATGAAAGATAATAGAAAAGTCAAATAGAGAGTATTTGGAACTTCTTCACTTATGATCTATCCATTCATCTATATTCTGCTCATCTTCATGAACATCAAGAATGTAGAATTCGGGTGGAACTTGAGATAATCAAATTAATCATGATTTCCATGTTTGATGTTCCTTCTATTTTTAATTATTATTATTATTTTGTTTTGTTAACTGTTTGATTCTACACCAACTCAGCCAAGGGGATAAACATCTCAAAGCATCAAATAAATGGAATTTTTTTTGTAAGTATTTGATTAGACAACTATTGGATGACGAGATCATTCAATCAAACTGATATTTTGATGAGAAGTAATGAAATTCAATACCAACGCAGAGTATGAAAAGCCCTACACAAGTTGGCATATGGTTTTTTTCTATTTTTCTTCAATCTTTTCAGTACTGATGATCAAGGGTATTTAATACATATTATAAAAGAGAAAGCACAATAAAACCAATAAAGAGAACAAAATTGAAAATTGAAGATTTCACAAGACAATTACCTCTTGCATCTGCACACTTGGAGCATTCTGTATGCAACACAGACTCTCAAACACTTGCATTTTGATTGTGTAGAGATACAACTTGCTATTTAAGTTCTCCTGTTTCAATAATCAAAACACATCTAATGTATTAGGGGGAAGTTCTCAAATTTGTTGTTAAATGTGAACCGCATCAGTAGCAATGTTAATGAATTCAACTTGGATTTTGGTCAAATTGGAATAGTTTTTTTGAACTCCAACTACCAAGTCCAATGATCGATTCTTCTATCAACTCGATGAAAACATATCCGGACTCTTGAATAAAGAAAAATGCACAAGTCACAGAAATGAATTTCCAATATAAAATTGCCTATTATGTTTCCATGTGAAATTTTCATTGAATATTTTGGGCCAAAATCTTTGATATAGTCATTTTCTGGGATTTCTTCAAAAATAAAAAATCATAATGGGTCAGGAGACAATGTTAGTCAAGAGAGTTCACAAAACAAGAAGCAACCAAAAAATGAACATAGTTAAAGGCTTTTACAATGATGATAAAGATGTTCCTAACACATTGAAAATGCATGTTATATAAAAAAATTATTTAAAGTGATGCATATTAATTATTATACTATGAAGTAGTTGTATTTACTTGCATTTCTATAATTTCCAATATTTTCCTCAACCATTGTGACAACAATTCTTGTTCTTAATTCTTATATGGAAAATCAGAACCCCAACTTGTTTATATGACCTTAGCTGAACTTTATGCAACCTGTAGGGTGATACTTTTTAGGTTGGAGAAATTGCATGTCATCAAAATAAAACCAGGAAGAATATAATCAAATAGAGAATCATGGTAGGTACAACTACTTTAAATTGTCACATTGTTAACATCTATGGGCTTTTCAAGAAAGCTTCAATGTAAACTGAAATTTTGATACTTTGTCATTTACTAAGGGCATACGAGAGAATCTAAAGGAAATGAAAGTTTGATAGAGTGGTGAGTGACCCCAAACAATAAATCCGATACTACGAACTATTGTACAACAATGGTACAGGAGAGCTCAAATAGATAGCTAATGAAAATCCAGCAAGCTTTCCCTCCACAATCCTCTAATTGGTTGAAGCAAGGTTAATTAAGCGGGCAATACATCATGAGCATTCTATGCCATGATGTGTTATGTGACCGACAAATATCAATCAAATTAGAAGGAAACTTTTATAAGACAACAATTATACTAGCTACATTTTATGGAGCTGAATTTAAGTGCTAAAGTTTTTATTTGTTTACTTGTCTTAATAATGCTTAATCCACTCTAATTATGTACTAAATTCATAGAATCATGTTTGGTACATAGTACATACTATTGAAATTTGGTAATTTGTCTATTTAACCCTTTCAATCACATTATACTTTATTTGCCTATTTCAATGCCCATTTCTCATCAAACATAATAACACATACAAAATATGAAATGGAAATACTAATTTACAGAAACAAGTCACTATATCCAACACTCATCCTCACAAACAAAATGTAATGCACTGTTGTGGAGCTGTAATAACTATTATAGTTGTTATTTAGCCACCCAATAATCAATTTTAAGTTGTTGTAGTAACAGAGTCACCCAGTAGAACTGAAATACACAAGTTGAAGATAAAAATTTGTGCTAATTAAGACCCTTGGATCTTAAGTAAACTAGACAGGGTAAATTCAATGGAAGGCACATTTGCTGTTAAGTGATATACTATTGGAAAGCTTTACATTGTTATTATGTGGAAGACATTGAATTCAAAGAAAAACAAATTCACTATATATCTTACAATTTTCTAAGCATTAAAACCCAAAACAAAACAAAACCTCTCTAACAACTTCAGAAATCTAATAACATGAAAATGGCATGTAAACTTACTTATGTAACTTTGGGAAAATATACAAAGTAATATAAACAAATTAGTTGGGAGATTCATGTAGTTCAACCATACAGGCCAAGACTTCAGTTAAACAGTGGGGTTCACAATGTAACTACAGGTTAGATCTACCACAATAAGCTTTCCTAAAGGTCTAGCATTTGTAGTTAGAGAGTATCATCAACGATTTACCATCTTTTGATGATGTTTTGGATTTTACATGAATTGACATTGTGAAAGTAGATATGAGAACACTTTGCTTAGCAAAACAAAGAGAACATTTGGAATTTCAAAAGATGTGCATTTTCAATAACATGAGATGTGGCTCTGTACACAATACAATATTGATCGTTGCAAACTTTGTGTAGGAATTGCAGAGATTTAGAAAGTAAAATATAGACTTTGGGTAAGTCGAATTCGTTCCACAAGGACAGTTGGGATTCAAATGTTCATTCGGATTAAAAAAACAAAACAGAGTCAAACAAAAACAGATTGATTTTAAAAACAAAACAGAGTTGTAGCAAAAACTAAAATGGAAATCAACTTGTAATTTGAAATCAAAATAGAAAATAGAAATTGAAAATATAAGAAAGAAGGCTTAGAGAGGTCAATTCAACCGTTACAAATCATCCATAATGCAAATTAATTCCAGAAATAACTCAATCCATGTAACAAGTCATTGCTCATGGATCAGAAGGTGGAGCAGTTTAATCATCAATGGTAACCAAAAGTAATTCATGAAAATTCAGATTTAATTGAGATTACCTAACTTCTATTTAGATTCTTCACAGAGCATAGCCATTCTTGAACTTATTTAAGTAATGGCTATCAAAGTTGAATCAGAAATATAAGTTAGATTAATTAATCAAAGGAGTGTCTTCAGAATAATTAACATGTAAGTAAAATAAAGAATTAAAACTACATTAGAGAGATGAATTTGCTCCGACATCTCTGATCTCTCTAAGGAGGATCTAGCCACGCATAGCAAGGTTCATAGTTGCAGCAATAAAAAAATAAAAAAGATGATAGATGAAGAAGATGATGTAAAACAAATACGAAACTTGATTCCTTTTTTGATGGCTCTCCAAAAGAGTCACAATAAGAACAAGAAGAAGAACTAATAAAATAATTGATCCTCTTACTACTATAAAAACTCTCTAAAAGAGAAACTTGGAAAAATACAGAGAAATTAGGGATAAGAAGAGGGTCAAAAGGGACCCAAGAGGGGACCCCTTCTTTGAAATCAACCGTCTAATTTATAACATTTATAATCGGGTTATTGGGTCGACTTTTCGGATGATTTGATTCGAAATAACCATTCAGTTACAACGACCGAAGTATCTAGAACATCCTGTGCAAATCTCGAGGTAAGATGGCTCTAGATCACCACGAAGCACTATGGGGCCATCGCGGAGCGGTGACGTGACAGCGAAATGCGGTCAAATTTTGTTCTCTTTTTTATTGCACATTATAATGAAGCTTGTTACATGATTTGTTGACTTCCAATGTGCCTTATTTACCTGTAATTAGTAAGAATTCTCATTAACTTCATTAATTTGAAAAATTAGTATAATTTACTATTATTTATAGGGACTAACATTTAAATATTGATAATCTTTGTGGAATTACAGTCCTAAAATCGAATAATTGGGACCTTATCAAATATTTATTTAGCCAAATCCAAATCTTTGGTGTAAGACTTTGATCATGATGGTGCCGTACCTCAACTCAGCGATGTAATTTGGCATAACAGGTTGTTTTCCTTAGCACAACGCAGGTTCCAACTTCTTGTCAACCAGGAATTTTTAAAGGGAGCTCTAACTATTTCCAATGTTGGATCAAACTATTTTCGTTTTACTAAAACATTCTGAAGAAGACAAAAGAAAAAAAATACCATGGTTATAACCACCAACTAGAATGCAAGACAAAGCTACACAACAACTTGAGAGAGAAATGTATGGTTCAAAGATGAATCAATAGTTTAACCATTTTAATATAGAATTGCAGTAACACCACACAATGTTACCTTTGCACTTTCAATTTCAATAAATTTGACGACAAAACTTGGCACAATATGATATGCTAGGCATTTTCCATACATATGACAGAATTAATTTATACTAAAAATGCTTCTCAAACAATTTAACATGAAGAAAGTGAATCTTCTATCTATTATAATAAGTAGGATAGCAATCTTGTACTAAATATTCCCGCATGCGCTACAGTTATACTATTGTACCATCTAGAATAAATGTAGTACCACAACTAAATATTTGCACAATCGTGCTATTATTTTGAATTTTAAGAGATTTTCATGCTAAGCACCTCGACACTTGATACAAGTGCCACATTTCGAGATAGTAAAGTTAATAGATGTCCAATTCTCCTCTCCCTAAAAAAATTAGAGGTTGGTTTAGAATTTGAACTCAACAGTACAAGTAAAATACTAGGTTAGAGATGACACCAATAATAGTCTAAAATTAGTTCACTCAAACAAATGTCAAATGGTGCTTGTGCAGTTCAGTTCTATAAACTCAACTACTAATACAAGCAGTGGATGTAGAAAAGTCACATTCTTCATCTACCTTCAGCCATGCCCTCAAATAAAAATATGTCTTAGAAGAAAACTTCTAAGATCACTAAGCATGAAAAATACTGCAAGGTGCCCACAAAATACAATCCTACATGAATATGTACAAACTGAAGTTGAAAATATTATGTAAGGTCTTTTTACTTCCATCCAAATGAATGGAAGATCATCATGTAATTGATAAATTGGACAAAGAATGAACAATAAATATGCCAACTCAACAAAATACATGAAAATCTTATAGTCATCCATGCCTTCTGTTATCAATACCCATATATTGAAGTAGAATTTTGATCCAACCCCAAGAACATAGTGGTTGAAGCAAAAATTAATAGAGATGATCATTAAAGTTCAACTTAGCCTTTTACAAATTAAACATCAATAGAGGAACAAATGAATAGCATGATCATTAAAGTTCAATTTAGCATTCTAGAGTGATTTTTTAGGATTTTTAAGAGAGATAGACTTAGAGATGAGATTTGGAATGGTTTGATCGGTGGCACTGATAAGTGAGCTTTAATTCTTAGGGTTTTCGAATTAAGCTCCGATTTCTTTTTTGATTTGAGATCTAAGAGATTAAAAATCCATTTATGAAGTGAGTTATCGATCCAAAATGGGAGATTGAGGGAGTGAGTGAGATTGAGAGATCGTCTCAAGTGTTTGGTCTAATCAAATCAAATCAAAAGGGATTTTTGAGTTGTCGATTGACAAGGAAGAAACTTCTTCTAACTCCAAAATCGATAAAGATGGCTGAGAAGGAAACTTCTTCGATTGAATATGCGATTTCATTTCTTCCCAAAGGCAACATAAACGAAAAACATCTTCGATTGAATGTGAGGTTTCAATCTGCTGGTTTCGTTTTCACTTAGATGGCTGAGAATGAAAATCAGTAAAGAAGGTTGAATGTTTTTTTTCTTTTTTTTAAATTTTTGTGGTTCATTGGGCTTGGGTTGTCGAATTTTTTCTTGGGCTTATTGGACTGACACAAATAAACGTGAGACTTGGGCCACTGAGTTTAATGCTATAATAGTAGTGAATTTAAGCTTTTTTGAGGTAGTGGGAAGGAACAAAAATGGTAGATTACAATGAAGGGATTTAAGCTTCATATTACATGACCCTCATGGTTTCCTTTTCGTAGGTAACACACATGATTAATTTATTTGCTTAGTACACACCTTATAAATCATTGAGAGGTAGTTAAGAAGATGTCACATTCAAAGTGTGTTGTATTTGTATAAGTAGAGTGCTCTATGTTTGTACTTGTGAAGTTTGAGAAGCATAAAAATTTTCTGGAGTTTTATCAATCCAACTATTGATTATCTTGCATAGTTTTTGTTTTAAAATTTTAATAGGGTGTTGCTACTATCTACAAGAGTTATACAATCAATTTTTTTAGCTTGACATGGATGTTCTATGGGTTGTAGGTGAGCATGTGTACTTGAATATAGCTTAATGTGGATGCTCAAAAGAAGCATGCCATCACTTTGAAAACACCACGCATGAATCCTTCTATGAGGATCAATCCTGTAAAATTTTAAGTATCTCTCATATTAATATTCCATCTTTGGGTTTTCTCTATATTGAATCTTTCAAATATTTAGTTTTTGCATAACTTTGGCTCTTAGAAATTAATTTGTATTAAAGTTCTTAAAAAAATGACAAGCATTGAAAATTGGAATAATCTTTGCAAGGTGAAGCAAATATTATAATTTTTAGTTTTGTTTAATAAAATAGTATATTTAATACAACTACTATTGCCACACCAAGTTTTACTTAGAGCACCCAAAAATGTAAGAAAATATTAAAATATTATTGCATATTATTAGTGGCACAACAACAAGCACAATAAGGAGGGAAATAGTAAAAATAAAAGATAAGACAACGGCTATTTTAAACACCATCATCTTAAATATTTAAATAAATCACAGTTTTAAAGGTTAGATGACAATTTTAATAAAAAAATGTCATCTTTTGTATATAATGATGAAAGTTTTAAAAATATTTATCATCTTTTATAGATTAAATGATAGTTTTTTAGAAAAATCATCTTTGTATGTGATTAAATTGATGTCGAATAATTAAAAGAATTGTCATCTTTCATATATAATGATGATGATTTCTAAGAAAATCTATCATCTTTTATATTAAGCTATGACGACAATCTTTTAAAAAAACATCATCTAATCTGTAGGAAAAGATGTCGCCCTTAAAAATGTCGATTTTTTTCTTTCAAAAAATCGTCCTTAAAACCAAAAGATGACAGTTAAAAGCTATCGTCTTATATTTATTATGTAGTAGTGATAACAACTTAGAAACATTCTAAAATATAAAAAACGTAACTTTCCTAACTTATCTATAATATGACAGAAACTTTTTAAACCTATTATAACTCAATTTGAACACTTCTTAACACTTTTAATAATAGTCTAAAGAATAAAAACGAAATTATAAGAAAATTGAAATCTAAAAATAAATTAGAAACTAAATAAAATATAAACTTCTTAAAATTGAAATAGAAACTAACCAAACAACTTCTAAAACTAAAATAGATTAAACCCATAGGACTAAAATCAAAATTGGGTTGAGTATGGACTCAATCAAGTCAACCAAACAAGATTGGTCAAACTCGAATTGACCATGTTTGACTGAGTCAACTCGATCAAAAAATTCTGATATCAGGCTGTTTTTGAAAAGAACTCATCCTCGAGTTGTTTCTGAAAACCCTTTTCCTTTTTCTTATTCTCCATACATCTCGCTTTCTAATCTACTTCTAGTGATATCCGATTTTCAAACTTTCCTTAATGACACAATTTTTAATGTACATGCGCCAAATTCCATCTTTCATACACATTAATAAAATTTGCATAATTCACACAATCATACTTTCCTTAACAGTTGCTTCAAGGTTCAACTTGTCCATAGTTATTTTACGACTCATCTAATAAAGTGAATGATGGGTGTGAAGAGTAAAATATAGATCTAATTCATCAAGATAATCAATGGCATGGGCATGTTTGGTTTGAGAAAGATTGTGAGGATTATATAGAGGTTTGGGATTATGAGAAACATATTGTTAGGATTGATATGTGGCTATTGAAGGGTAAGGATTTTGATTTTGAGGGTCTAAGAGTGTTGTCATATGGTTAGAAGGTTAGGTGAAAGTGGTATGTAGCGTGGGGAGTGATTTATTGAAAGGACTTTGATGGGAAGGTATTGTAAATAGAATTTAAGGGTTAACAGATGCATGGAATTGGTTTTGGAGTGGTACAATTTCGGTAAAATCTCTAAGGAGAATTCTAACTTTGAGGGAATTCAATCTCTCTAGAAGGATTTCTAGTGGTTGAATTATGAGGGGAATTGAAAGAGGTACTGTATGAATCTTTGGGATTATTATTTCCAAGAGCTTTCTTACCTTTCTCCTTCGCAAGGATGTTGGGAACCATGCCTTGAACAAGCAATTCCAACTTAAACTTCAACTTAGTCATAATTCTAACCTCAAACCTCTCAAATTGGGCTTCTTGGGCTGAAAATTTGATTTCAAATTGAGCTTCTAAATAAGATTTTGTGATAAAATCACCTTCACCAACCATCTTTTGTGGATCGTAGTAAGAGCTCTGATACCATTTGACATAGAAAAGTGAGTGAATCAATAGATTCTATATATAGGTTATTTTCAATGGAATACTCAAAATCAATTTGAATCAATAGATTCAATGGATAAACAATAAATAGCTTGAAAAAAAAGAAAATATGAAACTAAAATGTAATTAAGAGAGAAAATATAATTGAAGTGATATGTTTGAATTGATTTTAATTTTTTTTTAAGCTCTTTATATAGATAACTTTATCATAACAACTTAGAAACATTCTAAAATATCAAAAAGTAACTTTCCTAACTTATATATAATATGATAGAAACTTTCTAAACCTATTATAACTCAATTTGGACATTTCTTAGCACTTCTAATAATAACCTAAAAATAAAAATGAAATAATAAAAATATTAAAACCTAAAAATAAATTAGAGACTAAACAAATTAGAAACTGGATAAAATAAAATTTTCCTATAATTGAAATAAAAACTAACTAAAAAACTTCTAAAATTAAAATAGACAAAATACATAATATCAAAATCAAAATTGGGTGAGTATGGACTCAACCAGGTCAAACCTGAATTGACTAGGTTTGATTGAGTCAACTTGGTCAAAAAATTCTAGTCTTCCTCATGCAGATGTCCTATATTAGATGTGACCAAGCCTTATAGGCTTGTCAGTTTATAGATGATATTGCAATGGTTCAGTCTGAAAGGGAGGGATTAGATATGCAAGGTTTCGGAAAAAAGATGATTGTTCATGTTTGAACGAATTAATGCCTACAAAAAATAACAAACATATTGGTAGTAGGGGTGTCAATGTGTACCCATCCATTTATCCAGAACTGAGCTGGAATTGAAACCAAAAACCTCGATTTCGAAACCTTTTTTATTAGAGTTGATTAGAACTAGGTCTAGTTTGGAGCCGAACCGATAAGAATAGGAACCACTAGGTTCTATACAATGAGTACCCGAAATCGATTTAATTTTTTTTATCCATTTTTACATTATACATGATTTAAGATTTTCTTATATTTTAAAATTAACATAAATTATATAAATCAACTATTGAATCTTAAAATGGGTCATTTCTTCTAGAAGTTTATTACATGTAAAGAAAGTGATTTTTTATTATTGAGAAAAATGTATTAAATCATATTTTAATAGAACAAACTATAATTAAGTTGATACTAGTAGATAGTATGTTAATTTTTAGAAAGAATTTTTTTTAATAATTTTGAAATATCCTTTCTCATTCGATTCTTAAGAATTAGAACCAATGGGTACTCGTGATTCTTGGTGGTTTCGATTTCACTTACTTTTGAATCAGAATTGGAATTGAAAAACTATAATGGTTATAGTTCTAATTTTCTTAGGAACAGAACCAGAACTTACCCATTGATGCCCCTAGTTGGTAGGCTTTAAAAAGCCAATGGTCAAGATTTAAAATAATAATAATAACTAAAACCCAACATAATAGTTGCAACCCCATTTTAAAAAGAAAACTTTCTTTGAAGAAAAATAAATAATATTTTTATTTTTAATATGCTATATATATATATATGCAAATATCTATGGAATACCTTCATGATAGAAATAATTTACATTTAAGATCCTTTATGCAAATTAATCTTTGGAACTCCCAAAGCCGTCCATCTACCCAGGCCAGATCTTGCCTAAATCTTGCCATTGGCTTACAAAGTTTAGGCCTGGTCATATAACCAAGTGCATCGACTACATGTGATGCTTGTGCTTGCGTAATCTTAATCCTAATATAATTTCCACCTCTTTCTAAGAACCTTTGTCATTACCCCATTATTTTGGAATTCGGAACCCTCTAAAACACCCCCCAGGTCCCTATGAAATAATAAGATTTGATCATTCTTCGATGATCAATCATGACTAATACTCTAACATTCTCGTATGTTATCTACCCACAGTAGATAAACTCCAAGAAGAAATCATGAGTATAGAAAAATTGATGTTCCTTATTCAATCAAAAACGTAATATTTTTTTAACTTTTCTAAAATGCCTTGGTTTAATCCCCAATGCTTACCAAGTTAAAATTTTGGATTATTATTCGAACTGATTTAAGCCCTAAAAATTGTCTTATGCTTACCTACAAATGCAAGAGGTTGTCCCTCCCCTTTGTTTCAATCTTTTCTGTAAAACCCCGAATTTTCAATTCGTATCTCGAGGAAAAATAAATAGTGGAATTTTTAGAAAATCTTGAAAGTGGGACTTAGGGGTAAAACTTTAGGATGTTTCTGATCATTTTTAATGGAATCTGACCTCACCATTGGATTTAAAATGATCGAAAAACATAATTTAGCCTGTAAGCACGCTCAAGTGCGAGTCCAAATAGAAAAATTACAAATCCTCGATTACCGAGTCGGACCAGGTCAAAATAGTGAATTTTTGCTAGAGCAAGAATTATTAAGATTCGATTACACCATTGGATTTCTAACGAAAAATTATTGAAGATGGACTATTTATTTGTCATTTTTGGAGATCAGGAAGTCGAATTATCGTAAAAAAGGAAAACGACATCAAGTTTAGGGGTCACCTCAGGCTAAAAGTGTAAATTTTTTATGGAGATATAATTTGTAGAAATTGACTATACCATTACATCTGAAACAAAAAATTATGCGAAATAGACTATTCATTTGTCAGTTTTAGAGTCCGGATGATCAAGTTATCATCGATCAAAACAATTGACAAAATATCGATTTTGTCCCAAATTTTATATAAATAAAATTTAATTTTTTTTTATTATTACTACGTCTCCTCCAACCGTCCAACAGCCGACGTTTAAAATTTTTTTTATTTTTTTCTTAAAACTTCAACCTCAGATCTCTCGCAAACGGTTCGTCGTTGTCGACCGACGCAGAAGGGAGAAATGTCCACAGCTGCATTCTCTACAAAACCCACCCAACCTCTTTCCATTTCACTTTCTTTTTCATCCAATATCGTCAAAAATCAGCCGTATTTGTATACGGAAACTTCAAAACTTTGACCTCAGATTTCGTCCGTTTCGGGGTCAAATCGTCTTCCAACGTAGAAGGGAGAAACGTCCGCAACCTCATTCTCTACATAACCCACACAAATTCCTTCCATTTTCTCATCTTTTTCACCCCGTATAGTCAAAAATCAATCGTATTTTTATACGGAGATTTCATAACTTTGACCTCGGTTTTAATCGATTTCAGGGTCAAACCGTCTTTCGCCGTAGAAGGGAAAATAGACGAGCACATCGAGATCTTTAAAACCACCGAGTCAGTTTTGAAAATCAACTGCTTCGAAGTTTGATCCATCTCGATTTCCATGTCGATCGCCTCGATTTCCGCGCACACGCTTCGATCCTTTTGCCTAGACATTGTAAGGAACTCTCAATTTCTATTAGTAATCGTAGATTGTGAAAATTACATTTAGGACTTTATTGGAAAATTTTGGATGTATTTCCAAAATATAGAATTCTTTTATTATTTCTAAAATTCACGTCAGAAATTGCATGTTTGATATGTTTAATTGTATTTTTAACAAATTATACGTGAGTAAGGTATTTTAACGGGTTATTTCCATAAATTAGGTCTTGTGCACTGCTCGGACCCCGTTTTGATATAAAATTTATATTCTTTTTCAATATTATTGATAAAAATAAATTATATAGTTTAAAAATGTGATTTAATATTCAATGAACTCATATTGAGTTGATGAATATCAGAAAATAGATATTTTACTGAAGATATTGAAAATTATAAAAATCGAAAAAATGGAAAAAGGGTATGAAACGGTAAAATGTTAGAGTCACACCCGAGGGGTGATGTCTGTATTTTACGTTGTTATGTTGTGTGCAGGTTGGTGAACAAATATCCAGGAATAATATTGTTGGTTGCATGTTTATTTAAATTTCTGTGAGCGCGAGGCGCTGTTTACGTTTCTGTTTTGTTATTTATTTTAGCCCGGGTGGCCACACTTGCTTGGTAGGAAACTGGAGATCTATTCTCAACCTTGTATTGTTAATTTCTCTTTTATATATATATATATATATATATATATATATATATATATATATATATATATTTTGTGAGCTGTTAAAGAGTTTGTGAATGCCTGAAGGGATAGTGCGTCATATCATCCGGAGTCGTGTACTATCCTGGATGTACGGTAGGGACCACCAAGTTCATACGTGGTATGGGACGCGTATGAGAGTGGAGTCACAACTTGAATCCGGGTTATTCCTCTCTATCTTTACCAGTGAATTTGTAATGTAAAGGTAGTCGTATACGAATGGTTTGTATATTTGAGAATCACATGTACGCCTGATAGGCATAGACGAAGATGATTAGTCAGTGATCACTAACAATTTATAGTAGTCGAATGTTCTGACACATCGAAAAGAGACTCATTGCTTACGGTCACGTTAAACGGCCAGCCTGAGCCGGATAAATGGTCAACCAAATGTGGTAAGTGCAGCGACCGACCACAAAATCAGGAACTAAAAACCAAAGAAGGATTGTAACATCATGTCCCGATTGGGAGTGATCTAGTCGTGAATCCCAACTCTCTAATTGCAATACTCCACCATTGTGTATTATGTATCTGTTGCTTATTTTGATATATAAAATGAAATGTACGTTTAATGTTTTCATTTGATCAACTAGATTTGTATAAAAAGAGAATGTTATAGTGAGTAATGTTGATTGATGTAATGTGAGTTTTAAAATGTTTAGTTGCTCATCCCTGGCTATATGTTCTAGTTAATCGTAATTTCTTCTGTAAAATTTTGATTATTTTTAAAATGATTTAGTATGCTTATTCGTTCATGTTAAGAGGGGTTATTGGCAGAAATTGTTTATTTTCCTACTGGGTAACCATTGTTACTCACCCTTTCCTTCTCCATTTTTTTAGTTTCAGATCTGAAGCTTGGCGAAACAAGTGTAGAAAATGAACGAGGATCATCTGGTAGGTCAGATAGACAACCAGAGTCCGTCACCTGGTAAGTACTAGGGCTATACCCCCTAGTGGTGTCAGTTTCCCCCAGGTAGTCTTATGGATTCTGACTTGAGTGTTAGGATTTCTGTTAGAGTGAGGAATTTTGTATAATCCTGTATATAATTTTTCTTCTTCGGCACTCTGATCTATCGGACATTATTAGACGTATATAGGCTCCCACTAGTATTATATTTTATTTGTTATATGCAGGATTGTATGTCATTTATCAGGTGCAGGTTGAACGCCTTGAAATGCTAACATAAACAGAGGAGACCATGCCGAAATTTCGAGGTGCCACCTAGTACCTCGAGATCTGACATGGGGATTTGTGTTAGTGTTCGGCGGGACGCCACAGATGGTATCAGAGCATAGTATTAGATCCGTATGGGATACAGATCTGTTATGTTTTGAAGAGTTAGCTGATACCACAGATAATAGAATGATAATCATAGAGTGTCACTAGGAATTCGATATCCGAGCTTATTAGTAGTTCTGTATTGGAATTACCAGTTCTTCCGTGTCTACAATTTATAGAGCCTTGTAAGCCTAAGATAGGATTTTAAGTTTATTATTTAGTAATGGAAATTGAGTCCATTACTAAGTTCTAAGCTACGATAACAATTCATAGTTATGTATGAACAATTTTGACTTTATTCTCATAAGTGTTTTCTTACGAATAAACCCAAGTAAGATGAGTGGATGAGGCAGAGGCCGGAATGCAATAAAGACGAGTAGATTCTGGATCAGACTACTGACCTAATAACATAACTAATGTCATTCATGGGACATATGGATGAGTCTCATGTCAATGTCAGAGGGGAAATATGAATAATACAACCACCATCACCTCGAAGCCAAATAGAAATAAGGCAATTAGCATCAAATAAGAAACAAATAATTACGAAACTAGCAAATTCATAGGAAAAATAACCATACATGAGGAGTGAGATGATAAACATACCTACTCAATGGATGGAAGAATTTTATAAGAAACAACATGTATTGCAAAATCAGTCGAAAGAAAAAGTTGTATGTTATGAGTGACAAATTGGGACATAAAGGAGAGCAATGTTCGGATCAACGTCAACCGATTAAGGATGCGTGGCTCAAAAAGATGCCAGACAAACCAATTCAGAGAACAATAACGTCACTAGATTTTAATAAAGTTGATAACATACATGTGCCATCCCGAATAGACAAGACTAACGATTAGAAGCAAGAAATAGTACAAAACTTACCACACTTGCAAGGTGCACCATTAAATCCAAGAAATGAGGAAGCGCTGGACTTATTATCAAGACGCTTATATTATTTTTACTCAGGGACCACTTTCACAGGTCATGCCTTTGAAGAACAAGAGAGTTCCCCAGCCCAAAGGAGAAGTAAATCCAAGGATGTGGTTGTAGAATTTTCAACGATTACGTCTATCAAGATTTGTGGACTTTTTCGATCTGATTAAGGTCAATAGTGGGTTTTGAAGACCTGAAAGATTTGAGTGACATGTAATGCCCAAGAGATCAGTGGGTGACGGTCAAGTACATTCTAGTTGGACGAGGATACCAATCATTAGTAACGTTTTGAGATAAATGTATTGGGAAATGGATCGTTTGAGTGGGTAGAATTCGAGAGGATAAATTTATATTCGAGACTGCTCGAGAAATCAAACACCAGGAGTTTTTGAGATTAGTGCAGGATAATCTATTGATTACAAATCATGATATGATGTTTACTAGGTTGTCACGATATGCGTCCGAGCTTATCTTGATAGATTTGCAGAAGACCCGTAGATTCTTTAGAAGACTATAACCCTACCTAAGGGTCAAGAGATTGATGATTGAGACTACCAATTATAGAGATACGGTAAATCGAGCTTAAAGGATAAAACGAGAGGAGATAGAGTTTCAGACCTCCAAGGGGCAAATGAGTTGACCTTAGATTTCTTTTCTTCCCAGATCAGATTTGGTCAAGAGGCCAATGTATTCGAGGCTAATCTTTTCCGGATCAGTGTATCCACAATATAGAACTCCTCCACTATCAAGTTGTAGAGTTCTCCGATCGTCGAGTTAGAGAGCATTTGGAGCTCCAATGATGCCAACAAGGCCAAAGGAATCAACAAGGTAGGTTCAGAGCCTACAAACTCCAGTTTACCAACTGCCTACTCCACAGAGATCTACGAAGACAAAATCATTGACATTGTTATGCGTGTGGTCAGGTAGAACATATTAGGAAATAATGCCCTCTATCACAGTTGCGAGCAAGGATTGTGACTCAGGAGAAAGTACCTGTCTCCAATGAAGTTTTGGAAGGTACAATTTCTAATTATAATGTTAGAACGTGGAGTTTTACTCAATATTGGTTCCTCTAGATTATATAATTTTGTGAAGAGTTTGCACACTTCCTAAAGCTAGAAACCATTGACACAGGTCAAGTAATGAAATTATTTATACCATTGGGAGGCCTTGCGAAGAAAAAATAAGATTTTTGGAAGATCATTTAAGAACTTGCAAAATAGGTATTAGAATAATTGTAAAATGTGAAAAGACAAGTGATGTTCAATTGGTACGCTAATCTTTATATCAATAGTCTAGTCAATTACTCGTATATTACGCTAGTAGATAAGCAGGTGTTTCTTGTATATCCTTCATGTCGAGAGCTACTTTCTCGAATATCCACGTAAGGAGTTGCGTATCTTTCCTTTCGATTGAAGATAGCTTAACTTTGGGAGGCCTAACGACTGAACGATTAGATGAAACGGCCTTTGCTTTACGACTTCTTGAATCGATTCTCTTCCTTTAAAAAGATAGATCATCTTTTTCCTTTTATCTTTCTATCATCGATGTTGGCTCTAACTCTTCTTTTGCCTTCTCCTTTCACGATCGCCTTCTAGTAAAAGAATTCTTTATTATCGTTCTCGTTATGTGATCAATGTTTTCTACAGACAAGCGCTCACTTTAAGACTTCGATCGTGGTTCCTTTTCACTCCTCGAAACGAAAGTGTTATAAGTAAAGATTATGATTCTGTAGAAGCAGCGGCTACCACCTACCTGTGCCCACAGCCATCCTAAAGAGATTTAGTAGAGTATAAGTTAGGAGGTGGGTAGATGTAAAATGTGAGAAAGAATAATCTTGTGACAATGTTGCATTAATGATGACTTAATAAAATTGTGAGAAAACAGATGTAGGATTTAGCCCATCGAGTAAGATTTTAAATTATAAAGGTTATGATAGAGGTTTTGAGGAAATATCGTAATAAGTAGAAATGTAATATTGAATTGAATATAAAGATAGTAGTGTGTTTGCGGTAATACTAGGCATTGAAGAGTAATATTCATGCAAGTAGGGGTAAAACATAATAGACGGTGTAATTGATGAAAGAAATAAAGATAAAGAATAGAGAATATGTAAAAGGATTGTTGTTGATAAATATTGGTGGGGAAGTGATACATGGTAAATTGATTGTTATCTTAGAGTTATACAAATAATGGATTAGTTGGAGTATGAATTTGAATTAGAGTGATAAATTAATGAATATGTTGGATTTACGGAATATGGGAGACATAAGTCTACGAGTTATAAATGAGATTGACTTGGGACTAAGAATAGATGGTAATCGAAAATAGGTGTTGTTTATTATTCATGTCGTGTTAGTGGAATCGCGACAAAGTTCAATAATGTATGATTTCAATTTCGAGAACGAAATTTTTATTAAGGGGGGGAGAATGTAAAATCCCGAATTTTCAATTCGTATCTCGAGGAAAAAATAAATAGTGGAATTTTTAGAAAATCTTGAAAGTGGGACTTAGGGGTAAAATTTTAGGATGTTTCTGATCATTTTTAATGGAATCTGACCTCACCATTGGATTTAAAATGATCAAAAAACATAGTTTAGCCTGTAAGCACGCTCAAGTGCGAGTCCGAATAGAAAAGTTGCAAATCCTCGATTATCAAGTCGGACTAGGCCAAAATAGCAAATTTTTGCTGGAGCAAGAATTATTAAGATTTGATTACACCATTGGATTTCTAACAAAAAATTATTGAACATGGACTATTTATTTGTCATTTTTGGAGATTAGGAAGTCGAATTAACGTCAAAAACGAAAACGACATCAAGTTTATGAGTCACCTCAGGCCAAAAATGTAAATTTTTGATAGAGACATAATTTGTAGAAATTGACTATACCATTAGATCCGGAACAAAAATTAGGCGAAATAAAGTATTCATTTGTCAGTTTTGGAGTCCGGATGATTAAGTTATCATCGATCAAAACAATTGACAAAATACCGATTTTGTCCCAATTTTATATAAATAAAATTAAAATTTTTTTTCTTATTACTTCATCTCCTCCAACCGTCCAACAGCCGACGTTTAAAAAAAAATTTTATTTTTTTCTTAAAGCTTCAACCTCAGATCTCTCGCAAACAGTTCGCCGTTGATGACCGACGTAGAAGGGAGAAATGTCAGCAGCTGCATTCTCTACAAAACCCACCCAATCTCTTTCCATTTCACTTTCTTTTTCATCTAATATCGTCAAAAATCAGCTATATTTGTATACGGAAACTTCGAAACTTTGACCTCGGATTTCGTCCATTTCGGGGTCAAATTGTCTTCCGACGTAAAAGGGAGACACGTCCGCAGCCTCATTCTCTACATAACCCACACAAATTCCTTCCGTTTTCTCATCTTTTTCACCCCGTATAGTCAAAAATCAGTCGTATTTTTATACGGAGATTTCGTAACTTTGACCTCGGTTTTCATTGATTTTAGGGTCAAACCGTCTTTCGCCGTAGAAGGGAGAAGAGACGAGCACATCGAGATCTTCAAAACCATCGGGTTAGTTTCGAAAATCAACTGCTTCGAAATTTGGTCTATCTCGATTTTCGTGCCAATCGTCTCGATTTTTCGTGCACACGCTTCGATCCTTTTGCCTAGACATTGTAAGGAACTCTCAATTTCTATTAGTAATCGTAGATTGTGAAAATTCCATTTAGGACTTTATTGGAAAAATTTGGATATATTTCCAAAATATAGAATTCTTTTATTATTTCTAAAATTCACGCCAGAAATTGCATGTTTGATATGTTTAATTGTATTTTTAACAAATTATACGTGGGTAAGGTATTTTAACGGGTTATTTCCATAAATTGGGTCTTGTGCACTGCTCGGACCCCGTTTTGATATAAAATTTGTATTCTTTTTCAATATTATTGATAAAAATTAATTCTATAGTTGGAAAATGTGATTTATATTCAATGAACTCATATTGAGTTGATGAATATCAGAAAATAGATATTTTATTGAAGATATTGAAAATTCTAAAAATCGAAAAAAGGGAAAAAGGGTATGAAACGGTAAAATGTTAGAGTCACACCCGAGGGGTGATGTCTGCATTTTACGTTGTTATGTTGTGTGCAGGTTGGTGAACAGATATCCAGGAAGAATATTGTTGGTTGCATGTTTATTTAAATTTCTGTGAACGCGAGGCGCTGTTTACGTTTCCGTTTTGTTATTTATTTTAGGCTGGGTGGCTACACTTGCATGGTAGGAAACTAAATATCTATTCTCAACCTTGTATTGTTAATTTTTCTTTTATTTTCAAATGAAAATAATATATATATATATATATATATATATATATATATGTAGTTATTTTGTGAGCTATTAAAGAGTTTGTGAATGCCTGAAGGGATAGTGCGTCATATCATCCGGAGTGGTGTACTATCCTGGATGTACGGTAGGGACCACCAAACTCATACGTGGTATGGGACGCGTATGAGAGTGGAGTCACAACTGGAATCCGGGTCCATTCCTTTCTTATCTTTACCAGTGAACGTGTATTGTAAAGGTGGTCGTATACGAGTGGAGTGTCATTTGGGAATCACATGCACGCCTGATAGGCATAGACGAAGATGATTAGTCAGTGATCACTAACAATCTAGTAGTAGTCGAACGTTTTGACACATCGAAAAGAGACCCATTGCTTATGGTCACGTCAAACGGCCAGCCTGAGCCGGATAAATGGTCAACCAAATGTGGTAAGTGCAGCGACCGGCCACAAAATCAGGAACTAAAAACCAGAGAAGGATTGTAACATCATGTCCCGACTAGGAGCGATTTAGTCGTGAATCCCAACTCTCTAATTCCAATACTCCACCATTGTGTATTATGTATCTGTTGTTTATTTTGATATATAAAATGAAATGCACGTTTAATGTTTCCATTTGATCAATTAGATTTGTATAAAAAGAGAATGTTATAGTGAGTAATGCTGATTGATGTAATGTGAGTTTTAAAACGTTTAGTTGCTCATCCCTGGCTATATGTACCAGTTAATCGTAATTTCTTCTGTAAAATTTTTAATATTTTTAAAATGATTCAGTATGCTTATTCGTTCATGTTAGGAGGGGTTATTGGCAGAAATTGTTTATTTTCCTACTGGGTAACCATTGTTACTCATCCTTTCTTTCTCCATTTTTTTAGTTTCAGATCTGAAGCTTGGCGAAACAAGTGTAGAAAACGAACGAGGATCATCTTGTTGGTCAGATAGACAACCAAAGTCCGTCACCTGGTAAGTACTAGGGCTATACCCCCTAGTGGTATCAGTTTCCCCCAGGTAGTCTTATGGATTCTGTCTTGAGTGTTAGGATTTCTGTTAGAGAGGAATTTTGTATAATCCTGTATAAAATTTTTCTTCTTCCGCACTCTGATCTATCGGACATTATTAGACGTATATAGGCTTCCGCTAGTATTATATTTTATTTGTTATATGCAGGATTGTATGTCGTTTATCAGGTACAGGTTGAACGCCTTGGAATGCTAACATAAACAGAGGAGACCATGCCGAAATTTTGAGGTGCCACCTAGTACCTCGAGATCTGACATGGGGATTTGTGTTAGTGTTTAGCGAGGCGCCACATTTATCCCCCTATGAAGAAAAGTATCTCAATGATAAATTTATAGTCTTTTCTCTTCTACCACCTTTCAAGAATGAATCGTGTTGGAGTGACCTCAAGATTGTATCTCATATCATACATCCTGACATGAAAATGTATAAGAACCAAATATGCTTTTTCACTCATATCTCGATTAAAAGCATCTATGGTTCCTATACACTTTCACGCCAGGATATACAATATGAGGTACAATCTTTAAGTTTCTTCAGTGTTATTCTCTGAGAATACGTCTAAACTTATTGTTTCTGGTCTTCTAGTCCTCTTTCCCAATAAAATATCTCCAATTTTATTTTCTTTCCTTTACTCCTCTCATTTTAATAGTATCCCTTCATTTTTTTCTTTCCTATTTTATCCCTTAACCCTAAAGAGGATGATCATGTTGTAAGCATGGCCAAACTCTAGTATATTATAACATTCAATTAAACTATTTTGAAATTCTAATCCACATCTAAATTAATAAATATATAAAACATTAGATCCCAATTCAGAGTTGAGTCGTGTTCTATTGACCTCATTTCACACTTTTCTGATTTGGAAATATGCATAGAACCATAGTCACTTTTCACTCGTATCCCGATAAAAAACATCTATGATTCCTACATGCTTTCATTTTGGAAAAGTGTGAAATGAGGTCAATCCTGAGGTCACTTCAGCATTATTCTGAAAAGTTGGATCAAAAGTGCCAAAAACTAAATAAATGAACCCAACAAATTCAAAGTATTTTTTTACAACTAAAGAACTTATTATTAATTCTTGAAGATAATAATATAAGTTCTTCAAAAGTGTCCATTACATCTTGATCTTTATTAAAAGCAAACTTGGGTGAAAGAAAATATAATACTAGTTCTTCATATCTATTAATTACACTCTAATATATGAACAAATGCATCCAGCCATCGCCTTCTTCTTAAGCAAATGTGTGATAGTAGTTAGTTAGGGTCATTTCTATAAGAACATTGTCTACTATAGATGTTTTTTTTTTGCTTTACCGCATGATCTTCCTTAAGAATTACTAATCTCGGTGGGTGGCCTCCAACAAAACCACTCCGACGATCTAGCTAGACTTTTAGTGCCGAGCAAATAAAGTGCTCTCTAGGATCATTTTTTCTAACCTTTAGGGTGTGTTGTTGCCTTGTATTTGGCGGAGTGGTTGCACCTACTCCGTAATCTCCCTCGATTTCCATAGGAGAAGTTACACCTAACTGTCAATTGCAGGAGCAATTATACCTGATCTGTCAGTTGTTGGAACGTCTACGCCTGTCCTGTCAGGCCCTATGAAGCTTATCCGACTTACGCACTGGCATAACCTTGAAGGTCAGATTTTATGCAGTTTGGTTGATTATCTACACAACTCGATGGGTCGGTTTCGATTCCTCAAGATTGCCACGTGTCACTTGCCCCAAAAAATATTTTCCACAATACCCCTTCTCGAGGTTTTAGATCTTGATCCGAGACCTCACAACTGTAACATAAGTATTATACACGTGGCGATCTTTCGGTGGGCACTAGATGGGCTGGCTCTCATTAATCGCATCAATTCCTGAAGTCCGACCGTTCAAACTTCGAGAACAGTGCACGCAATTATTCCCTTTGTAATACATACTCCCAGCTGCTCCGTTGTCCTGCACATTTATGCGTCGTACACATGTGGTGCTTTGTGAATGGCTGGTTTCACACCCATGTTCGTACCCTTCTCCTCGTTTCTGGTGCCAATTAATGTGTCATCTTACTCATTGCCATTTCACTTCTCAAGGGCATCCAAACCTTTCATTACGTTGAGAATCTCGAGGTTTCCATGGTCTATAAATACCTCCTTCCTTCTCATTTTCCATTTTTTACTTTTCGTTTTCTACTACTCTCTCTCAATGCTCTTTCTCTCTACCTTCCTGCCTTTTTCAAGACTTCATTAACTCGATGCCAATGGTTCTTCTTCCTCAAGGCTTTCTTATCCAGCGTACCTCTTTGATCAAGAGGTTAGATTGCCCACCCCTTTCTCTCTTCTCCAAAGAAATCTCATACTCTTTTTTTTTTACCTTTTCTCTTCAATTATGGCTAGGGGGAAAACTTAGCCCCCACACGTCATTCACTAGCTGAAATCAGGGATACCTATGCTATCCCTGATAACGTGGGCACGTCTTTCACAGACGAGCCCTTGTCCTCCCAAGGCTTTCATAGGGTACCACAGTGGTATTTTGGGGACAGTTTAAGGCTGGCCTCCGCGTCCCTCTAAGTAGGTTAACTTGGAAGGTTTTAAACTTTTATCGGAGAGCCCCAGGCCAAATGAACGGGAACTTCTTCCGCTTACTTCATGCCCTCGAGCAAATGAATAATCAGTTAGATGAGGGCCTACAACTTGGACTACTCGATATTAGGGCCCAATTTACCTTGAAGAGGGTCCCAAAAAATAAGGATTTTTCTACCTAACTAGGAGGAGAGGGAACTCATCCTTGTTTGAGCTCCTTGACTCGAACAAGGAAAGGGTTTTATTCCCGATGAAGCTAACCTATCAGTGGAAGAGCACGCCTGGGTATGAGCTTCCCTCTATCATGTACAATTCTTTTAATGGTCACTGTGAGTCCTACTTTTTTCTCTCCTACAGCTTTTTATGCAGATTACGGGGTTTTGACTATATTTATCCCATAATTGTAGGCTCAAGCAAAAATAAGGGCATCGGGGACTCAGTGGTTATCACCCACTTGCTCTTCAATCCGGAGCTGTACCACCACGCCATCGAGTCGTTTCTTCCTACTAACTCTCGTGGAGGGGGTGATAGACTGAGGCGTGCAAATCCTAACCCCCCAATCTTCCGAAGACAAATACACCACTCTTCAGTCAAACCACCCAGCTCCCACCTTTGATTTTGATGATTCTAAGGATGAGTTAATGGAAGTGCCTCCCTCCAACCTCAGAACCAAGAATGAGGAGAATGAATATTCGCTTCTCAAGAGGTTGAGGAGGGGTACTGACCCCTCAGCCTTCAAAAGTTGGAGTTGCCACTCGCCAAGTTTCTGCCCTGTCCGTAGCTACTCCTTTAACTCTTGTTGACCCATCTATTGCTATTCCTCTGACCCTTGTTGACCTATCCTAGACCTTTGCTTCAACCACTGGGTCTGGGCATAGGGAGACCATGCCCCTGACCACACCATGGGTTGTCAAGCCGTCCATGGCCTGCCACCAGGTCACGGACCATGATTTCGTGCTGACCAACTCCAAGATCTTGCGTGCATTGTTTGACTTATCCAGTTTCCCAAGAGATGTGGCGATCACGAACAGTTGTTCAACCCTCGAATTATAGGTCGTGCTCTCCAAGAGTTACTGGCCATCTTGCCATTCTTCTGGATTTATCCAACCTATACATCATGTCTTTTTTGGTTTTTATGTACTTGACCTCTGATGGATTGAACGTTTTGCTGATGTAATAGATAGGATACTCTCGCTCGAGGTCCACCTTAAATAACACCAAGCTTATGGACATGTTGTGGCTACTAGATAGATTCTCAACTCCTCTCCTTCTTCTAGAGTATTGAGTATGGGTAGTTGTCATAAGTATTTCTTTAGGTTATGGAAGGCTATCTCGCATTTTTCGCTCTACTTGAACCCTGTTTCCTTTTTTCAACAAGCTCAATAATAGACGACATCTATCTGAGCTCGAAAGATGAACCTGTTCAGGGATGCTATCCTTCCAACTAAAGTCTTTACCTATTTTAGGTTCTTCGGACTCAGCATCTCAATCAAGGATTGTATCTGATGTGGGTTTGCCTCAATCCCTCTTTTTGGAACGATATGCCCAAGGAACTTTTTGGAGGACACCCCAAACACACATTTATTCAGATTAAACCTCATTCGATATCCCCTTAGGTACTCGAATGTCTCATCGAGATATCTTAGGTGGTCTTCTATTTTTTTACTTTTTACTAGTTGATCGTCAATGTACACTTCAACTGTTCTCCCGATCATTTTCTCGAACATTTTGGTTACCAGCCTCTTATAGGTTGTCCCTGTATTCTTTGATCTGAAAGACATGACTTTGAAGCAGAACAACCCTTTCTTGGTTGTGAAAAATGTCCTATCCTGGTCCTTTATTGCCAAGGGGACCTGATTATATCCTGAGTATCCATCCATGAATGACATCCTTTCGTGTCCCGAGGTAGCATCAACCAATCTATCAATTCTTGACAAAGGGAAGTTGTCCTTCAGGAAGACTTTGTCGAGGTTGGTAAAGTCGATGTAAACCTTAACCCTCCTGTCCTTCTTT
Organism: Akebia trifoliata; assembly: GCF_017979445.1. Lineage (NCBI taxonomy): Eukaryota > Viridiplantae > Streptophyta > Magnoliopsida > Ranunculales > Lardizabalaceae > Akebia > Akebia trifoliata. The sequence goes on from NC_141379.1 coordinate 10,255,335, forward strand.
GGTATTATTACTATATTTGCTCTCCACTCGGGATACTCAACTTCTCTAATGAACCCCACCCTCAAGAGTTTGCTAATCTCCTCATTCACCCCCTGCCTCAAGCGTGGCAACAATCTCTTAAGTTTTTGCCAACCTGGGCAAAATGTCTCATCGACATTTAATCGGTGGCATTCGATTAGTGGGTCTATCCCTAACATATCTTCGAAAGACTATGCGAAAACATCTTTATTGGTTTTCAAAAACTATACCAGCATATCCTATTCTTCCTCTATCAGTGTTGTCCCAATGCAAACTAGCTGATCTCTATTAGTACCGAAATCTATTTGCTCCACTTCTTTGACTGTCGATGGTAGTACTATCTACGATTCTTTCTGTAATTTCTATAACTACTCGGTCTTGACAAGTGGCTCTTTCCTCTTCTTCTAAGGCTTGGTTCCATTATATTTCTCGGGTTTGAGGGCCATGGAAAAGCACCTTTGGGACATCTCCTGGTCTCCTCTGATTTCCATCATCTCATCCTTACTTGGGAATCATACTACCTGATAGTAGGTCGACGGGACGGCTTTCATCTCCCGTATCCATCTCCTTTCGAGGATGGCATTGTACGTCGAGTCTGCATCGATCACTATGAACCTTGTCATGACCACCCTTGTCCCTGCTACTACTAGGAAGGCTATTTCCCTGATAGATGTGGTCGGGACTCTACTGAATCTAAACATGGTAGTCCAAGTTGGTTTAAGGCTTTCAAAGATCCTCATCTTTTTCGTTGCCCCCAAAAAGAGGATATGCACTACACTGTCGGTGTCCCCCAAAATTCTCCTAAGGTCTACGCTTCCAATTGGTAGTGCTATTACAAGCGCGTCATGATGAGGCATAGCTATACCTTAGAGTTCATCTTTTGTGAATGCAATCGCCTATTCTCCTACGGTGGGGCTCAATTTTCATACTTCGTTGACCCCCGAGGACACTTGGTTGATGTTAATTTCATGGCGTATCTTTCTTACGCTTGCCCTGGCCATATGCTTCGATTGCCTCTTTGATTCATAAATCCCTGAGATAGTGTACACTACTGTGCACTCCTCAGGTTCATGCTGTCTTTCTCCCCTAGGTTGTTGAGGTCGTGATTTTTGATTCTCCTCCCTTAGATCTCCTAACATTTCTCTAGCTATGGCAGCCACGTATCTCCTGAGCTTTCCATCTTCGATCATATCTTGTATGATATGCCACAATCTGTAACAGTCTTCAGTCAAATGGTCTTCTACTTCGTGGTACTCGCAGTATGATTTTCTCAACCTTCCTCGATAATCATGACGTGGTTGCATGAAGCCCGAATCACTGCGGATATATCTCAATATTATTGATAGCTTCTCCTTTAGTAATGTGTGCACCCATACTCTCTTCTACCTCGACTATTTTTTATATTCCCGATGTCTCTTCCTACTACCCATTCCATCTGGCTCAACTATAATTTTTGGGCTTTAAAACCTGCCATACTGACGACAACCATCTATGTTGCTTGCCCCCTTACTCTTCATTGATTCCTCCACTAGGATGTACTTTTCAACTTTTGCATAGAGATCCTCAAGTTGTGAGGGGTCGGATTTAATCAATGATTCATGCAACCGGGCTCTGGGGACAATTGCCACAACATAAGCTGTACAAGCGGTTACCTCGTCCATGTTTTCAACAACTAGTGTCTTTGTCCAGAATTGAATTACGAAATAACGTATACTTTCACTGACCTCTTGTCATAGGTTAAAAAGTGCATTCACTTTGACTTTATTTTTACGTAAGTGAATGAACCGTCTAACAAATGCCTCCTCCTGTTCGGAAAAACTTGATATTGATTCAACACGCAGCCCTTGGAACCATGACATAGCTCATTGCCTAAGAGTTGACGGGAAGAGTTTGCAAAATAATGAATTGTCGTTCTGATACAAGACCATTTAACTTTTGTAGTGGAGGATATGGTCCATATGGTCCGTCGTTTCATCGTATGCTTCAAATTTTAGTGGATGGAATGCCTTCGGGACTCAGATCCCACTATTGTTGGTGAAAATGGTGTCCCCCTAAGTTCCTAGATTGCATTTCGGGCACTCTATCCCAGATCCCTTCCTTGAGCAAGCTCATCATTTCTTCGACTTCTCTCCTTGTTATCAGATTCCGAGCATCAGAGCTTTCCTATTGTGTTCTTAATGCTGTCGAGTCCATGGTGCGATCACCCTCGATTTGTTAGGCTACACAGGGGGATGTCCCTGGCTACCTTCTCCTTTCAGACCTCCTCTTGTCTCAGTTCCCTTACCCAATCTCTGTCTGAGTTCCTCATTTTCTCCTCTCATTACTATGATCTTGTCATTATGCTTCTCTAACCACCTACGCATCTCTTCTCTCATCTTTATTAGCAAATGATAGATCGCAAGCATTGGATATTGTGGTAATGGAGGTGGATCCACTGGTAGGCGGTTTGATGACTTTTTACATCTTTCACCTCTTACTCTTACCATGCTGGTCGATTTTCTCTTTGTAATGTAGTTCTCATGGATGGTGCCAAATTGTAGATGTCATTTTTTTCTCTACCTCGTGATCTTCCTTAAGAATTCCTAAGCTCGGTGGGTGGCTTGCAACAAAACCACTTCGAAGATCTAGTTAAACTTTTAATGTTAAGCTAATAAAGAGCTCTCTAGGATCATTTTTTCTAACCTTTAGGGTGTTTTGCTACCTAGTATTTATAAAGTTCCCCACACACAAATCTCTTTGGATCTTCTTTGTTATTTCTACTGGAGTGGTTGCTCCTGCTCCGTGATCTCCCTTGATTTTCGTAGGAATAGTTACACCTAACTGTTAATCACAGGAGCAGTTATACCAAGTCTATTAGTTGCAGGAACGGCCATGCTTGTCTTGTCAGGCCTCACGAAGCTTATCCAACTTACGTACCAGTGTAACCTCAAAGGTTTGATTTTATGCAATTTGATTGATTCTCTACACAACTTGATGGGTCGATTTTGATTCCTCGATATTGCCACGTCACTTGAATCAAGAAATATCTTCTACATTTACTATTAAACGATTTATCTTAACCAACATTTAGCACGATCATCGAAACCATAAAACCAAGAAAACTAAAAATCAGTACTACATCAAGCTCCACTTTCTCTTCAACCTCATCGAAGATTTTACACAGCAATTCAAAACCCTTGCATAGGGGACATGCACAATGTGAAAAAACCCAAATTTGACGACCTTGGGCTGTCAAATTTCATAAAATTTGACGGACCAAGAGGTCAAATTGGAGTCAAATTTTTCATTGTCAAATTAATGAAGGATGAGAGAAATTCGATAGTTTTAAGCCGTTAAATTTGGGAACATCAAGAATTTCGATGGTCTTAGACCGTCAAAATTCAATTTCTAAAATTTGTGGGCCTTGGCCCATCAAATTTTTATGTCAAATTTTCCAGTTTCACGTAGTGATAGAGCATGTCAATATCGAAACCATCTACCAAAGCAAACTTTGTGAAACACATGGTCACATTTGAACTCTCTGATCTCTTTTTCTTCTTCAATTTTACACAAGCACACCTCACATTCTATTTGCTTGTCTAAGGATTTTGACAAGTACTTGCAATGGCTTACGCCAATTTTAGGAAGTTCACTATCAAACCCTTTCCAATAGAAATGAAACAACAAATCTGAGGCCCACATCAAATGGGTTCTAGCAGAATCAAGTAATTCGAAACAATCGACAAGGGTGATTGGGTTATATAATTTAAGAGGAGAACAATGGAGATGCATGGGATGAGAAGATGAAAGAAGGTTAGTAGAAATGCATCACCAATTGATGGAATATCCATGTTTTCTACATCTCAAAGAGACACTACGTCACATTGCATTTTTTGCGACTCCACAATTACGCTAAAAATGACTATTAAAGGTTATCGTTAATTGAGACAGTTTGTAGTAGTTGTTTAACCGTCGTTTCTACTCACATACAGATTATTAGTTATATGAACAACACTATCCAATCTCTCTTTCTTTCTCTCTTCCACACACACACACACAGTGCTCGACCTATTGAAAGCGCCCTCGATCCGCGGGGTGCGCGGATCCGCTTTTGACCCTTGAGGTTTGAGAGTCACCACCTAGTTATTGTGGTTTAGGAACCAAAATGACTCTAACATGGATAAAAAGAACTAATCTACCATAAAAAATCTGAGTTCGGGGATCATGTTACGGGGTTGGAAGGTGTTAGGCACCAATCCCGCCCGGCCAAAGTCGGTCTCTACTAACTTCCCAAATATATCACATTGCTAAAGACCTAGATAAAAACAAAAATAAAAATTTCGTACCTTTCCGATAGCAAAGATTTTGCTTCCTCAGATCTGACAAAAAGAGCTCCTTGTACTGTACTCCCTTGCTTCGTTCTGCCTCCGGATTTGACTTCGAATCTCCTAGATCAAGGTATCTCCTTATTTCTGAATCTGAACTCTTCAAGTTTGTTGCGGATTTAGGGGTGTTTTTGAAGGGGTTTTAAGTATTTTCTAGACTAAAATTGAAGGGGGGATGTTAGGTAAGGAGTTGGGGCTTCAAAACTAGGGTTTATAGGGGGCTAGGGGAGCTTCTAGACCTACTTCTCCTAGGGTTTATGATTTGATACGAAAATAGGGTGTGAGCACCTCTATTTATTGATGTTTTTTTAGGGTTGATTTGGATAGAGTTAGTGTTTAATTAGAGATCTTTTAATTAGAGTTGTGTTTTAGTTAAAATTATTTTAGGTAGAATTGTGTTTTAATTAGAATTGTTTTAGGTAGAATTGTTTTTAAGTTAGAACTCTATTAGATAGAGTTATTATTTAATTAGAATTCTATTATGACTTTTGGTCTTATTTAATTGACTTTTAATGTTTTGACTTTAGTCTTAATGATTGACTTTTAATATCTTGACTTCAGTCTTGCTTAATTGACTTTAATTTTGACTTCAGTCTCACTTAATTGACTTTAATACCTTGACTTCAGTCTTGCTTGATTGACTTTAAATTTTTGGAGAACCCCCCTCTAAAATATCTTTAATTCTTTGGACCCCCAAATGAGGGGTCCTTAAAGAAATATCTCACGAACCCTCAACAATTTTGCTTGAGAGCCGATTGATCGATTTCTTTGGTTTAAATTTTTAAATTAATTTCATCAATGTTTCACTTTAACTATTTAATATTTTATTTATTAATTTCGAATTTTTTAATTATGAAAATTATGAAATTACCGTTTTGCCCCCGGAGATGACATTTCACGTTTCAAGTCGGTTTTTAATGTTCTAGGATGTTTTAGAATCGGTTTTTCGTAAGGAATTCAATGAGAATGTTGGTTTGTGTCATTTATGAAAATTGTATGTGAAATGATTGTGAACTTTATGAGGGGCATTTTCGTAATTTTGTCAAATTCTGTTAAAATTGGTGAAATGATTTATTTGGTTTCGATTTATTATTTTATGTGTTTGAATGGGTTTTCCTAAGCGTAATGTAGGCTCTAGGGTTGTTTTGAGGTTAGGGGTATTTTGTTAATTCGATCAATTTTTAGTGATTTTTATCGTGAAGCTTCTTTTGGTCTGCAAGATGATGATTTCTATGTTTCTGGAGTCGTATTTTCCTAGCGTAGCGTGGTTTCTAAGGTTTTGTTAGTTTGAGATACTTCATCCGGATTTCTGAAACACATCTGGTAACAAAATAAAGCAATGGAATACACATCCATCATTGGGAATCATTGCGATCGGGTTGACGAGTTGATTAATCAGGCGGATGCAAAAATGGGGTGTCTACACCTATATCTCTATCTTTCGCTCTCTTGCACTCATCTCTGTCTACGTCTCTCTCTCTCTTTCTCGATCACATTTCTGTCTTTCTCTCTCTCACTCTTGTTCTCTCGCACTCTCTCTCAAATTTTCTTGATCACACTCGATCTTTTTGTCTTTGTATCTATCTTTCATATGCATTCTCTTTCTACAGTATCCAGGATCTATGGTTTTCCTCAAAGATCTACTAGAATTTTATACATTTTTTCTACCTGCCACTTAGTTTTTCTTTTAAATTCCTCTCTACAATCATAGTTTTTCCTCAATTTATGGATTTAGTGGTCGTCCTCGCCTTTTTCTCCTAATCTTCAAATTGAAGTGAGGGTTCAATTTTTTTAAGATTAATTATTTTTTCTAATTTCTTGAAACTTAGACCCAAAGGGCCTCGTAAGTCCAAAAAATTATTCGAAAATAGATCTATCATTCTCTTTACCATCTTTGAGAGAGAGAAAGAAAGAGCACAAACCCTGTGGATCTTGGATAAATCTTAGATATTTGATCTCGTTAGTAGTCATTGTCTGTGGTAAATGTTGTTGTTTTCTCAGATCTGATAAATCTAGCTCAAGTAGCCATGGTTTTGAGTATCAATTTCCGTCATCTTTGATCTATTTATATTTCTTCCCTATTTTTCTTTGATGATAAATGTTCTCTTTAGGCCAGATGATCATGATAATTTGATCTTTTGTGGGTAGATTATAATAGGTTCTGACTATTTTTTAATTACCTTAATCTGGAGTTCTTAGGAGCTCTCTTTGTGTTAAACTAGATCAGAGATCCATTATATAAAAATTTGATTATTTTAGGGTTTTTTTTAACTCCATTTCGGTTGTTAGTTATATAATTTTTGGAACAATGTAGGTTGGATGGATCTGTACTATAACAGTAGATATATGATATTCTTAGTTTGAAAGGTTCTCTCATAAGCACACTGTATAGTATGACAGTGTAGGTTACTTGATTGGAACTTTAATGGAATAAAGAATGCATTCGATGAGTTTTGGAATATTGATTGTTGTATTTGAAATTCTTGAGTTTGCATTGGGGATTGATTTGAGTTACATATCATAACTTCAAAGCCAAGCTCCAGTTTATTTTAAAAAAAATTCTAATTCTTTCCCCTTTTTCCATTACTGAATTTGGGATGTTAGTAATGGTGACTTAATCTTTGACGTGCAGGTGGTGTTAGTGATGAAAAACCTCAACATCAATTTATCAAACCTTGATTTTGAGCCAATTGCAAGTATCATTCCCTTGCAAGTTGTGTATTGTTACTAATGGTAAGTGACCATTTCCTTCCAATATTACATAAGAAATGGAGCAAGTAGAATTAGATGCTTTAATTCTACCTTCATGATCATTAGAACCTTATCCTAAAAATTTGGGGGCTATAAGCCTTCACCTAATTACTTTTGTAGGGTATAATAAATTGATGCATGATGTGGTGAGGGATGAGCCGGGCAAAGTAAACTATTATACTTCTATGATGGTCATCATTTATTAGATGGCACTCTAAGAAAACTCACAAAATTCATTTAATAATCAAAAGTTTTCTTTTACACATTTTTATAACATCTATTTATAAGAAACGACTTTTATGTTTTATGTTTTATATAAGTATGTATGTTCTAATTAGTTTTGAGGCTAAATATTGAGCTAAATGGGAGTGTTTTGACCAATTAGGATCTTTACATTAAGTTTACTTTTTTATATAAGTTTACTTTTTTATATTGGTTGATATAATCTCCATAAATACCCGCTTATTCAATTTGTGTAAACTTTTTCTATGGAGAAAATTTTAAAGAGGTTCAAAAGGATCCATGTAATCAAGACAGAATTAGGTAACTTTGAATTGTAACTGAAGAGAACTTCAGATTTGACTGCACCCAACTACAATTTACTCATGCTAAACTTTGATAATGGATTTCACTTTTGATACAAGAATGTACTAATAATGTTGTTTTGTTAATATGTTCCATAGTTATTAATTGGTGTTTATACGAAATGTCAATTTTCATATCACTAAAGGGGTTTGTTAGTATTAGGATTTTTGTTTAATGGCGGAATTGATTGGGCCTTGGTTTTACAGTTGCTATAATTGTCGAAATAATGTTTCCTACCATGACAAAATTATTACTAAAGCTTTTCAGGTGACGCTCTTACAATTTATTTTCTCCAAAATTTATGATATGATTTCGAATTGGCTTCTTTGGATTTTATTTTTTTTTTTGATGGATAAGTTGGACTTGAACCCACAACCACAAAGTTTTTGCAATCTGTCAAACCAACTGAGTTATGGGTCTAAGCCCTTCTTCTAATTCAGAAATTCGTATTACCCTTTGCTTACATATAGTGCATTATTCTGTCATTTATAGTATCACGAACAAAATATTTAGTCAAGTTTTACCCCATATATTTTTTTATTTCATTCATGTCAATTTAGGTCTTTATTTTTCTCTTTTAGATCCCCTTGACTTGCATCCAAGCACTCATTTTCATTGATATTATTAGGACATTCTTTGACATACACAAATCATATCAAACAATTTCCCCTTTTTCTATCTCATATTGGAGTTATTTATAAACTTCCTCGAATGCACTCATATTTCTTATCATGTCTTTTTTAGTCTTAACGTTCATCCATCTCAACATCCTCATATCTACTCTTATTCATTATATAAATGTGTAACTTATTGTTAAACCAACATTTGAATTCATAAAGTATAAGTAGTTGTCTTGTATAATTTTTTTTCTAAAAGTTGTTTTTATATGTAGATCACATAATGTAACTGTTAATCCCCTCCCCCTCCCCCTCCCCCCCTTCCCCCCCAACCACACCACCTACACACACCCAAACACACACACAAAAAAGATAAAGAAATATACAAACACCTCATTTTTCAATTTTAAGATATTTTCATCACAATTTCTATTGTCTTGTCCTCAAGATTATTTCAATATCAACAATTCACAGTGTGACAGTAGAATAGTACTTTCCATTGGGATATGAAGAACAGTGGATTACTGGATTATTTTCTTCTGGTGGTGTGCATCTAATATAATTATTTTTTGATGTTCTATGATGCTAATGTTTAATTGTTAGATTAATGAGTTGGTAACAGTTATATATCACATTGGCTGCAGGATCATCATCCTCATGCCTATCATCCTTGATATGTCTATGGTTTATCAAATGTGTTCTTTATTCTTAATTTTTTCTTAAAATATGATACTTTATATGTTCTTAAGGATAACATGTGCTTATTAATTTAACATTTTTGAGCCAAGGAATTGTTGCAAATTGTTACACTTGAATCTAGGGCCCAAATCATGCTACAGCAACAACTTGTGCTACGGGGGCACATTCTATTGGGCTTGCTACAAGGGTGACTTAGTTTGGAGACTCAGATGTTATGGTTGCTAGAGGAATAGAGTCCAACATAGATGCTTTATCAATAGTAGGATTTTGTAGGTAATGATCCTCCCTTATTAATGAATACTAAAAGTTTTCAGTGTAAAAACTTTCTGATTATCTTGCATCATCTAAACTATTTGTAGCATCTATGTTAGTTCTCTTGTTCTTGCGATTTCTTTTGCTAGCATTACACCTTCTACGATCTCTTCTTCAATCTTTAACCCCCCCCCCCACACACACACACACAACAAAAAAGAAAAGCAGCAGAAAAGAAAATAAAAAAGGTATTATGTAGTTTTTTGCATCAAGCATGAAAGTACTTTTTGTTAATAGGGTAATTTCTTCTTTTGATGATTAACATGATATCACCCAATAAGAAAATAAGATTAATAATGGGTATAGCACTAGAAGGGAGAATCAGCACTTGGAAGGGGAACATGATTCCCAACAAAGACAAACATTACAATACATCTCAAAGGAGTCATTTCAAGATTTTCTTCTAGTCTTCGATGAATTTAATCTCTATGATGGGCCTAACTAATAATGGCATATGTTATAATCCAACATGCAAAGAGAACGTTTTCGCTTTTATTTTCTATTTCTATATTTTTCCTACCTTTTAACATATTTTTAATTTACATGATAGGTGAAGGTTCTGGTTTTATGGTTTTGGAGGTGAGTCTAGACATGTCTTTCTTCAGTTAGTTCAATGGAACCAATCTTTCATTGGTTTTAACATAATTTTGATCAATGTGTGTGCATTATGTCCAATAGTATCCAGGCCAAACATAGTGGCGATTTGTTTATAGCTTAAGAATATTTGTTCACTCTTGGCTTGATTATTTGAAGTTAAATATACTAAATTTTCCTTCAAACAATCATATTATACTCCTATTTCATGGTTTCTATTTTTTCCCCCTTCCCTTAATTAGTTTGTCTTTCTACTTGAAGAATGTTTGTTTACAACTAGGTGTGATTTAGGTCTTATTTAGCAACTCCATATTATAGGTCGCTATTTTGTTATAATTTCACTTGATATTATCTTTCTTTTTTGATACATAGAAGCTTGAGCATGCACAAGAACGAGAGGCAAAAATTTATGCTGAGCTTCGAGGCTATAGAATATCAAGTTTTCTTTTTGAATTTGGATATGGTTATAATTATGCTATTATTTTCTGGATTGGTTTCTTACAAGACATTGACATCTTTTTAGGTGATGTGTATCGCATAACTCAGCCACACTTTGATGGTAGAGATGTTATTTTGTCCATGTCACATGCAATAAAATAGGTAGGTTGACACATGTCTTCGAAGTTTGAACTAGTTGCTTCTTATACCATGATTACTGTATTTAACACTATTTTGAATTCATTGTAGGCACATTTACAAATGGTGTGCAAGGGAGGTTTCCTAATGTGTTTTGAGTTTTTAGTCTAGAGGGAAAATCTGAGGTACCTGTCCTGCAGACCCCAAGGATCATATATCATTGCATACAGTTCCCTGTGGCTCATACGTAGGACATCTTCTATTCAAAATATTAATATGTTGATTATCTTGATCATCTGATTTGCTGCATTCTTTTGGATAGTCAAAGAAAATAAAGGAAAAAAAATCATAGGCTGATAGATTCTCACAAACTTTCAATCACGGTTCAAAGCTTGTTCTGTTTTCTAAACATTTCGGAAAAGCATTCCAGTTTTGGCTGAGACCAAAAGAAAATAGTGACCTTGAAATTTCAATGTTTCAGACTGACCTAAACATTTTCTCGAAACGAGACTTTGAACCTTGCTCACAAGGATTTTTAGAGATGCCCCCCACCTTATGCAAGAAATAAAGATCACATCAAAGTATCGTAGACATAGAATCAAAATATCTTCTGAAAGGGACTTCTTAGGTCATGACTTGTGATTGATGTTCACTAATGCGTAAGCTCTGAACAGTTTGAATATCAATCAGATTATTGCTACATTTACATCAAAATAATTTAATTTAAATTGTATTTCACTTCTACCATCAATTTACTAGTGTAGCCTCTTATCCATTTTGGGACAGCTTGTTTGTTGGAATGTGCATGTATTGTTTAGACAGTTATCATTTTGCTTTGTTTTCTCATATATGTCTACTAAAGGTTCCGTTTCATCCTCGTTAAGAAAAAACTGGATAAAATCAATGATTCTTTTGGCATCACTTTTCCCATTTATGTGCCTTGGGATTAGATTCATATTAAACACAATTGCTATAGTCAACGGACCTCTAGCGGCTAACCCCTTGGGTACAGTGGCAGTTATGGTACAAATACATAAAGAATGGGACAACTCAGACATGGAATGATGCACCACACACGAGCATGCATCATTTTGAGTACAAATCCTACAATCTCTCCACTTGAAACTGCCACTCATGTTGCAAACTATCTAAGCTGTTATGGTGGGTCCCTAGTGTAATATGGTTAGTGTGGCCATTCTGATTCTACTAAAGGGGCATTGGGTTGACATCATGTTAATTTCACCAAGGGTCTATTAGAGTGTTAAACTTACCATGAAAACTGTTTTTTTTTTTAACTGGAAGAAATCTGAAACATTGAGTGAGAGCGATGAATAGGACCACTGTATGTGTTCATGATATACTCACTAAGTAGCATACATGATATAGATGAGGTCTTCCATTTCATAGCCCACATATAAGGAAAGGTATGATGATTGTGCTTGTTTATGACGGATAGGGTAAAACAACTGATTAAAAGTAATTTTTATTATAATCCAAAAAAAAAAAATGACTATCTAAAACAGTCGTTTTCCCAACTGTCTAAAATCGTCGTTTTTCTGATTGTTTTGATATGTCTCAATTAAAAAATCACTCCTTTGAAAATGACAAGATAGTAAGAACAATCATTTTTTGCGCATTATGACGTAGTGAGAGTTTAAGAGTAGATGTATATAAAGATTATTGTGGAGTTGAAAATAAATGCTATTTTTTTTCTTGGTTAATTTAGAAGAAATTTTACAGAAGCTACAAAAATGATAGAAGCACATGTATTTTTAATGAATAAAATATTGTCCTTGAGCTAAACATTTTATCTATTTGCCTTTGGCGGTGCATGTAATCTCTATTCAATTTGGATACTTTCTCCTCTAAGGGAAACTTGAGATGTTGGACACAAATACCTGTTCTATGTGGATGTTACCTCCAGTATTTACCTTGTGGCACTTCTTTTATTTTTAATTTTTCATGTTAGTGCTAGCTAGGGTTTGAATGGATGGGTTCCTATCCAATATCAAGACTTAGGACTCCAATAAGGATTCAATTTTCTAATCAATCAGATCAGTTTGTATCAACCATCTCCCGATCGGATAAAATACAAAAAATGAAGTAAATTATATTATATATATATATATATATATATTTATATATTTTAAATAAATGAAGTTTATCAATATATATTGTGTTTGTGAAGTCGGATTTGATCTGATCCAGATCTTGATCCGACCCATTGACAGCCCTAGTCCATTTCTCATGAGCTTTCCGTTTTCACCCACTAATTTTGGGCCGATTATTTCTAGCTATTGGGTTTAAACAATTTAAATTAGATACTTCAAATCCATCCTAATGTTTTTCACCCCACTAAATAGTCAGAAATCATCCTGATTTTTGGGGGTAAAAATTTACCAATACATGAGAAGGTTGTGGTTGGGCTGGAATCAGATGTCCCCATCAAACATATGAGTATGAGGTACAGCAGGACAAATTCACGTGACAGTGGGACCAAAATTGAATGAGTCGTGCTGCAAGCTAGCCATATCGCATTTTTTCACATGAAAGAGGATAGAATCTCGTATCAAGAAGTGCTATATGAGATTCCAGCGTGAGGTTACTCCACCTTTATTCAAATTGAATTCGTGTTCCACGTTTAAGAGACGAGGGAAAGTCTTGACCTTCACTTTTCGAGTACACTGTCGTCCCACAAGCCAGAAACTGAGTTTCGGATATCCTTTTGAGGAAAACTCAACAATTTTTTTTTTCTTTCATTCACCAAATAATTTAATGCTATATTGTTAAAAATATCCATCTAACAATAATGGGACGAACACCTATCACCTCAAAATTTAGGAGACCAGGATCCTGGATATAAGGATACATAGGGGTAAATAAAAAATGTGGTACCTTGGGATGGAGCATAATCTTATCCCAGATATAACGTAGTCCTATAACATGGCAAATTTGTGACCACTAGACAGAATGATCCATATCCCTTTAGGCGAAGCAATTTTCTTTTATGATAGTATTTTAGACTCATAGCCCGACTAGTAGGGTGAAGCAAGGCCTCTTAGAAAATCATAACTAACCCAAATTCTTCCAAGTACATGGAATACCTTACAAAATACGGATTCCACGTAAATAGGGATAGATCCTTGTGGGTGCCGAACGAGGGAACCTGAACTCAAAACCTGTCCCTTTTTGTTAGATAGTAACAATCTAGTAGCATGAGTAATGTTATAAATCCTTGGATCGAAAAACAATGGATCCTAGGTATCATGAGATTAATTTAGGAAGAAATACAATTGAAGGAAGCTACTCCATTAGGGTGAAAGAAAGGTATTTTTGTAGATAAGAAACATAATTAAATAATAAATTAAAGATATCTTATTTGGATCTCTTGATCTTAGGTGATTGATTGACTTTGTAAACAATTAGGCAAGCGAAAGGAAGACTAAGAAAAAATCAAAATATTGTTGTATTCTTATTACTTTTTCCAGTATTTCACTTTGAATCAGTGGAGACTCTTTAGCAAATACCTCACTAATGCTAGTTACAAGGATGGAAGTAGTAACAAAGGTTGTGATATCTGATATATATAGACCGAACGTTAGGGTATACCCGAACGTAAATACTCACAAAAAATCATAGTTCTTGGGATTCTATAGTATAGATAATTTTAAAATATAAAATAGTTTTATTTCTTATATTATTTTAGATAGATTATTTAAAATGCATTAATAGATTTATTGAAGGATAATTTTTAGTTAAAAGAATTTATCTAATGTGGATTGTTGTAGTACTTATCATTCTCTCATTGTATTATATATTCTAGATTAAAAATTGGATCTAAATATTTAGATCCCTCAAAAGTCCAATAAGATAAGGATTTGATCATATCATTCTCCATTGTATGCGTGGATTGTTTAACCATTCATTAATGACTGGGCTCCACATGGCGACCTATCAGTGAGGCACCAAAACTTGATCGTTCAAAAGGTGACCAGATGCCACTTGGCACCTTGTTATTGAGGTGATGAAGAAAGGGTGAATGATAACATAACATAAGGAGGTGGTGGCACGGGGAAATTTTGTCTACGCCTTGACAAGCTGGAAATATCTTCCTCGAGGTTGTTGTAAAAAGCGGTCCTAGGCCGTTGGGAATAAGACCAAAAAAAACAATCGACACATTCAAGCACAATAGAAATAGGTTAGAAGTCCCAATAAAAAAACTGACACGTAGAGGTAGCTAAACATAAGTTGATAGATCCAATATGGTGACGCCAACTATATTCGTCATCATATGGCGTCGACGTCCCTTTTCCATTGCCAGCTGGCAACAAAAGATTGGTAATAAACTCTTACAAAAGGAGAAGGAGTGGGATGTTGAATAGATCCTCATCCATTTTCTTTGAGTCACCAACATTTTGAAGATTCTGCTAGGGAACTAACGGCTAAGCTAAGCATCAGACGATATGAGAATGAGCGGACTCGTATGAGATCAACGGGCCAAGAGCAAGAACCACCAGCTCCTGAAATCGCACCAGAAATGAATAGTACATAGACAATTAAACCACTCCAAGCAATGAACAATATTCTTTGTAGATTTGCATAAACTAATCGCGACATCTTATCAGTATTACTGTTGACACGTTTGTCCACTTCTCTAGTCATTGAAAGGCTTGAACCACATGGTGGATCAAAGTCAGTCACCATAGAAACTGTGGAGGGTAATTCTCGGAGATATCGACACGTAGCTAGTGCAAAATACCTACCAATCAACTAAGTAACTCAGAGGGTAATCCTCGAAAATATTATCGACCTACACAGGTCGGTCAGATAGAAGTGACAGCACAACCACTGATTGGCAGACATACCAACCCATACCCTGACAGATCGATTGTAACTGCCCCAGGCCTGCCAGGGCAGTTATAACCACCCCTACAACTGACAGGCCAGAAGGCAATTTAACCACTCTGAATCAAATCACTGAAAATGTTAGAAGTAATCCTTCAATCAGGATTTCTATAAATACCAGGTTGCAATTCAAAATAGAGGTTAGAAAAAATATACTTAGAGAACTCCTTAATAACTCGGTACTAATTCTAACTTGATCGTCGAAGTAGTCCTGTTGCAGGTCCCACCAAGCTGAGAAGTACTTCAAAGAGTATCTCGAGGTGGAACGAAAAAAAACTTCTACAATTTGGCTCCATCTGTGGGAAATCTAACAATGAGAAAAACGACCAACATGGGAAGAACCAGAGGCGAAGCACGTGGAGAACTGTCGATCTCCATACCAGCAGATTCACCTCCGACATCACAAGACCCCATGCTTGCGATGTATAATTTGCTAGCGGAAATGAGAGAGAAAATGCGAAGGAGGTTAGAAAGGCATAATGACGAAATTACAGCTATCACGAAGGAAAACAAGGAATTCCAACAGAGGCTAGGCGAGGAAACTAAGGTCGAAGAAGGCCTAGATGGGGAAGAAAGTCAAGGCCACACCATTCGAACGACGAGAAGGACTAAAGCAGATCGGACCGTGGACTCTACAGCGGTGAAAACGCAGTAGGGAAGTAGTGAAACTCAGGACTTAATGACAAGAAAGGAAGTCGAGGATGTGTTAAGAAGAAGGGACGAGTGTAGACACCCCATTTTTGCATTTGCCTGATTAATCAACTCGTCAATCCGATTGCGACGATTCCCAATAATAGATGATTATTCTAATGCTTTATTTGTTACTAGATATGATTCAGAAATTCGGATGAGGTATCTCAAACTAACAAAACAATAGAAGCCACGCTACGCTAGAAAAATATAACCCCAAAACATACAAATCATCATTTTGCAGATAAAAAGAAATTTTACGATAAAAATCACTAAAAAATGATAAAATTACCAAAATACCCCTAACATCAAAACATCCTTAGAGCCTCTCTTACACTTAGGAAAATCCTTTTGAACACATAAAATAATAAACTAAAATCAAATAAACCGTTTCGCCAATTTTCATAAAATTTGACAAAATTACGAAAATACTCTTTATAGGTTCCACGATCATTTCACACCAAAAATCCATAAATGACACAAACTGATACTCTCATTGAGTTATTTATGAAAAATCAATTCCAAAACATCCTAGAACATTGAAAAACGACTTGAAATGCAAAAGTTCTCTTCAGAGGCAAAACGTAATTTTCTAATTTTAAAAATTTTCAAATTTTGAAAATAATAAATAAAATATTAATTAACATAAAGTGAAATCTTAATAAAATTAATTTAAAAATCTAAACTAAGAAAATTAATCAATCCAACCCTTAGGCAAAATTGTTGATAGTTGCCCACTTATTTAAGTGGAGCCCCATTTATATTAATCAAAAGACCCTTCCATCTGGATATCCAAATAATTAAATATATAATTAGGGGGTTCTTCACAAAATTTAAAAACATATTCTTTCATTTTACGTAAGATTAAAAAAAATTAATTTAAAAGATCAAGTCAATCTCATAAGACTTAAGTCAAAACCCTAATTAAGACCCTAATCTAAAGAAACCTAGTCAATCACATAAGACTTAAGTCAAAATCCTAATCTAAAAGAAGACCTTGTCAAACCCTAATTGTTCTAAAAAATTTATAAATATAGAGCATCCACAACCTAATTTCAGAGGTCAAAAAAAATCTGATGTGAACCTTCTTGGATTAAGACCTTCTCTTGATGATTTCTTCTAGGCTTCGAACGTTCTAGATTGTTTTAAAACAAATTAAAATGTTGATCGGACTAAAACCCCAAGGAAACTAAGTCCTTGAAACCTCAATCTAATGACACCACAAGGATTGATCACTTCCTTGATAAGTCGAAGAGTCATGTCTTTTCTTCAAGAACTCAACTCGAATGAAAACTCATAAAGAACCCATAAAGAAAGCATGAAACAAAACTAAAGTTTCGATGAATAAACTTCAAAATCTCATAAGATGTAATTATCAATTGTGTCTCAATTACAAAATGAGGTGCCCTTTTATAGACAAATTAGATCAAGATTAATTCTAATTAGTCCTTGGAAAAATAAAGAAAGTCTAATTAGTCCTTAGGAAATAAAGAATTCAAAACTAAGGACAATTAGAACATAACAATTCCCAATTAACCCTAGTATTCAAATTGATTTTCCAAATTGATCTCTTGCATAAAAAGATAGTTGACCATCCTTGATGAAACTTTGATATCTCCAAAATTAGCCTTAGAATCTTCTAGAATGGCCTCTTTGTATTGGACTTCCACAATCAAGCCTTGCAATGCCTCTTTGTATTGGACTTCCACAATCAATTCCTTGCAACGGTTCTTGAGAAGACTTGAAAACAGCAACTCGATCTCCATTATTCTCCCCCTCTTCGAAAAGATTCGTCATCGAATCACCTACATTAAACAAAGATAAATCAGCAACATTAAAAGTTGCACTAACATTACCATAATCACTTGGCAAATCAACTTTGCAGGCGTTATCATTGATCCGTTCCAAGACTTGAAATGGACCATCTCCTCGAGGTTGCAATTTTGATTTCCTTTGGGTAGGAAATCGCTCCTTACGCAAGTGCACCCAAACCCAATCTTCAGGGTGGAAGATAACTTTCAAACGACCCTTATTGGCTTGCTTAGCATATTGCTCATTCTTCCTGTCAATGTTAGCTCGAACTTTGGCATGTAAATCTTTCACAAAATCTGCCTTTTTCTTACCATCAAGATTAGCATGTTCATTAGTAGGCAAAGGTAAAATATCCACAGGCGTTAAAGGATTAAAACCATAAACAATCTCAAATGGAGAAAATGAAGTAGTTGAATGAATAGTCCTATTATATGCGAACTCAATATGTGGTAAACACTTTTCCCATTATTTTAAATTTTTTGAATGATAGCACGCACGCAACAAGGTAGTAAGTGTCCTATTAACTACTTCAGTTTGGCCATCCGTTTGAGGATGTGCAATAGTAGAAAATAGAAGTTTAGTTCCTAATTTACTCCATAAAATACGCCAAAAATAACTAAGGAACTTAACATCTCTGTCACTAACAATTGATTTAGGTAGCCCATACAATCGAACTACCTCCTTGAAAAATAATTCAGCAATATGTGTTGCGTCATTGGTTTTAGTACATGCAATAAAATGGGCCATCTTACTAAACCTATCAACAACAACAAATATACTATCTTTACCATTTTGAGTCCTTGGCAATCCTAAAATAAAATCCATAGAAATATCAGTCCAAGGCTGATTAGGTACAGGCAAAGGGGTATACAAGCCATGCGGTCGAATTTTAGACTTTGCTTGCCTACATGTAATGCACTTGTCACAAACAGATTGAACATCATGCTTTATATGGGGCCAATAAAAATGCTCACGTAAGATATCTAAAGTTTTTAGGACACCAAAGTGACCCATTAAACCTCCCCCATGACTTTCCCTTACAAGTAATTCACGAACAGAACAATTTGGCACGCATAATTTATCTTTCTTGAAAAGAAATCCTTCATGCCTATAAAAGTCACCAAATGTACACTTAGCACATGCATTCCATACTTGGCTGAAATCAGAATCATTGGCATACAAATCTTTAATTAATTCAAAATCAAGTAGTTTAGTTTGCAATGAAGTAAGTAATACGTACCTTCTTGATAATGCATCGGCCACAACATTTTCCTTCCCACGTTTATATTTAATTACATAAGGAAATGTTTCTATAAACGCCAACCATTTAGCATGTCTTTTATTAAGCTTACCTTGGGTCTTCAGGAATTTCAAGCTCTCATGATCAGAATGAATGATAAATTCCCTTGGTCATAAATAATGTTGCCATGTTCGAAGAGTTCTCACTAGTGCATATAGTTCTTTGTCATAAGTAGGATAATTCAATGCTGTCCCACTTAGCTTTTCACTAAAATAAGCTATTGGCTTAGAATCCTGCATCAAAACAGCTCCTACTCCAATCCCGGATGCATCACACTCTATTTCAAAAGCTTTATCAAAGTTAGGCAAACACAACAAAGGTGCATTAGTTAACTTATCTTTCAAAGTTTGGAAAGCCTGATCATGCACATTAACCCAGTTAAAAATAACATTCTTTTTAACAAGTTCATTCAAAGGTGCAGCAATAGAACTAAAATCTTTAACAAACCTTCGATAAAAACTTGCTAAACCATGAAAACTTCTTACCTCGTTCGCATTCTTAGGTGCAGGCCAATCCTTTATTGCCCTTACCTTTTCCTCATCAACGCTAATTCCCTGCGAACTAACAACAAATCCAAGAAAACACAACAGATTCCATACAAAATGTGCATTTCTTAAGATTAACATATAATTGATGTTCTCTTAACACACTAAACACAGCATGCAAATGCTTCACATGATCATCAACATTTTTGCTATAGACTAAAATATCATCAAAGTAAACTACCACAAATTTTCCCATGAAAGCACGCAAGACATGGTTCATTAATCTCATGAATGTACTAGGGGCGTTAGTTAAACCGAATGGCATTACTCACCATTCATACAACCCATATCTAGTTTTAAATGCAGTTTTCCATTCATCTCCCTCTTTCATGCGAATTTGATAATACCCATTCTTTAGATCAATTTTAGAAAATAAACGAGCCCATGCAATTCGTCAAACATATCATCTAACCTAGGGATAGGATGCCTATATTTTACCGTTATCTTATTAATAGCTCGACAATCCACACACATGCGCCATGTTCCATCTTTCTTTGGTACTAAGAGAACAGGAACCGAACATGGGCTGAGACTTTCCCTCACAAATCCCTTCTGCAATAGTTCATCCACTTGCCTCTGTATCTCCTTTGTTTCCTCGGGATTAGCTCTATAAGCAGGTCTATTTGGTATAGCAGAACCAGGTATGAAGTCTATTTGGTGCTCAATTCCTCTTAAAGGAGGTAAACCGTGTGGAATCTCCTCGGGAAAAAGATCCTCAAAATCCTGCAATAAAGACACAACAACACTAGGCAAAGATAAGTTAAGATCGGTAGTGGAAAAATAAACATCTTTGTACATAAGAACTAGAACTTGTGGTCTTACTATCATTACACTTTTAACATCATGTTTGTCAGTAAGTACACCCAGTACTTTATTCTTATCTCCAGGTTGCTCATTTTGCTCTCCTTTTTGCTCACACTTTTGTTTCTCTCTCTTTTTGCACTCACTTGCTATCCTAACCTGGTCTTCATAAGCTTGCAAAGGTTTGAGAGGGGCCAATACAATTTTTCGATTGTTCATTACAAAAGAATAACGATTTTTATACCCATCATGCGACACTCTCCTATCAAATTACCACGGTCGACCGAGCAATATATGACCGGCATGCATCTGTGCCACATCACAAATAACCTCATCCACATACTTGCCTATTGAGAAAGGAACCCGAACTTGCTTGTTTACCTTCACTTCTCCACAATCATTCAACCATTGAAGCTTATACGGTTTAGGATGTTTCTGCCATTTCAAATTCAATTTCTCTACCAACAAGGTACTAGAAAAAGTAGGTCAAAAAATCTTCCTAACCTTCTCCAAATCCTAATTTTGAAGTCCTAACTCCCTACCTATCATCTAAATCCCAGATTTTACTCAAAAAATCCTTAGAAACCCTTCAAAAATATCCAGAAATTCCTTTAAAAAATCAGGTAACACTCAGACCTAGAAGAAAGATACTTCAATTTGGAGATCAAAAATAGATCTAATAGTGGAGGAATAACAAGAAAACTCATACAAGGACACTCTCTGCCAGTACTGAGGGAATCATTTTAATCCGCTAGGTAATTATTTTTTTTAATTGTTTTTTAAGTCTATTTTGCAATGTAGTATTATTTGGAAAAAGTAGAAACCAACGATTGCCGAGCAGGGTTGGTGCCTAACACCTTCCAACCCTGTAACCTAATCGTCGGACCTATTCTCTGTATAGATCAGTATCTTATTTATTGTAGAGTCAATATTTGGTTCTTAGACTGTAATAACTAGGTGGCAACTCCCAAACCTCAAAAATCAAAAGAGGATCCGCACACTCCGCGGATCGAGAGTGTTTTCAGTGGCGACTCCACTAGGGATTATTGAGGATCAAACTTGAAAAGCCCCAAGTATGGGAGCATTGCCAAATTGACATAGTTTTAATTTTATTTTATTTTTATTTATTTTTATTTTTTTATTTAGTTTTGCTTGATTGTAGATCATTTGTTTGATTTTGAGTATTCTAGTTTGTTAGTTTTGTTTGCTCTATGATCCAATCAAGGGTCACTCTTGATGACCCCAAATAATTCAAGATTTCAAAGTTCAATGAAATAATAATGAAATGATGGTGGTTGGAATGAGAGTTATGGATATTTTAGAAAAAAAATTGGATGAATTTTTTTAGTGCATTACTAGGCATAGGCGGCGAGTTGTGAAAATAAATTATTTGTGAGTGATGCACTAAGAAATAAAAAAAAAATATATCTTTTTTAATGTTGTTCATGATGAGGAAAGAATTCCAAGAAAAAACTTTTAAAAAATAATAAATTAAAATATATATATTTTTGTGCGTGGTATGCCGTTAGTAGAAAATGATTTTTTATTTTTCATCTTCTTCTCAATATAAATTATTTGTGAGTTATGTAGTAAAAAATAATATAAAAAAATTGCCTTTTTAATGTTTTTTTATGATGGGGAGAGGATTCCAAGAAAAAAATTAAAAAAAAACAAAAATTTTACGTGGGGTGCCAATAGTGTAAACGTTTTTTTACTGTTTCTATCTTCTTCTCCAAAGGAAGAGGACGAAAAACAGCAAAAAAGATAAGCGTCTCTCTCTCTCTCTCTCTCTCTCTCTCTCTCTCTCTCTCTCCTCTCTTCATTCTCTTTCAAAGATTTAGTAGCCCGTTGAAATCTATTAGATCTAGGATGATTTTAAATGAAAATCGCCCTTTCTTTCGTCGAAGAAAATCGCATAGTGTGTTAGTTCAGATCGGTATAAATCCTTGATTCAAGGTGAAAGGTGGGTTCTCAATAGAAAAAATCTGTTTTAAAAAGAAGATTGAAAATTTAAATTTAAAAAAAAAACGAAATCTTTGAGTTTATACAGATCGGTATAAATCCTTGATTCAATGTGAAAGGGTGGGTTCTTAATAATAAAAAAAACTGTTTTAAAAAAGAAGATTGAAAATAAAAAAATGAAATTTTTGAGCTTTTTTTTAGAAAAAAAAAATCTGCATTGGTTTTTTCGACTTGAAACTTCCCTTTTAATCGAATTTTGGAAACATTGTTGAACGTTCTGGGTTGGTAAATTGAGAGAGAGAGAGAGAGAGAATAAAAAAAATTCTTTACACCGATTTTTTATCTAGAACACACCAAATCTGGATATTCAATTAAGTCTTTATTTGATTGCAAAGGTTGGGGTGGCAATAGAAAATGTTTAAAGGTTGTATTTTTAATTTTTTTTAGTAATGATGTTTCTTCATAAATAAATAAATAAAAACGTTTTTTTTTATTTTTTAAAATCAGTTTCTTAAAAAAAAAAAAAAAAAGTTATTTTTTGTATTTTAAAATTAGTTTCTTATAAATAAATGAAAAGGGGGTTTTAATTTTTTTTTTTTTTTTTTTGTTGCTTGGTAAAATAAAAATTGATTTTTTTTTGTTTTTCACTATTTACCTCCACAACTGTCATTTTATCATCAATTTAATATTCTTGGAAATCCCTAATTGTCTTGGGTCACCCAAAAGTGATCATTGATTGGACCATAGATAAAAAAAATCATTCTGTTTGGATTAAAAAAAATAAAGGAATCTTTGTGCCTATTTTAATATTGGATCAAATCAATTATTCTTTTGTTGTATCCATTGATTGTCTATCTAACATGCCCGGGTCTTGATTGATATATATGATGTGATTGCTTTGATATTAATTTCAATGTGATGAGTTTTTATATTATCGTGATTAATATTCATATGGTACTCACGTCATGATGATATGATCAGGCCTATAGGCCCATTTGTTTGAAAAAGGCCCCGGGCACACCCCACCCTATTTTGCACACACTATTAGCACGTTTATTTCATTGCATTGCACGCTTGCATGTCCCTTATAGCCAACGTGGCACTAGTATATGGTCCGGTCTCCTCGTGAGATGCGACGTCATGCATGAAAACCACAACTCTAGTCACATACTTTTATGGTATATAAAACTAAGTCATCAGTACCGTTCGATCAGTGACACTGAAAGGTATATCAATGTACCCAGGCTTGAATGACCTAAGCCTTTGTCCTATTGTAAGCCGTAAAGTCACATGTCCCGATCGCCAACCCTAAACTCGTACTTATACGGTATATCAAAATTAATCTAAGTTCACTAACTACACTTCTTGGTTAAAATCAGTGCCTAAGCGAGATCCTGCCCCAATGTACTACGGTACAAGGGGGATAGACTATGTCTATTCTAAAAGAGAGGTGACTTAAGAGTGTCCTTGTTCAGCATCGTGCGCCACCTCTCAACTGGGGATTAAACTAGCTGCTTTTGAGTTCAGAGAAATGGGTTAGAATCTTAAATTAGCACCTATAAGGTATATCAAACCAAGTCACCACGTATCGTCTAATTGAGTACACTCGAGAAGTATATAGGTGTACTTGGGTAAGGGTGGCTAGATAAATTGCATTGCACGTAGTAAACTTAGAGTCTGAAAACCTTCCTATAGGTTACGACTCGAACTGACTATGGGTGTTTCCAGGTTGCTCTAACCAATCCAACCAACAGGTAAGTGGGCGAACCGATCCAGACCGTTCAAACTAGACTCGCAATATCAGTATGACCCAATGTGTGAAATGTAAATCAATTGGCTTAATTGACAAATGAATCAAACTGATCAACACCAAATCGGTTGGACCAATTGATTTTACTTTAAAAAATTCAGATTATTTTATACCAAAAAGATTCAATCTTAGGGTCAAATTAATTTTTCTGATTGAAGGTTATGTCCCAATCAGAGGTAGACTCATGACTAATCTTTTTCACCTTCTTAGTCACTATAGACTTATAGTGTATTTGGATTCGATATCTCCCACTGGACTTGGGCTAGTTTATATCAAATTTTTTATCATGTGGTTAAGAGTCAAACCTTTAAAATCGATGGTTAATCTTAGGTGCTCCTAAACGTTCTAAACCATCATCTGTGTCACTTTAGGACCATCAAAAGAGTGTCTAGTCAAAGTACCAGTGTCAATTCCAAGTAATCCATCCACTCAGAAGGACCTCCCTACTTTGTAGAGAAGAGTTACTGAGTTTCCTATTAGTGTCAGTTTAGTTTACGTCAATCTTGAAATTCAATTAGTCACTTCAGTTACGTTACTCTTTCTTTAGTCGAGTTTGTCAGTCTATGTCTTTTTTAATTCCAATAGAATAAAGAAGTTTCTGATTATCATGCATATAATAATAATTTGAACATAATATCAAATATGAGGAATAACTCAATGCTCACAAATCAAATTTGATAAATATTAGAGTTAAAGAGTACACTCAAAAGGTGCAAATGGATACTACATTATCCTCAGGGGAATATGGGAGAGTAATAAACTTACTTAAGAAGCTTAACAATGTTCCTACATAGTCTCGTGGGGATATAAAGTCAATGGTGATTTTCAAAAAATAATAATAATAATAAAATAAAATCAAAAAAATTAAAAATAAAAAATGAAACTTTTACAAAAGCTGAACTCAATTGCCTAAAGACTCGTTTGAAAATACTCATTTCAAAGTTTTCACCAAACCATCACGAAACCAAGACCTCACATGAGCCCTGCGCCACGAGGTCGAGGAAATAAAAAAGGCACCCTGTCAGACCCCGTGCTTAGGTAGCCATTTTTTGTCTTCAAATCCATCAATTGGTGTTTTCAAAACTTGTCTAAACAAAAGCCTCGGGCCCGTAAAAATCAGGATTTCGTGTACTCTTTGCAGTTCTTTGAACGCAACTTCTGCAAAGAGGGGCCACTGTAAACACCCAAATTTGACCGGGCTCTCAATGTAAAATGCCTAAAAAGATAGAAAAATCATATCGGGCCCTCAAAGCCCATACCTCCAAAAAATCCTATCTCTTTTTCAATAAATGGCCCAAGCCTATTTACATGGCCCATGGACCCAAACATCTCACCTCCCTCCTACAGTCTACAAGCCCAAACCCATTCTTGTTCTACACCCCCCAACCCAACCTAAATCCATCACCTAAGCCCATTCAAATTAATCTTATCCAACTCAACCTAAACCCATCACCTAAGCCCATTCAAATTAATTCTATCCAACCCAAGCTAAACCCATCACCTAAGCCCATTCAAATTAACCCTATCCAACAATACATCTAAACCCATCGCCTAAGCTCATTTAAATTAACCCTATCCATTAATACACCCAAGGCCAACCTACAACCTAAAACCCAACCATTCTTTAATCCAATCCATTACCAAAGCCCAAAGTCCAATCCATTACCCAAGCCCAACTCAACCCAACCCAACATCACAACCAATCACCATAATTACCAAGGTGGGACACATGTCACCACCTCAACTCACCTCCCTCATCCCCATCCTATACCATTACCTTTTCTCTAAACATCATCTACTCTCGACATCAACCTATCACTTTTTCTCTAAAAAAATCTAATCTACCCATACCTCCCCCCTAATCTACCCTCATCATTCCCTACAAAATTCACATCTACAACTTAAACCTACACATCTCATCTCAAATCAAACGCTCATCCTCTACCATCAACTCATCTCAACCCTTCATTTCTACCCATTTTAACACATGGCATCATCTTCCACACCCTCCCAAAATATCATCAACCACCCTCTTACACCCCCCATTCTCTCAAATCCAACACTACTCCCCAAACACTCAACCCATCCATCATTTTTTTACACCCTCATCTTCACCATTTATTATCTTCACCTAATACTCAATCCAAATGGGTTGAAAGATCCAACCCATTTGAATTGTAAAACAACTCATTTAACCTTCTTACACAAATACCCTCCAATCCATTATAATTTACCCCCACCTTTTTTCTTAAACCTCACACCATTCTATCATTTCTCTTCAATTCACCCTATCCTACCCCTAAAATAACTCTCCAAATCCTATAAAACCCCCCCATTCTCCACTCACAATCCTTAATGAAAAATCTAAGGTTTAATCCTCAAAAAGATTAAAAAGAAATCACTCTCTCAACCTTCCCTTCTCCACTTACCCTACTACTTTTAACTCTCAACTTCTTCTCAAGCAAGTCAACGAAATCCAAAAAAAAGACTTATCAAGGAAAGTAAAAGAAAGTCAACAATGGAACAAGGTGGGTTTGAATAAAAGAATACCCCCTCCAACTTCCCTTTTCTATTCACCCATTTTCTCTACACTTATGCATACACTACAAATGACTTGAATCATCAAAAGGGACCCCCTTTTCAATAAGGGTGCCCTCAATGGTTTGAACTAATATCCAAGTCCCTCATCTTCTAGGGTACATGTTGGATTTTCCAACTCTTTTCTTTCTTTATTTTAAAATGGACCAAATCCGAGATTACCATCAATGGTGGATGGAGTAGGGTGCCTAACACCTTCTCTACTCCATAAAATAGACCCCCTTACCTTAAATCAAAAGTTGGACCAAGTGTACCTTATTCGTATGAGAGTCATCAAATGACAAAATAATAGTTTTTAAAAATGCGACGTCGGGTGACCATTCACACCCATTTCCAAATATGAATGGTGGCGACTCCAAAACCCCCCAAAGTGGAGGGATATTTCGAAATGACCAAATTTTCGTGTCCATAACATCTTTAAGTTGCTCTAAAAAATGTTAAGGAAATGGTATAGATTGTCACCCTTCAAAGATTTTAATAAAATAACCCCAACATTCCTCTAGGATTACCCATCACATAAGATTCAGAAATAAAATAAAAATTAATAAATCCTCACATGATTTATTATTTCACATAATTTATTTCAAGACAAATTGTGGCGCCCCGCCAAACGCTAACACAAATCCCAAGGCACTAGGTGGCACCTCGAATTTCGGCATGGTCTCCTCTGTTTATGTTAGCGTTTCACGGAACTCAAACCTGATAAACCAATTTATAACAAAACCTATATATAAAAATGTAGATACAGGAAAATAACAGCGGAAGACTAATTACATCTAACATGTAAGTAGATCAGAGTGCAGAAGATTTATCAATATACAGGCTTACCAAAACACTCTCACTCTAACATAGGCCTAAACTCTCAAATCCAAAAACTACATACATCTTGGATGAAACTGACAACACTAAGGGATGTGGCCCTAGTGCTTACCAAGCAATAAACTTTCATCGTCGATCTGATCGACCGGATACTCTTCAATTACTGACTCTACGCCTGTCTCAGTGGCTGCAAGTGCTGAAACTAAAAAAAATAGGAAGGAAAGGGTGAGTAACAATGGCTACTCAGTAAGTCCACAGCCAATTCCTACTAATAACCCTTCCTAAGTATGATCGAATAAAGCATACTGAACATTTTAATACATACAAGGTTTTACAAGATAAAATACGATCAACTGGTACATATAGTCAGGGATGAACAACTAAACAGTTTAAAAATTACACATAGCATCAATCGTCCATACTCATTATACATTTTCCATTTTATGCAAATAGTATTGACAACATTGAAATAAATAACATGCTTCTCAGTTTATAATTCGAAATATAACAAAAGATACATACTACAAATGGTGGAGTATTGGAATTAAAGAGTTGGGATTCACGACTGGATCACTCCCAGTCGGGACATGATATTCCTCAATAACATCGTAGTTCCTGATTTTGTGGCTGGTCGTGTCTACCACGCTTGCGGGACCATTTATCCGGCTCAGACTGGCCGTTTGACGTGACCGTAAGCAATGGGTCTCTTTTCGATGTGTCAGAACGTTCGACTACTACTAGATTGTTAGTGATCACTAACTAATCATCTTCGTCTATGCCTATCAGGCGTGCATGTGATTCCCAAATGACACTCCACTCGTATACGACCACCTTTACAATACACGTTCACTGGTAAAGATAAGAAAAGAATGGACCCAGATTCCAGTTGTGACTCCACTCTCATACGCGTCCCATACCATGTATGAGTTTGGTGGTCCCTACCGTACATCCCAGGATAGTGTACCCCTCCGGATGATGTGACACACTATCCCTTCAGGCATTCACAAACCCTTTAACAGCTCACAAAATAGCTACGTACATATATGATTTTTCATTTAAAACAAAAGAGAAATTAACAGAACAGGGTTGAGAACGGATATCCAATTCCTACCATGCAACCGTGGCCACCCGGCCTAAAATAAATAACAGTACTCAGCGCACGTGCTAACATAATCGAAAATAAACATGCAACCCTTTCATTAATAACCTGGATATCCTTTCACCAACCTACACACAACATACAATGTAAAAGGCAGACATCACCCCTCAGGTGTGATTCTGACAATTTACCGTTTCATCCCTTTCCCATTCTTTCAACATTCTCATTTTTCGTCTTTTCAAATCAACCATCCATTTCCAATCTTTCAAGGTCATTATTTCGGTCTTTCCATTGAAAACCTTCAAAGTTTATTCACAAACAAGGTCCCGATGATGCACGGGGCGAAAGCTGTTAAAAATAATGAAAGCTGGTGAAAATTTGGCTAAGTGTCGGAAACTCAATTTTTCAAAGTTATTGAAATTGAAAATGGGTTTTTCGAAATGAAAGTCTCGCTTACGAGATTCGACACCATATAGTTTTTGTAATCTAATTCAAAGTAATGTGAAAATTATTATATTTTGAAAACTTGTCGAAAACGTCAAAATTTACGTTTTGTTCTTAAAACCAAAATTTGAATTTTGATCCTTTGAGATTTTGATCTTAAAACATTTACTTAAATGTTTTTAATGAAATAAAGGGTGATAAATAATGTATAAGGTGTGAGGAGGTCAAGCCAAGAATCAGAACACTGTTTTGATCAAAACTGTGTCTGTCGATGGCTGTCAGCGGCAGAATCAGGATGCTGTCGGTGGAACCGACAGTTTACTCATCGGTAGGTGTCGGTGGGACCGACGGTCCTGCCAACAGAACAAAGTTTTCGACAACTTCTTGATTTCGTCGGTGGCAGAAGCAACATTCTGTCGGTGGAACCGACAGAATGCCTTCGGTAGGTGCCGGGGGCACCGACCCTTCCCACCTACCGCCTGAACCTCACTCGTAATTTTTGGGTTTTTCGATCCCTTTTTCGATTTCTTCTTCCATTTTTCGAACCATTCGACCCACCCACGATTTTGTTATCAAAATTCGATAAAGCATAAACAAAACACCTACTTCTACCATGAATTTGAAATCAAACACCAATTTCTACGATTTAAATGCAAACAATAAGTTTTGTTTCAAAACCCTAAATGCACATTTCGGAAATCTAAAGCTACCAATAAGAATTGGAAGTCCCTTACTTGGTTGTGGACGCCAAGGGTACAAACTAGCACTACAACTCAAGGTTGGATGGCTCAAGAGTCGAGGTTGGGCTGACTTGGATACGAAACGAGCGAGGGTTTGCAAGGTATCCGACAATGACGTTCTCCTTCGCTTCTACAATGAAGTATATACTTAGCTCCTAACTCGATGAAGCCTTCGGATGGAATGTGTTGGGATTTACTCGAGCTACCCGGCTGTTTTTTGATGAAGGATGGAGAAAACGAACAAGAATGAACAACCAAAGGTGGTGAAGTTGTAGCCCTCGTCGTGGCCGACAACTTTGCCTTCTTCGTCGAGGTTCAACTCGGCTTCGTTCGCTCACAAACTTGACGGAAATGGGTCGAAATCCTAGGGTGGAGAAGTGGCTGTCGTTTGGGGTTTTCTTAGAGAAGAAGAGGAAAGAATGAAATAAAAGAAATAAGATCCCTTTTTATAATAAAGCTGAGGGGCATACTTGTAATTTCCCCCCTATTTCTAGTTTCGATCGTAACTTAACTATTCGGACTCGGAAAACGACAAACGAATATACCATTTCGAATAATTTTTCGATTCGGATCTAATGGTGTCATCAAATCTTTTCGATTCTCGCTCTAACGAAATTCCACTGTTTTGGGTCCCACTTAACACGAAATTCGAGGATTCTATAACTTCTCTATCCGAATTCGAATTCGGACTTGCTTACAGGCTAATGTATATATTTTGATCCTTTTGAATCTAATGGCAAAGTTGATTTTCCTCGAAATTAATCATAACAAGATCCGAGTATTTTACTCTAAGTCTCTCCTTCGATATTTTCTTCCAAATCTCACCATTTAATTTCCTCGAGATATGAGTTGAAAATCCGGGGTGTTACACAAATCAAGATTGAAATAAGAAAAATATAAAAATGCATTTCTCTAGAATTTGATTAAGGTACACATCCTCAGAATGAACATCTGAAAAAAAAATTGAATAAATAATGTGAAAAAAATCTCAATAGGTACTATCATACTCATCCAATCCATAATTTAATCAAGATAATAATTACATCGAGTAAATGAAGAATATTGTAAATCTTCTATTGTGTAATTGATACAAAAATTAATTAAATAAATAAAATATGTCATGCAATGATGATTTATGTAAAGGTCTCACCCACATAACCCGGGGCATACATGCACTAGGTCATACACCCATATAACATGGGGTCTTCCGTAGGACATTTGTGGTATTTCTCCTTAGGGCACTTGGTTCCTTTTTGCTCAATCAAGGTTTTTACCAATCTGTTATGCCAATATAAAAATATTATTTTTCAAACCTCCATATTATCATGATCCATTCATCATTAACAAAAAAAAAAATTCTCATAAATGATATATAAAAGAAACATATAATTTTTCTTACATTAAAAAAAAAATGCACAAGAAACTTCAAAAACAAGATACCGTCATTATAACCAAAAAATCAAGAAAAAGTATATGTTTTTATCTATCTTATATTTTGGTCTAGAAATGAAATATGTTTTAGACTTTGATTAAATGAAGAACTTTTATATTTCATCCAAAAACAAACGACTTTAGCAGATAGAAGTTCTAGGGACTTTTCCGATGGTGTTTTTCTAACAATAATGATGTTTATCTAATTTCTCTGAAGTGGGGTGAGGTGAGCACAAATTTGAGATGAATTTATTTTTCTGATCCCCCAATAGTAGCCTAGGTTCCCAACAAATTTATGTGGTCTTGATCCTATAGTTTGCACCATTTATGTTAAAATACTCCCTACTTGATTATAATCATTGTTTATTGATTTTTGAATCACATGAAAACATCTTAGAATTTAATGTTATCAACTAATAGTATTAAAACACATGTCACATGTTGAATGAAAAAAAGAATTTTGTGCAATAAGAAAGTAACATGTGGCATTAAAAAGTTTTACAAACTCAAAATTATCAAATTTATGAGATAATAATTATCTAACCAACCAATTTTCCCTCCCACAATTCAACAATAATTTAAAATTTAAAAATAATATTGTGAGGCACCTTTTGAATTTTGAAATTTTTTTAAAAAATCCCTTAAGCATTGGACTTTACTTAAAAAGATAAAAATACCATTTTTTTTAATTTTCTTAACGTCTAGTCAATAAGACCATCAATATCATCAAATTATTTTTAAAATTTTATTATATAATTTATCATGATAAAATATAAGATTATTATAAAATAAACCATATAGAAAACAAAGAAGTCATAAAAAATATATGAATGACGAAATAATCCAAAAATGTCTTGTCTATTAAAATTTAAAAAATTTAATATTTTTTGTAAAATTATATTTTAAGTATCTTTTATGGTTTGACTGAAGTAAAAAATTTTACATTTGATTGCTTAAAAATACAAATTACTCAAATAGAAATGACGATTATGTCTCTAATATAAAGAAATTTCTATGTTCCAATTAAGTTATAATTTTTCAGATTCAATGATTTATCAAAAAAATGTAAAAGGATAAATATTTTTTTCATAGTGATATTTTCAAAGTTGCTAAATTATTATGAGATAAAATTACCTTTTTAGCCCTAAAGAGAAAAATATATTATAAGTGCAGAAAATGATAGAAATAAAGTCTATATCTATATGTTATGAACTATGTTTTACCAAACATACATTTATACGTATAATATTATATTTATACACTTCATTATTTTTCGGGACATTACAATCTACCCCCCTTAAAAGAAATTTCGCCATCGAAATTTAAAATATACTTACAAATACCTAATGTTTAAAATATTTTTATTTTCAAAATAAGAGTTAAAGCAATTAACACTCAGATTTATTTAGTTTGATAAGAACAAGGAAATCTTAAATTAATGTTCAAAAATAAGATTTAGATTTCAAAATCAACTTTAAAGATAATAAAATTTGTTAGAATTTTCATGTTTCCGTTGTACTCCTATAATTGTTACAAAAATATATAGAACATGTAATTTATTTTTCTCATCATTTTTTTCACAATTGACTTTTTATCTTTTCACGATACATGATAACGATCAACAAACATTACTATATATTAATATATTCAAATACATCAATTTGCATTAAAACTCACAATTTAGACAATACTTTCAACTTGAAAAAAAAAATAATACTTACTTATACACTATTTCCAAATTGAAGTTTGATTAAGATCAAATCAAGTAACTCAATGAAATCTAACATTATATCAAATATCAAATCGAAGTTAAATAAATAATTATAACTCTGATATTCATATCAACAAAAATCTAAACTACTCAACAAATAAATATTCAATGTAACACAAATCTAAATATATTAATCAACTGTAAAGAATTAAAATAACAAATATAGCATCCAATCCTCTCCTATTTAAATTGAAATCATCGTAAAATTTTATATTGTAAAATCAATTTTAAATCATCGACAATACACTAAGTTATAAATTATTTTAGAAATAGAAATTCAAATATATAATTTTTAAAAATAAAAACAACATTTACATCATGTTCTCTAATATCAAATTCTATTAGCCGCCCAGTATAATTTAATTCTTCCTAATAAAATTTTAAGTGATTACCTTCTTAAGCTTTTCAAATACCTAAATCACATTTATATTATCAAAATAATTTTTTTTTTTTGTTAAAATATTTATATCAAAATTAGAGTTCAAATATATACTAATATTTTTTTTTTCAAACATCAGGATTAACTAATCACGTACCCAATAAAATCAAAAATTAAATCACAAAATAAATAATTTTTTATCTAATTAAACTTGTCAAATTTTCAATAAAACACAATTATGATTTAACCTATAAATTTTAAAACATGTAAGTCATATTTATGAATAAATGTAATACAAATTTAGTTACATATAACTCAAAATTTAATAAAACACACAAAATCCTCGAATTAAAGAGAAACACTAAAATAAAATATAATATAATTTCAATAAAATTATTTATACTTTCTAAAATTCAAAATTAATTATTACAATTCTCTTTTAAATTTTTTTTCATCACAATTGATATATCAATACATGTTATTAATATTATAAATCTTTTAAATATTTAACCATACAATCTACATAATACCAATGACACTCAATTAATACAATACTTGTATGCTATTTTTATAATTTTGATACAAACTAAACATTTTTATTTTAACCTATTAAAAAATAAAATACATATCTGAATAATTTAGTAAAATACATCGGGCAAGGTGGAGGTCTCAAGATCGTCAAAGGAGCATTGATTTTCATAAATGGTGTCTAGATTGACAACTTATACAAATTAGTTAGAGAAACGGTGGTTGGAGATACAAACATGATGGGAGAACATGATGACTTTTCGATTCGATTATATCATCAGAATTTGGGTCATATGAATGAAGAAGGCATGGAGCAGTTGATAAACATAATTCAAGTTGAAAAGTTAGAAAGGAGCTCAACTTCTTTAGGTTTCAAGCCAATGTAGGCTTGGCAATTTGGCAATGGCATGTAGGCAATTTTCTATTAAGATGGAGATTATTAGGTTTGATGACATAAAATCACCATTCTTTTGTTTCTAAAGGTTAATGGACTTTTCCACTTATGTGGGACATTTTGGTATTTTTCTTGTCATTAACTTATGAGAAACAAAAGGGGATTTCTAGTTGGTAGTTATTGTCCATAAAAGGGATTTCTCTAAAAGGAGTTTTCTCTTTTGTTACAGAATGTGAGGAAGTATTGAGTGTATATATTTTTCTTTTCTTGTAAAATCTAAATGTCCAAGGTTCTTGAGGATGATCTTCACATTGTAGTCAAGAGCTTGTGACAACAAAAATAAGATTGATTTCTTTATTTGAATTCTTACTAGAGTTGGGTGTAGAGATTTTGTGAATTTTATCGAGAATTGGAGGTAAGTATAAAACTCCGTACTTGTAATTTTTTTCTTGAGTAATGGATTTCTACTTATCGGCTTGCCCGTGGATATAGTCTCATTGTGGGTGAATCATGTACATCTTGTGTTGTGATTATATTCATTTCTCTACTTTCTTTACTATTACTTGCATTTGCTTTGCAACACATTCTTGAGGTTTAATTGTTAGAATTGATTGTTTGGTTGTTAGAAAAGACTAATTTCAATAATCTGATTTTCGTGTATGGCTTGGTATCTAGCCACAACAAGTTTCAATGTTTTCTACATCTCAAAAAGAGTTTAGGAGTGGATATATATATGAGGACGGTTCAGCAGCCCTAAAGTTTGCCAAGTTTGGTGCCAAACATTTTTCAAACTATGGGTTAGAAGCTTTGGAATGAGCTGATTTTTTTTTAGGATGATCTCTAT
Source organism: Akebia trifoliata (assembly GCF_017979445.1). Lineage (NCBI taxonomy): Eukaryota > Viridiplantae > Streptophyta > Magnoliopsida > Ranunculales > Lardizabalaceae > Akebia > Akebia trifoliata. The sequence goes on from NC_141379.1 coordinate 10,290,723, forward strand.
GATGAGGAGATCATCCTCACCAAAAATCAGCCTATTCCAAAACTTCTAACCCCATCAAAAGTGATTTACAAAAATTGGATGATCCACGATTCTTCAAGTTGTAAACTAGGGTTAGAAGTTTCAAAATGAGTTGATTTTTTTGTGAGGATGATCTCTTCACCGTAGAGATCATCCTCACAAAAAATCAGCATATTCCAAAACTTCTAACCCCATCAAAAGTGATTTACAAAAAATGTTTGGCACAAAACTTGGCAAACTTTAGGCTGCGGAACTGCTCCCTATATATATATATATATATATAGATATATGGGGGTGGTTCAATGGACATATATAAAAACATATGTAAAAACAATGGTTTTTCAAAATATGGGTTAGAGGTTTTAGATTGAGCTGATTTTTTGCGAGGATGGTTACTATGATGTGAAGATCATCCTCACAAAAAATCAGCTCAATCTGAAACTTCTAAATCCATCAAAAGTGATTTACAAATTATTGACAAAAATTGACAAAAGATCGACGGTCCACATTCTAAATCATTTTTAATGGGGTTAGAAGTTTTAGATTGAACTGATTTTTTTTTACGTTTTTTTATTTTTGGATGATCTTCCCATCATAGAGATCATCCTCACAAAAAATCAGCTCAATCCGAAACTTCTAACTAATATTTTAAAATTTTATTAATGTTACATATGTTTTTTCATATGGCCCTTGATCCTGACCCTATGTATATATATATATATATATATATATATATATAAAGATTATCGAAGAACTGAAAAGAAATACAATTTTTTTCTTGGTTTAGAAGAAAATTTACAAAAGCTACAAAGATGATAGAGGCACATGTATCAAATTTTTCATGAATAAAATATTGCCCATGAACTAAACGTTGACTGTTTGCCTTGGTGGTGCATGTAATCTCTTATCAATTTGGATTCTTTCTCCTCTAAGGGAAACTTGAGATGTTGCACACAAATACCTCTTCTATGTGAATGTTACCTCAAGTATTTATCACGTGGCACTTCTTTTATTTTATTTTTTAACTTTTTCTTCATGTCAGTGCTAGCTAGCTAGCTAGAGTTGAACGGATTGGATCCTATCCAATATGAAGGATTTGGGCTCCGATAAGTATCGGATTTTCTAATCTATCAATCAGCTTTGTATCAACCATCTCCCGATCTGATAAATTAATGTAAAAAAAAAAAAAAATGATGTAAATTATATTATGTATTTTGTTAAAATAAATGAAGCTTATCAATGTATATTGTGTTCAAGTAATTGGATTTGATCCGATTAGTCCATTTCTCATGAACTTTCGGTTTGGATCCACTAATTATGGGCTTCACGTTAAAAAGTGGTATGATTGATGATTTCTAGGTATTGGGTTTAAACAATTTAAATTAGCTACTTAAAATCTAACGTTTTTCACGCACTAAATAGTAAGAATCATCCTAATTTTTAGGGTAAATATCTACCAACACATTTGAAGGTTGTGGTCGGGCTTGAATTGGATGTCCCCATCAAACATAGTATGAGTATGATAAGCGGCTGGTCAAAGTCACGTGACAGTGAGCCCCAATGGATGTTCCATGTTTTTATTGAGATCGAGTACACCGTCATCCCTTGCAGGTCCAACAAGTCTGAAACGAGTATTGGATCTCCTTTTGATCAAAAACAATTTCTTTTTGGCCAACTTATATAATATTGTGGACGAGGCTATTCTTAGTATTAATAATTGTGTAAATGATTTTCTGACACCCCTCTCTTACATACGCCCCATCATAAAATCGTAAGTCATTTGCCTTGAAATATGTATAATCATAAATCTTTTTCTTGTGTATTCTTAGGAAAATGATCTACGATTCTGTGATGGGGACGTAAGGAGGTGTATGTTAGAGAAGGGTGTCAGAAAATTACAACTCTTAATAATTTAATATTATTTGAATAATAAAAAATTCAACTAATAATAATCGGATACATATCACCTCAAAATTTAGGGGATCAAGATCTTGGCTGTAAAGATATATATCGGGGTAAATCAAAATGTGATACCTTGGGATGGAGTGTAACCTTAGTCGAGATATAACTTAGTCATATATATGACATGGCGAATTCGTGACCACTCGACAAGATGATCCATATCCCTTAGACAAGCGATTTTTTTTTTTTTTTTTTAATTTTATAATGGGAGTTCTGGACCCATATGCCCTTTATTAGCGAGGGCGAAGCAACTAGCCTGTTAGAGCACCATATCTCGTCTGAATCTCTCAAATATATGCAATACATACAAATCACACATACCAAGTAAGTAGGATAAATCTTCGTGGGTGGCCAATGAAAGGGCTTAAACTCCACGAATTGACAAACAATCTATGTTTGGGTGGCCACACATACCAAGTAAGTAGGATAAATCCTTTTTGTTAGATAGACTAATAATCTAGCTACATGAGTAATGTTATAAATCCACGAATTGAATAACAGTGGATCCTTGGTATCATGGGATTAATTTAGGAAGAAATACAACTGATGGAAACTACTAAATAAGGGTGCAAGAAAGTTAATTTTGTAAAAAATAAAAATAATTAAATAATAAATTAAAGATATCTTATTTGGATAATTCTTGATCTTGGGTGATTGATTGACTTTTTATAAACAATTAGGCAATAGAGACTCTTTGGCAAGTACCCCACTGATGCCAGTTACAAAAATAGAAATAGCAGCAAGGGTTGTGATATCTAATATGCACCGGACGTTAGGGTAAATACTTACAAACAAAAAAAAATCATACATTTCCTATAATATAGATAATTTTAAAATATAAAATACTTGTATTTCTTATATTATTTTAAATAGATTATTTAGAATGCATTAATAGATTTATCGAAAGATAATTTTTAATTAAAAGAATTTATTTAAATGTAGATTGTTTTTGCCAGTATCATTTGCTCATTGTCTTATATACTAGATCAAAAACTGGATCTAAATTTTGAGATCCAACAAAAGTCCAATACGAGTAGGATCTGATCTTCAAAGTGGATTGTTTAGAATTTGATCTGATCATGATTCATTTGATCCCAGATCAATTTTGATCCAGGTCAGGCTTGATGCCAGCCTTAGCAATAACCAAGCTAATGACACTGATCATGATGAGATTCTTGTTGACCGTCTGATGTCTCACTTAATCTATATTATGAAAATATTATAATAAGCTGATAGTGGGTATCGAGCACACAACCCATGGACTCTCACCGCTTATTGGATTCGAAATTGCCTTTGTGCCACACCCTTGAGATTAGTTATATCTTATTACATGTACAAATAAAAAAGAATTAGTTTGATTTGTAACGTAGATGCTATCAAAAATATAATTAAATCAATTTCAAAGATTCATTTACAAAATATTTACCATTGTGATGATGTGTTAGTCACCAGGAGATTCACATAAGTTTGAATTTTAGCAAATGTGTCTCTAGATATTACAATATTTGTTCGACCAAGATGTGGGTAGGCTGTGATTGCATTTGAATTTGATGGCCCATCAAACTTTGAAAATGTTTGAATCGTGGGCAAATTCATGTGGTAGTGGATCCGAAATGGTGCTCCACATTTTTAGAGGAAAGTCCATTGGATCAATTATTACAAAGCCTAAGCCCGGCTCTATGATATATGTAACTATATATTGGGAAGCGTTGGGAGGCCTTAAAGAGAGCCAAACATTGTGCCAAATATTTTTTAAAATAGGGGTTAAAAGTTTTGGAATGGGCTGATTTTTTTACAAGTTGAAGAATTGTGAACCGTCCGATTTTTATAAATAACTTTTGATGAGATTAAAAGTTTTGGAATGGGCTGATTTTTGGTGAGGATGATCTCCTCATCATAGAGAATCAATCTCACAAAAAATCAGCCCATTCTGAAACCTCTAACCCATATACATTGAAAAAATGTTTGGCACAATGTTTGGCTCTTTTTAGGGCCTCCAAACGCCACGCCTATATATTACGGATATATAAAACAACATAATAGGCCGGGTCAGGTTGGGCATTGTTAGAGTCTAGCCCGGGAAGATTTAATGGGCTATTTGAATCTGTCATACCTTTGCAAAAGTCATGATCAAGGTCATAAACCTTGTTTTTAACTGGACGAACCAAGTAAACAGGCCAAATTAGCATGTGAACTTATGCTCCAACACTAATGGATTTACAGTTGTTGCACCAACGACATATCTAAAATTTGTTTCAAGTTACCATTGTACCACATAGGTATTGAGGCAATCTTTATATTACTAGCCTAAACAAAATTGATTGACTCCAAAATAGATTTTATAAAATATACCCGAAAACAAACTGTACTTTGTTATTTAAGAAGTTAGCAATTAAGAGATATGGATGAAGAGATTCAATCAAGAACTTGGTTTAAAGCAAATTTGTAGCCCTTTGAGATAGCCAAATTATTATTTATTTGAGTAAGAACCTGAATTTCTATTATAAGTCTAAGCATATTGATATGCTCAGGCTTTTAGAAATCATTTTTATGTGTTAAAGAAAAAAAGAGATTTTGGGGATCCTTATGAAAGCTTAAAAAACGATTAAAAGAAAGAAAATATCAGCCCCCTTTAGTAGTGATTCTTCAAAGATCATTCCACTGTGATTCATTTGTTGCACTTTTTATTTCACATCCTCTAATTTTAGATAGAGAAAATTTGTATCCCACCTTTATTTCATATAGTAGAAATTCTGGATCAAATATCATGGTTTTTTTTCTTTCTTACTGAAGGATTTATCTAAATTTCCATAAAAACAAGCTTACGAAGTCGTAGAATAAGAGAATCATTATTGCTAATTCCAATCATTCGACAAAAGACTCGCCCATTTCGCCATATTAAGTTAACCAAGAAACAATAATTGACCCATCCATCAAACTCCAAAAACACTTCATGTGAAAATCCATTCCTTCAAACACCTGTATTTATTTATTTATTTAGTTTAGTATAGGAGCTCAATAAGCCAGACTACATTTGCTAACTCTTGACTTCTTATTTATTTTGATGTGAGACTACAAGCACTATTTATAGAAGGGACCTGGGAGGAGAAACTTAGGCAACTAATATCCCTAATCAATCTAGTTACAGTGTCCTTGATCACAGTATCCACAAAAATTGGGTGATGTTAACTTGACATTGCTTCGAGCCATGAATATAGTGCTAGAGGAAAGTATGGTGTAAAATTTCAGTTCCCAGAGATCATGGTTTAAAATATAGTATCGATTGAGTGTGGGTTTGGTAACACTTCTGAAGTCTAAATGAAGGTGGTCCACCTTTAAAATACAGACTTCAGAAGCTTTATTTCTATTTGTTTCATTTCAGATTTTAGAACCGAAATTTAAAAGTTTTGAACCAACAATGGGGGACGTTGGATGAAACTTCTGATGTCTGATTTCTAGTTTCCAAACATCGGATATTTCCAGACTTCAGTAGTGTTACCAAATATGCTTCGGCTTCTGAAAAAACCGATACCATGGTTTCACAACTCATCCGATACCGAGACATATCGCCTGAGTCATCTTGGTATCGTCCAACAACGAGACGGACGGACGGACAGACAAGTCAATGTATCGGACAAGATTTAAAACCCACGTTCATTTTTCTCCTTATTGAACAAGACTTCTCAAATGTATTGGAAAACTCGTCCGAGACGAGACATCAAAACGAATTATAAAACCATGACCAATAATACGGTATCAGCCAATACATTTGATGCAAACCGATGCATTTTGGTGCATTCCCAAAACATTCAATGTTTAGGAGTCAATGTTTCGTATCAATCTTGGCCTATACTGATACGTATTGATATTTTAAACCATGAGGGAGATTCCTTAGTACGTAAGTAAACTTTGGAAAATCATCATCTCTGAATGTAATTGCAATCAAGAAAACCACATACCCTATATAAGCTGTTATGATTAGACAATCAATATCTAGAAAAATGGACTTGAGACCAATAAAATTTGATCTTAACTTTCAGTAAATTTACACTCAAAAACATATTAAAAACTGCATTTACATACCATCCATCATATAAGTAACCATAATTATACCTTATTCAGATACTCCCCAAATATACAGAAAGCAAAAACAGTAAATGGAACATACCCAATTCAGTGATAGTGTCTAGACCAGCAATATCTCCCACCTCCTCCACCATATTCATCGTCTTCCTCAGCATCATCTCGACTGTTAATCCACCAAAGCAAATTCGAAAGTGAGTTCCCATCATCGAACCCATTTAAGCTCCTTACCTTCTCCAAAGCCCCGGCCTTATCATACATTCCTTCCATTGCATAGAGAAATCCTTTCCACCCTTCTCCAACCCCTTCTCTCCCCAAAGCTGGCAAAGTCCATTTCACCAATTCTCTTACAAACCCTATATCCGAAAACAAAACCTCGGTGATTGGCAACAATGGGAGGAGCTGAATTCCCAACCTACACTCCCTCCACTCAGGCGGAGCAAACCAGAGTCCACTATCCCTCTTGTTAGCCCATAAGACCCCCACCACTCTGTTCTCCCTACTAAAATCAGCCTCATACATTCCCTCTCCCTCTCTCACATGCCACCATGTTTGTGCCGATTGAATCTCCATTGCCGCCAATATCGATCCAATGGATACAAGATGGGTATCTCCATAACTTAAACCCATCAAAGCCGCTGAATAGTAAGCATTCACGGCCTCACTTGTGCTCTCCTGATTCCTCCCATCCGCAAATTCAGTCAGCCCACTAGCCCACGAATGCAATTTCCACAAATCAAAATTCCTAAGCCGTGGGTAATTCGAATTCGATCTCCTACCCATGTTCATGAAATCTGCCATCAGCGAATATGCCTGACGTCTATACTTCCTCCCCCACCCTGGGTTGATCTTTGCAAGCACAGCAATGCCATAAAGAAAATAACCGAGATGGTAATGGTGATCATTATACACCCCAAACCCGAAATCTGCCCCCGAATCCAATGAACCTTGTTGAGTGACAATTCCTCCCCATTTGGGATCAAACAAGAAACTATTCCCGTTGAAATTCCCATCCAGCCAAGGCTCAATCGACTCCCTTAAGAACTTCATGACTGCCGGAATCACCTCTGGAAAAGATACCTCTTCTGCTATCAATGCCAATCTAGCTGCTCTTGCAATCAACTTCGCATAGAAGTAAGACGAAGTAGTTGCTATCGATGTCGAATTCAAACCCTCAACATCTTTGGAAAGAGCGGAAATGATTTCCGGGTAGGATTCTTCATCAACCCCTCTATTTGAATGCCAAGTCACCGAAATTGGATTAGTTTTCAATACCCATGAGTCTCCTACAATTCCGACAAGATCTCCATCCATGCTTCTGTATTTAAATTCCTTCAAAACGGTGATGTCTCCATCGTTGGCCGCTAAAAGACGAATATGGAGAGGGTGGGCAAGCAAGAGCAGATCACCCCACCCTTTCTTCTCCCATTTGTACTCCAAACAAAAGGGCTTCGTGAAGGCTACATCACCAGAAACCGGGTAACAAGTGCTGAATCGATCGAGGATCGATTCGTAAGTTGGGTCAGAATCTGGCAAGATCGCAATCCTAATCACCCCATAAAATTCACTTGTAGTAATGTGGGATAAGTCGTGGGTCAGATTCATCGGAGAAGACGAATAGATTAACCATGTTTGGTTGTTGTTGAGTCGAATTGTGTGTTTTGTGAGAGAAGGGTTGGAGGAGAGAGACAATATGGCATGAATGGTTGAGATGGAAAGAGGGGTTGAGATTGTTACGGTGCATGTTAGAAAAGGGCTTCCCCTGACTAGGAAGAAGCGCAGATTAGGAGGGATGTCTAAGGTGACACTGAGATCACTGTAAGACGAGATGATGTGATCTTTTCTGACGTTATTGATGGTGTTTTGGATGGCTGAGATGGTGAGATCAGCTATGAAAATTTGGTAGATGAAGGCAGAGTTGGAGAAGCGAGATGGGTAGCAAAGAGTTAGGGATGAGAGAGATGATTTGATGAGATAAGGGTGGATGTATTCAGGTTGGTCTCCTTCTTTGAGAACAAAGTTTTGGAAGAAAGTGTTGGTGGGGAGAGGCGATGAGAGGAGATGAGGGGAGAAGAAACGTGATGGATCAGGGAGAACCGTTGATTGGGTCTTAGGGAAGAGGAAAGGAACGGTGGATGATTTAGGGGGAGGTGGAGGCATGGTTGGTGTGGTGGGTTCAGGAGGAGGAGGTGAGGAAGGAGAAGGAGAAGGAGAACAACTCCCTTGGTCTGAGGGTCTCCTACGTTTTCTAAAGCTTTTTTTGATGATGGTTTTGACTCTTCTTTTGAGTTTCTTCAACATTTTATATGTTTGACGTGATGAGGTGGAATGAGTTTTTGGTGAGAGAGGTTTGAATTAGTCTTGGATTTTTTTGGTGGATGTTGAAGAATGGTGACAGAGGGAGAGATTTATGAAGTACAAATAATGAAGAGTATGGAAAGGTTGGAGAAGATTGGATTGAAAGGGAAGTAGAGAAATAGGTTAATGGAGTCATTGGTACAGAAGGATTGTAAGATATTTAAAGGGTTTTGATTTTGAGGGAAAGATGATAAAATGGGGTTTGGAATGGTTGGGAAGCAAGGAATTTATAGAATAATTTTAATTTTGAAATTTGTATTTGAGAATATGGACTAAGGGATGTAATACATAAGTTTAGTTTGTACAATGGTTTGTAACTCTCACAACATTGAAATTAGGATGTAAATCTAATATTTGATTTATTGGTAAAGGGTTTGGAGTATTTTGCAAGCAAACGATATGGTTGAAAAGAAAGGAAGGGATCTAGTATTCATGTTTACTTTAGTATCTTCTCATTAGAATGAAAAAGGAAAAAGTACTTGATCTATTATAATAAAGGGATTTCTCTATAAATACCCATTTACTTTCTAGGCGATAACTTAATAATTCATTTAGTAAATTTATTTCTTTTTTAAGGCAAGAGTATCTTGAATATTTAGCAAAATGTTGAGAGCTAAGTTGTTCATATCAATTTATTTAAAGAATTATCCTAAGTTAGCAAGGAAAGTTATTTATTGCATCACCTTATGCTATTCAAAAACATGATATAGTGCCACAAGGTTGTAGAGGACAAAATTCTAAGAATTTTGAAAACAAAAATTCAAAAAAAAAAAATAAAAATTTATTATTATTATTTTTCATTGTTGGATTCTTATTTAAATTTGGATTTTCGATATGCGTCCATTTTCAACACCTTGGATCAAATTCATAAAAGATATTTTTTTTGTTTTGAAGATTTTAATATGAGCTTTTAATGAAATCTAGAAGACTATGATGTTAGATTTTTAATATGATAATCCTTATGGGCCCAAGGACCACCTTTAGTAAGATTTGAAATCTTACTTACTTAGTAAGGGTGGCCTGATTTTTAATCTATAAAACATAAATTGAGGTTATGGGGTTATCATTAGTTTTAAAGTTAGGAGTATCTCAAGTATTTAAAAAAAAATATAGAGGGTTTCAATAGTTCTTTAATGTAAATGTTCATTAAAATCAAACAAATGGCATATTTTAATTTGTTGGACAGCATTACATCTTTATTATATCACAAGAAATTTCAACTTTTAATTGCTATGCAGCACGTCTCCACTCATTCTATGGGATAGAGATTTGTTGTTTAAGTAATTAGAATGATATGATATCTTTCATCATAATTTTGGTGTCACTTGATTTCAAGATTAAGTCATATACTGACATGTGGCTGTTTTTTAGTAATGCACATACAACATGACAATAATGTTAAGATAACAAATCGTTCTGCATCACCAACTTTTGTAATCAAAAGTTTTGTTCTTGCTTGGTTTCAAGACTCCCTCCACTAGTCCACGCTTTCTTCAAGTTTCAACAACAACTCGATATTCAAGTTTTAGAAGAAGGCCACTGAAAACATCTCTCTCTGTCTCTTTCTCTCTCTCTCTAAATATTTTCTCGTCTTTGTTGCAAATGAAAGGTCTCTCTTATAGATTAAATAACGAAACAACAAAATTAATTTTCCTTTATTAGATGGCCAGATGAACGGAAAATATATTCTCTTTTTTTTCTCTTAACTTTTTTTCTTTTTTCAACTTGTTGTCAAAGAGAATATATTATTTATTTGTACTCATATAGTATGTAAACTAAGTAATTATATGATATTGATACTTGTGGGAATTCGGGTCTTTCCGGCTCAATTCATACCATAATTCTTGAATTTCTATGTGAATCAAGATCGAGGAAAGGAAGCTTTTCTCTATTTTTTTTTTTTTTCCAGCTTTATGTCAATCACAATTCAAAAGAGATATGATTGATGTATTTTTTCCAAAATTTTAAATATGCCATCGAAATATTTTAAAAAATTGAAATATTACTACGACATTATCACATAATTTCTTTTTTTCTTTTAATATTTCGGTCAAAATCGACCATTCATCAAAATAAACAGTGATTTCCACCGAAATATATACAAATAAACAATGTATACTATGTTTCATTTCAATGCCTGTGGAAATTGAGATATTTCAACTAAATATGTTTATTTTGACTACCTTATGACCTGCCCATATCCCATCATTTTCTCTGTCCTCTTTTCTTCTTACAACATATAACCAAAGAAAAAGAAACTCTAGTTTACATTGTGCTCACCCGTCTCCCATATTGACAAACCTTAAAAAATTGGGGAAAAAAAACCCTAAAAACTCATTAGATCAATTAGGGAAGAATCATCCATTTCCAACCAATCTATATTAATTTCTCATCTTCAAAACCCTAATCCCCTATCAAAAATTTCTATAGCCACTTTCCCTATGATTGCTTATGACAGACTTGGAGAAAAATGACATCCAAGCGATCAATTTTTCGAAAAGGTATGTTGTCCATCCCTTTAATTGCGACAAATATCTATTATTTGTTCGCCATCTAGATATTACTGATGCTAATGCGAAATGTTGATGTCATAAGGCTCATTTTGAATAAATAAAATTTACCTTACTCAAAGGGTAAGTAAGTGGTCGAACCACAAGGATAAGGGCGAAACTCTAATTCAAATTACAAAAGAATCGAACCAAGATTAAAATAGTTTGTTGTTGTTTGAATATCAAAAATAGAAATTAAAAAAAGCTAGAAAATAAGATTGAAACAAGATACAGAAACCCATTGGAGACACTACAAAATATGAGGTATTTAGAGGCAGCTTTAAACTACCATCAATTTCGACTAAACCGCCTCCAATATATATAAGGGTTGTTTAGTCAAAACGCCCACTATAGTGGCATCACTAATTACTTTTAGTGGCCAATTAAGGGTGGTTTTAAAATCGCCTTTAAATAATGTGATTTAAGGGCATTTTTTATATTTTTAGAGGCTGTTTGAAAATCACCTCTAATAATAATAATTTAATGGCGGTTTAAAAATCGCTTCTAAAAAATATGATTTAAGGGCTATTTTTATATTGTTAGTGGTTGATTGAAAATCACCTCTAATAATAGTAATTTAATGGCAGTTTTAAAACCACTTCTAAATAATGTGATTTGAGGGTGGTCTTTATATTTTTAGAGACTAATTGAAAATCGCCTCTAATAATAACAATTTAAGGGTGATTTTAAAATCGCATCTACTTATTAGTATTTAAGGACGGTTTTTATATTTTAGAGGCAGTTTGAAAAGTGCCCCTAATAGAAAAGTTAGTTTTAAAAAAAAAAACTACATTAGAAGCAATTCAAAATCGCCTCTAATGTTGTAAAAAAAAAAATTTAATAAAATATTCATTCAAAAATAAAACCTGCAATTATATAAAGAAAAATAGCTACTATTGTCACCCCACATTTCACTTATCACATGTTTATAAAAAGATGCCACAACTTGTAAATGTGTTGTGTGGAGGTCAGCGCCACATAAACTTCAATCTACCAAAAATGCATCTGCAAAATCCAAAAATAAAGTACGCATTCATGAATATTTTCACTATAAAAAAAGAGTCAACTCTATGAATTATAAACAAAATAAGTAACTTAAACATTGATCGATAGTATTTTAAAACCTAATAATTTGTACATGAATATCATCTCTTCTAGTCCATCCATTCTACCTTTGTTGCATTTCAAGTTGTTAAGTGGATTGTTCATGCATTAAAAAATACTCAGTGAATTCATTACTACATTACCTATAGTTATAAAAACAAATTTGGTAATGGTAATTTAATTTTTTTTAAGAAAAAAAAATCAAAAAAACAAACTACAGGTCACCTTGTAGATTTGCACTCTAAAGATTAGCTCCATCTAAATTCACTCCATGAAGATTTGCACCAGTAAATTCACACTTTCCCTAAGAAAAAAATAAACATTAAGGAAGAACAAAATCCATAGTGGGTATAACCTTACAAGTTACAACTTAGAACAAATAATGGTACCATAATGAAATTCACTACCTGAAAACCACAACAGTTGATGAACCCATGTGCCAAAGTTTGGTAATTCCTTACTATTAGCAAAGCACAAGGTACTAGCTAATGGTGAAAAAAACTCTCACATTCAGTTGCTAGGACTCATCAATTCAACAGATCTTTTGGTTACACAACGTTCTTTAGTGTTAGAAATATTGTATTATTTCAACTCCAGCTAACTTGAGAAACTTTAAGAGAATATCAATCTTCTCGATACCAAAAATGTTACTTGCAAGAAATGATTGAGATGGGGGGGGGGGGAGAAAAAAAAAAGCACTCTCACATTAAATTACCAATTTGGAAAATTTAAATGTTTTTCTATGGTTTCTTCTCAAACTTAACCAATAACATAAATGTATATGATGTATTTCCTTTAGATTCATAAGATGAAATGAGTATAGAAATTTCTAATGACATGACATGGAAAAAAGATATATATGAATTTATATTACCATAGTTGGAGCTTGATCAGGAACTGCAAATCCCACTTTAAGAAGTCTTGATCCGACATTGACAACCTCTGCCTTCATTGCTTCCTAAGAAAAAAAGAAAGCAATTGCCTTCAAGATTTTTCTATTTTGTTTGTAAGACCCTAAATTGGTTTGAGTTAATGTTTATCTACGAATATGATTATTGGGCTACAAGCTTATTTGGAATAAAAATAAAAAACTACATGAATGATAACAGAGAAAATGACCTACCAAAACAGAGAAGTTTCTTAGCAAACGATAATGATGTATTAACTCACTTGTGTGAACCAAAACAAATGAAATGGTTGTTTAGATCATAATCACAAAAAAGCATTTTAAAAATATATATATAATTCTTAGGTCTATTAAGAACAATAATAAGATTCTACTTAATCAATGGGTTATCCAATATATCATGCATGAAACACTCTTGTCACGTCAATTTTTCCTCGCAAATATTTTACATATGCACCCAACCAAAAGAAGCAACATGTGGTGCTAACAGGACCCAATAAAACATGACACATGTCAAAGGCAAAAAGGGAAGAATCTTAGCCTGGTTGGACATGTTCAGCCTCTACCAATTCCCATGCAGGTATGGACAGATATTTCAATGGATTTTGTGGAAGGACTTCCTAATTCCAAAGGGAAGTCAACCATTTTTGTGGTGGTAGATAGACTCTCAAAGTTTGCTCACTTCATTCCCATCTCTCATCATTATACAACTGCCACCATAACTCAAATATTTTTTGAGAACATATTCAAGTTATATGGAATGCCCCAAATTCTTAATTGTAACTATGAAACAAGAGGGGATTAACTGGTGAGTACCTTTCTCCCAGCAGGTTGTTGTAATGAATGTATAACATCTGCTACCTGCAATGAAGAAATATATCTTTTAGATAGGCAGGCATCATGACAGAACCACAATTATTAAGAATGTTGATGGCGAAGGAAATTAAGATGAGAATTGAAAGAGTTTCAAAAAATTTGGAGAAAATTAAAATATATCCAGGTGAAAGCCTCATCATATACATATCTTATCACTGTAAATATGATTGAAAATTTTAAAGCCACGCACTAATACAAGCAATATTGAGACCCCTTATCAGTTAGGACTCGTTAAGAAATACTATTCATTAAGGTCTCTAATCTTAATATACATAATCATTTTATTAGGATAGAAAATTTGAATACATTTCTACACCTAAATTAACCACAGCATCTGCTAAGCATTTGGCTTCCTAGTTTTTTTTATTCAGAAAAAATGATAATTTTGTCAAGGGGAAACCAAAAAAAATTACTAGGGAAAAGAACAGTGAGAAAAATTCACTGAAAAAACAAAGCCAAACAATGCTGCGAACCGTGAAGTCATCGTTTCAAAAGGAAAAAAAAAAGTATATTATGGGAGGTTGATATAGCAATCAGTACTCTACTTACGATTGAGCAATTTGCTTCCCTCATCCACTCCAAGTTGTGTGGATCAACAATCAAATTAGCTACAAGTTGCATGGATCAACGTCCTATGTGTAGACACCCCATTTTTGCACTCGCCTGATTAATTAACTCGTCAACCCGATCGCAATGATTCCCAATGATGGATGTGTATTCCATTGTTTTATTTTGTTACCAGATGTGTTTCAGAAATCCGGATGAGGTATCTCGAACTGATAAAACCTTAGAAACCACGCTACGTTAGGAAAATACGACTACAGAAACATAGAAATCGTCATCTTGCAGACCCAAAAAGAAGCTTCACGATAAAAATTACAAAAAATTGACCAAATTACCAAAATACCCCTAACCTCAAAACAACCCTAGAGTCTACATTACGCTTAGGAAAATCCTTTTAAATACATAAAATAACAAATCGAAACCAAATAAATCATTTTGCCAATTTTCACAGAATTTGAAAAAATTACAAAAATGCCCCTCATAAAGTTCACAACCATTTCACACAAAAAATTTTCATAAATGACACAAACTAATATTTCCATTGAATTCCTTATGAAAAATCGATTCTAAAAACATCCTAGAACACTAAAAACCGACTTAAAACATGAAAAGTCCTCTCCGAGGGCAAAACGGTAATTTCACAATTTTCATAATTAAAAATTTCGAAATTAATAAATAAAACATTAAATAATTAAAGTAAAACATTAATGAAATTAATTTAAAAGTTTGAACTAAAAAAATCGATCAATCGGGCTCTTATGAAAAATTGTTGAGGGTTCGTGAGATATTTCTTTAAGGACCCCTCCATTTGGGGGTCCAAAGAATTAAAGATATAATAGAGGAGGGTTCTCCAAAAATTTAAAGCCAATCAACCAAGACTAAGGTCAAGGTATTAAAGTCAAACAAGTGAGACTAAAGTCAAAATTAAAGTCAATCAAGCAAGACTGAAGTCAAGATATTAAAAGCCAATCAATTAAGACTAAAGTCAAAATATTAAAAGTCAATCAAATAAGACCAAAAGTCAAAACCCTAATAGAGTTCTAATTAAATAATAACTTTATCTAATAGAGTTCTAATTAAAACACAACTCTACCTAAAATAATTCTAATTAAAACACAACTCTACCTAAAACAATTCCAACTAAAACACAACTCTAACTAAAAGAACTCTAATTAAACACTAACTCTATATAAATCAACCCTTAAAAAAATCTATAAATAGGAGTCCTCACACCCTATTTTCGTATCAAATCATAAACCCTAAGAGAAGTAGGTCAAAAAGCCCCCTAGCCTCCCATAAACCTTAGTTTTGGAGCCCTTACTCCTTACCTAACATCCCTCCTTCGATTTTAGCCTAGAAAACACCTAAAAGCCCTCCAAAAACATCCCAAAATCCATTAACAAACTCGAAGAATTTAGATCCAAGAAAGGAGATATATCTCGCCTCGGAGATCGAAAATCAAATCCGGAGACAGAACGAAGCAAGGGAGTACGGTACAAGAAGCTATTTTTGTCGGATCTGAGGGAATAAAGTTTGCTATCGAAAAGGTATAACCTTTTTTATTTATTTATTTTTATTTATTATCATCTAGGTTGTTAGCAATGTAATTTATTTGGGAAGTTAGTAGAGACCGGCTTTGGCCGGGCGGGGTTGGTGCCTAACACCTTCCAACCCCATAACATGATCCCCGAATTCAGCTTTGTTGGTTCTAAATTAGTTTTTTATTCGTTTAGAGTCATTGATCGGTTCGTAGACCGTAATAACTAGGTGGCGACTCCCAAACCTCAAGGGTCAAAAGCAGATCCGTGCACCCCGCGGATCGAGGGCGCTTTCACTATAAGAGCTTATCATTATCATATCCTCCCAAGATATTCATATTTCCAATAATCAGGCATGGAGGAACCCAGTCTCCTATCTAGAACGACACAAAGACTTGGGAAAGAAATAACAACAAAGTAGATAAACACATGCCCGAAAGAAGCAAAGTTTGATTACTTACTAGAAGTTTGAGAAACAAGAATGGACCTACCACACCCATAGAATAGGACACATGTATTAGGAGTGAAGAAAGGAATAAAAAAATCAGAAGCAATAGGATTATTAGGTATATCGCATCCATAAAATGAAATGCATGAATTGAGAGCAAAAAAAGGGAAAATTAAAATAAATTGGATTATTAGGCCAAGTTAAGTTCCTACTGTACCTTCCCAATGGTGGTAAGCCCCCAACATCAGTTTCCTTCTAGTTCCCCTTGCTTGAGACAAGTTTTGTTGATAACATAATTCAGAACTAAGCATGCATTCCCATAGAATTCAAAATTTGGATTGTCATGTCAACCCCCAATCGATGTTTTCTTCAGTCCCATTTGACTTAACAAAACAATTCCACTGACCTTTTGAAAATAACAAAAATCATAAATCTTAGTTATTCGATTTGAAAATTTCTATTAGAGCATTGTGTTAAAATTCAACACCAACCCAATTGGAAAAAGTCCAGACTTATTAGTCAAGCCCAATTTCTAGAATCTTCATAGAGAAGATTCTAGATATTTTTAGAGCCTAATTTCTAGAATCTTCTTAGATAAAACTCTAGATATTTTTAGATAAAAGAAAGTAGAAAACTCTAGAATAGTAGATATTTTGGTGGAAAGATCTAGATGACAAATTGTAACCACTAGATTAAAAATGTGTTAGCACAATCCTAACCATTGGTTAAGGAGGTGCTTCTAGTATAAATAGGGGTGAGTTGTCTCATTTTGTAACAACTTATGAGAAAAATTAAGTAGTAGTAAAACAATAAGTAAGAGGTCTTGAGAGGTTGTAGAAAGTTTAAGTGTATAAGTTCCATATTTTGTCAATCTCGAGACACATGTTGAGTGTCGGATCGATTTACCATTGAAGACATATGAAGACTCCGTTAAAGCTGCTCAACCGTACATACCTCGACAAAAAGCTTCCATGTGTGTGCACAAAGCCTAAGAGGTAATGAGACTACCTAATACCATTTTCCAACACTTAGATGATTGATAGGTCGACCCGTTGTAACTAGGAAAACTCTTTCCTCGATCCGTTCGCTCATCGGACCTTTTGGGAATCGAATATGGACATAGAGGGGACATTAAAGATTTGACCACCCTAAAATCATTTTCTGTCCTTGGTGTTTTATAGGTGTTATTATATAGGTAAAATCTAGTACACCTTCGAACCGTTTCGACATCGGACTTCCCGAAAGTTCGTTTTGACCAAAAATGATAAAAAAGGGTATTTTGGTCATTTTACCCATTTTTATCATGACCCACCCCTTGGTGGCAGTTTGGGTATATTCTAAATAGTAATATCTATCAGCTCCCCGAACAGCATACAAAACGGAGCTATCGTTGGAAAGTTATAGTCAAAACACTCTGTGGGGGCATTTTGGTAATTTACTGATGTGCCTCACTTGTGGCTGATGGTGCCACCCACAGTCCTGACGGTGCTACCGACAGCAAGCGCTCGAACGGTCATATTTATAACCGTTGAGCCACGAATTTGCTCTCTTCTCATATATAACAACTCTAACTCATTCATTTGGGTTGGTTGAAGCTTGAGAGAAGTAAATCCTTCATTTCTACATACTTTTAACCCTCTCTCTAGCCATGGAAGGGCTCAAACTTCATTGAAAATCCTTTTGACCCTTTGCCCTTCCTTTGGATCAATCCTAGAGAAGATTGCCTTTCCTCTCTCCACATTTTGAGAGTCTTCTCTACTTTAATGAGAGTCTAACTTAGGTGAACCCTTCAACATTCCTAGACTTCTCATTTGATCCCTCTCCGTCCATCAAACGTCACATTGGTACATTCATGGAGAAAGGAGGAAAAAGGAGATGATGGTAGGAGTAATTACAAGTAGCCGACGAACTCGAAAGCTTGATTGGAAGATCCAACCGTCGAGACGTACTTGTAAGCTCAATGACTCGAAGAACTCAAGATCTCCATTGACAAATCTTATGAAGTTGAGTGAGTCTTTGATTTTGTTTTTAATTTTAAAAACATATGT
This sequence comes from Akebia trifoliata, assembly GCF_017979445.1. Classification (NCBI taxonomy): domain Eukaryota; kingdom Viridiplantae; phylum Streptophyta; class Magnoliopsida; order Ranunculales; family Lardizabalaceae; genus Akebia; species Akebia trifoliata. The sequence continues at coordinate 10,309,178 of NC_141379.1, forward strand.
ATGTGGTTACTTGGTTCAGCCCTCAAAAACCAAGCTCTTGATTAGAATCGAGGATTCTTGACAAGAGTAGAGGTTTGTGAGTTTCCGAGGAACAAAACTCACAATTTTGAGAGAATGCGTTCTCTCGATCTTAAGGTTTTAGAATTTAGCCTATGTATAAAAATTCTATGTAAAAGGTTTGAGGTGAACCATAAACCCCTTTGATAGTGAACACCAAGTTCCTAGGTAGGAATCTTGGGAGTGGATGTAGGCACGTTGCCGAACCACTATAAAATGCTTGTCTCGTGTTTGTGAAAATACTTCTATTAGTTTATACTTAGATGAATGTATGCTATGAATGAATACTATGCTAAGTATGTCATACGATGAATGTTTATATTCTAAGAAAATTTCAATTGCATTACAAACTAGAGACTTGCCATAAGAATGGATGTAAGCACATTGTCGATCCATTAGATGACGTATGTTTTGTGCATGTGTTTATAATTCCGCAATTTACACTTGAATGTCATGCGATGTCATAAAATGCCGAATAGGTAAATCGTATATGAATGTGTCATTGAATGACATGATTAAATGAATGATTAAATTTCAAGTGTATTTTCATTAAATGCATCTTAGAGACATAAGTGCCAAATCGAGGCTAGGTGAATGACTTAGAACACATAGTCAAATTATCAATCTAAGTTAAAATTGGATAAATCGAAAGAAATTTTAATTATCCTATTCACCCCCCCTCTAGGACTAGATATGGTACGAAGCACGTATTTTCAAAGTGTTTGTAAAAGTTGTATTTTTTTCTTAATAGAGTATTATTATCTTCTTCAACTTATGAGTGGTATTTTTATTGAGGGTATAATACAAGTAATTTGTTTACTTGTTTATATTTAATATTTGTGCATTTAGAGTTGAGTAGTCTAAATTTTTTTCAACAATTGGTATCAGAGCGAGGTTGTCAAGGATCGATTTTGGTGGAGTTATCTTGAGTCATGATGAGTTTACTACTCTGTAGGATCATTAGTCAAGCTCGTTCCGTAGAGTCGAAATTTTGTCGGCATAATGGGTGATCTTCAAGTAGTTGGAAGAATCAAGAAGCTCAACAACCAAAACTACAACACGTGGGCAACATGCATGGAATCTTACCTACAAGGTCAAGATCTTTGGGAGATTGTCGAAGGTAGTGAAATTACACAACTAGTAGCAAAAGATGCCAATAGCATCTTGCAAAAATGGAAGATTAAAGCAGCCAAGGCAATGTTTGCTTTAAATATCACAATTGAAGAAGAAATGTTGGAGCACATTCGGGATGTCAAAACACTGAAAAGAGTATGGGATACTTTCGCTACACTCTTTTCAAAGAAGAACGATATAAAGTTGTAACTTTTCGAGAACAAGCTACTATCAATAGCGCAACACGATATGATGATCGCTCAATATTTTCACAAGGTAAAGTCGATATGCTGCGAAATTTCAGAGTTAGATCCGAATGCTGTTATTGGGGAAACCAAGATAAAAAGAATAATTATCCATGATTTGCAACCCGAATACCAAGGCTTTGTTGTTGTAGTACAAGGATAGCCGACACAACCATCACTTGTTGAGTTCAAAAATTCATTTGTTGGTCAAGAAGCTTTAGCTATGCAAATGGGAGGAGTCTCATTGAAGGGTAAAGAGGAAGCACTTTGCACAAATAAAAGCAAAGGCAACTTCAAGCAGCATGTCAGAGGCAGATCTAAAATGAATGGTAATAAGGCAAAATGTAATCAAAGAGAGGGAGGCTCTCGTCTAGGGGGAACTTCAAAGAATCGTGGTAATAGTAGAAGGTTCGATGGAGATTGCTACAATTGCAGGAAGAAGGGCCACATGACGAAAGACTGCTGGTCTAAGAAAAAATATGCTGAAGGTAATGCTGCTACTTCCAATTCTAAGGAGAAAATCAAAGATGAATGGGATGTTGAAGCATCGTTTGTAAAGAAAGAAAAAGTAGCTCTTACAACTACATCTAAACAGATTGACTACAAGAATGACTGGATCATAGACTCAGGGTGCTCAAATCATATGATAAGTAATAAACAGAAGTTGCAAAACTTGTTTGAATACAAGGGAAGTCATGTGGTGGTGACGGCTAACAACTCAAGGTTACCGATAGCTCACATTGGTAAGACGATAATCACACTTCGTTATAATTCTACCAGGTGCCACTTCAAGATGTCTACCATGTTCCAGGAATGAAGAAAAATTTACTATCCGTGGCTCAACTAACATCATCAGGCTACTAAGTCTTGTTCGGTCCCTAAGATGTGAAGGTGTGTCATAACCTCAAAATCTCAGAAAAGCCAACGATGGAGGGACGACAATTGGAGTTAGTTTACGTAATGTCAGCAGAGTCTGCATATGTAAACAAGACAAGAAGGAATGAGACAGTAGATTTGTGGCACATGCGATTGAGTCATGTTAGCTATTCCAAGCTAAGTGTGATGGTAAAGAAGTCGATGCTTAAGGGACTTCCTCAACTTGACTTGAGAACAAACACGGTCTACGCAGGATGCTAGTATGGTAAAGCACATCAATTGCCATATGAGAAATCGAAGTTTAAAGCAAAGGAACTATTCACTCTGATGTGTTTAGACCAGTCAAGCAACCATTAGTTGGCGGAATGCGGTACATGGTGACCTTCATTGATGACTTCTCTAGGTATGTGTGGGTTTTCTTTATAAAAGAAAAATCTAAAACTTTTTCAAAGTTTAAAGAATTCAAAGAGATAGTTGAAGGAGAAGTAAGAAAGAAGATCCGTTGCTTACGCACAGACAACAAAGGAGAATATAGCTCGAACGACTCTCTTTATACCTACGAGAATGCAAAATACGTCGTTAGTATACATGTGCCGATACACTACAATAGAATGGTGTAGTAGAAAGAAAGAATCGGCATCTTATAGAAATTTGTTGGAGTATGCTACATGCAAAGAATGTACCTAGAAGGTTTTGAGCCGAAACTATGAGAACAGCAGCCCCATGTGATCAACAAACTTTCTCAACCAAGGTTTGAGTTTGTTTTACCCTTTGAGAAACTATGAGACATAAAGCCTACACTTAGCTACTTTTAAGTATTTGGATGTGTATGCTATGTATTTGATCATGTTCATTTACGTAATAAGTTTGACAAGAAAGCAATTAGATGTATCTTTGTGGGATACGATAGTCAGAGAAAGGGGTAGAGATGTTGTAATCCTACAAATGGAAGATGTTATACATCACGAGATGTGGTATTCGATGAAGCATCCTCTTGGTGGTCCTTAGGAAAAGAAATGTTGTTAGACTCAAAAGAATTCAAAAAAAAAAACTGCAACAAAAGATGGAGAAGCACACTATTAAAATCCAACCAAGTTCAGATGAAGTTGGAGATTCGCATAACAGTGATAGTAATCAAAACTTGGCCCAAAATCCTTGGAAAACTGGTGTGTATCAACAAGAAGATCATCCTGAAGAAACGGAAGTATCAACTCCACAATCATCACTAAGAAGGTCAAACAAAATTCGCAAACCAAATCTCAAATATGCCAACGCAGCCATAACTGAATAAGTAATTGCTATAGAACTCGAGACATTTAAAGAAGCATCACAAAGCTCTGAGTGGATCAAAGCTATGGAAGAAGAAGTCACAGCGCTAAGGCAAAATTAGACCTAGGATCTGGTGCAAAAGCCAAAAGATGTGAAACCCATATCCTGCAAATGAGTTTACAAGATAAAGCGTCGTCCAGATGGATCGATCGAAAGTTACAAGGCTAGACTGGAGACTCGAGGGTTTTCTCAACAATATGGGCTAGACTATGATGAAACGTTTAGTCCGGTGGTGAAACGCATAACTGTACGAGTCCTACTAGCACTTGCAGCCAACAAAGACTGGAACTTGTGGCAGATAGATGTAAGGAATGTTTTTCTATATAGGGAGTTAGATTAAGAAATTTATATGATTCAGCCAATGGATTTTCAGAACCAAGATCATCTTGAGTATGTGTGTAAGCTGTGAAAGGCACTCTACGGATTAAAACAAGCACCAAGGGCATGGTACGGTAAGATTGTTGAATTTCTTACCCAAGGTGGCTATTCAGTAACACTTGCAGATTCTAGCTTGTTTGTTAAAGCTAATGAAGGAAAGTTAGCTATCGTGTTTGTGTGCGTGGATGATTCAATCATAACGGGTGATGATAAGGCAGAAATCCTTCGAACAAAGGAGAATCTATCTGTTCATTTCCAGATGAAGGAACTTGGACAACTCAAGCACTTCCTTGGTCTAGAAGTTGATCATACACAAGAAATAATATTTCTCTATTAGTAAAAATATTCTAAAGATTTAATGAAGAAATTTGGAATGCTCGAATGCAAACTGATCTCAACACCGATGGAACCAAATGCTAAGATGTGTGCACATGAAAGAAAAGACTTGGAAGATGCAACGATGTATCGACAATTGGTAGGTAGTCTTATCTACTTGACTTTGACTCGACCTGACATTTCTTATGCAATTGGTGTGATGAGTCAGTACATGCAAAATCCAAAGAAGCCACATTTGGAAGCAGTCCGACGAATACTGAGACACGTGAATGGTACAATTGATTATGGTATTTTGTACAAGAAAGGTGAAGACTGCAAGCTAATTGATTATTGTGATGCTGATTATGCAGGAGATCACAACACTCGTCGATCAAGTACTGGGTATATGTTTACTCTTGGATCGTGAGTGATTTCTTGGTGTAACAAGAGACAACCGACTGTGTCTTTTTCAATAACAGAAGTAGAATATCTAGCAGCAGCAACAACAACTCAAGAAAGTATGTGGCTAATACAACTGATGAACGATCTACATCAATCAGTAAATTATGCGGTTCCATTAAACTGTGATAACCAATCAGCAATTCGTTTGGCAGAGAATCCAATTTTTCACGAGAGAACTAAACATGTGGAAGTGCATTATCACTTCATTAGAGAGAAAATTCTTCAAGAAGATATAGAAATGAGGCAAATCAAAACAGATGATCAAGTTGTAGACTTACTCACAAAAGGATTGAGTACTGGCAAGTTTGAAAACTTTCGTCGACAACTCAGCATGGTGCAAAGAGTAAGAACTGGTGTTGAGGGAGAGTGTTAAAATTTAACACCAGTCCAATTGGAAAAAGTCCAAACTTATTAGTCAAGCCCAATTTCTAGAATCTTCATAGAGAAAACTCTAGATATTTTTAGAGCCCAATTTCTAAAATCTTCCTAGAGAAAACTCTAGATGTTTTTAGATAAAAGAAAAGTAGAAAATTGTAAAATAGTAGATACTAAATGACAAATTGTAACCACTAGATTAAAAATGTGTTAGCACAATCCTAGCCATTGGTTAAGGAAGTGCTTCTAGTATAAATAGGAGTGAGTTGCCTCATTTTGTAACAAGTTGTGAGAAAAATTAGTAGTAATAAAACAATAAGTAAGAGGTCTTGAGAGGTTGTAGAAAGTGTGAGTATTTGTAAAAGTTGTATTTTTTTCTTAATAGAGTGTTATTATCTTCTTCAACTTGTGAGTGATAGTTTTAGTGAGGGTATAGTACATGTAATTTGTTTACTTGTTTATATCTAATATTTGTGCATTTAGAGTTGAGTAGTCTAAATTTTTCTCAACAATTGGTATCAGAGCTCACCTAGATGTTAAAAGAAATGTCTAGAAAAATAGGAAAAAATATATATTAAAAGGGTGTAAATGTATAGAAAAACAGGAAAAAATATATATTAAAAGGGTGTAAATGTGATAAAGAGCATGCCTTTTATTCAACTTATCCCTTCTCATTTTTTCCCTACATGTTTTGGATCCAAATGCATTGCATGTTTCAGACCTCACCCTACAATAGAAATTCAACACAAATTTTGATATTGCAAGGAGAGGGATAAAAGTGCAAAATTTTTGTGCCGAAAGCCAATGACTCAATCCAAGTACTTGAATGGTCAATGTGCCGAACTTCTGACTAAGTAGCTAAATAGAATGAAAGAGCTACATACTATTTTCGAAAAGCTATTTTTTTAGGCCATCTGAATTCCTAAGGGAAGCGTCAACTTCCACACTAAGAGTAGATAAAGAAATCATAAGGAAGAAAATTTTTCAAAATTTCATAAGAACTCATAAATAGAATATCGCCACTCCATGGATGGCATGCTTGAATGATATCGGCTACTCTAGGGTACATCCTTTCGATAAGATCTAATAAACAATAGCAATGCTATTTAAATACAACCTCAAACTCAATGAGACAAAGAGTGCAAAAAAAGATTAGGGGGACAAAGATCATAGCTTTCTCCTTGTCTAGCTAATAAGACAGATATAGCTTATTACAACAGAAAAAAAGATCAGTATTAACCTACTAGAGTCCAATAGATTTTTGTGCAATCAAGGAGCTACATGTTATGAATATTTAAGCCAAATTTTCTTAGGAACACGACCCATGTCACTGAGTGCCAAGAAAATATGTTTACGAGGTAGAAGGAACAAAACTTGAATTGCAAATGCATTTTAAAACAGAAAAAGACGAAGAAGAATAAGAACCAAAGTTGACCTCAATAACATATGAAGTAGAAAGTGTAGCTTTCAATTTGTTCTTTTTCAATACAATCCTTGAAACTAAAATTACATAATGGCTTAATAAAACAAATTTATTATAAATTAACAAAACTATTTTCTATCATATTTGTGCATGTGTGAGTTGTTGATCATAGGAAATATGATGCTAGTGTAAGGGAAAGAGACAATACAAGAAGTTTGTATCCATATGTAAAATCAGTACACGACCGTAATGCACGATGATGCCTAAGTGTTATCTTTTGTATCTCCTTCTCATCCTGTTTAAATCATAGATCACCCGACAAAGTCAGTAATGTATGAGCATTGGAGAAATTAATAACAATGAAAACTCCATTGACTGTTAGCTAATGACTATTTATATGTACACAACTCCACTTGTAGATGGTACGATAAAGTAGTAATATTTTTAGCCTTGTTTAATGTAAAACATGATTTCTTACACAGATACAACTAAACTTAAAGTTCCCTAAAAAGGATACCAACCCTAAACTTTATTCAGAATCATTATTTCTTACTAGAGAACACAAACCAAAACCTCAATTCAAAGGAAAGGGAAACAATTTCATATTGTCCCCGAAAACAACTTACCACTTATCTCATCCTGAAATTTGAGGACAATTCATTGGAGCTTTTGGTTGAAGCTAGGTAGAATGTGTCTAGGGGCACAATATATCTATGTGGCCATGACAGTCATAAACAATGGTTGAAGTGCTTTTAGTAAAACAAAAGCAGAATATATCTATGTGGACAAAGAAGAATAAATTTAAAGTTCCACATTTTTCTTTTATAACTCAGTTAGTAATCCATAAAAAGATTCTAACATGTGAGAATTTGTAGAGAATGGATTTTCACATGGCTTCAAGGTGTTCTCTTTGTCTAAGTTTGGTGGAAACTACAAACCATTAATTTTTTGAATGTTCATACAGTAATTTGGTTTGAAAAAATATTCTTCATCGATTTAGAATGAGTCGTGTGGGTATTGGTTCTGTGCAGGATGCGTTGGTAGTGATAGGAGATTTAAGATTCCCAAGCAAAGTGTTCAACAAATGCTCGGTTTGGGATTTTGTGCCTCGGCCTATCATCTTTGGTGTGAAAGGAATAAGAATTTTTTTTTAAGGATGCTCAAAATCGAAACATGTGCTATTAGATGAAATTGGAGGGGATATCCAACAAGTTTTTGATGGTGTTGTTGTGGAGGATGATCCGGGTGGGCTTAGTGATTCATTTTTTCAACAATGGAATTGTTCTAGCATTAGTAAACCAATTGAGATCAAATGAATCTTTTGGAGATGCTCGAATGAAGGTATGATCAAAATAAATATATATGGTGCTTTTAATTCTTTGCGAAGTAGTTAAGGGTTCATTGGTAGGAACTTTTTGGGACAATTCCAATTTGTGGCTTGGTCAAGGATATATTTGAAGGATGTGATTATGATTGACCTTGTGGCAATTTTTGAAGCTCTAAAATATGCTATGATGAAGGGAATTGATTGGGTAAGTGTATCATTGGATTCAATGTATTCAATACAATGTTTGAAAGGGGAAATTGAGGTGGCTTGGAAATACAAGGAATTGGTGAAGGAAATTCAGCAACTTCTACCAAATTTTAGCACATGGTTACTTGAGTTTTACTGGAGGGAAACTAATAGAGCGGTGGATTTTCTTGCTCGTCTTGGTTCTGTAGCAAATGAGTATTTTGTAATTGAAGAGGTTGATTCCATTCTTCAAGAGCTTTCGAGAATTTTTCTTGATGATGTAACTTGTAATTATTCTCGGAGATAATTTAATAAAAAGGTGGGGTCCCATTAACCCTAACTTATCGATAAAAAAAGATGATATGTTTGGCTAAACAAGTTGGGAGTAAATTTCTAGATGCACTATTTAGCTTGCTCAACTTGGTTTGTAGGAAGACTTGGACAGTTTAGGACTAAGTGTTCAAAGTTGCCTTAGTTTAAACACATCCCTACAGGTTCACTTGCGACTTGCGAGAATGGACTTGGGTTTTGATTTGCAATAACTGTGTAAGCTTTCATTTTCCTAATCAAAAGGTTGATCGCAGTTGTTAGGTTAGCCATGACATTTTTCAAGTCAGGATCTCTTTTCATCTCGTATGTCAAGCTTTCTAGACCATATTTCATCTCATTCCTTATTATTGCTACTCAAATTGTGAGCATTCTCAACTAATTCCACTAAGAAATCGTATGCCTCAGCAAGAGTTTATCCAATTAAATTCCCCTTATGCATTTGATTCAATCAGCATACACTGATTTGAGGCTAGTCCCTTGTAAAAAAAATGGACCAATTGGGGTTTGTTTATCCCATAATGTGGGTAATTGATCAGTAAGTCATGGAATATTTCACAAGTTTGGGAAATTCTTTCCCAGGTCATCCTCTGAAATTCTTGATTGAATATCTGATCAATTCAATTTTGGCCATAAGGTAAAATTTGGTCATGAATTTTCTTGACAATTCATTCTATGTTTTGATGGAATTGGGTGAGAGTGAATTTAACCATGCATCTGCATGATCTTTTAGAGATAAGGAGAACAACCACAACTTTTCATTTTTCTCATCTAAATTTTGATTTTTAAATGTCTAATAAATCGCCAAGAATTTATTGAGCAGAATATAGGGTTGTTCGCGCTCAATCCCATGGAAATTAGGAAACATGCTTATTGTGGTGGCCTAATTTCAAATTTGACTGCGTAAGTAGTAGGTAAGATAATCCTTGTGGGAGGCACAACGGATGCCAGTGCAAGCAACTCGTTAAGAGTTCGCTCACGATTGGCCATGATAGGAATGGGTGATGTTGGTTGAATAGAAGAGTAGGTACATCGAAGACGACAAGTTATTTTCTCGATTTCCAAATCTAGTGGTACTAATTCATCCCTCCTAGATCTTCTCACAAGCATACACTGATCATAAAAAAGAAAGAAAGAAAAATAATCAACCCTAACAACTTTTAGGATTTTATCAAGTAAACAACTGCTAACTTGTTCGAAACAATGTAACAAGCCTTGCAACTTGGTTTTTTAAAATCGAAACCGATCAAGTGGGTCACGAGGACCATTTCTAGGCGTCGATTAGGGTTAAGAAGTACAATTGGGGCAACTCGAAATGGACTTCTTTTATTGAGCTTGCGGTGGGCCTAGTAAAAAAAAAGCTCCATTTAAAAAAAATTCTTGTTTAAAACACATTTCGTACCTTTAATGATTAAAACAATTAAAAAAAAAACTTGACTTTTTCATAAAAACATGTTTTAATGTTTAAACACGACTTTTACATTTTAAATGCATTTTTTTAACGTTTTAAATGCATTTTTTTAATAAAATAAAAAATATAAATAACCCATTTTTTTTGCATGTCTATGATTAATTTCTATGGCCTTATGGTTGTTTATATTGTGGTGCATTGTTTAATGTAGGATTTGACGATAATGTTTGATGCTATAATTTTTTTTTTTCAATAGTGTGTTATTTTGCTCAAAAGATACTTGATGGTTAAACTTTTTTTTTTATCATTATAAAATGTATAATTATGTGTGGAAACATATTATCATATATAGATATTTAATAAAATATTTTGTAAACTTTGAATAAATGTCTAGTGTATTATATATATATATATATATATATATATATATATATATATATATATATTTCCCTATTATTTTCTCGTTTCTTTTTCGTTTTTTCTGAAGTTTTCTCTTGTCGTTTTAAACGGGTTCTTTGACTTAATGACTATGGTGGTGGGCATAGTTTTTTACTTACTAATTAATTAGGGTTATTTTGAGTGAATTAATTAATTTCTTAACAGGTAAGGAATTGGTAATGAAGTCCAATCTTTATCTTTTCGTGTGCCTTTCCCATAGGGGTGCCCTTTTACTAACAATGGTGTGTTTGATTGTGTAAAGAAATTGAGAAACGAAGACAACACAGTAACCCACTTGTAGTAGATTCGTGGGTGCAAGAAATACATGCCTTTCATCTAGTTGCGGGGGATGATCAATCTAAGTCGACTTGAGCAGCCAACACCAAACTTGGTGTACGAACCTAAGGGACCACAATGGTATCATCCACCCATCCTCCTTTCTTAATTCTATTACAAATTGGGCCTTCTTGATTAAAATTAAATTAAATAAGGAAATGATAGTTGCAAATTTGGAACCTACTATAAAGTTCTAAAAATAAAAATAAAAACTAAAGCTAACTAAACTAAATTAATCTAAATTGGATCTTGGAAGAATCTATCTTCATTTTCTTTTCCACTACACCTTCAAGATCCACCATCTACAAAGAGAAACAAAAAATTAGGTACTAGAAAATAAAACTAAACATAAAAAAAAGAAAAGAAAAAAAATCATGATTTCTTCAATATGTAAAATGGTGTTCTCCCTCTCTTTGTTCTCCTACCTTCCTAAGATTGCTCATGGTTTCTTAGTTTTTAACTCATTTTAGTTGATTGCCTCAACTCCAAACCTTGAGGTACTATTTCTTCCAATCAAACAAAAGCAACTAAAACCACATAAAAATAAAAATAAAAAGAATAAAGAAAAAGCAAAGCGAAATAAATCAAGTTTGAGCTTGAGTTCTTTCTCCTTTGTCCCTAACACAAGGATGATGGATCTGAATCCATCATCTCAAATGATAGGGTGAATGTGATTCCATATTGTTAGGCATTAAAGGAGAAAAAAGAATTAAATGAAAACTTGTGGTTTGGGGTCCATTAATTTACAGAGAAAAAAAGAACAATAAAACAAAAGCTAAAATAAATTACTTACTAAGAATAGTTCAAAATCCCAGAAATTTCACTAAAAATGGCTAGAAATACAACTTAATAGAGTTTCTCTACCCAAATTCTTCTAAGACTCTCCCAAAGATTCTCTAAAACTCTCTCTCTAAAGAGACCTCCCGAAACTCTACATAACTCTCATATTTATAGAATTATAGGGGAGTTTATTACAAAAGGAAATGAAATTACAATACTGCCCCAAGATAGTTCGGTCAAAATAGTGAATGGGCATTCGCTTACATTAAGCGAATGCCAATTCACTATCTGCTTTTTGTAAATTCCTCTTGCACTTCTTTGCTTCTGATTTCTTTTTAATTCTTTTTGCTTCAATATTTTTCTTGCTTGTACTCCACCTTTTGATCCAATTTGTGTTTATTTTAGACACTAAATTGTAGCGCCCCGCCAAACGCTAACACAAATCCCAATGCCAAACCTCAAGGTACTAGGTGGCACCTCGAAATTTCGACATATTCTCCTCTGTTTATGTTAACGTTTCACGGAACTCAAACCTGATAAAATAATTTATAACAAAACCTGTATATAAAAATGTAGATACAAGAAAATAACAGCGGAAGACTAATTACATCTAACATGTAAGTAGATCAGAGTGCGGAAGATTTAATCATATACAGGCTTACAAAATACTCTCACTCTAACATAGGCCTAAACTCTCAATCCAAAAACTACATACATCCTGGATGAAACTGACAACGCTAAGGGATGTGACCCTAGTGCTCACCAGACAATAAACTCTGATCGTCGATCTGATCGACCAGATACTCCTCAATTATTGCCTCTACGCCTGCCTCGACAGCTGCAAGTGCTGAAACTAAAAAAAATAGGAAGGAAAGGATGAGTAACGAAAGTTACCCAGCAAGTCCACAGCCAATTCCTACCAATAACCCTTCCTAAGCATGATCGAATAAAGCATACTGAATATTTTTAATACATGCAAGGTTTTACAAGATAAAATATGATCAACAGGTACATATAGCCAGGGATGAGCAACTAAACAGTTTAAAGATTACACATGGCATCAATCATCCATACTCATTATACATTTTCCATTCTATGCAAATACCGTTGACAACATTAAAACGATAGACATGCTTTTCAGTTTATAATTCGAAATATAACAACAGATACATAATACAAGTGGTGGAGTATTGGAATTAAAGAGTTGGGATTCACGACTGGATCGCTCCCAGTCAGGACATGATATTCCTCAATAACATCGTAGTTCCTGATTTTGTGGCTGGTCGTGTCTACCACGCTTGTGGAACCATTTATCCGGCTCAGGCTGGCCATTTGACGTGACCGTAAGCAATGGGTCTCTTTTCGATGTGTCAGAACGTTCGACTACTACTAGATTGTTAGTGATCACTGACTAATCATCTTCGTCTATGCCTATCAGGCGTGCATGTGATTCCCAAATGACACTCCACTCGTATACGACCACATTTACAATACACGTTCACTGGTAAAGATAAGAAAGAAATGGACCCGGATTCTAGTTGTGACTCCACTCTCATACGCGTCCCATACCACGTATGAGTTTGGTGGTCCCTACCGTACATCCCAGGATAGTGTACCCCTCCGGATGATTTGACACACTATCCCTTCAGGCATTCACAAATCCTTTAACAGCTCACAAAATAGCTACGTACATATATGATTTTTCATTTAAAACAAAAGAGAAATTAACAGAACAGGGTTGAGAACGGATATCCAGTTCCTACCATGCAACTGTGGCCATCCGGCCTAAAATAAATAACAGTACTCAGCGCACGCGCTAACATAATCGGAAATAAACATGCAACCCTTTCATTAATAACCTGGATATCCTTTCACCAACCTACACACAACATACAATGTAAAAGGCAGACATCACCCCTCGGGTGTGATTCTGACATTTTACCGTTCATTCCCTTTTCTTTCAAAGTCATTCTTTTGGTCTTTCCATTAAAAACCTTCAAAGTTTATTCAAAAACAAGGTCCCGATGATGCACCGGGCAAAAGCTGTTAAAAATAATGAAAGCTGGTGAAAATTTGGCTAAGTGTCGGAAACTCAATTTTTCAAAGTTCTCGAAATTGAAAACGGGTTTTTCGAAATGAAAGTCTCGATCATGAGATTCGACACCATATAGTTTTTGTAATCTAATTCAAAGAAACGCGAAAGTTATTTCATTTTGAAAACTTGCCGAAAACGTCGAAAATTACGTTTTGTTCTTTAAACCAAAATTCGGATTTTGATCTTTTGAGATTTGGATTTTAAAACCATTCCCATTGTTCCAAAATGGGGGGTAAAACCTTAATTTCATTAAAGAACTTAAAGTAAATAAAGGGTGAGAAATAGTGTATAAGGTGTGAGGAAGTCAAGCCAAGAGTCAGAACACTATTCTGAAGAGAACTGTCTCTGTCGGTGGCTGTCGGCGGCAGAAACAATATGCTGTCGGTGGGACCGACAGAATACACATTGGTAGGTGTCGGTGGGACCGACGGTCCTGCCGACAGTGTAAAATTTCTCGCGCTGTTTAGCTTCGTCGGTGGCAGAAGCTCCATTCATTCGGTGGGACCGACAGAATGCCTTCGGTAGGTGCCGGTGGCACCGACCCTTCCGGCCGATAGCCTGAACCTCACTCGCGATTTTTGGGTTTTTCGATCCCTTCTTTGGATCTTTGTTCCATTCTTCAAATCCCTCAATCCACCCACGAATTCAACATTTAAAACATAGATTAAACACATCAAATCCTTATTTCTAGCATGAATTTCAATTCAAATAAAGATTTCTATGATTTAAAATAAGCAACACATTTTTAACAAAATCCCTAAATGCAAATTTCATAAATCTAAAGCTACCAATAAGAATTGGAAGTCCCTTACTTGGTTGTGGACGCCAAGGGTACAAGCTAGCACTACAACTCAAGGTTGGATGGCTCAAGAGTCGAGGTTGGGCTGACTTGGATGCGAAACGAGCGAGGGTTTGCAAGGTATCCGACAATGACGTTCTCCTTCGCTTCTACAATGAAGTATAGACCTAGCTCCTAACTCAATGAAGCCCTCGGATGGAATGTGTGGTGGTTTACTCGAGCTACCCGACTGGTTTTTTTTAGAGGATGGAGAAAACGAACAAGAATGAACAACCAAAGGTGGTGAAGTTGTAGCCCTCGTCGTGGCCGACAACTTTGCCTTCTTCGTCGAGGTTCAACTCGGCTTCGTTCGCGCACAAACTTGATGGGAATGGGTTGAAACCCTTGGGTGGAGAAGTGGCTATCGTTTGGGGTTTTCTTAGAGAAGAAGAGGAAATAATGAAATAAAAGAAATCAGATACCTTTTTATAATAAAGCTGAGGGGCATACTTGTAATTTCCCCCTTATTTCTAGTTTCGATCATAACTTAACTATTCGGACTCGGAAAACGACAAACGAATATACCATTTCGAATAATTTTTCGCTACGGATCTAATGGTGTTATCAAATCTTTTCGATTCTCGCTCTAATGAAATTCCACTGTTTTGGGTCCCACTTAACACGAAATTCGAGGATTCTATAACTTCTTTATCCGAATTCGAATTCGGACTTGCGTACAGGCTAATGTATATATTTCAATCCTTTTGAATCTAATGGCGAAGTTGATTTTCCTCGAAATTAATCATAACAAGATCCGAGTATTTTACTCTAAGTCTCTCCTTCGATATTTTTTCCAAGTCTCACCATTTAATTTCCTCGAGATATGAGTTGAAAATCCGGGGTGTTACATTCTCCCCCCCTTAATAAAAATTTCGTCCTCGAAATTTGAATCATATCTTATCGAACTTTTTCGCCACCCTACTAACACAATATGTATAACCAACAACACCTGTATGCGATTATCATTCATTCAAGTTTTCAAGCCCATTCCTTTTATAACTCCTAACCGCATGTCACATAGTTTTCATCAACCCAATACATGCATCCATTAATCACTCCAAATCATTCTCATGCCCCAACTAATTTATTATTTGTATAATCCTCAAATACAATCAACTCACGTCATATCAATTTCCACCAATTTCTATCGATAATTCCTTCATACCTCCTCTATCTTTTATCATTGTTTTCCTTACCAACTACATCACCTATTATGCGTACTTGTACCTACAATGAAAATCACTCTTCGATGCGTTGTTTTTGCTACAAACACCATTATACTAATACTACTTTACAAGTCACATCAACCTTTATTCCCAATACACCAATATTTCTACATTCGAATCCATATTCCAAGTTTTGCTTATTGTGATATTTCCTCAAGGCCTTTGTCATAATCTTCGTGATTTAAAAACCTTAATCATGAGGGTAACTCTTACATCAAACAAATTGTTTCACAATTAAATCACGCGTGAAGGGTCTAACAAATACTTCTTCGGCATAGCACGTAGAACACGCGGTCAACCTACTTAAAATCTATTCGACTACTTCAAACGGTACCATAAGCTGCAAGTCACATGCCTTCTTTCCCTACTCCCAAAATCACAGTATTGCCCAGTTACTGTTTAAATATCATTGTAATATCAATTAATTCTTATTCATGTGACTTCATGTTTTCTTAAATCATACATATTTCCACTTATCGCCCAACACTGATAGTACCATGATTAGCCTTTACAAATCTCACAACTATCTCTTGTGAATTTCAACTCATAAGCAGTATCGTTGTCTTAACTTCTTCATCTATTTTCTCACAATTCCCTTAAGTCACCATAATGCAACCTTATCATAACATTATTCTTCCTCGTATCTTATATTGATCCACCTTGTTTTCAAAACTACATTTTCTACCTAACTCTTCCCTACCGTCATTCCAAATCGTTTTAGCAATACTATTCACTTATACAATCGTCAAATTCAACATGCTTCCCCATTCATAAATTCATTTCTTACATCTCCTAACGAAGCGCATCTTTCACACATCAAGTATTACCTTCAAATACTTGTTCATTTTTGTCACACACCAAATTTCAGTTGTTAGATTACACACCTCTATTCGATAGATTCCTACCTAATATTCCCAAAAAGCCTCATTCTTCCTTCACCAGGCATCATTCTAACCTCACTTTCTAACAGTTACTTTTAGCCTTAATTCACACATACTCGACACCATAATATTATCATGCCATGAATACTCTTATACTACAACACGCATTTCTACTCATAATACTCCTTCCTACCTTACCTAACAGTGCCTATCTCATCAACATTCTTTGCTTCCATAGTTCTCAACAATTTTTCCAATAGTGGTGTAACTAGTTTTATTACTCGATCCGTCTCAATAAATTACTGGCTCCAATAAGTGTGCAAAACTTTAGCAACAATATATAATCTAAAGGAATCAATATTGAATAGAACTCCAATTTCTAACATCATAATTAAAAATCGTACCTTCTAAGATATTGTCGGAGACAGTTGGTTCCTCTTGGGTCACAATCCCTGCCTGCGACTGTGATAGATGGCACTCTCTCCTAATATGTCCCACTTGACCACACCCATAACATGTTAATGACTTCGTCTTCGTAGATTTCTGTAGAGTGAGCAGTTGGCAAACTGGAGTCTGAATTCTCTGGGTCTGTCTCATTGGTACTCTTGGCCCTATTGGCCTCGTTGGAATTCCAACAGCTCTATGACTTGGTGATGAGGGAACCCCACAACTCGGTGGTTGAGTAGCTCTATTCTGTGGGTAAACTGATCCCGGGGAGATTGGCCTCGAATACATCGGCCTCTTGGCCAGGTCTGATCTAGGAAGATGGGAGGTCGAGGGTTGACTGGTCTGTCCCTGGCACGTCTGTAATTCCATCCCTTCCCGTTTTCGACCACTAGTTCGGTCCGCTTGTGATGGTATAAGCATGTCATCGATCTTGTTAAAATCTGGTGACCTTATTGTTCCTTGAACTTGCCCATCTAACATCTTTCTGAGCCATGTGTCTTTAATCGGTCGACGTGGACCTGAGCATTGCACCCCTGTGTGTCCCAACTTACCACATTCATAACACGCTATCACTTTTCCTTTCGATCGATTTAACATCATATGATGTTGTTTCTTACAAAACTCCTCCATCTCTTGCACGGGTATTTCTAAAGTCTCGCTACTTATGTATGGTCGTTTTCCCCGTAACCCTACTAGTTTCGTAATTGTCTGTCTCTTGTTGGATCCTAAGTGCCCTTCTTCAAATAGGCTTGGAGGCGATGATTGTACTATTCCTATTTCTTCTCGTAATCCTCCCTGTGCTGGGATATCTACTCTATGGTTCTTTTGGGATTCATCCTTAAAATAATGGTCGAGCTTTTCTTCTATCTTCTCTAACCTCTTTGTCAGTTGCCCCACTATAATCATTTGAGCCTCAAACATCTCTGATTGTCTCTTTTCCATGCGTGCTTGACTTTGGGATAATTCTAAGACTGCTTCTATTAACTGTTCTATCTTGGTGAGTTTACTCGACCCAGGTAGGTCTCCCCCACCACTTTGACTCCGCGTCATGGGTCCAGTTGTAACTCTAATTCCTTGCATCTTTCCTAACCTGCGAGTTCAGTAATCTAATATTTATCAGAAGCAAGGTACTCCTTAGATCCAGGTCAACATCATTCTTACGAAAGTATTAACCATTATTATAGTACGGAATCTAGTAATGAACACCCTTTTCATTACTGTAGAATGGACCTAGAATCTTATCTTAGGCTTACTAGGCTCTACGGACTTCTAGACACGGGAGAGCTCGTAATCCCAATACGGAACCACTAATAAGCTCGGACATCGGATTCCTAGTGACACTCTAGGATTATCTTTAATGCCTGTGGTATCAGTCTATTCTCCAAAACATAACAGATCTGTATCCCATACGGATCTAATATTGTGCTCTGATACCATCTGTGGCGCCCCGCCAAACGCTAACACAAATCCCAATGCCAAACCTCAAGGTACTAGGTGGCACCTCGAAATTTCGACATGGTCTCCTCTGTTTATGTTAACGTTTCACGGAACTCAAACCTGATAAACCAATTTATCACAAAACCTGTATATAAAAATGTAGATACAGGAAAATAACAGCGGAAGACTAATTACATCTAACATGTAAGTAGATCAGAGTGCGGAAGATTTAATCATATACAGGCTTACAAAATACTCTCACTCTAACATAGGCCTAAACTCTCAATCCAAAAACTACATACATCTTGGATGAAACTGACAACGCTAAGGGATGTGACCCTAGTGCTCACCAGGCAATAAACTCTGATCGTCGATCTGATCGACCAGATACTCCTCAATTATTGCCTCTACGCCTGCCTCGACAGCTGCAAGTGCTGAAACTAAAAAAAATAGGAAGGAAAGGATGAGTAACGAAAGTTACCCAGCAAGTCCACAGCCAATTCCTACCAATAACCCTTCCTAAGCATGATCGAATAAAGCATACTGAATATTTTTAATACATGCAAGGTTTTACAAGATAAAATATGATTAACTGGTACATATAGCCAGGGATGAGCAACTAAACAGTTTAAAGATTACACATGGCATCAATCATCCATACTCATTATACATTTTTCATTCTATGCAAATACCGTTGACAACATTAAAACGATAGACATGCTTTTCAGTTTATAATTCGAAATATAACAACAGATACATAATACAAGTGGTGGAGTATTGGAATTAAAGAGTTGGGATTCACGACTGGATCGCTCCCAGTCAGGACATGATATTCCTCAATAACATCGTAGTTCCTGATTTTGTGGCTGGTCGTGTCTACCACGCTTGTGGAACCATTTATCCGGCTCAGGCTGGCCATTTGACGTGACCGTAAGCAATGGGTCTCTTTTCGATGTGTCAGAACGTTCGACTACTACTAGATTGTTAGTAATCACTGACTAATCATCTTCGTCTATGCCTATCAGGCGTGCATGTGATTCCCAAATGACACTCCACTCGTATACGACCACATTTACAATACACGTTCACTGGTAAAGATAAGAAAGGAATGGACCCGGATTCCAGTTGTGACTCCACTCTCATACGCGTCCCATACCACGTATGAGTTTGGTGGTCCCTACCGTACATCCCAGGATAGTGTACCCCTCCGGATGATGTGACACACTATCCCTTCAGGCATTCACAAACCCTTTAACAGCTCACAAAATAGCTACGTACATATATGATTTTTCATTTAAAACAAAAGAGAAATTAACAGAACAGGGTTGAGAACGGATATCCAGTTCCTACCATGCAACTGTGGCCACCCGGCCTAAAATAAATAACAGTACTCAGCGCACGCGCTAACATAATCGGAAATAAACATGCAACCCTTTCATTAATAACCTGGATATCCTTTCACCAACCTACACACAACATACAATGTAAAAGGCAGACATCACCCCTCGGGTGTGATTCTGACATTTTACCGTTCATTCCCTTTTCTTTCAAAGTCATTCTTTTGGTCTTTCCATTGAAAACCTTCAAAGTTTATTAAAAAACAAGGTCCCGATGATGCACGGGGCAAAAGCTGTTAAAAATAATGAAAGTTGGTGAAAATTTGGCTAAGTGTCGGAAACTCAATTTTTCAAAGTTCTCGAAATTGAAAACGGATTTTTCGAAATGAAAGTCTCGATCATGAGATTCGACACCATATAGTTTTTGTAATCTAATTCAAAGAAACGCGAAAGTTATTTCATTTTGAAAACTTGCCGAAAACGTCGAAAATTACGTTTTGTTCTTTAAACCAAAATTTGGATTTTGATCTTTTGAGATTTGGATTTTAAAACCATTCCCATTGTTCCAAAATGGGGGGTAAAACCTTAATTTCATTAAAGAACTTAAGGTAAATGGAAAGTAAAAATTAAAGAGGACATTTACTTTAATGTTTTTAATGAAATAAAGGGTGAGAAATAGTGTATAAGGTGTGAGGAAGTCAAGCCAAGAGTCAGAACACTGTTCTGAAGAGAACTGTCTCTGTCGGTGGCTGTCGGCGGCAGAAACAATATGCTGTCGGTGGGACCGACAGAATACACATCGGTAGGTGTCGGTGGGACCGACGGTCCTGCCGACAGTGTAAAATTTCTCGCGCTGTTTAGCTTCGTCGGTGGCAGAAGCTCCATTCTGTCGGTGGGACCGACAGAATGCCTTCGGTAGGTGCCGGTGGCACCGACCCTTCCCGCCGATAGCCTGAACCTCACTCGCGATTTTTGGGTTTTTCGATCCCTTCTTTGGATCTTTGTTCCATTCTTCAAATCCCTCAATCCACCCACGAATTCAACATTTAAAACATAGATTAAACACATCAAATCCTTATTTCTAGCATGAATTTCAATTCAAATAAAGATTTCTATGATTTAAAACAAGCAACACATTTTTAACAAAATCCCTAAATGCAAATTTCATAAATCTAAAGCTACCAATAAGAATTGGAAGTCCCTTACTTGGTTGTGGACGCCAAGGGTACAAGCTAGCACTACAACTCAAGGTTGGATGGCTCAAGAGTCGAGGTTGGGCTGACTTGGATGCGAAACGAGCGAGGGTTTGCAAGGTATCCGACAATGACGTTCTCCTTCGCTTCTACAATGAAGTATAGACCTAGCTCCTAACTCAATGAAGCCCTCGGATGGAATGTGTGGTGGTTTACTCGAGCTACCCGACTGGTTTTTTTTGGAGGATGGAGAAAACGAACAAGAATGAACAACCAAAGGTGGTGAAGTTGTAGCCCTCGTCGTGGCCGACAACTTTGCCTTCTTCGTCGAGGTTCAACTCGGCTTCGTTCGCGCACAAACTTGATGGGAATGGTTGAAACCCTTGGGTGGAGAAGTGGCTATCGTTTGGGTTTTTCTTAGAGAAGAAGAGGAAATAATGAAATAAAAGAAATCAGATACCTTTTTATAATAAAGCTGAGGGGCATACTTGTAATTTCCCCCTTATTTCTAGTTTCGATCATAACTTAACTATTCGGACTCGGAAAACGACAAACGAATATACCATTTCGAATAATTTTTCGCTACGGATCTAATGGTGTTATCAATCTTTTCGATTCTCGCTCTAATGAAATTCCACTGTTTTGGGTCCCACTTAACACGAAATTCGAGGATTCTATAACTTCTTTATCCGAATTCGAATTCGGACTTGCGTACAGGCTAATGTATATATTTCAATCCTTTTGAATCTAATGGAGAAGTTGATTTTCCTCGAAATTAATCATAACAAGATCCGAGTATTTTACTCTAAGTCTCTCCTTCGATATTTTCTTCCAAGTCTCACCATTTAATTTCCTCGAGATATGAGTTGAAAATCCGGGGTGTTACAAAATGATGTGGGGCATGACACCATCAACTAGTTACACCAATCCCAAGTAGTAGCGACTATTTGTTTGATGCTCATATATGATTTTCTGTAGAAAAATAAAACAAATAATTAAAAACCTTATTATTTTGGTAAGTAGAGTCTATCCACAAAGATTGAGAGTTGTTATCCAAATTAAAGAAAATCGGGAGAAAAATTTAAAACTAATTTTAGGCAAGAAATCATATAACTAAAAGTCTAAAACTACATTAAAAACTAAGAAAAGTATACGATTAAAAAAGCTTAGAAAAATTGAATCCACAAAAATAATCCAACTAAAATCTAATTTATTTATTCTAACATTCAAGAACTTAAAATAAAAACTAAGTTATAATTAATCTATTTTGGCTTCGTCAATCTTTTAAAATTGGGAAATTAGTCAAGAATCATTGCAAAAGTCATAAAAGATAAATTGAAGTAAGCAAATTGTTTTTTGGTGACCTAGGGAGAATCCTCACATTGGTGAGACTATAACTACTTGGGGGCCCACGCAAGAAATAAGCAAACTTATTTTTATTGATCTTGAAGTATTCTTGATATCAATCCATTTTGTCATCTCCAATTTATAATAAAAACTAAAATAAATCTAAAATTAAAACTACTAAAGAGAGATAAAAGAAAAAGGGATTGAAGAGAGAAAAAAAACTAAAGACTTAAGGTCTTTTTATAGAAGAAATTAGGGTTCCATTGGCAACTTGTTTTCACCTACAGAACATCTGAATTAGCCTTAATTCGTAAAATACACTTTTATTCCTCCCTCAATTAGATTTTTAATCCTTCAATCCTTTTCCCGATCCAAAATCTGAGTCAAATTCTATGTCTAAAATG
Source organism: Akebia trifoliata (assembly GCF_017979445.1). Taxonomy (NCBI): domain Eukaryota; kingdom Viridiplantae; phylum Streptophyta; class Magnoliopsida; order Ranunculales; family Lardizabalaceae; genus Akebia; species Akebia trifoliata. The sequence continues at coordinate 10,331,761 of NC_141379.1, forward strand.
ATGAAATGTGACAAATTAGGAGTCTCTGACTTGTCCTTCATTTTTTACTTATAAAAATTTTTAAATTGTACTTTGTTCATGAAATACGAATTTATACTCTTTTAAACTAGTTTTCCAATGCATTTCGCCTTGTCTTAATTCGATAAGTAAGTCTAAAGTTATGGGCAAAATGACTTGGCATGCAAAATTATGATTCATGAAAAACTTGGTTCTATCAATCTTTCTATGGATTTAGGACCATCAGATCTCTTGGACTGTACTTTGACTTTGGTAGTTTTCTATTTTTGATTTCTAGACCTTGTCTGATTTATCTACAAAAATACAATCCATGATTAGAATTTTCAACAATCATAAATTTTATGCAATTAATTAATAAAATATGAAATGTAGTGATTTAAGTGACATGCATGATTTTATGATCAAAACCAACGATATGAGTTTGAAAAATCTGCTAAGTGTCTTAGAAAATGACGGAAAAATATGAACTTTTAGGCACTCAACATGTATCTCCATCACCAAATAAAAAATTATTTGTCATCTTATTTCATGTATCTTGAAGTAGAATGCAAATTTTCTATTGGCAGTCACCTATCTAAATGTTAGAAGAGAACTATTTGCATGGACACAATTCCATCATCCATTAGGCTCACAACTAAAAATATTAACTTTGTGACATAGGATAATAAGATCCTAAGGTTTGAATTTATTGAAGGGAGTGCAATATCTAGATAAGATGAGACATTCTTGAGTGATGAACCAATAAGCTATCTTCCTTAAATACTGTAGTTGACAAGTCAAAATATATCAAAACCATATTAGTAGGAAGCTTCTAGGTTGTAGGTAGTCAGAAATCCGTTAACTTCAAATATGGATCAAGGATTTGGATTATGTTAAAGATTCAATGTGATAACCTTTTGGATCAATTCCAAGTTAGTCATGTCCCGATCCAACAAAGGTTTGATCCGATTCTTATCAAATTGATTTTGAATCCGATCCAATCCTTATAGGATGAGTCCCAATGCGATTGATCCCATCCACTAACAACCTTATTGCCAATTAAGTCTGCCGTTCTTCCATTTTCAATTATACAACTAGTTCAATTTCTAATTTTAGAAGACACTACCATGTCCGATATATAGCCTTATATATAAAGTACAACTAAGATAAACAAAAGAATATATGCAAACTCCTCATATTCATAACTTTAGAGTTTGGAAGATACTTGATATCTTCCCTCCATATGGATCATACTCACGGAAGGAGCTCTGTAGGGACAAGTGAGGGATATAGCTCCCACTGAACTTTCTGAAAAATATATATATATATATATAATTCACTTATTTAAGTCCTTACATTTTGATCTTTATAAGAGTTACCCCTATTTTTTTTTCTTTTATTCAAATTGACAAGACATACATGTTATAGCTAGTTGCTAGCTCCAGTGCACTGCACTTATTGAAATTATAGAGCCCGACTAGCCTTTCTAAGGTGCTGTTTGTTAAAACAGAACAAATAAGTGCTGAATGATAATAAGTGCTGAAACTGTATAAGCGCTGAATTTAAGTGCTGAAATTGTTATTTGTTTATTGATCTGAATTGTGCTGAACTGATTCAAATTAAGTGCTGTGATCACATAAAACTGTTTGTTACTTAATGCTGAAAACTGGTAAATTGACTATATTACCCTTTCAATAGTTGTAATCACAGAATACTATCTGTTTGACTATTTTAACTGTTATTTTATATCACACATAATAAAAAAAACATACATGTAAAAGATAATCTATTCAGTTATTTTAAATTACAAACACAATTCATTGTACCCAAATTTTGAATTACATATAATTCTATTCATCTTTTTTTAGATCTAATTTTTCTTTCAAATTCTTGCATAGTTGTACAATGTTTGTCTAAATTTCCTCAATCTCTTTATTTTTGCATTCAACTTTTATTTTATCTTCCTTCACGTTTGTTGATGAAATAATATTCGGTTCCTCGTACCACGCGAATAAACCACAACCATTGTGTACTGCCTATAATAAAAATAACATAAAAATTAAATGTATTAATCCATTATATAACATTAAATTAAATCATTTTTTGTGTTATATCACCATTAACTAATATCTTACCGTTGATTTAGGACAACAATAAAATCTCCGTCCTTTGTTACCATTTTTGTTGAATGTAGTTGTTAATAGCTTGCATGGTTCACATCCACATTTGCACCATCTCAATTTATCCAACCAAATCCAAAATCCACATCCCTTATTATTTCCAATCTAAAATAGACAAACAAATAAATATTATATTTTAAATAATGACATGTGATTTTAAATGAAATGTCATATAAAAAAATTATAAAATTACCGCATTTGGACATTTTATATACAAACGTTTGTTGATGAAGTTCCTGATATACAAACTTGGCAATAGCCTTCACCACACGCACATAAGATTTTTACATCTATCTAAATGAACAATACAATATTATAAATAAAACAAGTAATAAGTATAGAAATAAATATACATCGACATAAATTCAAATGTTTGCAAGGACTTGTATTCTAACAACAAACAAACGAGAAAATAAAGATATATGCATAGCAAACAAAATGTTTAAACATAAATTCAAGGATTTGCATTGATAAGTTGATTCGCAATTTGGTCGCGTAAATCAATCATGAACGCCCGTTCATTTTGCCCATAGAAATGATTGATCTCGTGAAGCTCATCTCTATCGTTAGCCATATTTAGAGGAACATCATCATTTTCAAATTGTCCAAATAGCTCATCCGTCATTGAAATCCTACGAAGGAAATTGTGAATTGTCATGGATGCAATCACTATATTCCTTTGTGTTGGAAAAGTAAATGGCACCATCCTTTTTAAAATTGGGAAACGTGCTTTTAGAATTCCAAAAGACCTCTCTATTACATTCCTCAACTTGGCATGTGAATGATTGAATATCTCTTATTTACCCCTAGCTCTCCCACGATGAAAATCAGGCAACCAATATCGAACGTTACGATATGGTGCCACAAATCCACGTGTGTGCGTATAAGCAGCATCAACAAGATAATATTTATCTAAATAAAAAAAAATAATATCACAATAAACTTATAAAATGTAATGACTAATCCCTAATATAAAATAAATAAAGATTATTTTTATCAGGTGGAGGTATTGGAAATCTATTTGTAGGGTCAGAAATTGTCTCCATTAAGATCCGTGAATCATGTGTCACTCCTTCCCAACCGGCTTGGACGTACGTGAAAATCATATCAAAATTACAAATAGCCATAATATTTTGATAGCATTCGGATTTTTCTCTTCCTCTATAAGGTATTTGTTTATCTGCTGGAATACACGCGTGGATGAGTGTTCCATCTAACGCACCAATATTCCCCTTCACAATTTAATAACATCAATGTTAGTTATTTAATGGTATATATATATATATATATATATATATATATATATATATATATAATTATTATGTAATCCTTTATGTAAAATATACCTTGAATATTTGTCTAAGACGTCTGTGACTTCTAATTTCCTCCATTGATCCGTCAAGAGATGGAACAGTAATCATTTCTTTTGAAAAGTGTAACATTGCAATTAACACTTTATGAAAGTATTTGTGGATGGTTTGCAATGAATGCTGGAATCGATTTTTAATTAATCGATACCTACAATTATGACCTATTACAATAAGAAATATTGCAATCATCGCTGATACTCTAACATGTCTACTATCTTGAAGCCATCCTCGATCTTCAAATAAATGACAAAGGCTAATGAATGCACTCTTTTCCATCCTCAATAATTCATAACAATTTGAAGAAGGTCCATCTAGAAGTTCCTTCATGAATTCTGTACCAGATAGTGATGATACATTCACAGGTTCACGTATGATAGATAATTGTTTCAGACTTTTCAATAATAATATCAGTATTACTAATAATACTTTCCTTCCTTGTGGTGTCATAAGCATTGGATGCATAGCTGTTTCTAAATAAGAATACAAACTATAATAAGAATACAATACACCAACAAAATTTTATAATAAAAATATATCCATTCACCAACAAAATATTATATAAGTAAAAAACATCTATCACAATAATATTCATATAAAGGTCATTCATAAAAGTAATACATGACTCATACTCATAAAAAATATTGTACCATATAATAATGTTCATACAAAGGTCATTCATAAAAGTAACATAGTTCATTTAAACAAAACTCTTTAACTAAGACAACCGCTCATCTTCATCATCCAGCACCATCCATGTTTCACGATACTCTTTCAATTTGACAAACGTGTTGAGCGCAAGATTATAAAGATGACTCCCCTTCTCCAAATTAGTCATTTGTTTCAATATCTTAATACACTCGGCAACAGACAGCCTATTGTCAGGTTCTTTTCCAAGTACAGTGATAAGGGATTGTACAGTATTTTGTAGCTCAGCAAAATCATTATTTTTTCGATGCTTACTGGTTGAAGAACTACGAACAAATTCTTGATGATCTTGACTTGCATCTTGGGTATTTGGAACAGTAGGTATGGTCATTTTCTCTTCCTCGTTAAATGCATCTAAATTTTGTGCACTATCATCTTCCAAATTTGTAGATGCAACAGAATCTACAGGCAATCCTGTTCGATGTGGACCCCATCTACTGTTTTCCTCTGCCAAGGTGCACTCAAACAAAATAGCCAACTTCTTTACATCCTTCAATGAATTCGTACGAAATTATTTCGCAATAGGATATTTCTGTGACATGAAATGTATTTAGCCTAATTAGAATGTTTCATCCACAATTTGAAATAAAAATAGAAAAAAAATAGTTTTGAAATTTGCCTTAATGAAATCATCCCATTTATCATCCGACCAATCGAAGGTATTCGTCTCAGCGTTGTATCCATGACCGGTGGTGGTCGTAAGTTTCACCCAAACACCGTAGAGCTTTTTTAGATAATCCCATTCATTCTTTAGTTGTCGTTGAGTCAACTCTTCTTTTGTAATATTTTTTATCTCAGTAATTATCCTTATCCAACAATGGGATTTCAAGCTCCCTCCTGACCTCCCACCTTGATTGACTTCTTCAATGCATAGATTGATAAACAAATTCTTAAGCTCTGTTGTCCAATTTGCTCTTTTTTCTTTAGGAGGCATATCTAGTCAATAACAAATATTTCAAATGTTTGATTAAAAAAAAAAAAAAACCACACTAAAAGCAACAATGATAGAAACATAAAGTGCTTCCAACAAGTATAAACCTCTCTGTGAATGAAGGTCTTACACATAACAAGAAATTGATGTGAAATGAACTAAAAATTGAGAATCACTTAATTGACTAACAAAAGTAAGACTCAAAATAAGTTGAGGAATATAATAAATATCTGAATAAGTCAGATGTGAGTTAGTAATGAAACCAACACCCTTTTGCTTGCAAAAGCTACACTCATTTATATCAACAACCTTTGATCTATGTCAACTCTAATTCTATGAGTGCGAGGATGATATAGAAAGAATTGCCATAACTGCCAAATATTGCAAATTCTTGTTGATAAACAATTCCCACTCTTCTTATTACTATTACTACTACATCTTTAGAGTGTCTCAACACCTGACCAATTTAGAAGTCGACCATATTTACAATTGAGGGTCAAGATTTCATCAGATCCTCCACCCAACGTTTAAAATATCGTATCAATTGAATGTTCTGACAATGAAAAAATAGATATGATATCGGCCGATACATTCGATATTTTAAACCATGCCTCCACCTACTTCCTTGAACATTTCAACATATTTACCAAAAATTGAAATTAGAGTACACACTCCACTGCTCTCTATAGTCCATACAGTGGGGGACCTATTACCTTTCGTGTATATAGATTTCTGTTGACTCCAGAGTTCCATTGATTTACAACACCTTCAAGAACTTACCATCTCATCATCCCTTTTTCAACGAATTAGAGATCTTTCTAGATTGCAAAGCTTCCTAATTTAAGGCACTATGTTGAATTTAATAACTACTAATATGACTTTTGCCAACCAAGATGTCCATCCTCAACTAGAGCAATTTCACATGACTTCAATTCTTGAAAAACTCAAGATATATTTCAACCCTATTATATTCCCTGCTGATTCCCATCATTAATTAATCTATTTTTCCTTTTGTTTTAATGCACAACATTGATTTTTTCTGGTTCACATTTAACATCAGAAGGACCCTTAACCTTCAAAAAATAAAGCCCATTACTCCCTAAATGCATAATCTTAACTCACCAACCAAAATCCAAATTACACATCACTATATATAAATAAGGCAAAAACAAAGACCACCCATGAACCAAATTAAATACAAAATATCTGAAACTCCATCACAAACAAATCAACAAAACTCCCAAAATGTCAAGCCTCTATAAACTCACCAAAGCATAACAAAGTTTCAAGACCAAAGTGCACCAAAATCAACTTCAGATAAACAAATATTTCACAATTCATGTTCTAATCTTCCCTCCCAAAAAAACTCCCCAAATGCACGAAAATTTAGAAACCCAAATTTAAAATTGGGCAAATAACAACCTTGCATCAACAAATTCTTCAACACACACTCTCACTGTCTCCCCAAATGCACCCAACTCATCAACCCAAATCCAAAAATTTGAATCCCAACATACCAAAAAACAGATTAAACAATATGTTGAAAGTCAAAACCAAAAACTCAAACAAGAACCCATCTTGGATATATATTTTTTAAATCTGAAAACCTATAAAGCATCAAATTCAACAACATAAACCCATAAAATCCAACAATTCTCCCCCCACCCACAAAAAAAAAAAAATAATAATAACAATAAATTAATTAAAAAATAAATAAAAGAAAACTGATAAAACAGAAAAAATTATTTTTTGAAGGTTAAGGGTCCTTCTGATGTAAAATGTGAACCAGAAAAAATCAATGTTGCGCATTAAAACAAAAGGAAAAATAGATTAATTAATGATGGGAATCAGCAGGGAATGTAATAGGGTTGAAATATATCATGGGTTTTTCAAGATTTTTCTAGTTAGTTGAAAACTTAAGATGTCTTCACTGAGAAGATATGAGACAAAAGGAGATTCAGCTAAAGCTCTTGTAGTAAGTAGTCATGCTTCAATGAGTAGTTCATTAGTATGGGTTGTTATTCAATGTTCTTTTAAATATTGAACTTATACAGATGGCATGTATATCTGTTGGAAGTCGTAACAACTATGGCGTGTTCCCATTGAGAGGTAAGCTGCTCAATGTAAGGGAAGCAAGCCATAAGCAGATAATGGAGAATGTTGAAATCCAGCACATAAAGCAGATTCTTGGATTGCAACATGGGAAGGATTATGACAATGTAAATTCGCTAAGATATGGCCATTTGATGATAATGACCGATCATGTTTGATGTCTTTTTTCCAATTATTTATTAAAATTATGCTTCTGGATTGCTTCATTCATTGGTAATGGAAATAATTCAATTTTGGTCATCATACAAGATCACGATGGTTCCCACATCAAGGGTCTACTTATTAACTTCATTCACTCATTCTGGCCATCACTGCTCAAAATTCCATCCTTCCTTGTGGAATTTATTACACCAATTGTGAAAGTTAGTATGCAAAGTTCAGTTAATTTGAAGAATTATTTAAAAACTTAAAGAAAAAATATGTATCTAATTACGCCTAATTGTCCTTGTAGGCAACTAACAAAAATGGAAGGGTCCTGTCCTTCTATTCCATGCCAGAGTATGAATCATGGAAAGAAAGCTTGGGGGGTACTGCTAATGGCTGGTCTATCAAGTACTATAAGGTTTGCTGGTTTGATTACTCTTAAATATGACAATCTAAAATCATGTTTACATACTAGAGTTTGTCTTCTTTGGGGTTTAGGAAGTGAAAAAGGAAAAACTGTATGAGAACTTGTTTTGAGTGCTTTCTTATGGATCAAATGTTTCGTCTCGAAGGAGGAGGATGCTACAGCTAAGAAATTTCAGAAAATTAACAACCAAAATCATCACAACAGATCAGTTTTCCAAGAACCAGATAGGAAAGAGGGTTTTTGTTGAACGTACCTAACGATTGCAGAGAGCTTCTGTAGGCGAGCTTGTTTTCGACGATGAACCTCTAACAGCAATGAATCTCGGTCGGCGACGGCTTTGAATCTTGTTTGACGACGGCGATGAACTTCGTTCGGCGCCAAAGATGGGCTGTTGTTCAACACTGGTTCTCTTATTTGTAGAGAAGAGATTAGGGATTTAAGGATATTCTACTGTAATTTTTTTAAATTTAGAAGGGCATATTTGTCCGTCCGAATATGTAACGGTGCTAAGCGTAAATAGCATTCAGCGTTAAGTGAAAAAAATTCGCTGAAAATTTTGATATATTTTTCAGCATATTTCACTGATTTTTTATTATAAACAAACGCACTAATTTCGGAAGATTGCTGATGCTGAATTGTGTTCAGCATTAAGCACTTATTTCAGCGTTATACAAACGCTCCCTAAGTTAGTAAGGATTCCCCCTTTATTAGGGGTAGTGGGGCTCACCTTGTGACATAAAAAATATGATCTGATGGTTCAAGTTGGTAGAGGACAAAATTCTATCCTCTTTTTTTTTTTTTTTTTAATTCTGTTGAATTTTAATTTTAAATTTTGGAGTTAGGTAGCCATCCAATTCCAAAACCATGAATCAACCCCAAAAAGTATGTTTTTAAAAAAAAAAATGTTGGACCTATGTTTTTCGTAAAAATAAAGGGTTGTGTAGAATTTACTAAAATAATAATTCATTTGGGCAAACGACCCTTAGTAAGGTTTAAAATATTTACTAAGTAATCAAGGAAAATATTTTCCAAAATCATAAATGATGATTTCATCCTTATGTTTAGTTTGATATTAGATATATCCCCGAAACTAACCACATACATCCCTTGATGGGTTCCAATGTTTTTATTTTTTTTCTTTCTCCAGAAAATCAAGATCATCGAGCGTTCATTAGCACTTAGTCCCCACTAACCAAAAAACCTTCCTCTGCTCCTGGCCACACTCAATGCCTTACGAATGGATGAGAGATAGAATCATACAAAATCAAGTTAAAAAGTCAAAGCAATTTAGAGAAAGTAATTGAAAAAAATCGTACTCAAATAATTGTGAGCAGGTCAGCCATTATAGTCACCAGGCTTGAAACGTGAAAGAGAGCCACGTAGCATTATTATATGGTGTTGCCTCATGCCTTGTCAGTCTCTGGTGTGACCTTGCGTAGGGAAACTATTTCTTCCTACAATCTTTACCGTTAGTCCTCGAGATTCTAACATTGTGGCCCCTTCTATATTCGGGGTAGTTTGGACTTTGAAAGGTGTCCATGAAACTAAAGTTAGCTTGAAAGCTGTTCTCTCTTTTCTTTCTCTCTTGTTTATTTGTTGGGTTTCTTCAGATCAACAACAATGGCAGCAAATCCATCCATCTCTTTCTCTTCATCTTCTCGTTCTTCTCTTCATCGAGTTTTTCTTTCTCGTTCTCCATCTTTCTTCCTCCCTCGAACATCATTGAAGCTCTGTTTCTGTAATGATACCTCGAGAATCCTCACAATTCGTTCTCACGATCGTAATTCAGGTCCAGGAAATCCCTCATTGGCTTCAAATGGCGATGAATTCGGGTCAAAATCAAAGAAATTTACGAAATTGGAGGAATTCGAAGCTAAAGCTTCTGTGGTAGTGTCCTCGATGACATCTTCGTCTTCTTCATCGGCTATCGATTTCCTCACCTTGTGTAATCGTCTTAAGGTACGAAATAGGGTTGCTTTTTATCTCTTTGATTCTTTTATTTGAAGGTTAGGGCTTTGGATTAAGTTGAATTGCGCCTATTTTTTTTTTTAAATTTATTATTCTCTTAATTTGATTTCTCAGACTACGAAAAGGAAGGGATGGATCAACCATGGAATAAAGGGTCCTGAATCGATTGCAGATCACATGTATCGCATGGCATTGATGGCTTTGATTGCTGGAGACCTTCCTGGAGTAAACAGGGAAAGGTTGGATATTTTTATCTTTGTTTCTCGTAAATTTCTAGGTATTTTATGTTATATTTCTGCTTATTTTCAGTTTTGCACATTAGTTTAACAAAAAAAATTTCTCTTTGTTTTATTTAGATCAATAAACAAAGGGCTGTGATACTAGGAATGGATTGGGGTATGGTTTTATGGCTTTTTTTGCTTAATGGGTGTCTTTAACCTTTGATAATATCCGAATACTATTTCAATCTAAAAAGTTATGGTCTATGTGTCTGAAAAATTTATCCTAGATGTTAACTATTTAGTTTTTAAGGCTTGTGTTCGTCATATAATTGTTTCCAATGAGCCTACCATGGAATAGGATTGTGAAGTCCAAAATAGTTGTGACCCATTGCTAAGTTAGGGAACTTAGGTGTAAGCTTTCCAGAAATGTTTAAAATCTCGTTTCGCTGCAATGATTTGGTTGAGAAAAAAAATTGGAATGGGTTTGACCCCGGAACATTTTGAAACATTCCCTACGAAACTTTGAAACATGTTTACTAGTAGCCCTATTCAAGCAATCCTTTGCCTTAAATTAGCGACACACCTTATGCAAAATGTAGGGATGCTGGTGATGTACAAAAACCTAGGTTTTATTGATTCTAAGTTTGTTCTAATTTAAGAAGAGTAGTTGGTGAAGAAGAAAGAACAATTATAGAAAATGATTTTATCCTCAAAAGATTTTATTGGCCATTGGAAAATGTTTCGACAAGGCTAATTGGGTACATGAATGGCAAAGTTTTACAGTTGTGTTTTGTAAAATGGTTTTGGTTGGGGTTAGAGATCAATTTAATATAGAAAATAAAGAAAGAGAGATGAAAAAGGAAAAATAGATGAAGAAGAAGATAAAAAGAATTACCTTGGAATCACACCAAGGGTTCTTGGCACCATACCAGGATGGTCTCAAATCATATCCTATCACTGAAGAAATCCTATCAATATTTTGGTCATATTTTTCTCAAAACACATCAGATTCGCAAAAATCTTGGGCCCATTGAATAGGTAGCTGAATTACCTTTCAGATGAAATGAAAGCCAGCATAATACGACAAGTTTTGACCTTTCACACTAAGATCTAAAGAAAAGTGACGAGAATAGTATTTAAACTCAGCTCTTAAAATAACCAAAAAAGACAAACTCAAAATTAGAATATAATAAATCTAACTAATCCCAAAAAAAATAAGAGTGATAAGAAATTACTCTGGATCCAAATAAGTGGCAATCTAAAGAATTACAAAATTGCAATTGGTATTTGTGAGTTGTGACTGTCGGCTTGATTTGTGTCCTCCATCAATTGGTCTTCCCTCTTTCTTGGTAAGTTAATAATGATTCCTCTTTCATATGGATATACTTAATTATTTTTGAAAAATTCGTGTCTAGCTGTTATGATTTTTGTCTCTTACCCATTTGATGCAGGATGAAGTAAACTAGTCTAATACGATGTCGTGAGATAAAAAAGAATTAATTGTTGAAATAATGAGTAAGGATATTATGATTTGAAACTATTACAAAGTCAGAAATACCTAACAACTAATCAATGTATAGTTATGTTTAATCTTGTAGTGCTACTCCCCAATGTTAAACTAAGGATCCTAAAGGAAGTTAGAACTTCCAACTAGCCTAGTATATTAACCTAGTACCAAGGGGAAGCTAATTGAACATAATCAAAGATTTCAAGGACGGTCAAGGTCTAAAGATGTGATTAATATGTATCAATTTTGGTTATATTGGACAACAACAAACATTTCAGTGTCTTTAAGAAGAAATTTTAGCAGTATTTTTTTTTAGAGAGTCGCTATTGCCACACCACCTTTTACTAACGCCACACCAACTGTGTGCAATTCTTTGGTGATTTGTAACGGAATTGGTGTGGCATTAGTAAAAGTTGATGTGGCAATAGTAACTCTTCTCTTTTTTTATTGATAAGGGAATAAAAAGATACAATGGCAGGAAGGTCGAGATGACCCACCCCGAGGAAAAACAAAAAAAAGGACAAAAAAAATAGACAACTAAGGAAACTCAATCGTACAAACGTTTTTCCACCGGGCCAAAAAGTCATTGGAAAAAATCCCTTTGAAGATTTTGCACCAAGAGAATAAGAGCCCAAGAATCGAGAAAATTAACTCTTGTGTCGATTGCGCCTTTCCTTGAAAAGTTCTAGCATTTTTTTCTTTCCAAATGCCCCAAAAGAGCACAAACGGGGTTAAGCTCCAAACCAACTTCTTGGCATGTCGAAAACTCAAATCCAATTGGAGCCATTCCCCTAGGATGTCTCTAACTGAACATGAAGCACAACAAACCACCCCAAACATGGATAGAAAATGAACCACACATCCTTTGCTACCTCACAATGAAGAGTGAATGATTGGTAAATTTCTCGCTTGACAAACACATGCAACACCCATTCGGGCAATAGAAACCTCTTCTCTTTAGAAGATCTTGTGTTTGAATAATTTCTCATGCTTTTCGTCAAAGCAAAAAAAACTACCTTGGATGGCACCCTTGGACCCCAAACCGCGACATGAGGAAAAGTGGGGTCCCCACTCCTATTTAAGTCTTTATAGAAGTCCCTGACCGAGAACAAAACTTTGCTATTAGGGGCCCACAATCTCACATCTTCCTCCTGTATGCCTCCCGACACACTATCAGGGTAACCCATAAACTCTAAAATCTCAGGCAACTCCCAATCACTCAATAATATCCTAAGACCCAAGTCCCACCCTATAGTCCCAAGATCCACCACCCGAAAACTTGCCACAGGATGATTCTTCTTTAATGATAACTCTATCCCCCTTCCCTATCTTGAAAGTGACCCTTTTTATGAATTGAGGCAGATCTTTAAAATACCCTTGCACACCCCATAACCATATGGATTTTTAGCATCACCACTCACCCAACATATGATCCTCCCCAAATTTTGCCGCTATAACCTTCCACCACAGCCTTTCCGATTCTACTCCGAATCTCCAAAGCCACTTTCCTAACAAAGCCCCGCTTAGAGTCTTGAAACCGAGTCCCCCAAGTTTTGATTGAGCGAACATTCCTCCAATTGACCAAATGAAGCTTATTTTTCCCTTCTTTGTCATGACACAAAAAATCTCTAAACAACTTGTCCAATCTCAACTCCACACTACTAGGAATTGAAAACAAGGAAAGGTAATAAATTGGGATGCCTACAACACACTCTTTATCAAGGTTAGTTTGCTGCCCTTAGAAAGGTAAATCGCTCGTCAAGAGCTCAATCTTCTAGAGATCTTCTCTATCACCAGCTCCCAAATACTCTTACTCTTGTAATGAGCTCCCAAGGGTAAACCTAGATAATAAGAGGGGAGAGCACCCGCTTGACACCCCAAAGGTGCTGCCATAAAATCCACATCTCACACTTGGCCCATAAGATGGACCTTGCTTTTTTGAAGGTTTTCTGGCAAACTAGTAACAGCTTCAAAGCAGCACAGTAAGCCACCAAGAAACCTGACTTGCTCCACATCTGTATCCAAGAAAATCAGCATGTCATCTGCAAACTGCAATTGGGTGACTAACGGACCCTCTGCATTAGGACGAAAACCCCCTAAATCTCTATACACCATTGTTTTTCCAACCAATCTACCCAAGGCCTCTACCACCACTAGAAACAAAAAAGGGAAAAATGGGATATCCTTGACCAATACCCCTAGAGCTCCTAAAGAAACCCTCTGGGGAACCATTCACTAGAATGGAAAAGGATGGGGACGAAACCCACCTCATCACCTCGTAAATCCACTTCTGCCCGAATCTCATATGATTCATCAAATATTCAAACAATTCTAACTAACGTGATCGTAAGCTTTTTCCAAGTCTATCTTCCATACTACCTCGAGATTTGAAATTTTAACTTCAAATCTAGACACTCATTAGCAATAAGAACTCCATCCAAAATTTGTCTCTCGTTAACGACTTAGACCAGTGACCCCTTTAACACCTCTTTCATCCTTGTCGCAAGTAATTTAGAAATGATTTTATATGTAGCTCCCACCAAACTTATTGGTCTAAGATCTGCAATGTCTTCTACCCCTGCCTTTTTAGGAATTAAAGTAACAAACGAGCAATTGAACCTAGAGTCCATTACACTACTCTCAAAAAGATAAACTAAAACTTCCATCAGCTCCACCTTATTTGTTTCCCAACTCTTTTTGAAAAAGCCCAAAGCGAACCCATTCGGCCTGGGAGCTTTATCTGAACAAAGACTTGAGACAAACACCCAAACTTCCTCTTCCTCAAAAGGTCTCTCCAGCCACGACCTTTGCACTTCAGAAAGGCTATCAAAATGCAAGCCATCCAGCTTTGGTCTAACTAAGTTTGTTTCCATATATAAATTAGCATAGAAATCAGCCACCACTTTCCCAACTTCCTCTTCTCCTTCAACCCAACTTCCCCCAACTCTAATTTTTGAAATGTTGTTGGACCTCCTGTGAGCATTGGCTAAACAGTGGAAAAACTTAGTGTTGTTGTCCTCTTCTTTAAACTAATGAATCCTCGATTTTTGTCTCCAACACACCTCTTCCATGTTTACCCTTTTGTTGTACTCTTCCTAAATTACAACTCTTCTAGCTTTTGCCTTTGTAAAAAGCAGGCCCATTACCTCCATCCTATCCAATTCTTCTAATTCCAACAAAAGTTCCTTCTTTTTCACTTCACCCTCTCAAGAACCTCCCTATTCCACTCCTTAAGCTTTTCTTTGATGGATTTTAACTTCAATCGAAATACCACCCCTGGCCTACCCTCAAAGCTCATTCACGACCACCAATTCTCAATTAACTCCTTAAAATTCTCTTGCAACAACCACATATTCTCGAATCTAAACGGGGTTGGACGTCTAACAAATGGCCCCACCTAAAGAAGAATCGAGTAATGATCCGAAGCTAGATTTGGCACAAACTCTACAAAAAGACCTAAGAAGTTATCTTCCCAGTTTGACGACAATAAGAACCTTTCAAGCTTATTCAAGACCGGTGCCTCTTGATTATTGGACCAAGTAAATTGCCTCCCAATCAATGGCAAATCCACTAACTCATTAAGCTGAACAAACTCTCCAAATCTCCTCATTTTCGTCGTCAACCTAGAGCCCCCGAACTTCTCAAAAGAAGTCTCCCCCTATACATCATGGCTTTCCCCAATACACATTCACATCACTCAACTCTTCCCAAAACTATGCTCTTTCCCTATCCTTCGTAGAGCCATACACACCTGAAAACTCCCACTGAAAATTGTTGTCTGTTAGCCTACAAAGAATGGAAGCTAAGAAGGATCCTAACAAAGTATCCTCTACCACCAAGCTTCTCCTAGCCCTGATTGTCGGAACAAAAGTCTAATCCACATTCCTACTTCCCTATAGATTTTACTAGGGATTTAGGTTTATGGGCTGGTATTGGGGTAGGTTTAGAAGGGTTGGATAAGGCTTTGATTATGATTTTTATTGCTGAAATCACTTCTAGGAAGGTAAAAAAATAAAAACAGTGTAGGATTAGGGCTGATCTAGGTTTAAAATTTCAGTTTCACAAAGTTTGGTTGGTTTCTTGGGACAAAAAGAAGACTCGGCTAAGGGTATATGGCAGATTTGTTGATTTAAATCAATCATAACATGACATAAAAACACCTTTACTTGTGTAGCTAGAGGGGGATAGAGAAACTTGATGATACCTTAGTCTCACACCATGATCCAAACTTGGAGAAAATTGAGAAAATATATTTCCTTGATCACTAAAGAAAATTTGCAGCAAAGAGTCCTTTAATAATAAATCAAATCCTAATCCTATATTAACTTAAATCCTAATTTGACAATAGCTCAAATCCTAATCTAATTAAAATAACATAAAAGAACCAAAATACCCCTGTTGGGCCTAAAACATGTTTTAATAATAAAAAGAAGTGACCCATTTAATTAAAGTGATGTTCCACACAATAATATAATAGTAATGACATATATAAAGCCAACTAAGTATTAAAAGCAAAATACTAATAAAACATCAAAAAACTCTAGTAAACACCAATCTAACTAGGCTATACACTAATGCAACCAAAAGTCATCCATCCAAAGTACTAATGATTTCTTCCTCCTCTAGTAAACTTTGATGACATGTCCCTTTACCTTCAAATTGATGACATCAATATTTTCAAATTGATGACATACCCCTTTACCTTGCTAGTCTTATCATTTCAATTTTTGGATCATCAGGACATCCCCTCTATCAAATTGGCGAATATTTGAGATACCCTTGTGTTTACAAATTGATGAAATTTCCCCTTTCACCTTGATCTTCTGTCATAGACTAAACAAACAACATAAATACTCCATTTTCAACCTATAACCAAAATCAATAACTTTTCTTTCTAAAACTAGGGGTGCACATTTGGGTACTCCGAACCGAACCCAAACCGATTTTTTAGATACAGGTATACATGAAACTGGAACCGACCCATTAATTTTGGGTACGGGTAAAAATCAAAAGGGCATATACGTACCGTACCCTATCGAAACCCAAATTTTCTGGTTCGGTCATATATTAAAATTAAAATTTTGATTTATTTATATAGATTACTTTAACTTTAAGTTTAAATTTTAAATCTAACTAAAGTTCAAATTTATAAATATATAAATCTTACTACATTAGAAAAATTTATAAAAACCAAAGTATATGCAAAATGTATGACATTTCTAAATATTTGTGACTAAAAAATCTAAAATTTTTATGGGTACGGGTAGTGGGTATCAGGTATTTTACGGTCAGTTATGCTTCGGGCTGGTTCTAGGTCATAGAAACCATAACCAAACCAAGCTGGCTTTGGTTCGCATATTTTCGGGTTCGGTTCGGTTCGGTTTTGGGCATGTAACATGTATTTTGTGCACCCCTATCTAAAACTAGTCATTTTCAAGCTCTTCGACTTAACCAAACTAATTGTAATTTATTTAACCTCATCTTCAATCCATCGTTTTGTACATCGCCTTAATCCCTTGTAGAAAATCGTTAATTTTTTTATAAAAAAATATTTCATCATCTTCTTCTTCAAAAATTTTATCTTGTTCTTTAGGTTTAATATTAAAGTTGATAATTTTAGGTTGACATCTAGGATAACAATTTTTACCCATGAGACTATAGACAATTGGTTTTGAGAAGAGACCTCAAAAGTGTTTTCAATTTCAGGTTGAAGACGAGGGTAATGAGGTCATTTCCCAGTAGGCCATTAGAGAAGACTGAGGTCAAGTGAATAACTGCTTTGGTGAATATTTGAGATACCTATATTCTTAAATCGAGGACATTGACTCTCGACTTGGGTCTTTTCTTATAGACTAATGAGAAATGATCTAAATGCCTTTTTCTTCAACTTTTACAAAAAGACACTTGAATTTTCTTCCCAAGATCTGTCATCTTCAAGATCTTTAATCTCAACTATAGTTTGTCCCCTCTAGAAGAAAATCCTGGCTCTGCTCCTGAATTTATGTCTCATAAATGCCACTGACAGTCATACTGTTAAAGCCACTAATAGAGGGTTAGGACCCTGAATGAGTTATTGATAAGCATGCAACTTAAATCTACTGAAGAAAGGATATAAACTTATTTTCCTTTAAGATGTTCCTCTATATCTTCCTGTTTTCATCTAGATCTCACTCAGGATAGAAATATAATCCTAATATTTCTTTAGTAGATTCTCTTTGTGCACACTTGCTTTTCCATATTTAGTCATGTTTGTTGTACCTTTTATCATTCTTATGGTAATTTAGCTTCTTTTTTTTTTTTTTTTTTGTATTTGTTTTTTTGGTTTTAAACAGGTGCATTAAGATTGCAATTGTGCACGACATCGCAGAAGGTACGAACTCAGTGGCTTTTTTTTTTTAAATTGTTAACTCTGTGACTCTTTTTCTATTTGGTTAAGTTTCTTTATTGTATTTATACTCAATAATTGATGTTAACATTGCATTTAGTTCTTTCTTATAAGATTAGAATGAAAGAAATAGTTGTTTACTTCTTTGAAATGACAAGTTTCTAACACAGGAAGATTCTATCTGTACCTCATTTACTTGTAATGGTGATCCATAAATATGAGTCTCATATTCTGCTACTCTGTCATGACTTATGAGTTCCTGGGTTCTGGGTTTTCAGTATTGTACAGTCCTTTATACTATTCAAGTGGTTGGGTTAGGGCATGTTAGTCCAATTGAATGAAGTTGGATGTAAGTGCCACGGTAAGACCAAGATAATGAGAAAAGGAGTAGATTTGTTTGAACATAAACCAGAGTGCTCTTGAAGCTGACTGGCTCCTAGATTTGTTTAAAATTTGCATTATGTTACTAAATAATTTTATCTCTTGATGGTTTTTTTTACCAAATTTACTATTTCATTGACAAGTTAGAATGCCTGCATTGCTTAGCTTGGGTGAAATCTGAGATGCACCTTTGACTTCTTTAGCTATTGTTGGAGATATCACACCCTCTGATGGTGTACCTAAAGAAGAAAAAAGTAGGCGTGAACAAGCAGCTCTAAATGAAATGTGTGAAGTTCTTGGCGGAGGATTAAGGGGTAATGGTTGATGCTTAACATCTTGAATCACTTTCAATACTTGTGTGTTTGTTTTTGTTGACAGATGTACTGTTTTTAAGTTTATTTTTTGTTATCTGCAGCTGAGGAGATACAAGAGCTTTGGGCAGAGTATGAGAATAATGCTTCTATAGAGGCCAACCTTGTGAAAGATTTTGACAAAGTATGTTATTTCACACTCAAATGTGAAATTATGAATTTTGTACATGGAAAACCGTTGGTGTTTTTTAGTGATACCTTTGTTGCATGTTGGTCACGCCAAAGTACCACTTGGCACTCTTAGGGCCTACTAAACCATTAGTGTTTGGTTTACTTGGGTGAAAAACCTCGTTATGTTATGAGGTGGTGGATTTTTGCACAGGCTGCCAACTTGAAGCAACCCTCCTCTATCTGAGCTTGGGGCTAGCAATGTTTGTGTAAAGGAAGCACAACATGCGTGTATGAGCATTTTTTTCACCATGGGCTTCATAAACAGTCCTGTAAGTAAATAAATCACCTGTTATGATGAATGCAACAATGAGTAGGTCAAACATTCATAGAACCAGTGGCCCATTGAGTGTGCAACATAACACTATTTGGTGTGACCTAGGTATTAAATTTGGATTTCAATGTCTATTTCAATCAACCTGGAAATGAATATATTCTGAACAGTGTGAAAGTAATACAATTTTTGCAAATGATGGAAGTATTGTGGAAATGACAAAAATATTGAAGAAATTTTCATTAAAGAACCATAGATTGGTAGCATTTTTCTGCACATACACATGCTTCAAGTATTTGAGAGCTCGGCAATAAAAAGTATTTTACATGAAATTGAGAATAATAATGTCACATTAAATATGTATACCTTAATATGTAAAATTCATGCTTAAATGAAGAAATTATTATGTACTGCATTTAGTGTTATTATAGTTGTTTTTATTTTTTTAAGTATGTATGAGTAAATTATTAATTTATCCAACTAATGAAAATATGGATGATTGTATGTTTGCTTATATGATCCTTACTAATATGCTTAGAATACATCAAAACAAGATGATATAGACACCTTACTAATTGTCTTACCATGTTAGACCAATTTTGTCTCTCCTAGGTGGTACCATCCGCATCAATGGTTCTCTTCTAAAAAGGGGAGATGCGGGTTTGGATTTGGAGCCAAGATTGTAAATTTACTATGCAATTTTTCTATTGGTCCTTGGTCTAACTCCTTCAATGGTGTTATTATCTTAGTTTCTATGGTTTGAAAATACCTTCAAAGGTGGCCATTATATCCTAGACCTTCCTTATCATAAGATCCTTCCTGTTGATCATTCAAGGAATAAGAAAAAAATCATTGTGGAATTTTGCTCTAGTGTGCAAGGAAAAGGACAAATTTGTTGATGACCTTCTTCGTTGTGTAATGGGGAGAAGTTTGGGGATTTTGTTAACCAATTCGAGATAAATTTGGTTATGCCATGTTCGAAGTTTTTGAGTTCTGGTTCACTTTTGATTTCTCATCGGGTGCTTGTGTTGTGGAGACTCTTCCCTTCTATGATATGTTGGGGCCTTTGGAGGGAAGGAAACACAAGGGTCATTGGTGGAAAATAAGAGGAGGTGCAACTGATTTTCTTAAAGATGAAGCCCTTATTTGAAGTGTTTCTCTTGATTTAAGATTTTAGAGGAGTTTTCTTTGAATATTTTTTTGGCTTTCCCTTTGTAGGTCTCCTAGTCCTTGTGGGTTTTTATATTCTCTTCCTTTGCCTGTTATATATTGTAATAAAAAAGCTTTAAATCATCACTCTAGGACTGAAGTCCTAAAATTTCAGTCAATCGCAAACACTTCCCCTAAAATCTCACGACCACCCATAATTTCCTCAACTTATTCTTTCTTGAACACACAATTCTCTTACATTTATGCAATACTAAACATATTAAAAATACAATATAATACTATCATCTTTAAAATAATAGTATTTTAATATTATTCATATGTATTTTAGTATTATCTTTAAAAATACAATATAATACACGGAAAATCATCTTCCCTAGGAAGGAGAGATCAAGGAAGATATTGCCCCATATGAATAGAACTAAATGGTTAAAGTGGATGTGTGTTCCTAGAGAGTATGCGATTAGTGCATTCTAATCAAATTAAAAGGAATATGTTATAAGGCGACAGTAAGATCAATTATGCTTTATGGAGCTGAATGTTGGCTAGTCAAAAAGCATTATGTTAATAAATTGAGCATAACAAAGATGAGGATGTTGAGATAGATGAGTAGAAAGACTAGGAAAGATGAAATTAGAAATAAATGCATTCAAAAAATATGTAGGAGTAGATCCAATAGGCGATAAACTGAAAGAAACTTGATTGATATGGTTTAGAAATGTTCAATGAAAGCAGATTCTACCCCAGTTAGAAGTACAAGTTGAAGGTTCTAAAAGAGCGAGAGAAGTGTGTGGATTGAAAGCGGATATGAACACCTTCAATAACAAAAGATGTGCCTTTGGACATAGTGGAAGAGGAACATAACTCGTCTAGCCAACCCGAAATCCTTGGGGCCACTCTCTAGTGTCCGATTGTCCCTCAGCTCAACCAGTTGCATGTAAGACTTTTTGAGGGGGCAGTACAAGTGACCGTGGGATTAGTTTCACCTGAAGGGTGGGGATACCCTTGATAAGAAGAAACAAAAAATGATTTGGCAATGGGGTTTGATAGGGGAAAAATGGACAAAATGGATAAGAAGGCATTTGATCAAAGTTAGTTGCCTTTTTTAGTCAATTAATCTTTTTTTTTTTTTTTTGAAAGCCTCACAAAGAGCAACAAAGAAAAGAAAATACAACATCAGTGATCACATAAAGAATTCCATCTAAAAACAAAATCATCAAAAGTAATCCCCCGGAAATCTATATTTTGCTTGGACCAATGATATAACAGGCCCAAGATCTCCAAGAAACTCGCTTGAGAACTTCTGGACTTACTGTTGAACACCCTGTTATTTTAGTCAATTAATCTAATTTCCATGAAATTATCCTCTGGCTAAATATCTCAATGATCAGGTCCTAAATCACCTTAGACCGAGAACTTAGTGTAAGGGGTTGACCACAATAAGACAAAGTGACGTTCGACCTTGAAAACTAACCTAATATAATGAATATGCAATCAAATAAATAAATTACCAAGGGCAATGTGAGTTATAAACCAACATTCAAACACCATGAATCAAAATAAAAGGCCTGGCAATTGATTAAAAGGTCAATTCTAGGTTAGTCACAATCCTACCATACCAAACCTCAAATAATGATTGAGGGTTACCAATGGAAATTAGGACTCCCATTAGCTTATGGTCCAATCACCAACTCAATCAAAATTTCTTGATCTTTCCAAGGATTTCAAGAAAGTTTTAGGCTGAAAGAGTTTATCTAAAAATGTTTAAGTGCATCAATAAGGTTAAAATATGTGCTCAAGTTGCAAACAAATTCCAATAACTATAGTAATTTAAACAAAGAGAAAAGGTGTTGAAATTGAGAGAATAGCATTGTAAAATTCAGATTACGGTTTTTAGCAATTGGGAATTTTGGGGTTTAGAGAAATATGGTTTGTACAATATAGGGTTGATTCGATCAAAGTATAGATGGGCTGGAAAAAAAAACAGATCCAATAGTATAGTATGTTGTGGCTGGGTTTGTTTATAACAAAGTTATGATGAGAGAAGGATGGAGAGCATGAACAACACAGAATAGTGTCTGTAATCACACCAAGGGCTTGGAATGACACAATCGTTGTGGCATCACACCGAAGTCCAATAACTGGAAACTCAGAAAACCTGTAAAATTTTTATTCATCCATCCTCTCCTTCTCCATGGGCTTCTTTTTTTTGTTCCGCTTTTTTGTGGATTCTTTGATTCGATTTCTTCAATGGCCCGCCCCTTATAGCTTATGGGGGCTTACGCACTTCGCTTCGCAGCTGTATGCACAAAAATCCAATCATTGTGCATACAGCTGTGGTGGCTCGTTTCGTTTTAAACGACTCTAAACGAAACACTCTATATACGTTGTTCAACTGAACAGAAGCAGTCTTGCCTTTAGAAATATAGATTCGATTCCTTCACTAAGGATTGTTGTGCAACAAGAAATGACAGAAGAGCAAAGAGTCAAACTCCGTCTGGCTGAACTTTAAGCCTTAGACGAAGAAAAACTTGCTACTCAACAAAAGCTTGAAACGTATAAACTTAACTAAGGAAGAATATTTATTATGTTCTCTAACCCTAAAACAAATCTTGATCAAGATTAAAGCATAATGATCTCATAACAACTAAAGATTCCAAAATACCCCTAACTACTAATAAAATAAAACCTAAAGTATGTTGGATGGAACCATTCGATTGATTGGCTGCAGCATCTGATTGATTGGAGTGACTGACTGTCACTTGGAAAATCCAACAATAATGCTCCCATGGCAATACACGAACAACTTTCCAATGCAGAGCCTGCCTTCCTAATGACATGCATATAGGGTCTTTTGCCTCTAATGCTCCATGAAACCATGAACTAACCCCAAATAGGTCTTATCCAACCATATGCACAATGCGAGGCCTTTCTAATCCTCTTCCTCTGATAAACTCTATACAGTGATGCTCTGATGTCCTCATAACACAAGCAAGCAACTACCACACCCAAGTTAGAAGTGAGCTCCCCTACATCCATCCCATCCCCTTTTCAAAGACCTCACTCTTGGAAAAAATTATGTGAAACCCAAAAACGCCTCAGACCAAAACAAGATTCATGTTCCATATCTTCATTGAAAGTGGGAAGCTTCCGATGGATGCAGAACATATTGAAAAAATGAAGATCAGATATTGTTTGGACCAGAATTCACTGCTCAAAATCATTCCGCCAAACCACTTTCCTCTTCCCTTAGTAACAGCGTACTCAAAACCTCCTTCGCCTTAAAAAGAAAAGAGACAAAGGATGCCCTTGCCTCAAGCTTCTGGAGCTTTTGAAAAAATGGATAGGCGTTGACAATAAAACAAAGATAACTCGAGGAAATGCACTTATGCATGCAACTTTTTTAACCTCTAGCCAAAACACACTCTCCGAAGAATCCATACATGTCATATATTTTTTCCATGTCTATTTTGCAAAAGAATCTTGAAATCTCATAATGAACTGTTGGAATCAATGCAATTGCAATCATTAGCAATAAGGGCTCCATCCAGAGCCTGTTACCCTTAACAAAGGTGCCCTAAGATTAAGGTGCTACCTTTGCTAAGTTTCTAAGTTGGTTAAAGACAGAAAAATACCATGACTTGGGTCAAAAACCGCCTTCACCTTCTAATTACTTACCACTAATTCGCTTGCTTATCAAAACACACAATCACTGAAAGTAGGACCTCTTTAATCCAAGAAGTGAGTTTTTTGAAAATAATCACACAAGCACTCCCCACCAAAATCATATACCTGTAGTCACCAATGTCTTCTACACCTTACTAGTTAGGAATCACAGAGAGGAGATTGCTATTTGAGTTGTGGTTCAAATACACTTTCTCCCTTAATTAGTTTTTTCACAACCTTCATAGAGTCCCCTCCCTACCAAGGCCAAACAACTTTTTCATAAAATAGCCTAAGAGAAAGCTTCTAACCAAGGCACATTATTACCCTCCATTTCCTCAATAGGCCTAATGATATCCTCCTCATCAATAGGCTTATCTACCCACCTTTTAACTCTGAACTGATGGCATCAAAAATTTAACTTGTCCAACGTTGATCTATTCAACATCGCTCCCACCAATAGAATAGAATCCCACCAACGGTGCCCTCCCTATTAAGTCACTCCTTCAACCTTAAGTCATCAACAACATGACAACAAATGTTGTTAGCGTGCTTATAGCATTGGCAATCTGATGAAAGAACTTTGCATTGTTGGCCCCTTCCTAAAGCCACTAGATTATACATTTCTTCCTCCAATGAATTTCTTCCATCTTAACAAGTTTATGATATTTTATGTTTGACAGACTGTCCTCCAATCCTCTGTAGATGGAAGAGTTGTATCTTCTTCTTCTTCTTCTGTTGTTGATGAGTAAAATAATTATTTTTTAAGTAAGTATCTTCTCTTCTATCAATCAGTACATCTCAACAAAAACGGAATTCATTGTTTCAGTGTTTCAACTTTTCTTTGACGCTTTGAGCTTTTGGAGAAACTAAGCCCGATCTCTCTTTAAGGGAGAAGGGCGAAGGAATTCCACCACCCTATCACCTTTGCTAGAAAATTAGGAGCCTGCAACCATGTATTCTCAAATATAAAAGGAAAAGGTTGATGAGATACCCACCACAATCAAGACACAACGGAACATGCTCTGAAACTGGCCTAAGAATTGCATCCTGGGAAACGTCAGGAGCAGTCAATACTCAATTTGATTTACCAGATGAACTAAACTATTTTTAAGAAATTTTTTTTTTTCTTTTTAAGTTGGAACTAAAAATTTAGATCACGTAACATGGACACATCAGTCTCCTTATAAACTTGATTGAAAGGTAAATCTTCTATCTTCTTCTAATGTTTCTTTATCTTTATGTTTGTTCTTGCAATGTGATTATTCATTGTATACTTCTACAGTGTAAGGATGCATATCAGTCTGAATTTAAGCTTGGTCTATATTCCACATGTAACTGTTTTGAGATGTTCCATTAATAAGGTTCAGAACGTCTCCATCTAATGATCTTTTTGAACCAGGTTGAAATGATTCTGCAAGCGTTGGAGTATGAGATGGGTAAGTAATTGCTTATAGAAGTATTTCTAATAAATCCTGGACATTGATCTGAACACGATATCCTATTTAATATCTTAATACCATGCTTTATGTTTTAGCTTTTTTAAGCTAAAACTCATGTTTTCTGGTCTAAATCATGCTACATGTCATTGCAAAGTTTTTTTTTTTATTACCTTTGCACTAGTAATTGTATAATATGTACAAGTTCATGTTGACAAGACAAACAATCATTTTTCTGTATCAACATGTTGCATTCCAGTGCTCAAACTCTATAGAACATAGTGCAGTTGGAGATCACGTGTGTTAAACAGTAAAACTTATTCTAGAAACTGAGAAGCTCAGTTGCAATAGTTCTCAAGGTAGGCTCTTTATGGTTACACTCAGAAAAGCTTTCTGGAATTATTTTTGGAGATTGCATGTGCTAAACAGTAAAATTTATGCTAAAAAATGAGCAGCTCAGCTGCTCTAGTTCTCAAGTTAGGCCCTTTATGGTTGCACCCAGAAAAGCTTTACCAAACATTGTGGTAATCATTTTTCAATATATCGGTTACAAGTTTCGGAATGGGCTGATTTTTTATGAGGGTGATCTCTATGGTGAGGAGATATACATATATATTACAGTGGGAAGTAATAATGAAACACTTTTTGTACCATATTTAGGTTGCCACCAATAAAAATAATTTGTAGGAAAATGTCTACGCAACCTTATAAGACCTTGGATCTTTGTCTCTGTTCCACTACTCATTATCTCTTCCCATTCAAGTTTGTAAGTATTTATGTGCCTGTAAGCTCTCTCTCTCTCTTTTTTTCAATCCCTGATCTCACATTTCCATTTGTTGTTTGACAGAACATGGGAAGGTCCTAGATGAATTTTTTTTGTCCACAGCAGGTAACTAGATTGCCTTTTTAAGTGCGGTGCATAACTAAGCTTGGTTTGGCAAGCCAATTTTTTTTTATATGTGAATTTATTGTGCTTTATATGCTTCTCTTACATTGCAGGCAAATTTCAGACTGAAATTGGGAAGAGTTGGGCAGCTGAAATCACTTCGAGAAGAAACTCCAGGCCAGGGTACAAATTTTGATTGATTTTTTCCCTCTAAAGATTAAGCTGATATGTTTTGCATCAGTACTTTATTTTGCCCAACCCACCATTGCACCGCATACCATCCTCTTTGTTCACTATTTTTCCTTGAATACAGAAGGATTTCAAATGTAATTTGTATATCAATCCTTTTAAGCAAACCAATACCTGTGATATTTACCTAAGTTTAGAACACTCGAACATTCCTCAAGGGCTTTGTGGCTTCACTGCCGTGATGGAATTTGTGGCTATGTATCGAACCCAAATTTTGAATGTAAGATGAAACTGACTGCTTTGATGAATCTTGATAGTTAAGCTTCTGAAAACACGCAAAACTGCTAGGTCAGGTGGTTGATGTGTACTGGTGTATGAGGACCCTTGATAAAGAATTGGAGCCAATGTATGATGTGCTATGTTGGTTCCATTAACCTATGAAGTGTCTCCTTCCAGGATGAAATTTTGTAGCATTTTTTGGGTTGTCTCAACCATCTTTTTTTATTTTATATTATATATATTGTCAGCAGAAAATGTCCTTATTTTACTAGCATGTTTCAGTCTTTATTCGTTTAGTGCATGGTTATGTAAGATGTGTACCTCGATCTGGAAATATCTGACCTCTTTAGAAAGAAGGAAAGGTCTGCATGATTCCATGAGATCCACTAGCCTTACTAAGTTAGTAAGGATTTCACCTTTACTAAGGGTCCTTGGGCTCACCTTGTGGCATCCAAAAACATGATCCGATGCTTCAGGGTTGTAGGGGACAAAATTTTATTTACTTTGAAGAAGACATCCGAAAAATGCCATTTTTCACCATTGTTTTTCAATCTTAAGTTGGGAATTACATGGAAGATTGATAACTGTCCATTTTCAAAATCTTGGATGAAGCTCAAAGGATTTTTTTTTTCTTTCTTCTTTCTGGATCTTGAGTTTTTTGGCTGTGGTTTTGGATTGCTGGTGTGGTAATCCATTTGGGCAAAACAACCCTTAGTAAGGCTTAAAATCTTCTTGTTATGGTAAGGAAAGTGTCTCGCTTATTCTATTAGAGTTATTTGTGGGGCCCACCATATCACTTCATTCATAATCGCTAATTATATGTAAAAGAAATATTGATCTAAAATAATGTTTTAAATGTATCGGCTAAATATTTTATTGAGTCTTGCTACTGGTGCTCATCATACATGCTCTTTGTACTTAAGTTTTAAAAAAAAAAAAAAAAAAAATAGGAAGGTACATTTTTACCTTTATCCATGCACCCACCATTTTTACCATCTAGCCAAAGAAAAATCCAAATCATCGTCTCTATCCATTCTCTCCTTCTCCACCATCCTCTCAATCTTCTCGTTCTTCTTCAAATTCATCTCCTTTTGAGTTTGTGAAAGGTTGAATCAGTGGAGATTAGGTTTTAGGATTTTTTTTTTCTTTATTTTTTAATTATTTATTATTTTTTGTATTTAATCATCAAAGAAAATGAAAAAAATTATCATTAAACCTTTAAAAACTACAATTTTGAATCGAAGAATTCAGAGTTTTTTTTTACAGTTTTGTTTAGTAAGATCAAATCAAATTTGTTTTAGCAAATTCGGTAAATATTCTATTGGACATTATTTTCTATTAAACATTACAAATCCGATATAGTAGGTACCTATCGAACATTGTAAAATAGATTCGGTATATAACGAATGGTGTTAGGATTACATAACAAAATTTTGGTTCGGTAAACTCCCATCGATATGATTTCAACGGGAGGTAATGTTTGGTAGGTACTTACTAAATTTGCTAAAAGAAGTTCAGTATGAACCTACCGAACAAAATTATAAAAAAAACACCAAGTTCTTCGATTTGAAATTATCGTTTTTGAAGATTTTAATGGTAGTTTTTCCATCTTTCATGATTAAATGTAAATAATAATAATCGTAGAATCTAATTTTCATTTGTTCAACCTCTCACAAAATTCAAAAGGAGATAAATATGAAGAGAGAGAAGGAGAAAGAAAAAAAGAAGAAAAATAAATAGATTTTTAGTTCAATGGATTGTGGAGAAGATGGTAGGTGTGGAGAGTAATTTGATGAGGGTATTAGTATAATTTTCTCTCTTTAAAATAAAATTAAAAAAAAAAAAAAAAACACTTTAATTAGTACAGAGAGCGTATATGCTTGGCGCTAGTAACACGACTATTTTATTTTCAACCTCAATTTTTATGTTAGGAATGTAAAATGGATTATTTATTTATTTATTTATTCTATATAATTTACTATATTAATTACATCTCCAGCATGATACTTGGGTCTTGAGATGTGCAAATTTCAAGAAAATCCCTTGTTTTTTTTTCCAATATAAAAAGAGGATGAATTTGACAGATTCTTTCGGACTGAGAGATAACCATGAGATGACCCATTCAAAAATAAATAGAATAATCGTGGGAGCTCGATCTAATAAATTGAATAATTGAGAAGTTAAGATACTCAATCTAGTGGGCTATGTTTGGTGAGTTGAGAGAATCAAAATGGTTTTGGTCCTTTTGGAGCTGGATCTTGTTTAGGGATCATTGATGCAGTTATTTTTGGGACACATTAAACTTGCTAATCAATAGAGTCTTTAGCATAATAGGTTTCTTTATTTTGCTTAGAATTTCCATTTATTTAGGATTGTGTTATAATAACAAGTATACTTATTTTAGAATTCTTTATTTTTTATTTAATTAGGATGTTGGTTTCTTAGCCAACTAAGAGTCTAGTCTATCTAGGAATCTTATTTTATTTATGAAAGGACCACATAAGAGTTATTGTTAGAGGAGTTTTTTTATTTTTTATTTTTATTTTATGTTAAGGAATAAAGAAATGGTTGCGGTGTCACAAAGTCCTTCCAGACTTGTTTAGGCTGATCCACAATACTCTTTCATCTTTATCTATTCGCTGCAACAAAAAAAAAAAAAATTTATTTATTATTTTGTGGCTGCATCAATCATCAACAACTTTACTAAAATTAAGAGTGGGTTCACTTCAATATTTCAAGGAGAAGCTGTGATTGTGATCAAATTGGCAAACAAAATTATCAAAAAGAATGAACTTTAACCTTTGGTAACTTGTCCTTCACTCACATGAGGTATTTCTTCTAAACACATGACATGGTTTTGAGGTTGTGCAAGCATGATACACACCAACTTAATTTTGTGGGTTTGTTTTAAATTTATTTATTTATTAATTTCACCAAATTAGGTCAATAGTTAAAGGGTCAAGATCCCATGATTCATAATAAAAAATAAAAAACATATGATCCCAACCATTAAAATACAAAATCTAGTGGTTGAGATTTATCCTCGGCATAAATACGAGTCATTGGGATATTTATAGATCCAAACCATTGGATTTTGTGTTTCAATGGCCAGCACAAAAGTCTATCATACTGGTATTGTGGAACTCTGTATCCTAATTCCTAAATGATACAACACTATGAATTAATTGCTAACTATGAAGAACCATTTTATGGTGGTTCAATCGAACTCATGGACCATGGTTTAGTTCTCCATACTGCAGCACCATTTCGTTCGTTCACTCGAATTTCTATACCATAATCTGTTGAGTATGCTTGATAAGATCAACTACATCTCTCTCTAACACAATGTTATTAGATTTGAATCCTCACAAACACTCAAGAGATGCCCAGAGCATCCAAAGCAAGAAAAAATACAATGCATCTCCAAAAACAAAAAAAAACTTATATTGACTGAGAAACTAAAATACCAAAACGAAAGAAGCATCATGGATTCATAAAATAATTTCTATCAAATTGGAATGAAAATTTTCATTAGAGTATTTACATACATTTCAGTAATAATACACAATGGATGACTGAATCCCTTTCAATAACAGAATTGAAGACATGGCTCTAGACAAAATGAAATGGAGGAATGGGATTCATCTCACTTACTCCAATTCCTTAAGACGAGACTTTGATGGTAAAGATACAAAATGGATGACACAAGTGTAAAATATTAACAAGATTAATGTGGTCTTGATTGATTGTACAGAAACCAAAATTTACAGCTTTTGGGCAGCTTTTGCCCACCTAATACAACTTGGTTCACTCGGTGAACGTGGCAATAAAAATTCTCTTGGGTAAACTTTTGGCTATTCAACTGATTCTCTAAGCCTCAAAAAACGTTTTATTTTGATTAGATTTTGCTTCCAATCTTGCTGTATAACCTACTGTCATGGGCCTAATCGATCTCTGCCGCACCATCTGGCAATACTCAGGATCATCAGACTGCCCCTCAAGTCTTATCCACTGTATCATCGCATGATATGTTGGGAAGAACCGCATCCTTATTGCCGTCAGCAAGAAGTACGGGATGAGAGTTGAGATTGAAACAAAGAGCGTGACGAGCCAATAAGAAAGGGCCGGAGCGCATGCTTCAATGAAGACCTTGTAAGCATTGGTGGATATGATAGGTGACATAGCACCATAGATCAAGAGGAAGAGATACCACATAAAAATGCCACCCCATATGAAGAGATGTTGTATCATGGTGAAGTAACTAACCGAGAGGGCCATTTGGCAGTTAACGACCCATATAATGCAAGTGTACATGGTAGTACCAAGAATCTCAAACCCAACAACTTCCCCACCTTTACGGAAGGCTTGGTATTCGAGAGCATTTGTGCAGAAGAAGAAGATGATGATGGCACTGCAAACACCGTTGAACATCCAACTGAGTATCCGAAGCCAGCTGAAGAGTGCATTTTGTACACCTTCTTGGTATAGTAGGGGGAACTGCCACATGAAAGGATGTAAATATTTAGTAATCATTGTACATTGATCATAGCTCGTCAAAATATGCTTTGATTGTTTACATACCATGAGACAAAACCGTGCGGAGACATCTTGGTCAAATACCCCAAGGGCAATCACCGGAAGTGACGTGAAGAAGACATTGTAAAATGACATATACCAGTCGTTATAAGCTGCTTGCCCAGAGAAAGATGTGTATGCCTCGTATAAGAAGAGAGTAAAACCAAATGTAATATTCTTGTAGAAGAAGTAACATATCTGCAAAACAGCAAAAGAAACACATCAAACTCTCAAGTTTATATATTATAACCTTATTTTCTATTTTCTTCTTCTTGTTCTCTTTCCCATCTTCTATTTCTTTTTTTGTTGGTGGCATGCAACATAAATGAAACATTTTTAGAGATTATGTTGAATATAAAATAGTAATATATGCAAAGAAAGTTGTTGAATTAATTCTATTCATAAATAAATTTTTGTAATGTTTTAGTATTATACAAAGAAAATTGATGAAAAACTATATTTAATTATACTTTGCAATGGGTACAAAATTGTTATTTACTTCAAAAACATTAAATTATTAAAATAGAAAAGAGAAATATAAAAATAATAATTTGTATTATATTTAAATCTTGGAACTCCTTATGTGGATCTGAAACTTGAAATTTGGAAATATATTGTGTCTACCTTAATTTTATCTATTTTTCAATAATATTATTTTTATACGTTATATTATTTATTTAAAATTTTATGCATGTGAGGCATATGCCTCGGGACTAGCGAGCAGAGCACTTTGCCTCACGCCTCAACATCCGAATATACTGACACAGAGCTAAATCCAAATTTTATTTAATTAAAATAAAGGAAATCTTATACCTATACAAAAACTAAAAAAATAAAAAGAATCTGAAGTATGTAGGTCGTACCATTGATGTGATCCTTCTATAGCACCAATGTCCATGCACAAGTAGCAGTCGCTCCAAAAATTGGAACTGAGCAATAGCAATGTCACTTGACATAACTGCCTGAAATTTTCGGTTAACAGGGGAGGTTTAGAGGAAATGAAATAAAATTGAACCAAGAAATTGAGTTCTACAAAAACAATAATGGAGCTTTTATGTGTTCTTGACAAAGCTGACCTGCATTCCTTCAACACCACTGATGCCAACTCCAATATCTGCTTCTTGAAGCATTCCCACATCATTGGCCCCATCACCGATTGCTAATGTTGTCTTACCCGTTCCAACTTTAACAAGTCGAGTAACCTGCAATGAATTTTTTTTAGTACATATTCTTACTTCAATACAACCATCAAACTAAAAGGAAAATATCTGCAGCAAAATAGTGAAGAATGTGTGTAAACTCACAAGGGCTTTCTGTTTTGGTGATGAGCGGCAGCAAATAACAGAAGCACATCCAATCGCTAGCTCTAGAAACATGTCTTTAATATCATCTTCTAAAGCATACGCAAGTGCTTTCCCATCGATTATTAAAGCAAATGCATCAGAGCCTCCACTTGATGAAGTAATCAGTGTCTTCCCTTCACTTATTTGATGGATGATGCTCGACTTTGATGCCTAAAAACAAGAATTGGCAATTACCCATCAAGCTTACATTTAATAAAACAAGATTTTATATTCACCCAACTGAGACAACACTGTGATCAACATTAAGCCAGTAAAATGGGAATGATGAAATTTATCCTAACCTCACAGAGAGTGTAAATGTTTATCTTCCTTTCCTAAGTTTGCATTACTTCAGTTAGATGTCTCCCAAATGTTATTCTTCACATTTTGGCTGGTTTTACATAAATTATTAATTTAGATCACTATATACTCTTCCCCTTAAAGCTCTCAAAATAACTGAACTACTCTCTTCCCATTTAGCAGACATATCGGATAGTTCAACAATATTTAGATCATAATCATTTCATGCTAAAAATTTATCTTCTTTGGCTCTCATTATCTAACCATGCTTCATTATAAGAAGAAAAAAAAAGGAAAGATAATGTTTACTTTTGGGATTGCATCTTTGTCCCCCGCTTTCTCCATTGCTTTAATTCCGGGTGACTCCAAGTTGATAATTATCTGCTTCATTCCTTGCCTGAGCAAACTACAAGCGAAACTGCAAAATTCAAACTTGAATCAGAAATGCAAACAATCATGAGAAACCAACTTATATTATTAATGAAAAGCTACATAAAATATTATCATATCCAAAGTTTTACCCAATATTGATTGCAGTCTCCATCTTATCTCCAGTCAAAACCCATATCTTTATTCCAGCCTGTGCAAGCTTGTCAATGCATTCTGGAACCTAAGAAACACGAAGTAAAAAAAAATATCAATCCTAAATTCCATACCAACAATCTAAAGAGTTCATCAACTAATAGTTCGTTTCTTTAAGATCTTCTACTAACCCCATTTTGAAGTTTGTCCTCAACAGCAGTGGCACCAAGAAGAATCAAATCCTTCTCTATCTTCTCTGCCATTTCATCAACCATTGCATCACGATCTTCACTGATTGAGTTCTTCACCTCTGTGAATTCTTCATTAAACTCTTTGTATTCTTCTTCATTAAGTTCACGATATGCAAGTACCAAGGTCCTCAGACCTGCATCGGCATACTCGTTCATATGATCCTTAGTCTTCTCTTCAAACTCTCTTCCGTCCTTTGCCAGCCTTTCAAACATGACACTGCATGGGGGAAAATATCCAAAAGGGTATCAGATTTCCAAAAAAAAAATAAATAAAAAATGGAACTAAAAAAGCATTAGATTCATAATCCATTAACATTATGTTTTATAGAGTTAACCAACCAACTAGTCCACAAGATCGATCTGTTGGAGAGGGGAGAACTATGAATATAAGAGGGTCACAGGGCTTAACTGGGGTATGACACACCTGAGAGTGGAGGAAAATATGCACTCAACCCCCCCTCACCCATAAGGGTGGAAAGAATCAAAATTGTGACCTTTACGAACCTAGCGCTCTGATACCATGTTAACCAACCAACTACTACAAAAGACCAATCTGTTGAAGAGGGGAGAACTTGAATATAAGAGGGTCACGGGGCTTAATTGTGGTATGACATACCCGAGAGTGGAGAAAAATATACACTCAACGTTAGTATTGTTGACAATATTATGAACTTAGGTCTGTCTAGCAATTTACAAACCTGTCAGCACCTTTACAAAGTAGAAATAGCTTGCCCTCCTCATTTCTGACTACCACAGACATCCGCTTTCTTGAGCTATTAAACTCCAGGATATTCAAAAGTGTATACGACCTGCAAGAAAAAAATAATCAGAAAAGATATCTATGCATAAATTTGGGGACTTAAATCATTTATTCTTGCTACATTCCAATGCAAGCTTCTGAAGCTGACGTGTAGTCCACATGTCGGTCCACTCTGACAGTCCAACAACAAAGCCCCACAAGTATGATCAACATGTTTACCAAAACCAATTGCATGAGGCCTATCAAATAAATGGACTCTAGATGAATTGTTCTGGACATGACGCAAATTTTGGAAATATTGCTCATAAATGGGGCTTATAGATTGGATAGTTGAGATAGAGCCACACTTGTGCCTCACAACAGCTAGAGAGGATGGCATAGCGAAATTAATTTCATATCACTAAAAGATTTCTCTCTTATGCATATAGTGAGAGAAACCAACCTTTCAACTTTCGTGCCAAAAACAGGATCAATTTCATGCAGTGAGATGCTTGTTTGTGTTCTTTTGTAGAATTCAAATCCAAGCTCTCTTGCTGCAATCACAAAAGCCGCCTCATCTGGTGATTCAGCCTCATAAGATATCTTCCCCGTCTCTTCATCTACTTCCGGAATGGCCATATGACAGATAGCCAATAAGTGAAAAAACATCTGAATAACATCTGAACGAGGCTCATTACGCCATTTCCCATCCATTATCCTTTCGTCGTTAAAATTAAAGCCTTTAATGGATGGTTTTTTATCTCCACAATCCTCTACATTGACCACATCATTTACCACCTCATGAACTAATGGTGATCCATTCCTTCTAGCCATTATCCTCTCAACCTCTGTGACACCACGGCCGTATGCTTTCCCACCAATAGAACATTTCATAAATTCCATGGAGTTGCATGTCAGAGTTCCCGTCTTATCAGAAAGTATCGTGTCAACTTGGCCAAGCTCCTCATTCAAGTTCGAAGTGCGAGCACGTGCAGGCTTGTCAGTTTCCTCATAGTACATGTGTAGGTCTTGGTTGATGAAGATGCTTTGCAAAACTTTGACGATTTCTATTGACACATACAACGAAATGGGGATAAAGTAGCCATACAACATCAAAGCTGTAAGAAAATGCAGAATTGCCGCAAGGAATGCTCTTTCAGGATCAAAGAAAACTTTGGTTTTGTCTGATCTAAGATACCATCGTTTCATCCTGCCATTCTCTAGGTCATCCCTTGTTGCAATCCCAAAGACAATCGATCCAACAAAAGAAATCAAAATCAATAGGCAAAACAAGAAGTAAACAATCTTATCCATCCTTCTCTCGACTTTGCTTCTCTTGGATGGCGGGTCCATCGAATTTTGGATAACTTTTGTGTCGTGGCCTGTGAATATAACAGCCCCATATATGTAGTCTGTGTTCCGTAGCTTTGAGTCTCGAAGGAGAAGTTGTTGAGGTGTAAGGGGGTATTGTTGATCTTCGAAATCCATAGTGCCAACAAAAGAATAAAGGTTTGCATTTGGGTCTTCACATTTAACCATGGCCTTAAAATTTGGGAAACTAGATTCCTCATGTAAGCTTGAAGTAACCTCTAATGCTTGTTTTAGTTTCAAATTAGTCTCCCCATCAAGGTTCATTGTCTCAACATAGCAGATGGCATCTTCATAACTAGATGAAAGCAAGAGAAGGTCAGCTGGAAAGAAGTCATCTTTATCAACCTTAACTATATCTCCAACTTTCAGATTCTTCCATTCTGTATAATCGAAAATGCCATCACCATAATGTACTTTAACCTTTCGATTGTTCACCTCAATATCCTGAAAACATTTAAGTACAAATTTAGGATTGGGGTATATTTCTCACTAAAAGAATAGAATTAATTTGAATATTAGAAACTTGGATCAGGAGATGACACTTCAAATTCAGAAAGGTGGAACGGAGACTTTGAGCATGTTCACCCCAAATCTTAAAGATGGTTTCATATACACTACTTATAAACTTATAAGAGGGAAAACTATCAGACAACTATAGTTGTGTCTAACAACTTGAAAAAAGAGTGTATGAAGGATGGAAGACACTAGCAATGGTCTAATAATGATTTTTATAGAAAAAAAATTAAAATAAATGTGTATCCATGAACCTATGTTGATAGGTGTTTCCAAGGCCAAAATTGGAAGCTGGCTGTGTGCTGTGTTACTATTACATAGAGCATAAAAGATAATCAGAAGGGTACTTAAAAGTTAAAACTGAATAAGTCATAAATAAAGTTTGAACAATTCTTATAACAACAACCCAGAAATTGTGACACAAACACACAATTGTAATTGTAGAATCTCGGAAGAAGTGAGACTTGAAACCAAACTAGTAAAATAACATGGTAAATGGAAACTATTCTTGCATGAATATCATATGTGTTGCACCTTTTTATCTAAATTTAGTAACTTATTTTTGAGTTAACAGAGGCAAATGTGAACAACCCAATATTGAGAAGGGTTCATAACCACTGACACGTAGGATTTGGAACTGTCCAAGTTAATCAAATATTTTAGTCAAACAAAACCCATCAACTGTGAAGGAAAAAAGATCAATACATGATGGGGCATAATGAAAAGGATCTAAAATAGTTCCTCTTCCGTCTAATTACAATTTACAAGTACCCTACACAGACTGATACAAGTA
Organism: Akebia trifoliata; assembly: GCF_017979445.1. NCBI lineage: Eukaryota > Viridiplantae > Streptophyta > Magnoliopsida > Ranunculales > Lardizabalaceae > Akebia > Akebia trifoliata. The sequence continues at coordinate 10,368,932 of NC_141379.1, forward strand.
TCAAATTTCCTTTTAACAACTTGATTAAGGTTCCTCCAACGAAACCACCCCTAGAAAACAGGACCATGAAACATGTTTCCTCATTTTGTTTGATAAATTTCACAAATCTTCCCAACTTGAAGTAAGACAATAAATAACAAATTTGAGCTCATTGACTTAACCATCTAGTCTTAAATCACCCATGTTATGCATTATAACAAGAAGATAAATTTTAACAACTAATTAAAAGCATTAAACAACTATTGATAATATATCATCAAAAGAAAGCAAGGAAAAGGGTACCTGCTTTTTCCGTCTCCAATCTTCTACGGCCTCTTTGATCATCGTCGCTCCAATCACAATGATAAGAGGAAGAACTGCACTAACAGGCGAGTAAGGAGCAAGTGGTGTGAAAGACAAGCAGGCCACGACGAGGAAGTATATGTTGGCAACCCTTCTAAACTGCTCAAACAAGGACTTTGGAAAGAATGTGGCAAGAGTGTACTTTGTAGTTCTAACATAATTGCCTCCATAACCAAGGACTTGGGATTCAAAACATTCTGGTTCATTGCAAAAGACTACCCTTGAAAAACCCGGTCCTCCAATTTGCGAATGGTCTTGCTTGAACGATGCTTTCCCGCATGAAAAAGCATAGATCTTACTTAGATGCAGCTTACTTCTTCTACCACCACTCATCCTCTCCCACCAAAAGCTCTACCCCCAATTCCAAAACAGAGATAAAACAAAATTTAATCCTTCAAGACCAAAAAAGTCCTTAAAAAATGCAGCTTGATCAAGGAGAGCATCAACTCACCACCAATTCCCAGAAACAGAACCCAAAAAAGAAGAAAATGTTCCAATTTTTATTACAACACCACCAACCAATTATAAAGAGCAAAACCCCAGAAAAGGATCCCAACCCCAAGCCCAAGACCCCAAGAAAGAAAAAAAAAAAAAAACAAATATCTATTGAACACCTTCACAGAAGAATTATAAATAAATAAAAATGAAACCCAGAAAGACCAGATCAATTCTATAAATCTACAACTCAAAACGCATTAGAAAACTTAGAAATTCAGATAAGAAAGTCATACATGCGACCTTCAAAGCTGCACCACGGCCTCCTTTTAATCTAGAAGCTTAATTTCTATTCAAAATCGAAAATACCCATAATCAGAAAATCATTTCTCTCATACCCACTAGTCAAAAATCAAAATAACATCCACTTCAGGTTCATAAAGCTTGTAAAACAGTAACAAACAATAGAAAGACTTCCCATTTTTCATCTCTCAATATGGAGTTGAAGAGTCTCTTGAGTATAAAGACTTGTCATCTCTCCTTTGACTTGCAGCCAAGAGCGTGGAATTAATACAAACACGCAACGAGTTATATATCTCAGCCCAGACGAATTCAAACTCAACCACTTTTCTAGAAAAATAAACTACTCCCCTAAGAATTAAAAAAACTCAAAGTGAAAATGAACACCTCAACCCACCCTCCAAAAAAAAATTCAAAAAAAAAAAAGCGCAGAAGAAAGTCAAAAATATATAAATTATAAACTATAAATAATTAATTTTCACATAAACTTGATTTTTCGCGGGAATAACTCGGAAAATCATCAAAAAGGAACTTAGCCTTAGTGTGTTGAACTGTTTATGTGTCTCTACTCCACTTGGCGGTCTCTGCTTTGTAGCTTAGCAGTCATAGAAGACCAGAGCAATATTTATTTTGAAAAAATGGATTTAGTTAGTTATTATAATAATTAAATATTTAATTTTGTCTTGAAGTGAAATACTGAATGTAATTCGATTTAAAAATACAGAGTTTTTATGGTAAAATGAATCAGGGATTGCGTTTAAGATGGGATGATGTGCCATCATGAATGGGAAGAAGCAACTTGTTGGTAGGGTCAAAGTCAATCAGGTAGCAAAAACTTCACGTGTAAATGTAGTTTTTAAATGGTTTTATTCGAGAGCTTCAATTGCCATACCAACTTTTACTAACAGCACCCCTAGATAATTGTTAACCATGATTTTAAAATACATTTTGACTTCTTGTCTCATCTGTGAAGGAGACCGAGTCATCGCGGATGAGTTTTCTTATACATTTGAAATGTCTCATTCAATCATGAGAAAAAATGAACGTGGGTTTCAAATCTCGTCCGATACATTGACTTGCCTGTCCGTCTCGTTGGTGGGTGATATTGAGATGACTTGAACGATACTCTTGTTCTCGGACGAGTTTTGAAATCATGGTGTTGACTCTTTGGTGATTTACATATGAATTGGGGTACTCTTAGCAGAAGTTAGTGTGGCAATATAATCTCTATTTTAGTAGAAGTTGGTCTAGTAATAAAATCTTTATTTTATATAATTTTAATTATTTCTTAGGGTATTGTTAATAAAAGTTGGTGTGACAATAAAATCTCTATTTTATTTTATGTTTTTATATTTTAATTAATTTTAATTATTTATTTTATTTTGAAAAAGTGATGTCCATTTTTCAAAAGGAGGGTTTTCGAATATTTGTTGTTTCATATAGGGTGATTAAGACATACTCCTCCCCCCCTTTGTTTTTATACTTAGGTTTTGTTTGAGAGACTAACATAAAATGACTTAAATACCCTTACCACCGAGTTCTCATTAAGACCCTTGATTTTCTCTGTGAAAAAATATATCATCTTCAAGTTGTTGACTTTTAATTAAACTATTATTATTAACCTATTCAATCTCGTTTTGAATTCAATGTAGTCGGTGACTTGTAGAAAATCCTTTTTCTTCAAATGATTTTTTACTTCATCAAAAATCTTCTCTTATTATTAACCTCAAGTAAGAGGACTTCTATTGGCATCAGAATTATTTCTACTTATTTCACCTTAATTAAAATATAAAAAATTAAGTCAACGGATGAGAATATGTAAAAGTTGGGGTGTCAATTGAAACTCTCTCTCCTCTTTTTTCTTGTTAAGATATTTAGATTTAGGATTTTATATGAACCTAATCCTAACTGTGAAAAAAATGTTGAAGTTAGTTGAATGTGTTATAATGCTTTGTAACGTTGAGGAAATAATTTGAACCAAATCTAATTTGTGGTGACACATCCCAAATTTAATGTTGAAAATGAAGGTGAAAATACATATTCAAAATAATGATTTTGAAAGAAAGCAAAGGTCTTTTGACTAAAGATTTATGGGTGTACAATTACATTTTATGACATGGACCAAGAAGACTTCCATGTAGCCATTAACACATGAAAAGGTTCAGTTAGATAAATACGTGTTGAATTATTAAAATTAGTAAATTTATTCGGCGGATGAGTTTTTAAGTCGAGAGACCCATACATGTCAACTCTCATGAGTCCTAAAAATGACTAAGCTAGAATGACAAGTGAAAAAGTCAAGAACACTCGGCAAAAAAATCATAAAAATATTAAGAGAATCCTCAACAATCCTAACTAAAGATTTCATGAGATCTTAATTTTCATGAATATAGTTATTAATGTGAGAAGGACTATGAATTCTATATATAAAGGAATCAACACACATGTAAAGGATTATTTAACTTACTATCTAATTTATCCTTCATTATTCTTGTTAAATTGATCGTTGGAAGATCTTAATTTGGAAATCATTTCTAAATTTAAGATTTTTTGTGAGAATCATGAGAGAGATTTTCATTGATATTTAAGTCTACGGGTGAGGTAAATGTATTTTTACTTATCGATGAGGTAAATCCTTTTATCTACAAGATTAAAGCAAGAGCATTTAAGTCATTTATGTTGGTCTAAAAAACAAGGCTCAGGTCAAGGTAAGAATATCATACGAAAACATGGGGGGTGTCTCTATTATTGGCTAAAACGTGGAGGGCATGTCATATCCCAAAATTATAAAAGATCCAAAAGTCAATAAAATATAAATATATGTATCCAATACACATGTATTATATATTATATGTATTATTTAAATATATGACATATCTATAGTTTGTATATAAAATTACACTAATTGATTGGACAAGTCAAAAAAACAAATTGTACGACAAAAACCCTCTTTCGTACTGTCCAAGGATTTCATTTCTCTCAATTTGGAACTTTTACTATAAAAAATTTGTTAAACATTTTTTTTGTTGAGACTTGAGGGCATAATGGTCTACACAGGCAAAATACGTATAGGTGTGCACAGAATCACTGATGATTTTCTTCGAGATATGTGTGAAAATAATTTATGGTTATGTGCTCATCTCTACATCAGCTAAGTGTGTAACACAATGACTAAGATAGTTCCTTCTCATGATTCCGACTTTCAAACAATCAGGCCGATTCGAATTTTTTGTATTTTTGTATTTTTCAAAATTTGAAAATGCCACGTGTAATAAAAAGGAGAGTGTTCCACCTAAATTTCCAATTCAAAGTTTTTTTCCCAACAAAATATCGGATCATCTTAATGTGTGCCCTAAAGGCGCATGTTAAAGTACAATAAATACACTATACAGTTTTGATTTTGTATTGAAAATATCCTTAAAAACTATTTTTACCAAAATACATCTCATGTTACAACTTTCTAAATGTATTTATTGCACTTTAACGTGTGTCGTTAGGTATACACTAACAAAACCCTACATTATTAAGGCCAACACCAGTAGTTTGGCATCGTGAGATGAGTGATTTTTTGCTCATAGCCCAACACCCGTTTGATATATGACACAGATGAATAAGAGAAAAAAAATTTACTCTCTTGCCCATGGTGAAAAAATGAAATTTCTTGATTGAATCATTTTGTGACATTCAAGAATATGATCTAATACCATAGTGTTGTAGAACGTGAAATTCTATGAATTACAACAAAAAAACTAATAATAATAATAATAATATGAAATTAAAAAAAAAATTCACTGTTAAATTTATTTTTAAATTTGAGTGTTCGACTGTCATCTATTTTCAACATCTTGAATCAAACTTGGAAGATTTTGAATTTTTTTATTTTTTATTTTTTTTTATTTAAAATTTTTTAATGAAATCTAAAAAACTATAGTGTTCGATTGCCAATTTGCAATCTTAAAATTAATTTCGGGTAGAGGATATGTAGGCAAGTAAGAAATATTCTCTTTTATTATTTATGTCATCCTTACTATATGTGACCGATAGTTGGGCTGTGAGCAAAAAAATCACTTGTGACAAGTGGCAAATTTATACCTATATGTGTACGGACTACGGAGTGGTTGGTTTGGTTCATTTGGAAAAGAATTGCCGTCCTCTTTTAACTTAAATTTGGTCAGTTCTCCCAAACAAACGAGGGAGAATTTATTGTGCGATAAATGCTATATTAAACCTATGTTACTTGGATAATGGATTCCCTCGGTTCGATTTTGGATTCCACCCTTAATGAATCAGGTCTGTAAAGGTTAGGTAGTGTCATACAGGGTATTTTCGTCATTATGTTAATCTCATTTAAGAAGACCTAAGTCAAATATTAGGCATGTACTTGTCAGATTGTAAAACCTGGAACATAAATACTTTCAAGAAGCTGTTGAGGGTAATTGCCCGAACACCCCTATATTTTAAACTAATTATATATTCCATTTGCCCCCACTCCCTCACTTCTCTTCCCATTTGTCCTCACACCCTCATCCCCCTCCAATTCCCCCCCCCCCCCCCTTCAATTTTCTGTTGATGACATTACCTCTTAATTAGGCCTTCTCATATACTAATTGAAAATGATCTAAATATTCTTTTCTTCAACTTATAATAAAAAAACTTTTGAATTTCTCTCTAAAATCATTCATCTTCAAATTATTCAACTATACAATTAATCATAGTTTGCCTTCACAACAAAAAAATCCTGACTCCACCCCTATCCCACGAATTAATAAGGGCATTTCAATCATAGTCAAATTATTTTATTTTATATGGATTAAAATTTCGAAATGGGATGATTTTTGGTGAGGATGATATTTATAATGAGGAGATCATCTTCACCACAAAATAATACAACTATGGTGCGGGTTGCTCTTATTAATTTGTTGGGTGCTTTTATAATTACCCTATACATTAATAAAAATGTGAGGACATCTCTCATACTGACCAAAAAATATTAGTGTACATATTTTGTTGTAATGAGGAACCAATAGGGAACTAGTTCACTTTATTTTGATTGCAACTTTGCATGGTAAGAAGGAATCCAATAGCACCGAGTTAAAGTACTATGAAGGTCATATATATGCAAAAATGATTGTATAAAGTTTGGAAATAATTTGATTTTTGCACTGAAGCATGAAAACATATTAAATTGGTGGTAGGGTCTTGCTAATTTACTTGGTAAAGTTTTTGTATAATTATACCATAGATTGAGATTTGATTCCTACAATTATCAAATTATTCATCTTATTAAATAAAGGCTTAGCCCCTATCCCCATATGATATATAATGAGGAATGCTAACGTTCAAAACCTCATGGGGATGTTAGCATTTTCCATTATATTTTTATTTGCATTAATTATCAAAATATTTACTACAAACAAAATATTTAAATTAAAAAATTAAATATTTTTAATATTTATTATGTAAAAATCAATATACTCTTATCTTTTCACTAAGAGATAAAATGGACAAAATTGAAAAAACAAAAAAATATCATGGAAAATACTAATGTCCACGTGAGGTTTTTGGCTGTTTTCATGCTCTCTCTTTATATATATATATATATATTGGCCAACACGTTTTGTATTATATAGGTTAGAAGTTTCGGAATGAGTTGATTTTTGGTGAAGCTGATCCCTTTGATGAGGAGATCATCTTCGTAAAAAATCAGCCCATTCCAAAAATTTTAACCCTATGTTTATGAGTTGAAGAATTGTGAACAGTTTCGGAATGGGTTGATTTTTGGTGAAGATGATCTTTATGATGAGGAGATCATCCTCGTCAAAAATCAATTCATTTCAAAACTTCTAATCCTATGTTCATGAGTTGAAGAATTGTAGACCGTCCTTTTTTTGTAAATCACTTTTGATGGGATTAGAAATTATTAATTATTATTAGATTTAATAATCTTCGTGCTTTTGATGTTCAGTTTTAGTTCATCAAGATGAAATGGTAAACATTTTGATATGTGGCCTGGGTCCCATGATCTTGAGAAAGGAAGTTTCCTTCTAAAAAATGGTTTTTATGTTAATTTTATAGAGAAAAATTCAAATAATGAGTAAGTTTCATACATAGACTTTGCTATCTTAAGTAAACGCAAATAGTTGTTGGTTCTGATGTAAGACAAGTTTGTTATTTTCTTATTTTTTTAGGTTGAATGGTTCTTATCTGATAACTCCACCATCTCAAATTAATCAGACATATTAGGGACCATACTTCAAAAGTAGATGACATCTGAAAATCTTGAAGATACATGTTACTTACATAAAAGCTTAGGTGGTGAATTTACAAATTAACAACATTAATTTAATAATACCCATTTGACATTCTTCTGTACTTGCTCTTGCAACAAATAACTAGCTACCCTACCATGGAAAGAAATATCTCAGAGAATCGTGGTTTTGGAATTTTGTACATGGTTGCTAGTCAAGCAACCCAACCACCTTTCATCAGGGTTCCAGCTCGAAAAGGGTTCTTGTCCGGGTTATCAAACCAGGTAAAAAGGCGCTCTTCAGTCAGCAATGTCTGACTTATTAACGCGAGTGAATCAATGATATCGAATAAAAGGATATATGATTCTCCCACTTTTAATCATAAAATAGTTCAATTTCTAATTTATTTTTTTTTCGAATACTCCCGTTCTCATTATAAAATTATTTCATAATGACTCTTATAATTAAGGAATAGTTAGAAATTAGAATGGACAAGGACTATGAGATAATTTATTTTATTTAATATAAGATATCAAATTAAACTTAAATAATACATGACGACGTGCCATGACAGCACCACACTTGACTATTAGATTTATACAGAAAAAAACAAATTATTTCTTAAGAAAATTACCCCTAAGATTGATACAGCCTGGTAACGTTATCTCGGTGCCCATCTCACAATTTGTTTATACATTTTTCATTTAATCTTTCCGAATTTTTCTAAGTTAAACATTATTCTATAAGGAATTAAAATTAAAATATAGGTAAAATATCTATAGGAATATCTACACTTAAATGTTAGAATGTTTTTTTTTTCTTCTTTTTAATAGAGTGAAGTTATGAGTTATATGTATCAAACTCAGAAACTCTTAGTCATAATCCTAATTAGCAATCTATTGAATTATTTCCATTTAAAATGCAAATTTAACAAAATTCTCATTAAGTGTAAAAACTGACCTTTGCTTTCTTCAAATTGTAGCTTACTTTTAATATTTGCGTATTTTCGAAAAATAAATCAATCAATCAATACCAAAAAAAAAATGATGGTTTTGTTGATTTTTTATTTTACTTTATATTTAATTATTTTATAAAATTTTAATGTTAAAAAAAAAAAATCAAGAATATACTTGAATTTATCAGATTTGTGTACAAGCATAGTAACCAAGTCCGGACTAAAAAAATATTCTATGTGGGTCAATTTGATTAATTTGGATAAATCCAGCATAATTTCGGAAGATTTTTGCGTAGAATGAAAAAAAAAAAAAAAAAAACCTAATGGAAAGGTAGATAGATCAAATATATATATATATATATATATATATTTTTTCACTATGATTAATTGCCATTTTTCAGATCTGGTTGATTAATCACTTCTTTTGAAAAATCTCATTTTCAGTGAGACTCAATCATGTTTTGAAAATGCACACAACTTAAAAAATATATGTATATATAGCTAATGGATCTATTCGAACCCATTTAGATCCAATTGGTAACAGATTTCTGAGTATCTTCATGTTTTTTTCTTCATAACTTAATCGATTGTGATGCGTTTGAGAAAAACGCGTTGGGTGGTTTACCAAATTTTTTCGAATTTTTGATGAGGAATTCGTGGCAGAATTTCCATGTCTTTGACCAAAAATGTTGTTAGAAAGTAGAAAAGCTGTCACATTATTATTATTTTCTTTGTGAGGCAGATGGAATTTAGATCAGCCCGAACTTGTTAATAATTCATTGAACCTTGTTTCAAAATTTCCGTTCCTCTTTGACTATAAATATCTACCCGTTTAAAATAAAAGAAAAGTCCTCACCATATGCCGATGTTTTAATATCCTCACATGGCCTTTTTAAATATCCCATCTTTCTTCTTCCTTGACCTTCAAGTATCTTAGGTATATATATATATATATATATATATTTATATATATATATTTATTTATTTATTTTTTTTGAATCTTTATTAGATCTCAAAACCCTTGATTCAAAGTTCAAACATTGAATATCTATAATTACCATGAAAATAGTTTGGTTGAATTGGGTACCTAAATTTCTATTCGCTTGGGATCCTAGAACTCATGAAAAATGACTCAATATACAATCCCAACCATTAACATATGAAAGCCAAGGAACGAGATTTATTTAGGGATGTATATGATCATATCCTTGAGATACATATTGTGGTTTGATCATTGGAATTGTGTACTTTTCTATGACGCATTTTTCGTGAGTCCACCCATCCAAACACATTTCTAGAACCCAATTTGAGTTATTGGACTTTTCTCCAATTAAATGTCTTGGAGAAATTTTTTGGGTCTGTTTAACCTTAAAGTCAGATTTTTATTTTTGTTGACCTATACATAAATATTCTTATTAATGGTCTTTAGAAATTAAATTTAATGTTTTATATTTAATTTTAATTAAATATATGATCCCTAAAAATATGAGATGTTCATCATAGAACTTTAATACTACGTTATTTGGAGTCATCACCATTGTTTTTGTGAATGGGCACTTGAAATAATTTTGAAATTAATTTTATCGTTGTAGTGACTCTCTTATATGGAAAAATGTATGGTCTTCCTAAAATCAAAGTAGGTAGTTCCAATTAGAGGATGGGGAAGGTGTTAGGCACTTCATCATTTCCATAGAAGGTGGGTTATCATTGAAACTGTCATGCCTCGAAATTCCAGCACGAATCCCGATAGCTCATCAATCAAAATATCGAGGTATGAGGTAAATATACATACAACCTGATAAAATAAACACAAACAATAATACTTGTGAAATGAAAACATAAGCAACGGAACAATAAAATAACTGACATCTATACATATCTAAAGTATGTGGAAACTGTCATCAAACATAGATATAATCCAATCATCAATCTCATAATATATTAGATTACAAAAATTCTTAAACTAACATGTTTCTTGTCTATAATCACATAATTGTTAAAGTCCTCTAAAAATCCTTAAATCGGTGACGGTGGCAAGATGTTGACCTGATCCTCCTTAGGGACCTCCTCGAATGACTCCATCAATCAATCGAGAACATACGTTCTCTCTATCCATCCATCAATAAATCAATTAATTCATCGTCTAATTTCATACATATTTATCAAAGTAGTTTCGCTTTTTAAGTTATTCAAGATCTATAGAATGTCAACCAATTCCATTCGATGATTTCGTTTTAGTTGAGCAGAAAAACTCAGAAAACACGATTTAGTCATAAGACGTAAAATTGGAAAATTATGAAAATTTGGCTAAGTGTTGGAAAAAATGATTTTTCAAAGTTGTTTAAATTGAAAATGACTTTTTATAAATGGAAGCCCTTAACAACATGAGAAACACTATGTAATTTTTATAATTTAATTAAAAGGTATGATAAAAATATCAAATTTTGAAAATCGGGCAAAAACACCAAAATTTATGTTTTGTTCTTGAAACCAAAAATCACATTTTGATACAATGAGATTTAGATCTTAGAACCATTCACAAAGTTTCCAAATGAGGGTAAGAGTTTAATTTCATTAAAAAAAATTAAAGTAAATGGAAAGTAAAAAAATTAAAGAGGACATTTAATTAAATGTCGATAGCACCCAATGGGAACATTGCCTTGGGCCAATAGAGTCGGCAGCAAGCCAAAAATTATGAATTTGTTCGCGAATTAGATGTTTTCGCTGGGTGAGTTGAAATGTCTTTCAGAATTTCGACGAAAATTTCATTAAAACTTCAACTCTATCTATCTAAAACTTCATGTAGATTTGATGAAACATAATTTAATCGATTAAAAACCTTAGAACTACGCTTAAATCGAAACGAACATACACGAATTTCGTCGATTTAACGATAAATGTTAAAACGAGAATAATATCAATGATCGAGATTATTTTCTATAAAAAATTTTACATAACCAGAGGGTAGAGGGTAGAAGGGAAGGCATCCTACCTCGGACTATTTCCAACGGTTGAACGGAGTTTAGGATCGCATCCGACTAATCACAGAATTTTTCATTTGACAAAAATATTTGCATCCAAGCATAGTCCTCGACAACGTGTATGACTTTTCTTATTGTGACAAAGTTCAGATCGTTCTAGTTTGGCGTAGATCTTAGTTGTAAAGATTGAAGAAAAATAAGGCTGAGTTTTGTTTGGAAAAAAGAATAAGAAAAATCAGATTTTTCTTTAGGTTTTTTATATTTATACTCAAGTGGGAATGTAAGCGTCATTTCAAAAATTATTCTTCTCGAATACCGATTTGAACATTCTTATATTCTATTTTGGGTAATTTTTTTACACGAATCTAATAATGAAATCAATTTGCTCTAACAATGTCTCTAAATTAACTTTTTATCTATTGGGTAAAAATTTATATGAAACTCAAGGATTCGACAACTTTTTTGTTTGACTCTTAATTAAAATATGTTTACAGGCTAAAATATGTTTTTCGATCCCTTTGAATTTATTGGTGAAGTTAGTTTATCTCAAATATTTGAAATAAAGGATCCATACTTTTAAATCAACGTCAAAATCTATAATTATTTCCTCAAGACGCGTATTAAAAAATTTCAGGTCATTATAGAAACTTTGCCAATCTTTTAAAAAATTTAAGAAAAAAAAAATTCATGAAAATGCATATTTAGAGGTAGTGGAGGCAATAGGTGAAAATGTACCCTTGAAAAGGTATTTGATATTAATGTGAGACATTGAGAATATCCTATGAAAAAAGATGACCCATATAACCTACATTATTTTAATGAGGAGGACTTTTAATTTAGGCTTTTTAGAGAGTTTCCATGATAGAGTTTTTTTAGTGCCATAAACTTAACGTATATCTATAAGGTTAAAATTTTAGTATTTCAACAAGAAGGTGACATATTTGTTCATTATTACTAAATATATGTGAGTGGGTGCATAGTGTACAATATGATGCATAAGAGACATTATAGGTAAAAAAGGACTTTAACCCCACTTTTTCGATTGAACAGAAGTCCAACCAATCAAAGGTGGGAGAAATTGTGCATTACATCTTAAAATTTTTCTATAACATAAAATAAATAGAAGACTAGGAGTAAAATATGCAAGTACTTGAAATAAATGCCTAATTTACACTCACCTTGTCTATTGGTGTTCTTCAATGATGTTGAATCTTGAAAGAAATAACTTTAAGGTTGAGAGTTTGAGGTTAAAGAAGATGAGGGTTCTTGATTGAGAATTGAAAGATGGATGAAAGTTCTTGAGTTGAGGATTGAGTTGAGAGAGGATTAGAGATGTTGAGTAGGTATTTTGATAGAGTTTTAGATTGAGAGCATAAATTGCTTATAAGAAGTATGGTTATTTATAGAATTTTTGAAAACTATTGAGGATGAAGTGGTCCAACCCTAAAAACAATAAGAAATGATATGATGTTTTGGTTGTTTCTTTTAAAATTTTCTATTTTCATGAGAGTAGAAGTGGAATTTGTGATATGAAACCCTAAAAGTTTTTTTGGTATTTCATTTTACTAAATAAATATGAGATAACTAATGTGTTTTTAAGAGGGTGAGTAGGGAAGTAAAAGTGAAGTAGTAAATAAAAATTAAATTTGGGTTCTTTTGTAAATATCCCCCCAAAAATGGTAGATATATATTTTTTAAATGAACTAATGGGAAAGCTCCACACATGTACTTAAAGCTTCCTATCTTTTGGGGATGAGATTAGAAGTTCTCCCAATTTTAGAAATTTTTACCAAAAATCAAAGTACCCTTTTGGTTTTGTAGACACCCCATTTTCGCACTCGCCTGATTAATCAACTCGTCAATCCGATTTCAATGGTTCCCAATGATCGATTAATATTCCAATGTTTTTTATTTGTTACTAGATGTGTTTCCGAAGTACAGATGGGATATTTTAAGCAAACAAACATTATAAAACCACGCTACACTAGGAAAATGTGACCCAAAAAACATAGAAATCATCATTTTTGGATAAAAAGAAGTTTTATCAAAAAAATCATAAAAATTTACCAAAATACCCATGACATCAAAACATTCATAGAGCCTACATTATGCTTAGGAAAATTCTTTCGAACATATAAAATAATAAAGTAAAATCAAATAAATTGTTTCGTTAATTTTTACCAAATTCAATAAAATTACGAAAATACCCCTCATAGGGTCCACAATTATTTCACGTCGAAAACCCATAAGTGACATAAATCAATACTCTCATTGAATTCCTTAAAAAAATTGATTCCAAAACATTCTAAAAGGTCAAAAATCAACCTCCTAACATAAAAATCCTCTTTTGAGATCAAAATGATAATTTTTCAAATCCTAAAAATAAAAAATTTGAAACTAATAATTAACATAAAGTAAAATCTTAATAAATTAAATTAAAATTTTTGAATAAATAAAATCAATTAATTAAGTTCACATGCCAAATTTTAAGTGGTGGCCTATTTACTTAAGTAGGGCCTACATGATATTTAATAAACAACCCTCCACCGGGGGTCTCGAAGAATTAAAAATATAATTTAATAAAGAACCCTCCAATGGGGGGTTCTCCAAAAACTTTAAAAAAATTCTCATTCTACGTAAGTCAAAACTTAAAATTCAAAATTGAAATAAAACTTAATTGAATCCTAATCTAAAACAACTTAACAAACCTTATCTTTAAGATACCTGATCCAAATCCTAATATTCAAAAAACTCTTTAAAAAAGAGCTTCTACCACTTAAATTCATAAGTTAAGAAAAATCCTAAAAAGGAAAAACTCCGAAAAATCCTAAATTTAAAGCCCCAAGTCCATACCTAACACCTAAGCCTCAATTTTCAACCTAAAAAATATCAGAAACTCCTAAAACACCCTAAAAAGCTAAAAAATATTTAGATCTAGGATAAGAAAATCTTATCTCAAAGATCAAAAGCAGATTTAGCGATGAAAGCAAAAATGGGGAATGCTTACCGACAATTTCTGAGGAAATTGACTATCGCAATTACTCAGGTAAAAGAAGGTAATTTATTTTATTTTTAGGCCATTTTTTGCAATGTAAATTTTTTTGGAAAAGTAGAAACCTGCGTTTTCCTGGCGGGATTGGTGCCTAACACCTTCCAATCCCGTAACATGATCCCTGTACCCATAGTTTTTTTTTGTAGTTCCGTATTTATTATCCATTAGAGTCATGTTTTAATTCCTAGACCATAAAACTAGGTGACAACTCCTAAAAAATTAAAAGTGGATCCGAACCCGAGGATCAATGACGCTTTCAGTGGCAACTGCATTAGAAACGATGACGATGCTATTGGGCACATTGCGAATATGACAGAATACGATGATGGCTATACAATGAAAGATGGCTTCTATGGACCCTTCAAAAATACTGATGTGTTGAAATAAACTGAGCCAAGAATAATCATCAATTATTGTGTTAGTAATGATGATTGAGAATGGTTCACGTGTAGAAACAGTTAATGAAGGATCGAGAAATCGAGAATGAATACTATGATTAAATGAGAACAATAAAGGTGAAGTCGTGAGGCCAGGGGTGAAGGTTGTAGGTGCTGTGAAGGTGAGAAAGAGAGATCAGAAAGAAAAGACTAAGAGAAGGGGCTAAGATAGAAGGTATGAACCGAGTGAAGACTATGAGGGTGGTAAAAACCAAAAGTGTGTTAAGTGTGAGAGAGCTCTGAGATGAGGGTAAATTGTTGCTGGGCGTCAATGGCTAAGTAGTGAAGAATGAGGGTGGGCTGTTGTTGTTGGGTATCAATGGCTAAATGGTTAGGAAGGAGGTTGGGCTACTGTTGTTGGGCATTAATGATGGTTGTCAAGAGGTGAGTGATAGATTGAAAAGAAAGGTTGAGAGAAGAGATTGAGGTAGAAGGTCTGAATCGAGAGAGGATTGTGAGGATGGGTGAGGCCAAGATGGTGTTTGGGGGCTGTTAATAGAGAATGTTTGGGGGTTGTTAATGGAGAACATGGTTGTGCAATGGAGAAAAAGATAATGGAGGTGCTATGCAATAGCTGTTCTTCAATGTGAATGGGAGCTTAAGTTAAGATTTTTTCTTCTTTTTGATCTTCCAATCTTCTTTATGTCTTTTCCTAGCCTTCATTTTTTTAGAACCTATGTGATAAGAGGGAACAAGAAAAATCCATTACAAGAGAACGTGGATTTTCTTTTAAAGAAGTTAGTTTCTATTTTTTCTCTTTCCTTCTTTTTTTGTGTAGACTAAGTATATGTTTTCTTTTTACCTTATTTTTCTTTTATTTATTGCTTGTTTTGACCGAACCAAATAGAGCATCTTCTCTTTCTAATTGAGTTTAAATGGCAGAAAATGAAAGGGACCATAATCCTATGCTTCGCAACCTGTGGCACATTGGTGGGTGATTATTTTGTAATTTTTTATTTTGATTGATTGATTGACTTAAAATTTCTAACGTCTTAGGCAAATTAATTTTTAATTTTATTTTAATTAAGTTAAAATTTTTATTTGATGGGTTAATTGTGTTTTACTCTTTGATCTTGATTGGTTGATTAAATTAAAATTTTAGTTCAATTGGTTGATTGTATTTTGATTTGAATATTGATTGGTTGATTGAGTTTTAAATTCAATTTGATTTAAAATTTCAAGTTGGTCATTCTACTGAAGTTAGAATTTTTTATTTCAGTTTTCCTAAAAATCGAGGCCTCTATGTGCAAGTCGGACATCAAGGAGTGTTTCAGTCATTTTATAATTTTTCATAAATTTCTTTGTTTTTGTCGATTTGGGTCTCGTTAAAATCAAAATCATATTCTAAAGGCAATGAAGGTACTTTCGAGGCTTTTCAGAGGTCCGAATTTCATGAGGGATATTTTCATCATTTTGATGATTTTTACAGATTTTTACGAATTTTAACGTGAGATTTCTTTCAGTCCCAATGTGATTATTTATAAGTCTCGAGTTCATATTTTCTTGGCGTAGCGAAATCTCTAAGTTATTGAAATGTGTAGCTAACCTAATTAAACGCGCTTACTAAATCGAGTGTATAATGTAGCGATCCTATGTTGCGTGACAAGGAGAAGGAAGAGAGTGGAATTAGCAAATAGAGGGAATTGAAAGAAGGCCTCTCACAAGCTTTTGAGTTCTTTACACTTATCATTAGGAATCCACAACAACCGGTGACGGATTGTCAAGTAGGACGGATGCAAAAAAATGGAGTGTCTGCAGGTTTGACCTCACTTTTGATTAAAGTATTCTTGGATTTTCTTAAGGGAGTTGACTCTCCAATTAGGTTGAAGCATTGGCCTACCAATAAGGATTATTCTTGGATGTTGAAGCTTATAAGAAACCACCATGTATCTTTTCTTGGGGAAGGTGTAACATCATGGGATTTTAGAGTTGGCATAGGCCTAGAATGATTTTGGCATTAGATTTTGATTTTAAACTTGGGTCATGAGCTTATGATGGTTTAGATTTTAATATTTGGACTAGACTTGAAAATGGACTTGGTATTCAGTTAGGGTATAGATAATGGATTGGTTAATGGATAGTGGGTTTGGATTAAGGAGCGGACATGAAATTGGATCAGTTCATGGATTCAGAAAAATGGGTATGGATGAGGTTATATAGATAGACCAGGCATAAGATTTGGGCATGCAAAACAATATGAAATGATGCATGTGTGCATGTATGCATAAAGAAATATGCCAAGTGGCAATTATTATCTAACGTGGGCCCATCGAAGGGTTTTAAGCTCTTAATTAAAATCAACTTGAGATTTTGAAATTTTGAACTTTTTCTAATGGGTCTGCGCAAAATGGGTATCTACAATTCCATTTTTCTTTTTACTCAAAACTAATGTGTAAATGTTTTCTTATGTTTTTCTTCTTTTCTTATTGTTTTTTCTAATAGTTCTAACTAGAGATAGTTTAAATATCATCTAATTAGTGGACCAAATAAGCGTGCAATGATACATTTTCTAGAAGAGAACATAAAATTTTTTGCTTGTTAGAACAACAAATATATGCCTATCTTACATAAATGGTATGACTGACCATCTAAAATAAATAAGGGATTAAAACCTTAATTCTGAACTAGTAAAGGCAGGGATCAGGCTAAAAAATTTCCAACCCATTAAATCCATATCATGAAAAGGCTTAACAATTCTCATCCCACTCATTACTTTATTATACATATATATATATATATATATGGTCAGGTTCAAGAGTCAATATTGTAATCAGTAACATAGTCAATGTGTTTTGTCCTATATGGAGTAGAAGTTTCGGAATGGGCTAATTTTTTTTAGGATAGTTCTATAGTAAGGAGATCATCCTCACAAAAAATCAACCATTTTCAATATTGAATTAACATTAATATAAATGAGAAAAAGATTGCTCCAAGTCATGAAGTAATTTACGTTGTCTTATAGACAACAGATGCCCCCATTTCGGTTGAAATTGAATAGGCATATAGATTGCTGACGAATTTGTCTTCAGGATACAAGAGAGTCCAATTTTGCCAAAACTGTATATTTTCCCCAAGTTTGCACTATCCTTGAGAAAATCTATCACACCAAATCTTTAATACACGAATGCTTCTTTTGTATAAAAACAAAAGAGATTAAACTTTTTCTAATATTTTTTTCTTGACAGAATGGATCTTTATATATGTAAAATAATTTCAAAAGTCACATCCATTCGAAAATGGACAAAGGAACTCAATAAATATGAAACCTAATTGGAACCACCTATTCAGATCTGAAAACCTGTTAGGCACCTTGTGAACCCATTCGACACCCTTTAGGCTGGTTTGGAGCCTATCCAAAGTTGGATGGGCTCTCTCTCTATCTCTCTCTTTCTTTCTTATATATATAACAAAAAATTATTTAATTTTTTCATATAGCTAAAATCCATTAGGAACTCTCAAGGAGGGAGACTTTGGAATGATGAAAGAGGTGAGAAGGAATTCTAATTTATAGGTTTCAAAATTCCCTCCAAAAATTTTAGAAATTAATGTGGGATTTATAAATTATTTGTCAACCAATAGGATTGCTCCAAATCAAAATACTTACTTTTTTACTTTAACAAAAAACACATCAAACATAAAGTAACTTTTGAAAGCGCCCTCGATCCGCGGGGTGCGCGGATCCGCTTTTGACCCTTGAGGTTTGGGAGTCACCACCTAGTTGTTAAGGTCTAGGAACCAAACTGACTCTAAAAAAGGTAAACTAATCTACGAAAGAGAAAAAGAGTCCGGGGATCACGTTACGGGGTTGGAAGGTGTTAGGCACCAACCCCGCCCGGCCAAAGCCGGTCTCTACTAACTTTCCAAGTAAATCACATTGCTAAAAACCTAGATAGAAATAAAAATAAAAAAAAAACTGATACCTTTCCGATAGCAAGGATTTTGCTCCCTCAGATCTGACAAAAAGAACTCCTTGTACTGTACTCCCTTGCTTCGTTCTGTCTCCGGATTTGACTTCGGATCTCCTAGATCAAGGTATCTCCTTGTTTTTGAATCTGAACTCTTCAAGTTTGTTGCGGATTTGGGAGTATTTTTGGAGGGATTTTAGGTGTTTTTTAGACTAAAATTGAAGGAGGGATGTTAGGTAAGGAGTTGGGGCTCCAAAACTAGGGTTTATGGGAGGCTAGGGCAGCTTCTAGACCTACTTCTCCTAGGGTTTATCATTTGATACGAAAATAGGGTGTGAGCACCTCTATTTATAGATATTTTTTAGGGGTTGATTTGGATAGAGTTAGTATTTAATTAAAGTTCTTTTAATTAGAGTTGTGTTTTAGTTAGACTTATTTTAGGTAGAATTGTGTTTTAATTAGAATTGTTTTAAGTAGAATTGTTTTTAAGTTAGAACTCTATTAGATTGAGTTATTATTTAATTAGAATTCTATTATGACTTTTGGTCTTATTTGATTGACTTTTAATGTTTTGACTTTAGTCTTAATTGATTGACTTTTAATATCTTGACTTCAGTCTTGCTTAATTGACTTTAATTTTGACTTTAGTCTCACTAAATTGACTTTAATACCTTGACTTCAGTCTTGCTTGATTTACTTTAAATTTTGGAGAACCCCCTTCCATTATTTCTTTAATTCTTTGGACCCCCAAATGGAGGGGTCCTTAAAGAAATATCCCACGAACCCTCAACAATTTTACCCGAAAGTCCGATTGATCGATTTTTTAGGTTCAAAATTTTAAATTAATTTAATTAATGTTTCACTTTAATTATCTAATGTTTTATTTATTAATTTCAAAATTTTTAATTATGAAAATTATGAAATTACCGTTTTACCCCCGGAGAGGACTTTTCACGTTTTAAGTCGGTTTTTAATGTTCTAGGATGTTTTAGAATCGATTTTTCGTAAGGAATTCAATGAGAATGTTGGTTTGTGTCATTTATGAAAATTTTTATGTGAAATGATTGTGAACTTTATGAGGGTATTTTCGTAATTTTGTCAAATTCTGTTAAAATTGGTGAAATGATTTATTTGGTTCCAATTTTTTATTTTATGTGTTCGAGAGAGTTTTCCTAAGCGTAACGTAGGCTTTAGGGTTGTCTTGAGGTTAGGGGTATTTTGGTAATTTGGTCAATTTTTAGTGATTTTTATCGTGAAGCTTCTTTTTGATCTGCAAGATGATGATTTCTATGTTTCTGGGGTCGTATTTTCCTAGCGTAGCATGGTTTCTAAGGTTTTGTTAGTTCGAGATACCTCATCCGGATTTCTGAAACACATCTGGTAACAAAATAAAGCAATAGAATACACATCCATCATTGGGAATCATTGCGATCGGGTTGACGAGTTGATTAATCAGGCGGATGCAAAAATGGGGTGTCAACAACTTTCAAATATCATTTTAAAATAGAATAAATTAATTTTATTTGAATAAACCTCTTCGGTAAAAATTATCAATATAAATAATAGAATAAAAGTATATAAAAACCTTGGCAAGCAAGGGTTGATTCATAGAGACAACGTTGATCCAATAATTTTTCTTTTGACTTAAAACAATCAATCACGGTTCGAGGTATTAAAGAAAATTAAATTAAAATTATTCTAAGATAAACATGAATAGAAATTACAATGTAGAGAATTAGATCAGTCAAATCCATCAAAACAAGTCATTTTATCAATTTATTTGTTTACTTTTTATTTTGATCCAACTAACAAAGCTAATTTTATTGGATCGGAAGATGGAATCTACTAATCCAAATAATAATTCTAAATCCTGTGATAATTTTTAATAAGACAAATCAAAAGTAAAACATTGAATCTCTAACAAAACATAGTTTAACTTGAACTTATCTAAGACTAAACTATCAGAATCATAAGAATAAACATTATATCCAATGATCACTACTTAAGAAATTGGTACCACAATAAATATATTAAAGCATGGTTAAAACAAATAATGATCTAAAATGACCTTGCTTGGGCTTCATCGACCTCTCTAACGGAGGTCTAGCCACAGATCATAACAAGAATAATAAAAATAGAATAAAAATAAAAGAGAAGAGAATAGGGAAGAAAGTGATGATCCTTTATTAATCTTAAATTGAATTTGACAGAATACTCTTATTTACAAAGCTCTAACATAAAGTAAACCTAAAAATTAGAAAAACTATGGAAGATCTAAGAGAAAAGATATTAGATGATTTTTTAAGCTCTTTTTTGGCCTCTTATTTATAAAAGTCAAACTAGGGTTCTCTTTACAATTCGAAACACTATTGTATTTCACAAGGACTCAAAAATCTAACTTGCTATGACAGAAATCATACTGTCACAATAATACATAAATCTTGTGAAAAATCTTATCGAATTTACTGCGTCATAGTGCTTATGGGCCTAATATATCTAGATTTTGTTCTGTAATCTTTTTTTGGGTCCTAGATTTCAATATACTTCTTCATTCGTCTTGGTTTATCCTTTTGGATCTTGCAACTTTGACCTATTACACATAAATAACTATAATTAGTTCAAAAATTCATAATTTATTAAAAAATAATAATAATTATAGACACGAGATTTTTGAGTTTGAAGATCTCTACTACATGGGTTTGGAGTCGCCACCATTCCTTTTTTTTAGAAAATGGTGTGAATGGTCACCCGGGAAGTGCTTTTCGAAAAATCATTTTTTTTTGTTAGTGACTCTCATACAGATAAAATCTATTGTTCCATCCTAGAACTATATTAGGGAATAGGGAAGGTGTTAGACACCTTGCTCCCTCCACCATTGGTGGTAACCTCAAATTTGGTCAATTTAAAAACATAAATAAAAATTAAAAAATCTGATTGTACCCTCAAGTGCGAGGGACTTTGATTTCGATTTAAGCCATTAAGGGATTCCTTATTGATCAAGGGGCACTTTATTGTCCATACCTTTGGAAAATCTTGAAAAAAGTAGACATTTTGGTCAATGACCCATTTCCATAAGGAAAGGTTCCAAGGCCTTAATCTCAAGACCTTTTTAGTGTGTGCACTAGTGTAGAGATATTTTTAAAAATATTTTGAAAATGATTTTCAACCCCTACCCTTTCTACCAAGTTGGAGCCCAATCTACCAAAGGTTGGAGAGGGTAACCATTACATCTTAGGGTTTTTCTGGTAAAAAGATAAAAATAAAAATAAAAAGAAGAGAGGAAAATTAATAGAGGAAAATGTTGGAGAGGAGAAAAGGGAAGAATTATTTTGTTTTTTTAGTCCTTACTTTACCTTTCTTGACTAGATTTCCTTCGAGTATTTTTCTTAATTCTCAAAGTGAGCTTCTTGAACTTAGTCTTGATATGCTTATAAAGTAGAGGGAGATTTTATGGTTGATGGATATGAGCGAAGTGGTTAAGTGGTTATGAGAGAGTTGGGAGAATTAAAGGAGACTTGAAAAAGTATTGAGACTAGGTAGGAAGTTCAATTCTTGGAGGGGCATTGTGTTAAGAATGAAATGGCATTTTATAGGATTTTGAAGGTAACTTTTAAGAGTGAAATGGGATAAAAGGGTGAAAAAAAGTATTATAATGTGGGGTTTGTGAGAGGAGTGTATAAATTGAGGGTGGTGGAAAGGTATTTATGGAAGGGATTAAGTGGGTTACTTATGATCCAAATGAGTTGGATCTTTTAACCCATTTGGATTGAATGTTATGTGAGTTGAATGTAGTGGATTTTGATTAGAAGAATACGAATATAAAGGAGTGGTCGTAGATTAAGTGTTAGGTGAGTTGAATGGAATAGATTTTTGTTAGAAGAATGGGGGTGTAAAGGAGTGGTTGTAAATTTTTTTGAGAGGGTAAAGGATGTGGTGACATGTGTCCAAAAGGTGTTGGTTTGTGTGTTAGGTGAGTTAATTTGGCAGAAAGGTGTGGGATTGGATCGTGATGGGAGGTTTGGAGAGAAAGGTAATGGGGTTGGTAGATAAATTAGGGAGGTGGGTAGAGGTGATAACATGTGTCCCCTTGTGATGATTTTGAGTTATTGTGATGACTGATTGTGATTATTGGTTTGAGAGCTAGGCTTGGGATAATGGTTGCGATTTGAGTTTAATGGGCTTGATGGTGAGTTGTGTGTCTATAGGGTAGGGTTTTAAGTCTAATGAGTTTGGGTTGTGGGTTGAGTATGTATTTGGGTTAGGGTTGGGTTGAGTTGCATTTGGTTAGAGTTGGGTTGAGGGGTGTGTGATGATAATTTAGAAAAATGTGGGTTTCTAGCCCATGGGCCAAGCAAGAGAGGGTCTTAAACTATTTATTAAAAAAATAAGTAAATTTTTGGAGGGTTTGGGCCTCATGGCCCATTCCAATTTTTGTGGACTTTTGCATTTTGCATGGAGGGCCCATCCAAATTCGAGTGTCTACAGTTGCCTCTCTTTGTAGGAGTTACGTGCAAAGAACTGTACAAAATAAACGAAACCCTTATTTGTACGAGCCCGAGAATTTTGCTCAAACAAGTTTTGAAAACATCGTATTGGTTTGACAGATGATAAGAAGTGGTTGCCTAAGCACGGGGTCTGACAGGATTAGCCTTTTGAATTCTTTGACCTCGTGGCACGAAGCTCGTTTAAGGTTTTGGATTTGTGATATTTGAAGAATGTTTTTTAAAACGGGATTTTTTTAACGAGTCTTGTGCAATTTTAATTTGACTTTTGCAAAAGTGTTATTATTATTCTTTGTCAAGATTATCGTCGATGCTACGATAAGGCTAACACATCGGCTCATCCGCCCCCTCTTATTCGAGTATATTTAATTTCAGTTATTTCCTTTCATTAGACTGCCTATATACTTTCTTTTTATTTAATTTCTTTTGTTTGTCTCTCTGAAGCCTCGACCCCCAGTTTGATTGTTTCTGTTTGTCTACCTGACCCTTAGTTTCCACATTGGATCTTTCATAAACCTTCGATATGAGATTGGGGATGCATGATCTACCTACCTCTTTTGATACTGGCTCTACTTTTTCCAATCTTTGCAATGTGGATCTAATCTGTGTTGTCTCTGCCTTCCTGGATGTTTGGAGATTTTGGTGAGCTGGTTGGGTCTTTTTCTCCTTCTCCTTCATCGTGGCAATTGTGTAACTGACTAAAGGAAGCTTGAAAAAATGTTGAGGTTCTAGACCGTTCCGTATTTTTCGACTATTCATTTTCAAACTACCAGCTTTGAATACAACAATAGATTGCTGAAAAAGCTTGTGTTATGCCTTCAGTTCGAGTAAAGACCCCTTGTTCCTACTTCTTCGACCACTGTGATCAATTGGAAGATATAAGAGGATTGAGATGCTTTGACTCACTTCCTAAGAATAAGTTGAAAACTCAGATAGCTTGACTTGAGTCCTTGAGGGGTAAGGAGTCTTCTGTCTTGAGGATTGAGATTGATGATATGTGAGAGAGGCTTGCTTGGGATTCCTATTTTGATGCCTCTGCATCTTACTAGTAAGTCATAATGCTTCAGATGCTGAGGTGGTGATGATTGTCCAAGCAGCTCGAATTCATGTCGTAGAGGAGAAACTTGATTCTTTCTTTATTTCTCATCAATAAGTATGATTGGCACAATATATATTTGTATTTTCCTTTTTGTTAGTCAAAATGTAATACGAAACTTTTAAGAGTTTGACTGAAAATAAAAATAGATTTTTTATTTACTTGGTCTCAGGTATATCTACTATTTTGAAAACATAAAGTTTGAATAAGTCCCAGATCTTTCTTCATCGACCAAAATAGTAGTTTTGAAGACATTTGAATTTTTGTAACTTGTCTTTGTCGAATAAATATTGTAGATTCAAAGTATGAAAACTTTTTGAAACCCTTGGTACTTGACTGATTTTTGTGCTCTTGCAAAATATTTAGAATATAGATATCGGTAACTCTTAAACTCCCAGTGCCCCAATACTGGATGAATATTAATTGAGCGTGAGTCTTGGGATTTCAAAATAATTTTGGTCGTTCATAGTTTATACTAATGCGGCAAAGAGTTTTTTTTTTGTTTTTGTCCTATATTGCCCCTGGGCCAGTTACTGTTTTCACCAGACCCGATTTTCATATTTTTGAGTTTTCGTTATGCCAGTAACTTTGATCTTTCCATAATCTGATTCTTTTACTCACAATGTCCTTTCAAATTTTCATTGTGCCCTTTTAGGCTATGCTTGTATTGTTTTAGATTTTTATATTACATTCCTACTTGGAGTCTCTGTATCTTTGTGGCTTGGTGATTTAAGTTTAGCTACGAAATCCACGACTCTATTATTGTAGTGACGTTCTTTCTTTAGTAATCGATCTAGGTTCTCCTCTCAAGTTTGTCGACGACTTCTCGTGGTTCAGTAACTCAAGTTGAGCCGAGAGATCAACTACTTTATGCTTCAAGATACTCTTTCTTTTAATATCTGATTTGGATTCCTCTTTCGAGACTTCCAACGACTAAAAAGACTTGAGGTTCGTATCAAGTTGTAAGATCGTCGGTGTCTTCATGTAGTACTGCAATCGTCATTATGATGCCTTAGACCATTCCCTGATCTGAAAAGGCTTTTGTTGGGATGTGGGCTTCAATTAATGGTAGTGGAAAAATACAAAAAAGTTAAGGTCTAGGTTTGTCTAAAATGGGCTAGACATGGGATTTGTTTATTTTTGTTTCAAAAAGGTGATCTATGTCTCCTCCCAACGTTTCTCAAATTTGTTTAGGCTAGAGATTTAGATAAATCTCAAGATTAGATGTTCGAGTTTTTGATTTTTTTTTTGTATTTTGTATTTTTAGTCGTTCGGAGTTTATCTTCATACAGTCCAGAAGTATTTTTTGTGATTATTTGCCCTGGATACTAAGTTAAAAAAATGAATGTGATGGTTCAAAAGGGCTAAATAGGATTGACTATTTGTTTACATGGCAGCGAAGATGGCCTTTTGTTATCTCAAGGTCAGATCTTGGGCATAATATTTCTTAACAGCGTCAGTATTGATCGATTGAGGGAAAGTTTATCCATCCATTTCTATAAGGATTAGAGTTCCTCTTTTTATACCTTTTGCATGATGAATGGTCCCTCGTAGTTTGATCCAAATTTTCCTCTACCATTTTCTTAGACTGGTAGAATTTTTTCAAGACGAGGTCTCTTGGTGAGAAATTTTGAGATTTGACCTTTTTGTTGTATGCACAGTCATCGTTGCTGGTAGACCTATCCATGGCAAATAGCTGCAAGATGCTTCTCCTCTATTAAATTCAGTTGATCGAATCAAACTTGAACCCTATCTATTTCATCCAACTTTGTTTCTTTTAAGATTCGAAGGGAGGGGATCTCAACCTCGACAGGTAAAAGTATTTCCATTCCATATACCAATGAGTACAGAATTGCCTCAGTTGAGATTCAAAATGAAGTCTGATAGACATGGAGGGCGAAAGGTAACATGTTGTGTCAATCCTTATAGGTGACTGTCATTTTCTCGATGATTATTTTAATGTTCTTGTTGGCAACCTCAATTGCTCCATTCATTTTGGGTCTATAAGGTACAAAGTTGTGATGTGTGATCTCGAAATCTTCACACATTTTTGTTATGTCTTTGTTCTTGAGGTTTTTAGCGTTGTCGGTTATTATTCCACTAGGGAGACCATATCGACAGATATTGTTCTTAACGAACTTGAACACGCTGTTCTTTATTACATTGGCGTAAAAACTTGTTTCTACTCACTTTGTAAAGTAATCAATAACTACTAGGATGAAACGATGTCCGTTTGAAGCTTTTGATGAAATCTGTCCAATGATGTCCATGCCCCAGAGTGAGAAGGGCCAAGGGATAGTCATGCTGTGCAATTCCGAAGGTGGAGCGTTGATCTTATAGGCATAGATCTAGTAGAGATGGCATGTACAAATGTGTCGATAGTAATCACTTTCCATTGTCATCCAGTAATATCCAATTCTCATGATCTTCTTGGCGAGCATGTAACCATTCATGTGAGGTCCACAGACCTCCCATATACAATCTCAATTAATTATTTGACCTCTGCTTCTGTGACACAACCGAGGAGAACCTTGTGATGCAATCTTTTGAATAGAGTCTCGTTACTTAAATAATTGATCTGCCAATCTGTAGATGATTCTTCATTAATTTACCGTCACATCTGACGGAGGGTTCAATCTTCTAAGTATGTCATAATGTCCGAGTACCATGGTTTCTTCTCGGACTCTATTACATCCATCGATAAATAATAGGTTGGTTCATCTTGCACGTCAATTTTGATAAGATCGATGACTAGGTCTTTTGATATACTAATCATGGAATCAAACATGGCTAGTATATTTACAAACTGATTTTTGGCTCAAGGTAAGTAGGTACACGAGATCCTGGTGAATTTTGAGCTCGACTCTTCAAGGTATTCATGGTAAGAGATTAATTTTTGTTTTTAAGTCTTCCATTCCCCGATTGTTTGATAGACCACCGAACTTGAGTCCCTGAATACATCGATTTCATCCTCCTCCAGGTCAATTGCTACCTTCAGCCCTACGATACACACTTCATACCTTCCTCGTTATTAGAAAGTTGGAATTTTAGTCGAATAGTGATTGGGACACCGTCAGGTTTGATCAAAACTGTCCCTATTTTGTTTCTTTTCTGATTTGCAGATTCATTGAATTACATCTTCCAACTTCGTTCTTCAATATCACCTTTGACTTTGGTCAGCAAGATGGCTTCGTTTGAGAAATTTGTCTTTAATGGCTCATAATTGGGTAATAGGTGTTTTGTTAAGTGGTCAACGATAATTTGTTCCTTAATGGCCTTTTGAGTGACATAGGTAATGTCAAACTCAAATAACAACAATTTCTATTTTGTGATACAAACTATTAGTGTTGACTTCTTGAAGAGATATTTAAGAAGGTCCATTCGAGTAATAAACCTAGTTGAGTAATTGATAAGTTAATGGTGCAGTCGTTAAGATGCCCTAACCAGCGCGCAACAAGATTTTTCAAGCACCGAGCACTTTGCCTCATAATTGATAAATTTCTTGCTGAGATAGTAGATAGCCTACTTTTTTCTACATGATTCATCGTGTTTCCCTAATACACAGCCCATTAATGCTTCTTGTATCGAGATATACATTAGCAAAGATCGATGAGTTGAGTAAATAATTTTTTATCTTACAAAGGCTTCCTGGCAATCCTCATTCCATACATTCGATACATCTTTTCTAAGTAGCTTAAAGACTAGTTCGCATATAGGTGTGAGTTATGTGATAGATCTACTGATATATTGTATTCTACCTAGAAATGCTCTAATGTCATTTTCTGATACTGATGCTTTCATTTCGAGAATGTACTTGGTCTTTGCTGAATCTATCTCAATACCTCTTCTATTAATGATGACATCTGTAGACACCCCATTTTTGCACTCGCCAGATTAATCAACTCGTCAACCCGATCGCAATGATTCCCAATGATGGATGTGTATTCCATTACTTTATTTTGTTACCAGATGTGTTTCAGAAATCCGGATGAGGTATCTCAAACTAACAAAACCTTAAAAACCACGCTACGCTAGGTAAATACGACCCCAGAAACATAGAAATCATCATCTTGCAAATCAAAAAGAAGCTTCACGATAAAAATCACTAAAAACTATCAAATTACCAAAATACCCCTAACCTCAAAACAATCCTAGAGCCTACGTTACGCTTAGGAAAACTCATTCAAACACGTAAAACAACAAATCGAAATCAAATAAATCATTTCGTCAATTTTCACAGAATTCGACAAAATTACGAAAATGCCCCTCATAAAGTTCACGACCATTTCACATAAAAATTTTCATAAATGACACAAACCAACATTCTCATTGAATTCCTTACGAAAAACCGATTCTAAAACATCCTAGAACATTAAAAACTGACCTAAAACGTGAAAAGTCCTCTCTGGGGGCAAAACGGTAATTTCACAATTTTCATGATAAAAAATTCCGAAATTAATAAATAAAACATTAAATAATTAAAGTGAAACATTAATGAAATTAATTTAAAATTTTGAACTTAAAAATCGATTAATCGGACTCTCAGGCAAAATTGTTGAGGGTTCGTGGGATATTTCTTTAAGGACCCCTCCATTTGGGGGTCCAAAGAATTAACGAAATAATGGAGGGGCCTTCTCCAAAAATCAAAGTAAATCAAGCAAGACTAAGGTCAAGGTATTAAAGTCAATCAAGTGAGACTGAAGTCAAAATTAAAGTCAATTAAGCAAGACCGGAGTCAAGATATTAAAAATCAATCAATTAAGACTGAAGTCAAAACATTAAAAGTCAATCAAATAAGACCAAAAGTCATAATAGAATTCTAATTAAATAATAACTCTATCTAATAGAGTTCTAACTTAAAAAACAATTCTACCTAAAATAATTCTAATTAAAACATAATTCTACCTAAAACAATTCTAATTAAAACACAATTCTACCTAAAACAATTTTAACTAAAACACAACTCTAATTAAAAGATCTCTAATTGAACACTAACTCTATCCAAATCAACCCTAAAAAAACATCTATAAATAGAGGTGCTCACACCCTATTTTCGTATCAAATCATAAACCCTAGGAGAAGTAGGTCTAGAAGCCCCCCTAGCCTCCCATAAACCCTAGTTTTGGAGCCCCAACTCCTTACCTAACATCCCCCCTTCAATTTTAGTCTAGAAAACACCTAAAATCTCTCCAAAAACACCCCTAAATTTGTAACAAACTTGAAGAGTTCATATCCAAAAATAAGGAGATACCGTACCTCGAAGATCCGAAGTCAAATCCGGAGACAAAACGAAGCAAGGGAGTACAGTACAAGGAGCTCTTTTTGTCAGATATGAGGGAACAAAATCCTTGCTATCGGAAAGGTATGAAATTTTTTATTTTTATTTTTATCTAGGTTTTTAGCAATGTGATATATTTGGGAAGTTAGTAGAGACCGGCTTTGGCCGGGCGGGGTTGGTGCCTAACACCTTCCAACCCCGTAACGTGATCCCCGGACTCTTTTTCTCTTTCGTAGATTAGTTTACCTTTTTTAGAGTCAATTTGGTTCCTAGACCTTAACAACTAGGTGGCGACTCCCAAACCTCAAGGGTCAAAAGCGGATCCGCGCACCCTGCGGATCGAGGGCGCTTTCAACATCTAACAATTTGCCAGGTTTAGCCTCAGACTATACTTCCTTAGTCGATCAAATAACTTCCTTAAGTTTATCGACTAGTCCTCCTCTAGGCTAGACTTAGTGATCATGTCATTCACATAAACCTCCATCTCCTTGTGGATCATGTCATGGAATAAAGTTGTCATTGCGCATTGGTAAGTTTCATCAGCATTCTTGGGTCCGAATGACATGACTTTGTAATGAAAAGTACCACAAGGTATGATGAATGTCATTTTCTCTTGCTCATCTTTTGTCATTATTATTTGGTTGTAGCTGGAGAAACTATCCATGAATGAGAATATAACATGTCATACTATGCTGTCGACTAGAGTATCGATGTGAGGTAGTAAAAAATCACCCTTAGGGCTGGCTTTGTTTAAATCCCAATAGTTGACGCACATTCGCACTTTCCCATTTTTCTTTGTTACCAAAACGACATTGACTAGCCATTCGAAGTATGTAAACACTGTGAGGAAACCTACTTGAAATTGTTTCATTACTTCACCTTTAACCTTGAGTCTTCATTTTACCTTGAGTCTTCTCAACTTTACTTGATCGGCTTGCTCTCAGTAGCGATTGGTAGCTTATGAACGATGATGTCTGTGTTTAAACTGAAAATATCTCTGTAGAACCAGGCGAAAATGTGTTGATAGTCACGTAATAGTTCAATCATTTCTTCTTTTACTAAGGTATTAACAAGGCTCTAATTTTTTCAACTCGTGGGTCATCTTCGATGTCGATATTGATCAAGTTTATATCCTCAATGTTTGGCTAAACACTTTTTTCATGACGTTCTAGAGGGTCCTTAATTTCTTTGGGAGGGTACTCTACTTCATCCTCTAACTCTTCTTTGATTCCCATGAGATTGAAGTCGAATTCGAGATCGAAGTCATACTCATTCCCTTCATACTCTGTTCTATTCAATGGTTCATTTGATTGATACAAATCCCTTAAATCTTGAGAATATTTTTTATTTTTGAAAAATATGTGTTTTCTTAGATTTTAAAAGTTTTTTGACTTTTTTATTTTTTGAAGAGTTTTTTATCTTTTTTATATTTGGGTGCTACTTTTCAAACATCTGAAATAAGAAAAACAATCACACAAATTCATTAGTAAGGATAAATAGACTTCAAAATAGTTTTTCCTCGAGGATGAGGGCTCGTTATGATCCTCAGGTGAATTGGTTTGACTAGTGACATTTTTCTAGGCTTCAACAACCTCAAGGATGATAGAGAACTCCTTCCAATTGTTCAGAGTCTCCCTTTTCTTTATGGGTAGATGAGGTGAGATGGTGGTTTCTTTGACGATTCTGTGATGACCATCACTTTCGGTTGACAATTGTTAGAATCGGGCTTAGTTGTTCCCAAGTTTGGTGAAACAACGATTGATGCCCAATTGATGTTGGAGGGAAATGGTGAGTCATTCTTCTTGTTCATGGAAACTTTCGCTTTCGCGAGCTTTTTTGTTGTCTCTTGTGAATTCTCAATTGAATAAAATATAAATGTTGTCCATGAAGGAAGCTGGGACTCAATAATCGAGTCTTTCTATACCCATTTTGATTTGAGACTTACAATCATTGGCTTTCTTGTTGGCTTTGGTGGCGATTATTGGGTTAGGCTATCAGGTCTAGCTTGCGACTTTGGGAAGCTCACGCTAATATGAGGAACCTTGTCTAGGTTCCAAAGATTTGGCTCGCGGTTCTATCTTCTTACTAACCAGAATTTCTTTTTCTTCTCATTCATGTTAGCAATGTTCTTCTTTGTGGGCCTAAAACCAAGATCGAAGTAAGGGGTGTGCTTACTTGTGATGATCGGGGTGGTCCTACCCTTCCTCTCGAACCCAAATCTTGTTTGGGTCGGTAGTCAGTTTCTTTCATTATCCATCCAATCATCAAGTTTACCTTCGACAATTCTATTTTTATTTTTTTCCCTTCTCGACCTGGTTGACAATAGTGAACTGGTAAGAGTAGTACATTGTTTTGTCTTCAGTCATTTCCACATCTATGAATAACACGTCTAGAGTTCGACTAAATGGGATTAGGTTCTTTGTTAGAAATGATATCAACGTTTGCCCTATTATAAATTTGATCCACTACTGTAGAGAATACGGTACTACTCCTGCAATATGAATTCATGGCCTCCCTAACAGAAGATTGAACGTTGTTGATATATTCATGACCTTAAAGGTAACTTCAAAAGTTCAGGGGTTGATAGTCATTGGAAAATCAATTTTTTCGAGAAAGTCCCTTCTTGAGCTATCAAAGCCCCGAACAACTTTGTTTTTGGGTTCGACGTGGGACTAGTCCGCATTTAACTTGCAGAAGGTTCCTAATGGGTAAACAATTAAGGTTGAGTCGTTATCAATTAATATTCTGGCGACAATCATGCCTTTACACTTAATCATAATGTTTAGTAGTTCAACGTGTCCAAGTCCCTCATGAATAAATTTGTTTTCTGTGAAGATGATTAGGTTGGACTATGATTTGTCCCACTGTTTGTTCTAATTGTACAGAAAAAATGGTTGTCGATACATGCGACTTGCCCAAAACTTTTAAAAGTGCCTCTTAATGTTCTTTTGATTTTTCCAAGAGACCGAAGATACCGATCTATGTCGGGGTCTTGTTCAGTTATCCAGTTTGATGGTCTTTCTATCAATCAGATTCTATATTTGGTGTTTGAGCTGCCAACATTGATAGTGGAATGTCCTGGTGTACCCATATGAAACTAGAAAAAAAGGTTGGGATTGTACCTTGGTCTTTTAACAGCCTACAGGTTTGATAGTCGTTTAGTGAGGTACTCTTCTTGATCATGTTAGGCCTTGTTTGCAGGTTCTGACCGAACTGAGTTGCCTACTGTGTTGGTGTGACTTGTGGAGGAATCATCCAGAAGGGATTATGTGGTGCTAGGACCCATGCAACTTGAGATACTAGCACCCAAAGAACTTGAGGTACTTGTTGTCCCTGAATTGATGTTAGAATAAAGAGAGGTTGGTTAGGTTGTACATTGTTGACTTGAGTTTCTTTTCTTTTCTTGACTAAAGACATTGATTTCTTCTATGTCGATGTTTCTAGTTCCGTGCTTAAGGCAGCGAAATCAAATATTAGACCAATTCAGATCCCGTCCTCGACTTGGTCTGCTACTTGAACTAAATTCAAGAAAGTGCCTATAATATGCCCCACTAAGTGGGTGTAGAAAGAATGTTCCAGTATGGAAATGAATGTGGTATTCATCTCTTGTTCTATCATAGTTACCCTTACTTGAGAAGCTGATTCTCGCTACTTCTGGGTGTACTCCTTTACTATTTTTTTTGTTTTCTCGTTATTCGTTCTATATCATTTCGGTCTAGACCAACATCTATGTTAAACTTGTAGTTGTACCAAAACATTTCAGCCAGATCCTACCAGTTCTTGATGAGTAAGTAGTCCAACCTTGATAACCATTTAAGAATCGGTCCTGTTATTCCTCTGAAATAATTGTACCAATAATATGTCGTCTTTGTCAAATTGGCACATTGACCCATAGTACAATTTTGGGTGCAATAGAGGGTACCCGACACCAT
The DNA here is from genome assembly GCF_017979445.1 of Akebia trifoliata. Lineage (NCBI taxonomy): Eukaryota > Viridiplantae > Streptophyta > Magnoliopsida > Ranunculales > Lardizabalaceae > Akebia > Akebia trifoliata. Next base: position 10,402,395 of record NC_141379.1, read on the forward strand.
TATACTTATCAAATTTTGGGTATTTGAACTTAGCCGGCAACTGTACATTGGGATAGAAATAGCTCTGAACCTGGTCCCTCCTAGGGTATTTGTGCCCTTAATTCTTTTCATCTCCTCTTGAAGAGATTCGATCTGTTAGGTAATTTTCTCGTCTGAAGTACTTTTGACTTCGGTAACCCTAAAGTCGCATTCCTCATTTGGGATGATCTAGGAGGTGTTGATTCAGTGCGATGTAAACTGAAGGGCCTTGATACCCATTCACAATAGGAAGTGGGGTGGTTTGTTGTGCTGGTTGTTGTTGCTCGGGGGGGGGGGGTTAAGGTTTCATCCAGACGCTTGGTGTTGAGCGGCTTGTGCTTGTAGGAAATTAATGTTAATCAAGACGATAGTCAGCATTCTTTCTTTCCTTTCCGTTATTTTCAACAACATGGCTATCCTTATGTTAGCCTCTGCTAGTTTAGTCGTGGCAGACTGCAGGTCCTCTGAGTTGTTCATGGTGGATAAATATAGAAAGAAATACGGACATTTCTCAAGGTGTTTGTATTTCATTCATTTGGCCGCTTGTAGATGCAAAGATCTCGCATTGGTATATTACGAAAGAGAATAAAATGCATGATGTTTTATTAGGTCTGATAATTATTAGGGTTAACACCCAATAAAAATTTAGTTAAATAAATTTAAAGTATGGCTCGTCAGCACAAAGTTGGCATCAATGCGGAGTCGGCACCACCATGGAACATAATTATGTACATCAGCATTGGCCTGGCATCAGCACAGGGTTGGGTTATGTGTTTTTTGAAAATAATGTTACATCAGCACGGAGCTAGCAATCAACATTGAGTTGGCATCAACATGGAGGTAGATTGAGTGTTCTTGAAATCGTAGGTTACATCAGCATGGGGCTAGCATCGGCTTGGAGCCGGTATCAGTACGGAACTAGGTTGCATATTTTTTTAGATGATTACATCAATACGAAACTGACATCAACACGAATTTGGCATCAACACGGAGTTAGATTGCGTGCTCTCGAAAGAGTAGGTTACATCTGCACGGGACAGGCATCAGTGCGGAGCTGGGTTACTTATTTTTGAAGTTGATTATATCAACACGGAGCTTGTATTAACACGAAGTTGGCATCAACACAGAGCTAGAAATACTCAAAAAAGAGACAAATTTATCAGCATGGAGCTAAAATAGACGAGCTGTGTTAGGTTCTTGTAAGCCTTACAAGTAGTTCATTAAATATATATTTTTAATTATTTTTTAAAGAAAAAGGTTTTCATGAATGATGGACATGATAGTAGACTTGATTAAATTGATCGGATGATGTCAGATTCGATTGTGATTGCTTGACTTGATTGAGATCCATTAAGATAGTTGACCTCATTGGGATCAATCGTGGATAATTGAACCCGATTGGGTCGATCGTAAATGGTAGATCCGATTTGGGCTGATCGTAAATGATTTGGATCAATCCTAGATAATAGACCCAGTTTCTTGAATTGTGGGTTCGACTTGGGTCAAATTTAGATGGTGAACTCGGTTCGAGTCGAATTTAGATTGTGGACCCTATTGGGATCTATCGTGGATTATGGACCCGATTTGAGTTGATAGCGGTTTTTTGAATTGTGAGCCCGATTCGGGTTGAATATGGATTATGGACCCAGTTCGAGTCGAATATGGCTCGAGTACTCGATTTGGGTAAAACTTAGATTGTGGACCCAATTCGGGACAAATGTGGATCAGTGACCAGGTTTGAGTCAAATTTGAATCTTGGACCTGGTCCAAGTCAAAATTGGATCATGGACTCGGTTCAGGTCAAAGTTGGATTATAGACCCTATTGGGGTCGATTGTGGATTTTAGACCCAATTTTGGTCAAATATGGATCATGGACTTGGTTTGGGTCCAATAGGGATCATAGACCCAGCTTGGGTCAAATATGGATAGCGGTCAATGGTACGTCACATTGGGTTGGGATTAACTTTGATCGGTAAAGAATAGGTGGACTCAATTTGAATCGTACATTGACAATTAGGAGAGACGAGATCGTATTTTAATTGGTGACGAATGGCGAGCCCAATCTTGATGATCAAAATGATCCATTTAAGTTTTTTTCTTAAAATCCATTAAAAAAAATTAAAAACCAAGAAAAAACTATCAAAATTGATGGAAGAGATGAAATGAGAAAAAAATAAAAAAAAATTTAAGTTTATATTTCATGTACGAACCTGGGTATTTTATATCGATCCATACTTGAAATTTGAACCAGTAGGTTCATTTTTTACCAAATATTTGCTTTATTGAGTTGAGTGTTATTGGATCCAGGCATGTCCCTGAAGCATTCAGTAAGAAGTTTCCTTTAGCTTCTAGTCTGCACTGTCATTTCTAGTGAGTATAACATGTTCTAGTCTGTGTTGTAAGTACAGACTTGAGCATTTGTCTTAAGTCCGTACATGAAGCACGGACTCAAGGATACTGCTTAAGTCCGTGCTCTAAGCGCGGACCAGAACCTTTTCTATCCAGTTGAATTGCTCCCCTGTTGTTTGTTCTGGGTCTTGCCTTGTTTTAGACACCAGTTTTTCTAGATTTTAGAGGACATTGCCTCTGATTATATATATATATGATGTGCATAAGTGAAAAAAATAGATGTCCCCTTTTACCTAAGAGAACATGGAAAGAAACAAAAAAAAAGGGGCCTATGACTATACAATTTGCTTTCGTGGGGCTCCCTTATAGGCCTTACAACTTCACCTTCATGGGCTTGCAAAAATTAAAAAAATTACAAGATACCCAAGGGTCAATATATCTGGAAACATTTGTGTCATATGCCTCTAATTATATTGATTTATGCGACTTTAGGTGGTTTAAAGTTACCCAATCTTCAAACTACCATAAACATTTAAATGTACACTTCTTAGGTTAGTTATTAGGGTGGATGTTCTCTTTCCCACCTCCCCAAATGAATTATTAAGGGGGCTTGAGAGTACTAGCATCCGAGGTCAGATTTTAAATAGGAGGGGATAGTTTGTGCATTAAGTTATGAAACGAATGTGCTCAAGTGCATTTACAAATGTGTATCAACCCTTACAACTTATTAAAAAAAAAAGCTTATAAAGTAAATAAATATTATAAGCATTTTTTCTAAGATAAGATAAAATAGAAAAAAAAAAACATGAGCAAAATAACGAAACAAAAACACATGTAAAGAAAAATGACTAAATTGAAAAAAGGGTCGAACCCGCTAGTGTCAATTCCCCAATAGAGTTGCCAAGTTGTAGACACGAGATTTTTAATTATGAAAATCTCTATTACTTGAGTTTGGAGTCATCACCATTCCTTTTTTTTTAGAAAAATGGTGTGAATGGTCACCTGGTGTAAACACCCCATTTTTGCATATACCTAATTTGGCACCCAGTTGTTGTGGATTCCTAATGATGAGCGGAAAATTTTTGAAAGTTGGAGATTATCTTTCCCAATTTTTTCTATTTCTAGTCATTTCATCTCTTTCATTCATTACGATTCGACAGAAATTTACACATGCTTAGGATCGTTACATCTTATACTTGATTTACTAAGTACATACACCAAGGTTTACTAAACATTTTGATAATTTAGAAACCTCGCGACACAAGGAAAATTTGACGTCAAGACTTAGAAATAATCACGTTGGGACCGAAAGAAAGAAACCTCATGCCAAAATTCATAAAATTCGCAAAAATTAAGAAAATAACCAAAATTCCCACACTTTCGATATACCTCTAAAGACTAGGTCACACTAGGAAAATGCGATTTATAGACGTAGAGATCATTACTCTAGGTTTAGATGAAATTTATTGATCAAATTGAAAAATTTTAAAACAACTGAAATACCAATGATAAATCCATTCAACAAAAGAAATTTTAATTAATTAAACCTTTAAAAGTCTAACAAATTTAACAACTTTAAAAAATCAAACAAATTTCAATTCAAGCATTAAAATATTTAAAACCTTTGAGAAATAACAATATTTAAAAAAATTAAACTCATTTAACTTAAAACATGAAAAATTAAACACATATTAAACATTAAATTTTTTTTTTTTAATTATTAAGGACTTAAAATATTTAAAAAGTTCCATTAAATTTAAAAGAAATTTTTTAACAACTAGTCAAGAGAGTCGCTTAATACACACCAAGTTGTACTTGTAACACATCAATCTAAACAAATGGGTTTTATTTTCATAAGATTGGTCTGTCATAAGTAAAATTCGAGGTGTCAAAAGAATTTCTCTAAATCAATGCCCATGGGACCCATAAATCATCTTTAAAGAAAACAAACCAAATTGAAACAATTCACAACAAAGGAAACTTAGAACAAAAATGTTATTTTGGTCAGACATGGCATGAGGGGGCCCTAACATCCCTAAAATAATATATTTTAAAACTATCCTTAAAATGAAAAAATACAAATATATAAAAAAGAAAGTAAAGGAAAAAAAAATCCCTCAAATGGAAACATTCCCACGTCTCTAATTTCCAACTAGTCACATTCAAATGGGTTCCACAAAATTGAACTATTTCTTTCTCTTAACAAACTCTTTCCAATGAAAATCAAAACAAACATTCAAATTTGCCAAAGTCTTGCACGTGGTAGTCTTAGAAAGAAGAGAATTTTGTCTTTGGCCCAACAGAAATTTCTTAAAAGAGAAGTTTCCTACATAAATTGATCAAGGAAGGAAAGAGAAAAAGGACGAAATAGATAAAAGAAGAAAAGAATTGGAGGAGAAACTCCCTTAGAGACGTCTACCTCTTCCGTCTAACTCTTTCATCTCCCTCATCTTCTTCATCACCTTGTCTCACCATCCCTTTCACCCCATAGTGGCATTCCCCTCACAGCACTTCCACCTCACTTTTTTTTTTTTTACAACAACCACAACCCTCCACATTTTCATTCTCAAGACTCTCTCTCTCTCCCTCTCCTTTACACTCTCTTTGATTTCTTGGATGATTCACATAGTAAAGAAAATAGGGATAAAAGGAAAAAATAATAGAAAAAAAAAGAAGAGTAGAAAACAAGAGACCTTACCTATGCACACCGACAACACCTCCTCAATCACCTTCTTTCATCGCCTTCTTCGCAACAACTCCACCATAGTACCCCATCCATCGTCTTCATCACAGCACCTTCATCACATAACGTTTCTTCTTCCTCCATAGTAACGGCAAAGATTCATACTCCTTCGCACAACCACTTTCAATTTTTATCTTCTATTACTATAACACTTGCAAGTTGTTTCAAGTCATGCCTGAAGGAACGACACTCAGTCGACATCCTGTCCTAGAGATAAGTTTGGTTTTTTTTTTTTTTTTTTTCCTTATTTTTTTTTCTTTCTTTCTCCTTCTTGGCGAGTTCCTTTTTTTTATATGATTATTCTACCCTCCTTTGATATCTTGTATTATTCTTGAATCATGATCATCATGAAGTTTATAGTAAGCGAAATATTTTTGTATACTTTTTCTTTTTATACTAGTAAGGTTAGAAAATATTTTGATTTTTTTTAGCTTTATAATCATCATGCTTAAACTGGTTTTTATATGATGAACTTGCGATGGCTTGAATTTTTATGATTAGAGTGATTCTTCATATTTAGGCATAAACATGTTCAATCCAACAAATCTTAACATGGAATACGTTATGTGATGATTTGAAATTTTGAAAATTGTGAATATATCCCTATTTTGTTAATTTAGAAATTTGATGCATGTGGAATTCCCCCAGTTTAGAAACATTATATATATTCACATTCTATTAATTCGACCAGTTTACATGTATTTATGTTTTATCAATTTGGCGACTAAGCATGATATGGATTTTTTGACTTGGAAAGTTTACATGTATTCATGTTTTGCCAATTTGGCGATTATTCGTGATATACATCTTACGGATTTGAAACGTTTACATATATTCATATTTTTACCAATTTGGTAATTATGTATGATGTGGATTTTGCTAATTTAAAATATTTGCATCTGATCATATTTCATTAATTCGAAAACTATGTGTGAATTGGAAGTCATCTATGCTTTGATGGATATAAAATTATATGCAAATTGCTTGAACACATGATGTTTTTTAAGTCAATCTTAATTTTTTTTTAAACTTGTCATGTGAACTTTTGGGCATTAAAAAATATTTAGGTTTTTTCATATTGTTACCCCTTATGTACGAAATTTGAGGAATCATATAATGATTGGGAAAACTCTAGTCATAGGATTCATTTAATAAATTTGACATAAATTGATGATGATTGGACCTTAACTTGACTCTAGTCATTGCCCTTTGCCCATTGACCATATGATAGTTTTGGATCGCAATAAAGACTGATCATCTCGATCAGATGGTTACGGCGCCTAATACATTTTGAAATCGATAATTTGATCCCTTACCCATTTCTCTTATCCGTGTATCGATTCAGATTTGTTTTAAAATTATCTTTGGTTCTTAAACCTAAACTAGGTTGCGACTCTCAATTCTCAAAAAATTTCCCAACTAACTAAGCAAATTTCTTTTCATTATTTTGTAAAAGAGGGTCAAGGCAATTTTAATGACGACTCTACTGAAAACTTTTTGGTCAAACTTGTCCTGATCCAAGACTATCCCTAGGTTGACTTTTCACTCGAGTCAACCCAGTTGACTTAAAGAGACTCTTAAATTTGGCTAGATTTTTTCCTTTATTTCATTGGTATGTGATTGATTGTTTATTTATCTTTATTGGTTTAATGATTGGATTATGTAGCATGTATGGTTGATTATCCTCAAAAACGCCCCGAGTGCACCCTACCCTATTTGCACACACCATTAGCACGTTTAATTTATAATGCACTGCACGTTTACATGTCACTTATAGCCAACGTGGTACTAGTGCATGACCCGATCTCCTCGTGGGATGCGACATCATTTATAAAAATCATAACTCCAGTCATATACCTTTATAATATATAAAACTTGGGCATCAGTACCATTTGATCAAGCGACCCTAAAAGGTATATCGATGCACTCACGCTGGAGTAACCTAACCATTTGTCCAATTGTAAGCCGCAAAGTTACATGTCCCGATTGCTAACATAATACTAGTATGTGATCAATCTCCTTGCGAAGCTAAATCGTTTAGGAAAGTTACAATCCTATCCTCGTACTTATACGATATATCAAATCAAGTCACCATGTATCGTATGATTGAGTATGTCTAAGAAGTATAAAGGTGTATTTGGGTAAGGGTGGCCAGAGATTACAATCCATGTAGTAAACCTTGAGTCTAGGAACCTTCCAATTGAAAGTGCCCTTGATCTACGAGTATGGATCTATTTTTTTTTTAGAGTCGTCGTTTAATTTTATAGTCTAGGAAACAAAACATGACTCTAAATAATTAAGGACCATAAAACTATGAAAAGATTATAGGTACGAAGATCACATTACGGGATTGGAAAGTGTTAGGTACCAATCTTGCCTGGTGAAAATTGGTCTCTACTCTTTCCAAATATTTACATTGCAAAAATGGCCTAAAAAATAAAATAAAAGTTATCTTTTCTTTTACCTGAATAATCGTAACGATCAATTCCATCAAAAACTGACCAAAAGCATTCTTCATGTGAATCTTCTCACTTTATCTATATTGCTAGATTTGCTTCATATCTTTAATTGGAAACTTTCTTCTTTTAGATATGGATGTTTTATAATCTTTTTGGGTGTTTTTAGGATTTCTAGGTGTTTTTTAGGTTGAAAATTAAGGCTTGAGGGTTAGGTGTGGATTTGGGGTTCCAGATTTTAAAGTTTTGGAAAGTATTTGAGGATTTTTTACCTTGGTTTTCTAGGATTTCTCTTGATCTACGAAATTAGGTAGTAGAAACTTCTTTTTAAAGAGCTTTGTGATAAGATTAGGGTTTGATTAGGTCTCTTAAGGACAACGTCCATTTCTAATTAATTTGTTAAGTGATTTAGATTAGATTTTAATTAGTTTTTAATTAGGTTTTATTTTAATTTTTTAAACTTATGTAGAATGAGAATTTTTTTAACTTTTGGAGAACCCTCTAATGAAGGGTTGGAGTTTTTGGGACCCTCAGTAGAATGTTCTTTATATCAAGTGGGCCTCACTTGAATAAATGGGCCACCACTAAAAATTTGGCCCATGGGCTTGATTAATTGAACTTATTTGTTTCACAAAATTTATTTTGATTTATTAAGATTTCACTTTACGTTAATTAATATTTTAATTATTAATTTCAAATTTTTGAATTTTAGGATTGAAAAATTATCATTTTACCCTCAAAGTGGACTTGTATGTTGGGATTTTTTTTAACGTTTTAGAATATTTTGGAATTAATTTTTTGTAAGGAATTCAATGAGAGTATTAGTTTGTATTCCTTATTGGTTTTTAACGTGAAATAATCGTGGATCCTATTAGGGGCGTTTTCATAATTTTGTCAAATTTTATGAAAATTGGTGAAATAGTTTATTTGATTTTAGTTTGTTATTTTATGTGTTCGAAAATATTTTTCTAAACGTAATATAGCCTCTAGGAATATTCTGGTATCAGGAATATTTTGATAATTTGATCATTTTTTTATGATTTTTCTCGTAAAACTTCTTTTTATTTCAAAATGATGATTTCCATGCTTTAGGTCATAATTTCCTAGCATGGTGTGACTTCTAGTGTTTATTTGTATGAAATATCTCATTCGAACTTTCAAAATACATCTAGTAACAAATAAAAACTTTAGAATATTCATCTATCATTATGACCTATCGCAGTCAAATTGATGAGTTGATTAATCAGGGGAGTGTAAAAATGGGGTGTCTATACGTATAGGCCACAAATCGAACCGATTATGGGTGTTCCTAAATTGTTATATCCAAATTCAATCAATAAGTAAGTGGGTAGTCCAGACCGCTCAAATTAAACCCGTAATATCGGTCCGACCCAATTGGTAAATGTACCGATCAATTTGAACCAATTAACCATTTGGCCTAATTGACAAATTGATCGAACTAATCAACACCAAACAAGTTTGACCAATTTGTTTTACTTTCAAATATTCAAAGCATATGCTCAAACAAATTTGTCTGACCAAAGGTTCAACCCCAACCAGGGGTAGATCCGTGACTAACATTTCTCACCTTTATTGTCACTATAGGTTTATAATGCATTTGGATTCGATGTTTGCCATCGAACTTGGGTAAATTGATGATAATTTTTTAATCATGTAGTTAAAAGTCAAACTTTCAGAATCAATGGTTAATACTATTTCATTCAAATCAGGTAATAATTATTTTTAGACGTTCTAAACCACCATCTGTGCCACTTTGGGTCTGTCAAAAAAGCCATCTTGTTAAAACACCATCATTAAGTCCAAGTAGTCAACCCTTGCCACAAGAAAAAACAAATACCATTAACGAAGTAGCGCTTCGTCAGATTTTGAAATCCTTTCAAACATAAATTATTATTTTTCTTCAAATACAAATTGATGCCCTAGAGACTGAAAATAAAACATATAAAGTTATAGAAACTCAGACTGGATTTGATATTGTCGAAGACCAAGAAGATTATAAATTACCCGTCGACCCTATCTTAGCCCATCGAATAACTCCAGTTGAAACTGCCTTGAAGAATATCAAAGACCCCAATGATCTTTTCCTTAGATTAAGAATAATGACATTATTTCCTATAGTCCACTTACCAGACATAGATAAGTTTGACGAGATTGGATGCCATAGAACTCACTTTAAAGTATATATCAATATCATGTAATCTCAAGGCCTGAGCGAGGAGCAAATGGCTCAACTCTTTTAAAGAACTCTTATAAGACCTGTCTTATGTTGGTTCATGTCACTGGACTTGTCTCGTTTAAGAACATAGCATGAATTAATGAAGGAGTTTATTGATCGATATTTATTCAACACAGACATTGAACTCACAAAAAAAGATTTAGAAACAATCAAAGTAAAAGTCCGGGAAAACCTTCACTAAGTTCATTGCTCAATGGAAAGCTAAAACCATTCAATTGTGGGATCGACCTCAAGAGAAGGAACAAGTCAAGATCATCCTCAGGAATTTCACTCTAAATTATACCAAGTACTTGATGTCTTAGTATCTTCCTACTTTTTAGTCCATCCTTGAGGTTGAAAATTAAGTTGAGGAAGTCCATTCTTTGGGTCTTTTTGGTAACTCGTCTGAGTCAAAATCCAAGAATTTCAAACACAATGCCAACTCCTTATAAGTAAACAATATCTCTTTTTCTTAACTCCTCAAGTTGTTCAGTCCTCATAAGCCAAACCTAGGAGACAATTTTCCAATCTTGGGATGTCTCTTAATATTATCTTTCAAAATTTGATGAAAGGAGATTATTAATACCATTGCAACCTAGGCATGTGTCAAATCATTTCCCTCCAAATTTGGATAATTGACAATTCTGTGAGTTCCATCAGATGTCTAGTCATGTTCTTGATAGGTATATTACTCTCTGCCTATTGAGCAAGGAAAAGTTACCATACCTGCTCCTACCATGCCCAATGTTAAAATTAATCATTTGCCTACCTTTTAAAATCAACCTCCAACATATTTGAACCTAATTTCCCTATCCAAATCCAAATCCAAATCATTTGACCCAATTTTTTTTATTCACTCGATCGGTCTTAACAGTTTATCCTCACTATATTAGAATGAACATATCTACCCTAAGACAGATAGAATTGAAAAATAAAAAGATTATTGAAGCAATGGGTTATTTAACGTTTGCTAGGATCGTAACAGAACATGAAGAAATAACAAAAGTAGGCGAATTCAAGTCACCCATCGTGAAGATATCCAAAGTGGCATGGACCCCAGTATTATGTATGTCCATTCGGAGTAACAACCTTGCTTTGAGTTTTTCTTTTAGTTTTAATTTAGTTGTGTCAATCTTTAAATTCAGTTAGTCATTTCAGTTATGTTAAGCCTGTTTAGCTTTCCAACTTTAGTCGAGGTTGTTAGTCTATGTTTTTTTTATTCCAATCAAATAAATATGTCTTTTAATTATCATGCAATAATAACGATTTGAGTATAATATCTAACATGAAGAATGGCTCGGAGTTTACTAATCAAACTTGATAAATATTAGAATTAAATAGGACACTCAAGAAGTACAAATTGGTACTACATTATCTTTAGAGGAACATGAGAGAACGATAAACTTACTAAAAAAATTTCAACATTGTTCTCACATGGTTCTATGAGAATATGTCAGTTATAAGCATCATGTTACATTTCATCAAAACAGATTGCACCAAAATAAATTAAGACATAAAATCAAGGGTGACTTTCGAAGTCAAAGTGTAGACATAAAGATGCCGTTTGGATAGGACTCCTTAGCTATTTCTGACTCTTGCAGGGAGCTAGAAGTCGTTTGGATGCATTTTGATAAGCAACTCTTTCAAAGAGTTACTCCACGCAATAGCAACAAATTAATCTTTGTGAAGAAGTCACTAAAACCTATTTCTCAAAACTCATTTTACGGGGAGTCAAAATCTAACAGTTTATTTTACCAAAATACTCTTAACTTTATTGAATTTTCTATGAGAATATCCCCAAATTCATTTGCCCTAAACCAAATGAAAGAAATTCATCGTTTGTTTGGCTTAGTTTTTTATTATCAGAAGCTCTCTCTTCTTTATCATCTTCTTCTTCTTCCATCTCTTTGCAAGCTCTTCAATTACTTCTCGGTGAGTTCTCCTTCTAATTTTCTTTCAAGATCCAATTTTTTATTTTTTTATTATCTTGTTTGTAATGCTTTGTTTTCTTGTTTTTGGGATGTTAAAGCTATTTCTCAGATACCTATTTGAAAATTGTTTCATGTTAAACTTAATTTCTAATTGGTTCCATTTGTTCAGTTAATCATTTTCATGCTTGTTATCGGTTCTCTCACACTCTCTCTCTCTCTCTCTCTCTATTAAATTTTCATTATTGCTTTATTTTTCCCTGTTTGTTTCATTTTCCCAGATACCCATTGCAAGATTTTTTATTTTTTTTTATATTTTATTTTTTACTTAAAGCATGTTAGAGATACTGGTTATGCTTCCTGGGTTTGCTTTATTATATTTTTTTTTTGGATTGTTTGTTTCATTTTATCGAGTTCCTCTGTAAAAGAGAGTTGAGGTTTTGATTTATGCATGAAGTGTGTACTGTGTACTCTGATGGTCCCCTTTTTTTGGGTTTTTTATGGATCCAAGGTGTTTGAAGATAAGTCTAAGAGAAAAAATACCATGACCACAGTATGATTTCACTTATTTTAACAATTTTCACAGCAAACAGACATTGAAAAAAATGTTAGCGACTTCAATGCAACTGGTACAATCGATTAATTGTACAAGTAGATATCACATTACCACAGAAAGCCCTGACATCGAAGCATGACAATTAATAACTTCCCCAACTTCACGAAATCTTACTCTAGGTTTAACTGAGATATAATAAGTATCACTAAATCGGGTTAGTAATCCATAGATGGAGTAACAGATGAAGAGGCATGAAAAACATTTTCACAGAACATATATTAGAATGAAGCATTTCTGAATAAGGAACTCAACATTGTCCACTTTACATGTGAAACTAATTTTCAAATAGGTTGTTATTACACCAATTACTACATTGTTACTTGTTAGTTCATATCAGATTCATGTCCAAAAAAAATAAAAAATCCAGGAGGCATTTCAAGAGTCCATGAATTATTAAAAAATCCACTTTCAGATCAGCCATGATGAAAACATTTGGAATTGGTTGATTCGGGTATAGGACAGTGTCTAATGTGGTAAAATGTGATAGGAGCCATGAATATAATAAGGTTGCCTAGACCTAACTTATTGGCTCCATCAATTTTTTTATTGGTAAAAAAATATTCCCCTTTAAAAGCAATATACTACCACTTTCCTATAAACTAATTACTAAAGAACTAAAAAAAATAAGAAAATAATAGAACTTGAAATGATAACTTCCATCAAATTTTCAATTTCCATGAGTTATATAGGAACAATGAAGCAAATATAAGATAAAAAATATAACACTAGCTACTACACCACATTGAGGGCATTTCCAGCATAACCGAATAACCGTTTAAAAAATCAATGATGCAACACTATATACACTAAGAAATACCAACAAAAAAATATGTATAGAAAGAAAATCAGTCAGTGCAAAAGTAAGCCCAACAAGTACCTATAGATATAGCTTTCTCCAAGCATTCATAAGTATATCGGACCAACTATTGAGATTTTTCATCAACTTTTCTCACAAAATATGTTTCGTTAAGATCACCTGCACATTTGCTTAACCGTTGTCAAGAACAACGCTTTGCAGGGAATAAATTAAAAATAAAGTATTGAACGAACATAATGACTAACATAAACCTTCTTACCATGTACACCTTTATAGTAGACAGTCACATCAACATTAACTATGTCACCATGACTAGCATAAACATTTTTACCATAGACAGTCCATGTTTCTTTTTTCAAATTAAATAATAATACTTGGGTTGTGTAAACAACACATGAAATCTTAATCTTATTTTTCCACGTACCTAAGTCAGATTATCAAGATTCTTAGTAATGAGCTTACTAATCCTCATATGATACCAATGAGCTTATTAATCCTTCAAATCACATACTAATCAAATTATGTTTTTCTCTTCGTTTTTTCTTTCAATATTTATGTTATATGTTTATTTTGATTAGCATTCCTAGTTGTTTTCCTACCATATCTCTTCATGGATTTTCTGATCTGCTCTTAAAAATCTCACTGCTGTAATAGGGGAAAAAGTGTCCCTAAATTTATTGTCGTTTAAATTTTGTACATTTACTTTAAATGTTAACATAAAATGTCTGAAAACCAACGTAAGAGAAAATAGTTGACTTCTGAATCAGACAAAATAAAATTTAACTGGACTCAAGAAATCTACAAGACATTTATCGATATTGTCTTGAATTTATCCAACAAGATCGTAGAAATGGCCCTACTCTGAATTAAAGTAAATGTACACGTTGAATTAAAATAACTTAAGAACCATTAGAATAAAATCAAACTTGACTAGAAGAGTTAGAATGGTTTGATGAATATGAGTGGTATTGGATATGACAGAGTAAGGAATGTTATTATTATGGACGATGCTTGGTAGACTGGTAGGTTGAAAGTAATACTTTAACCTAGCTTATCCAATTGCAATTATTCTATCAAATATTTATATTAATATTTACTCTTTTTTATAGACCCATTCAACTGAGAGTAAATTTTGTTCCAAGGGACTCAAATTTGTTCATGAGTTAGACCTTATATTCGGTGGGACTACATCAACTGGTTCCTATGTCTGATCTCCTAAAATGAATTATGAGTTTGTTGAAGAGAATCTGGATGATGATGATGATGATAATCCTACTTTGGTCTCTGAAACTCAATCAGAAGTGCAATCCGAGACCCAACTTTCACCAAATATGTCTTAAAATACAGATAATCTTTAAAGTGAGAACATAACTCATGTACCTTTAAGAATGACATCATCTGGTGGGGAGTCTCAGTCACGAAAGAAGAAGGCAACCAAAAATAATTATATATTTGAAAAACAGTTTGGTCAACTTGTTCAAGCTATTAAGGATAAGAGAAAGACTAATATCGTAGATTGTGTTACATTATTAGACGAACTATCAGATGATATTCCATTTATTAGTGAGTTATATGGTTGGGCATGCGATAACTTTGAGAGAAAAAAAAGGATTCAGATATGAAAGCGCCCTCGATCCGCGGGGTGCGCGGATCCACTTTTGATCCTTGAGGTTTGGGAGTCGCCACCTAGTTGTTAAGGTCTAGGAACCAAACTGACTCTAAAAAAGGCAAACTAATCTACGAAAGAGAAAAAGAGTCCGGGGATCACGTTACGGGATTGGAAGGTGTTAGGCACCAATCCCGCCCGGCTAAAGCCGGTCTCTACTAACTTTCCAAATAAATCACATTGCTAAAAACCTAGATAAAATAAAAATAAAAAATTTCATACCTTGCCGATAGTAAGGATTTTGTTCCCTCAGATCTGACAAAAATAGCTCCTTGTACCGTACTCCCTTACTTCGTTCTGTCTCCGGATTTGATTTCGGATCTCCGAGGCAAGGTATCTCCTTATTTTTGGATCTGAACTCTTCAAGTTTGTCGCGAATTTTAGGATGTTTTTGGAAGGCTTTTAGGTGTTTCTTATGCTAAAATCGAAGGGGGGGTGTTAGGTAAGGAGTTGGGACTCCAAAACTAGGGTTTATGGGAGGCTAGAGGGGGCTTTTAGACCTACTTCTCTTAGGATTTATGATTTGATACTAAAATAGGGTGTGAACACCTCTATTTATAGATGTTTTTAGGGTTGATTTGGATAGAGTTAGTATTTAATTAGAGTTGTGTTTTAGTTAGACTTGTTTTAAGTAGAATTGTGTTTTAATTAGAATTGTTTTAGGTAGAATTGTTTTTAAGTTAGAACTCTATTAGATTGAGTTATTATTTAATTAGAACTCTATTATGACTTTTGGTCTTATTTGATTGACTTTTAATGTTTTGACTTTAGTCTTAATTGATTGACTTTTAATATCTTGACTTCAGTCTTGCTTAATTGACTTTAATTTTGACTTTAGTCTCACTTGATTGAATTTAATACCTTGACCTTAGTCTTGCTTGATTGACTTTTAATTTTTGGAGAACCCCCCTCTAAAATATCTTTAATTCTTTAGACCCCCAAATGGAGGGGTCCTTAAAGAAATATCTCACGAACCCTCAACAATTTTACTTGAAAACCCAATTGATCGGTTTCTTCGGTTCAAAATTTTAAATTAATTTCATTAATGTTTCACTTTAATTATTTAATGTTTTATTTATTAATTTCAAATTTTTTTAATTATGAAAATTGTAAAATTACCGTTTTACCCCCGGAGAGGACTTTTCACGTTTTAAGTCGATTTTTAATGTTCTAGGATGTTTTAGAATAGATTTTTCGTAAGGAATTCAATGGAAGTATTAGTTTGTGTCATTTATGAAATTTTTTGTGTGAAATGGTCATGAACTTTATGAGGGGCATTTTCATAATTTTGTCAAATTCTGTTAAAATTGGCCAAATGATTTATTTGGTTCCGATTTGTTATTTTCTGTGTTCGAGAGAGTTTTCCTAAGCATACGTAGGCTCTAGGATTGTTTTGAGGTTAGGGGTATTTTGGTAATTTGATCAATTTTTAGTGATTTTTATCGTGAAACTTCTTTTTGGTCTGCAAGATGATGATTTCTATATTTCTGGGGTCGTATTTTCCTAACGTAGTGTGGTTTCTAAGGTTTTGTCAATTCGAGATACCTCATCCGGATTTCTGAAACATATCGGGTAACAAAATAAAGCAATGGAATACACATCCATCATTGGGAATCATTGCGATCGGGTTGACGAGTTGATTAATCAGGCGGATGCAAAAATGGGATGTCTACAGATGCCCCTCTTTGGCAGAGGGTTGAAGCAAACTAGATAGCAAATCTATTTCGGTAGATAGTACGATATCCGAATGCCAAAGCTAGTGACAGTTCATTTTGCAGCCTGATTTAGCAATTCGTCAGGGTGTTCGGATCCTTGAGCGTAAAACTCTCCCCGAACTAAAAGGTTGAGCTTGAACTCTCACTGACGATTTCAGATCCTCGAATTTTAGAAAATTCTCCCTGACTAATGCAAAAGTGCACGTGTGTGCAAAAGTGTGATGCTTACTGAGTAAAAATGTGTCAGGTCCTAGAGATCTTCTCTCACTGACAATAATGATTCAAAATTGAAATGTGCTTATGCAACGAAAGTAATCATAGCAAGGTCGAATAATGAGGTAATTGGAGTCATAAAAATGTAGGAACTTCGTTAAATCATATTTGAAATTCTTTTTTAAAGTTCGAAAAAGTTTGAGTCGCATTTATCGGACTCGAGCCTATTGTAGCCACGCTTCTCGGGCTAAAGAATTAAACAATCCTGTTAATTCAATATGATTCAAACAAAACTGGAGTCTCGTTTCTCGGACTCTGACTAAGGTTTAGAGGAACTTAAACAATCCTATAAAACATGGAGTCTCGTTTCTCGGACTCGAGCTAAGGTTTGTAGGCACTTCAAAAAGCCTATTCATTCTATGATTTAAAAAGTTGGAGTCTCGTTTCTCAGACTCGAACTTAAGTTTGTAGGCACTTAAAAAAGCCCACTCATTCTATGATTCAAAAAGTTGGAGTCTCGTTTCTCAGACTCGAACTTAGGTTTATAGGCACTTCAAAAAGCCTATTCATTCTATAGTTTAAAAAGTTGGAGTCTCGTTTCTCGGACTCGAACTTAGGTTTGTAGGCACTTCAAAAAGCCCACTCATTCAAAAAGTTGGAGTCTCGTTTCTCGGACTCGAACTTAGGTTTGTAGGCACTTCAAAAAGCCCACTCATTCTATGATTCAAAAAGTTGGAGTCTCGTTTCTCGGACTCGAACTTAGGTTTGTAGGCACTTCAAAAAGCCCACTCATTCTATGATTCAAAAAGTTTGAGTCTCGTTTCTCGGACTCGAACTTAGGTTTATAGGCACTTCAAAAAGCCCACTCATTCTATGATTCAAAAAGTTGGAGTCTCGTTTCTCGGACTCGAACTTAGGTTTGTAGGTACTTCAAAAAGCCTATTCATTCTATGATTCAAAAAGTTGGAGTCTCGTTTCTCGTACTCGAACTTACTAAGCCACGTTTCTCGGGCTTAGATTTATAGGAACTTAAACAATCCTATTAATTCATTTTATGATTCAAAATTGAGCTCAAAGTTTGAAAGATCGGGCCTTTATTGGCTTATCATGCATCTGGATTCATAATTATCATTAGGCTTCACCGAACTTTTAAGCTTTTGTAAGATTTTCTTTTTATCATGTGATTAAGAACAAAAACTTTGGAATTAAAATGACCTTCAAAAATGCCCCTAGTTTCAAGGTTGACTTTAATTGGGACTTGACTACGAAACTGATGGAATGGATTACGCTTGAAAAATATGGATTCTGATGTATGATAGATAGAAGAACTGACATTCTTTTAAATTTAAGACTCTTAAGGTTATCATATATGCAATAAGGGATTGATTATTATTTTTGAGAAATGTTTGAGCTGGACTTAAAAAATCTTGATAAATATTATAATAGAAGATCTTTCTCTTCAAAGTGGTTGATGATTCTACATCTTCCAGTAGCGAACACTTGAACAAGTAAACATACTCTTGAAGATCCTAAAATGTTCAAGATGACTTCTGATTTTTTCGACTTCAACATTGTCTTCGTCGGATGTTAGCTCTTGGCTGAAAAACAAATATTGTGGCTTGAATGGTTCTGCAGTTTCTGCACAAGCTTCCTTCTGAATTTTTCTTCTTGATGAGACTTTTCCTCCCATTTGATGATGTCCTAATTTTTGCCTAGATCGCCTTTTCAGGTTTTCAATCTAGCGGACTTTGTTTTTCTTTTTCTGATGATGCCTTGATTTTTGCCTAGGTCGCATTTCAGGTTTTCAACCTAACAGGCTTTCTTTTTTATGGTTATACCCTAAATTTTGACTAAGTCGCCTTTTCGGATTTTCGACTTAGCAGGCTTATCTTTTTTCTTGATGATCTTGAATGACCAACTCGACAACTTCTTGGTTCCCTACACCTTAACCGAGTCAATTAGCATTCAGGAGGACTTAATAGGTGGGCTTAGGACATGGTTTAGAAAGAAAGGGTAAAAGGCTCAACTTTCCAAAATGCCCCTAGTCTAATATTCTCTTTTTTTTATCATTATTTTCTATAAATTCTTTTGACTCTTTTTTTTTATGCCCCTAGTTTGGCATTCTTTTTCTTTTTTTTTTGCTAATGTCCCTAGTTTGACATTATCTTCTTTTGAACCTTTTAATAGGGGATTTTCCTTTTGGATGATACTTTCCTTAAGAGAATATATTTTTTTTCATGACCGGGCCTGAAGTAACTTCTCAGGTTGCCTACGTACCTCAAATATATTTATTTTTTCTTTTGAGATCAGGTCAAAACGTAGTTCATACTAAGATTCCCTCCCAAGGTTGGTCGGTATGGTTTAGAAAGAAGAGGCTATTTTATTTTTCTTTTAAAAGGCTGCGAGGGGCTAAAGAAGGTTTTTTTTTCCTTTTTTGGTAAGATAGGATAATTGTTCGACCAAAGAAGGCCTCCTTTGATGAATGCTGCTTGACTTGGTCAAAGTTTCAGGAATTCGATATTTGGATTGCTCTGTCGAGTAAGGTTTCCTTTTGAAGAATGAATATTCTTTAGTCTTCTTCTGTGAAATCGAGTATGATCGAGTTTTCTGATTATTCAACTCTTCTAGAACTTCAAGAAAATCTTTTATTCTTTTGTGAAAGAGAACTCTTTTCTTTTGAGTGAGAAACATGGTAGATCCACTTGTAAGTCTTAGCATCTTTGTTGATGCTTTCAGCTATATCATCTTTTACCGATTTGACTTTGAAATCACTCTTGACTTGATCTATGTTTTTGTGTAATTCATCCATATATCTTTATGAGACCATGCAAGAACATTGTTTGAATTTCTCAGGTAAGTTTACTATTCTCTTATGTTCTCCTGAGGATAACGAATTACCAATTTACACTTCTTGAGTATACTCTTTAATTCCAATATTTATCAAATTTGGTTAGTGAGCTTTAAGTCATTTCTCATGTTAGATTTTATATTCACATCATTATTGCACACATGATAATCAAAAGCTTCTTTATTTATTGGAATTGAAAAGAACATAGACTGACAAACCTTACTAAAACCCAAAAATAAAAATGAAGAACTGAATTTAAAGACTGACGCAACTAAAGCTAAAAGAAACTAAAAAGACTTAAAAGACGACATCATTCTGAATGGAGGGACACAATTCTAAAGTCTATGCCACTTCGATTATCTTCGATGGATGACTTGAATTTGCCTGCTTTTACTATCTCTTCATATTCTGATTCAAATCTGTCAGATGGGGGACAACCCGTTGCTTTAATAATTTATCTGTTCTTCAGTTTTGCCACTGCCTTAGGGTAGTTGAGCTCATTCTGGCATGGAGCGAATGCACTGTTAAGACCGATTGGGTGAATGAAGGAAACTGGGTCAACTGATTCGGGTTTGGATATTGATATTAGGTTTATAGTAGGAGGGGGTTGATTTTGAAAAGTAGGCAAAGGGTTAGTCTTAACATTGGGAGTAGTAGGAGTGGGTATGGTGACTTTTCCTTACTCAATAAGGTCTTGGATAGCATGTCGGAGAGTAATACACCAGTCAAAAACATGACCAGGCATCTGATGGAATTCACAGAATTGCCCATTATCCATTTTTGAAGGAAGAGGATTAGGCAAATGCTTATGTTGTAAAGACGTCAACTGTAACACCCCGTATTTTTAACTCGTATCTCAAGGAAATCATATAGTATTTATTTGAAGAATATTTTAGAAAGAAAACTTAGAGTCAAGTACCCGGATTATGCTATGTTCATTTTTATTGAAGATCGACTTCGCCATTAGTTTCAAAACGATCAAAATATATACTTTAGCTTATAAGCAAGTTTGAAATCAAGTTCGGGTGAAAAAATTAACAAATCCTCGAATTTCGCGTCGAGTGGGACCCATACAGAAAATTTTCGTTAGAGGGAGAATCAGGAAAATTCGACATTTCCATTAGATTCGTAGCGAAAAATTATTCAAAATGGAATACTCGTTTGTCATTTTTCGAGTCCGGATAATCAAGTTACGGTCAAAACTAGAAATAATAAGGAAATTACAAGTATGCCCTCACCCTTGTTATAAAAGAAAATTTATTTTCTTTTAAATCACTTTCTTTCTTATCCAAAGCATCCAAAGCTCAGATTTTCCCAAAAACCTAGGGTTCTCCTCTCTTCTCCTCAAGATCAGTTAAGAACGAATGACTGTTGAACTTTGACGAAGAAGACAAAGTTGTCGGCTACGACGATAGCTACAACCTCACCCTCCTTGTTAACCCATTCTCATTTGTTTTCCCCATCCTCCATCAAAACCCAGCCGTGTGTTCGAGTGAATCTTAATACATCTTCATCGAGGGTTTCATCGAGTGAGAGTTAGGTCCACCATTCATTGTAGAAGCAAAGGAGTGCCGTCGTCAGAAGGGATTGCAAACCCTAGCTCACCTTGCATCAAACTCAACTCAACACCAACTCCTTCACCACCAACTTTGATCCTTATACGAGTTCATCGCTTTCGGCGTCCACAAACAAGTAGGGGACTTTCAATTCCTATTCATAACTTTAGATTTCTCAAAATGTGCATTTAGATTATTTTAACAAAACTTATTGTTTGCTTTTGAATCATAGACGGTTGTTGTTTGATTTCAAATTCATGATAGAAGTAGGTGTTTTGTTTATGTTTTATCAAATTTTGATAACAAAATCGTGGGTGGGTCGAATGGTTCGAAGAGTGGAAGAAGAAATCGAGAAAGGGATCGAAAAACCCAAAAAAAAAATCGCGAGTGAGGTTCAGACTGTAGGTGGGAAGGGTCGGTGCCACCAGCACCTACCGAAGGCATCCTGTCGGTCCCACCGACAGAATGTTGCTTCTACCACCGACGAAATCAAGAAGCCACCGAAAACTTTGTTCTGTCGGCAGGACCGTCGGTCCTACCGACACCTGCTGATGTGTATTCTGTCGGTTCCACTGATAGCATATTGATTCTGCCGCCGATAGACACAGTTTTTCTTCAGAACAGTGTTCTGACTCTTGGCTTGACCTCCTCACACCTTATACACTATTTGTCACCCTTTATTTCATTAAAAACATTAAAGTAAATGTCCTCTTTAATTTTTACTTTCCATTTATTTACTTTAATGTTTTTAATGAAATAAAGGTTTTACCCCCCATTTCGGAACAATGGGAATGGTTTTAAGATCCAAATCTCAAAGGATCAAAATCTGAATTTTGGTTTAAAGAACAAAACTTAATTTTTGATGTTTTCGGCAAGTTTTCAAAATGAAATAACTTTCGCGTTTCTTTGAATTAGATTACAAAAACTATATGGTGTCGAATCTCATGATCGAGACTTTCATTTCGAAAAACCCGTTTTCAATTTCGAAAACTTTGAAAAGTTGAGTTTCTGACAGTTAGCCAAATTTTCACCAGCTTTCTCTATTTTTAACAGCCTTGGTCCCGAGCATCGCTGGGACTTTATTTTTATAAACTTTGATGGTTTTTAATGGAAAGACCAAAAGAATGACTTTGAAATATTGAAAATGGATGGTCGATGTGAAAAGATGAAAAGTGAGAATGGGAAAAGGGAATGAACGGTAAAATGTCAGAATCACACCCGAGGGGTGATGTCTACATTTTATATTGTATGTTGTGTGTAGGTTGGTGAAAGGATATCCAGGTTATTAATGAAAGGGTTGCATGTTTATTTCTGATTATGTTAGCGCGTGCGCTGAGTACTGTTGTTTATTTTAGGCCGAGTGGTCACAGTTGCATGGTAGGAACTGGATATCCATTCTCAACCCTGTTTTGTTAATTTCTCTTTTGTTTTAAATGAAAAACTATATATATGCGTAACTATTTTGTGAGATGTTAAAGGGTTTGTGAATGCCTGAAGGGATAGTGTGTCACATCATCCGGAGGGGTGCACTATCCTGGGATGTACGGTAGGGACCACCAAACTCATACGTGGTATGGGACCCGTATGAGAGTGGAGTCACAACTGGAATCCGGGTTCATTCCTTACTTATCTTTACCAGTGAACGTGTATTCTAAAGGTGGTCGTATACGAGTGGAGTGTCATTTGGGAATCACATGCACGCCTGATAAGCATAGACGAAGATGATTGGTCAGTGATCACTAACAATCTAGTAGTAGTCGAACGTTCTGACACATCAAAAAGAGACCCATTGCTTACGGTCACGTCAAACAGCCAACCTGAGCTGGATAAATGGTCACCCGTGTGGTAAGTGCAGCGACCGACCACAAAATCAAGAACTAAAAAAAACCAGATTTATGTTGTAACATCATGTCCCGATTGGGAGCGATCCAGTCGTGAATCCCAACGCTCAAATTCCATTACTCCACCACTTGTATTATGTATCTGCTGTTATATTTCGAACTATAGACTGAAAAGCATGGTTATTATTTTAATGTTGCCAACTGTATTTGCATAAAATGGAATTTGTATAACGAGTATGGATGATTGATGCTATGTGTTACTCTTAAATTGTTTGGTTGCTCATCCCTGGCTATATGTACCAGTTAAATCGTAGTTTCTATTGTAAAACCTGCATGTTTTGAAATAACGCAGTATGATTATTCGATCACGTTAGGGGAGGTTATTAGTAGGAATTGTTTGTGGACCTACTGGGTAACCATTGTTACTCACCCTTTCCTTCCATTTTTTTTTTAGTTGCAGAGCCTTCAGTGGGCGCAGCGGGTGCTGAGCTATTAGCCGAGGAACGCCTGGTCGGTCAGATCGACGATCAGAGTCCGTTGCCCGGTGAGCAACACGACTACTTCTACTAGGAGTCTGTTCATCCTAGGAAGTGTACATTGTATTTTGGGACCGAGTGCTAGGTCTATGTTAGAGTGAGGATAGACTTTGTAATCCTGTATAACCTTATACCTTTTTGCGCAACTCTGATCTTGTTTATTTTGTTGTTCATAAAATCTATTGTCTTTCGTTCATTAGTCATTGTGGATTCGTTGCTTTATACAGGATTGTTTGGTATTGTTTATCAAGTTTGAGTTCCGTGAAACGCTAACATAAACAGAGCAGACCATGCCGAAATTTCGAGACGCCACCTAGTGCCTCGAGGCAGTATTGGGATTTGTGTTAGCGTTTGGCGGGGCGCTACATCAACAATCCCCTTTTCATCAATTTTTGATAAGCAACACTAAGGGACATTCCAAGATTGGCAAACTGTCTCCTAGACTTAGTTTGTGAAGGCTGAGTAGCTTGAGGAGATAGTGCGACGGAGGTGTTGGCCACTTGTAAGGAATTGACATTAGGTTTGAAATGTTTGGGTTTTGACTCAGACGAGTTACCAAAAAGTCCCGAAGAATATGCATCTTCAACTTGATTTCCAGCCTCAAGGAGGGATTGAAAAGTGGGAAGATACTAAGGCATCAAGTACTTGGCATAATTTGGAGTGAGATTCCTAAGGATAATCTTGACTTATTCCTTCTCTTGAGGTCGGTCCCACAATTGAGCGGCTTTAGCTCTCCATCGAGCAATGAACTCAGTGAAAGTTTCCCCGGATTTTTGTTTAGTAGTTTCTAGGTCTCTTCTTGTGAGTTCAATATCCGTGTTAAATGAATACCGACCAATAAACTCCTTCATCAATTCATGCCACGTTCTTACCCGAAATGAGTCCAATGACATTAACCAGCGTAAGACAGGTCCTGTAAGGGTTCTTTGAAAGAGTTGAGCCATCTGTTCTTCACTCAGACCCTAAGATTGCATGATGCCGACATAAACTTTTAAATGAGTCCTAGGGCATCCAATACCATCAAATTTCTCCATATCTGTCATTGTGAACTTCTCTGGCAGACGGACCGTGGGAAACAAGGTCATTGCCCATAATCCAAGAGTAAGATCATCGGGGTCTTTAATATTCTTCAAAGCAGTTTCAACCTGAGTTATTCGATGAGCTAGGACAAGGTCGACGTGTAACTGATCATCTTCTTGATTTTCAACGAGGTCAAACACATCCTGAGGTTCTATAGCTTTATCTTTTCCCTTTTCAATTTTCAGAGATTCAATTTGTGTTTAGACAGAAGCAATAATCTGTGCTTGAAAAGATTCTAAAATATGACGGAGTGCAGCTTTATCCATGGTACTCGTTTCTTCTCGTGGTAAAGACTGACTACTTGGCAATGGTACTCTGGAAAGACGACTATTTTCACGAACCCAAAGTGGTACAGATGGAGGTTTAGAACATTTAGAACCAATTATCACCTGATTGAAAGTAAACCAAGATTAACCATTGACTCTAAAGGTTTGACTCTTAACCACATGATTATGATATAGAATAGCCCAAGTCCAGTGGAAAATATCGAATCCAAATGCACTATAAGTCTATAATGACCAAAAAAGTGAGAAAGGTTAGACGCGGGTCTACCCCTGATTGGGATTGAACCTTTGATCAGACAAATTAACTTGATCCTAAGATCGAATCTTTCTATACAAAGTAGTCTGGATCTTTAAAAGTGAAACCAATTAGTCCAACTGATTTGGTATTGATCAGTTTGATCCATTTGTTAATTGGGCCAACTGGTTTAAGTAGTTCAAATTAATCGGTACATTTCACCAATTGGGTCGGACCGATATTGCGGGTTCTGTTTGATTATTCTGGATCGGTCCGCCCACGTAGCTGTTGGTTGGATTGAATAAAGCAACCTGGGAACACCCATAGTCAGTCCGGGTCGTGACCTACAAGGAAGGTTTCTAGACTCTAAGCTTACTACGTGCAATGCATTTTATCTGGCCACCCTTGCCCAAATACACCTATATACCTCTCGATACGTGGTGACTTTGTTTGATATACCGTATAGGTGATAATCTAAAATCTCAACTCACTTCTCTGAAGTCAAAAACAGCCAGTTTGATCTCCAGTTGAGAGGTGGCGCACGATGTTGAACAAAGGCCCACTTAAATACCTCTCGTTTAGAATAGACATAGTCTATCCCCCTCGTACAGTAGGGTACAGCGGGGCAAGATCTTGCTTAGGCACCGGTTTTGACCAAGAAGTGCAATAGATATACTTAGATTATCTTTTACATACCTATGGGTACGAGTCAAGAGTTGTAGCTTTCATAAATGGTTTGGTATCCCACGAGGGGACCGATCACGTACTAATACTACGTTGGCAATCGGGACATGTGACTGTGTGGCTCACAATAGGTAAAAGGCTCAGGTCGTTTCAGCCTGGGTGCATCAATACATCTCTCAGAATCACCTGATCAGACGGTATTGATGCCCCAGTTTGATATACCCTAAGGTACGTGACTGAAGTTGTGATTTTCATGAATGACGTCGCATCTCCGAAGAGATCGGACCACGCACTAGTGTCACGTTGGCTATATAGGATGTGTAAGTGTGCAAAACAATAAACGTGCATGTGGTGTGTGCAAAACAGGGTGGGGTATGCCCGGGGCCTTTTTCAAACACATGGGCCCATGGGCTAGATTATGTCATCACATATGGATATCAAATGAATATTGATCAAGAAAATAATACAAAACCATCACATCGAAATTAAGATGAAAGCAAACACATCACAATATATCTGTCAAGATCATGGCAAATCAATTAATGAGCATGGCATATAATAATTGATCAAACAAACATTGCAATAGGCATAATTTTTATAATTTTTAAGGTCCAATCAATGATCACTTTTGGGTGATCCAAAATAAATCGAGATTCCAATAGATGTTACATTGATGATAGAATGACAATGGTTGAGATGAGCTCACTCTCAGGAACATTAATTGTGCCAACATTAGATAAATTCGGATTTTCTGTGAATTAGGAAAATACAATCTGAACTTGCATTGATGATATCTAAGGCTCCCGATAACAAAATTGAGTGAACTCAAGTTCTAAATTAATCTACTCGATGAGATCTACATTTTATTAATAGGTGCCCAGACTTAGTTCTCATTAAAATATTCTGTAAAAACGTTTTAACATTGCTGTCCCAACCTTCATTCAGAAATAATTTCAGATTTACAGATTGAACTTGCATCGATGATATCTAAGGCTTCCGATAACGAAATGGAGTGAACTCAGATTCTAAATTAATCTACTCGATGAGATCTACATTTTATTCAAGATGCCCAGACTTAATTCTCACTACAATGTTCTATAAAAACGTTTTAACATTGCTGTCCCAACCTTCATTCAGCAACAATTTCATATTTACAGATTGAACTTGCATCGATGATATCTAAGGCTTCCGATAACGAAATTGAGTGAACTCAGGTTCTAAATTAATCTACTCGAGAAGATCTAAGTTTTATTAAGAGGTTCCCAAACTTAATTCTTACTAGAATATTTTGTAAAAACGTTTTATTATTTCTTTCCAACCTTCATCATTCCATCATTTTCATAGGTTAATTTGAATCTTTCATTATTTAGGGGTCATCAAAAGTGATCCTTAATTGGGAAAAAAATGCAGTACTCAAAATCATCCACAATCAAGTCACAAAAACAAATAAATAGAAAAACATAAATAAAATAAATCGAACTAAATAATAAAAAAAAACTAGATCATCTTGGCAATGCTCCCATACTTGGGGTTTTTAAAGTTTGATCATCAATAGTCCCCAGCGGAGTCGCCACTGAAAGCGCCCTCGATCCGCGGGGTGCGCGGATCCACTTTTGACCCTTGAGGTTTGGGAGTCGCCACCTAGTTGTTAAGGTCTAGGAACCAAACTGACTCTAAAAAAGGCAAACTAATCTACGAAAGAGAAAAAGAGTCCGGGGATCACGTTACGGGGTTGGAAGGTGTTAGGCACCAATCCCGCCCGGCTAAAGCCGGTCTCTACTAACTTCTCAAATAAATCACATTGCTAAAAACCTAGATAAAATAAAAATAAAAAATTTCGTACCTTTCCGATAGTAAGGATTTTGTTCCCTCAGATCTGACAAAAATAGCTCCTTGTACCGTACTCCCTTACTTCGTTCTGTCTCCGGATTTGATTTCGGATCTCCGAGGCAAGGTATCTCCTTATTTTTGGATCTGAACTCTTCAAGTTTGTCGTGAATTTTAGGATGTTTTTGGAAGGCTTTTAGGCGTTTCTTATGCTAAAATCGAAGGGGGGGTGTTAGGTAAGGAGTTGGGACTCCAAAACTAGGGTTTATGAGAGGCTAGAGGGGGCTTTTAGACCTACTTCTCTTAGGGTTTATGATTTGATACAAAAATAGGGTGTGAGCACCTCTATTTATAGATGTTTTTAGGGTTGATTTGGATAGAGTTAGTATTTAATTAGAGTTCTTTTAATTAGAGTTGTGTTTTAGTTAGACTTGTTTTAAGTAGAATTGTATTTTAATTAGAATTGTTTTAGGTAGAATTGTTTTTAAGTTAGAACTCTATTAGATTGAGTTATTATTTAATTAGAACTCTATTATGACTTTTGGTCTTATTTGATTGACTTTTAATGTTTTGACTTTAGTCTTAATTGATTGACTTTTAATATCTTGACTTCAGTCTCTTGCTTAATTGACTTTAATTTTGACTTTAGTCTCACTTGATTGAATTTAATACATTGACCTTAGTCTTGCTTGATTGACTTTAATTTTTGGAGAACCCCCTTCTAAAATATCTTTAATTCTTTGGACCCCCAAATGGAGGGGTCCTTAAAGAAATATCTCACGAACCCTCAACAATTTTACTTGAAAACCCAATTGATCGGTTTCTTCGGTTCAAAATTTTAAATTAATATCATTAATGTTTCACTTTAATTATTTAATGTTTTATTTATTAATTTTGAATTTTTTTAATTATAAAAATTATAAAATTATCGTTTTGCCCCCGGAGAGGACTTTTCACGTTTTAAGTCGATATTTAATGTTCTAGGATGTTTTAGAATCGATTTTTCGTAAGGAATTCAATGAAAGTATTAGTTTGTGTCATTTATGAAATTTTTTGTGTGAAATGGTCATGAACTTTATGAGGAGCATTTTCGTAATTTTGTCGAATTCTGTTAAAATTGGCCAAATGATTTATTTGGTTCCGATTTGTTATTTTATGTGTTCGAGAGAGTTTTCCTAAGCATACGTAGGCTCTAAGGTTGTTTTGAGGTTAGGGGTATTTTGGTAATTTGATCAATTTTTAGTGATTTTATCGTGAAACTTCTTTTTGGTCTGCAAGATGATGATTTCTATATTTCTGGAGTCGTATTTTCCTAACGTAGTGTGATTTCTAAGATTTTGTCAATTCGAGATACCTCATCCAGATTTCTGAAACATATCGGGTAACAAAATAAAGCAATGGAATACACATCCATCATTGGGAATCATTGCGATCGGGTTGACGAGTTGATTAATCAGGCGGATGCAAAAATGGGGTGTCTACAAATGCCCCTCTTTGGCAGAGGTTGAAGCAAACTAGATAGCAAATCTATTTCGGTAGATAGTGCGATATCCGAATGCCAAAGCTAGTGACAGTTCATTTTGCAGCCTGATTTAGTAATTCGTCAGGGTGTTCATTTTGCAGTTGATCGCCTCGATTTTCGTGCACGTGCTTCAATTCCGTCACCTAGTGATTGTAAGGAACTCTCAATTTCTATTAGTAATCATAGATTATGAAAATTTCATTTAGGATTTTATTAAAAAATTTTGTAGTGAGTTTTCAAAAGTATAGAATTCAATTAGTTATTTCAAATTCATACCAGAACTTGCATATTTGATATGTTTAATTATATTTTTTAACAAATTATACGTGGATAGGATATTTCTGTCAGTTGGGTCATATGCACCGCTCGGACCCAGTTTTGATCTAAATATTGTACTTTTTCAATATTATTGATGAAAATAAATTTCATAATTAGAAAAAAAATGATTTAATATTCAATGAACTCAAATTTAGTTGATGAATATCAGAAAGTGGATACTTTGTTTGAAAGATTAAAAACGGTAAAAATCGAAAAAGGGAAAAAGGGTATGAAACGGTAAAATGTCAGAGTCACACCCGAGGGGTGATGTCTGCATTTTACATTGTTGTGTTGTGTGTAGGTTAGTGAACGGATATCCAGGGATAATGTTACTGGTTGCATGTTTATTATTCCGTTCAGTTATTTATTTTAGGCCGGTTAGCCATACTTGCATGGTAGGAAACTGGATATCCATTCTCAACCTTGTATTGTTAATTTTTTTTTTGTTTTCAAATAAAACTTATATATATATATGTAACTATTTTTGAGCTGTTAAAGAGTCTGTGAATGCTGGAAGGGATAGTACGTCATATCATCCGTAGTGGTGTATTATCTTGGGATGTACGGTAGGGACCACTAAGCTTATACGTGATATGGGACGCGTATGAGGGTGGAGTCACAACTGGAATCCGGGTTTATTCCTCTCTATCTTTTCCAGTGAACTTGTAATGTAAAGGTGGTCGTATATGAATAATTTGTATATTTGGGAATCACATGCACGCTTGATAAGCATAGACGAAGATGATTAGTCAGTGATCACTAACAATCTATAGTAGTCGAACATTCTGACACATCGAAAAGAGACCCATTGCTTACGGTCACGTCAAACGGCCAGCCTGAACCAGATAAATGGTCAACCAAGCGTGGTAAGTACAGCGACTGACCACAAAATCAGGAACTAAAAGTCAGAGAAGAAGTATAACATCATGTCCCGACTGGGAGCAATCCAGTCATGAATCCCAACTCTCTAATTTCAATACTCCACCATAGTGTATTATGTATATGTATTCTTACTTTGATATATAAACTGAAATGCATGTTTAATGTTTCCATTTGATCAATTAGATTTGTGCATAAAGAAAATGTTATAGTGAGTACTGTTGATTGATGTAATGTCAGTTTTAAAATGTTTAGTTGCTCATCCCTGGCTATATGTACCAGTTAATCGTAGTTTATTATGTAAAATTTTATATTGTTAAAATGATTTTGTATGCTTATTCGTTCATGCTATGAGGGGTTATTGGCAGAAATTATTTATTTCCCTACTGGGTAACCATTGTTACTTACCCTTTCCTTCTCTATTTTTTTTAGTTTCAGATTCAGAGCTTAGCGAGACAGGTATAGAGCATGAATGAGGATCATCTAGTTGGTTAAATAAATAACCAGAGTCCGTCACCTAGTAAGTACAAGGGCTATACCCCCTAGTGGTGCCAGTTCCTCCAGGTAGTCTTATGGATTTTGTCTTGAGTGTTAGGACTTCTGTTAGAGTGAGAAATTTTGTATAATCCTGTATTCTGGTTATTTTCCACTCTGATATTTCGTATGTTATTAGACGTAAATAGACTTCCGCTAGTATTATATTTTGTATATATATACAAGATTGTATGTCGTTTATCAGGTACAGGTTGAACGCCTTGGAATGCTAGCATAAACAAAGGAGACCATGTCGAAATTTCGAGGTGCCACCTAGTACCTCGAGATCTGACATGGAGATTTGTGTTAGCGTTAATGGATATATTTATGTTATGTTTAAATCAGTATTGATTGACTTATTATAGCTAAATCATGATATTTTGGTTGTTTATGAATTTGATTTTTGATATTTTATAACATATTTGAAAACAAGCAGACTTGATGGATTCATCGTTGGATGAATTTTTTATGTTTTTATCATCAGATGAAGAGGTGATGGATTTATCGTCAGTTGAGGACGTTACAGATTCATCTTCGGATGATAGTCTTGAACTATTAGCAATTGGTATGATAGTAACTCAGATTTTACTTCAACGAGAACATATTTTAAATAAACAACCCAAGACAAATTGTGGTTTAACTAGGAAAGATTATATAAAATATGTTTTATCAGGAAATAATTTTATATGTCATGGACAATTTAGAATGAAGAAATACATTTTCCAAAAATTATTATCATCTCTTCGCGATAAGGCAAACCTAAAGAGTACGAGACGCGTTTCTTTACAAGTCTCTTTAGTAATGTTCCTAATGATATTAGGACAAAATGCAAATATGAGATTGACTGCCAATCGATTTGAACATTCTGAAGAGACCGTAAGCAG
This sequence comes from Akebia trifoliata, assembly GCF_017979445.1. NCBI lineage: Eukaryota > Viridiplantae > Streptophyta > Magnoliopsida > Ranunculales > Lardizabalaceae > Akebia > Akebia trifoliata. Next base: position 10,434,181 of record NC_141379.1, read on the forward strand.
GAATTTTCATAGAGTTTTGGAGGTGGTTCTACATTTATGTAGGATTCTTATCATGCCTCGATACTCGAATGAGATCCCTTTTAAAATTCGAATTAGCCGAAGATACTGACCTTTCTTTAAGGTAACTTATTAAAAAAATTTGTTATTAACACCAATATATATTTTTTAATTGATGCATGTCTTATATATTATTATTTTAATATCAAGGATTGCGTAGGAGTGATAAATGATACTCATATAGGAGCACGTGTTCCTGCAGCGGACCAACTTCATTTCTTAGTTTGAAAGGGCATAATACAGAATGTGTTGACTATATACTCTTTCGAAATATTTTTTACATATGTCATGACTGGTTAGGAAGGACAAGCAAATGACTCAAATATATTGTTGAAAACCATCACAGATCCCAATTTAGGATTTTCACACCCACCAAAAAATCGGTATTTAAAGTATTAATCGAGATAATACTTTATTTACTTAAATACGTTTATTATGATTATAATTGTTCATTTTGATTGTTAGGTAAGTATTATTTGGTTGACTCTAGATATCTATTGATGGACGGTTATTTGGCACCATATAGAGGTGTTTGTTATCATCTACAAGATTTTCGAAGAAGGGCATGGGAGAAAGAGAAGAAAGAATTGTTTAGTCATCTACATTTTTCCCTACGCAATGTCATTGAAAGGTATTTTGGTGTTTTGAAGGCACGATGGGCAATTTTACATGACATACATTTGTATTCATTTGATATGCAACGGGATATTGTGATTGCCTGTATGGGATTACACAATTTTATTCGAAAAGAAAGTTTAGCAGATGTGAAATTAATCCAATATAATCAAGATGATTTTGTAGAAGAAGGATCCACATCTTTAAATCATAGAAATCCAATTGTGCACTCACATCGTCAAGCAAATAGGTTTATAGAACAAAAGATAGAAGTCATAGCAGAAGCTATGGCTTATAATCGGCATGATATTAATGTATAAGGATGGCTTGTCTTAAATTTATTACTTTGATTTAAATGTTGTTAAAAATTTGACTTGTTATTCATGTAAGTTGTTATAAATTTATCTATTTTGATTTTCATGCATTTGAGATCTTTGATTGTAGTTTTAATGGCACTTTGTTGTTCGTGTGGTTGAGAGTTAGTTATTATTACTAATAGAACCAAAGAAAACAAAGATAGAAAATTTTATCAGTGTCCATCTTAGAAGTTAATAATTGTCAATAAGACATATATGAACTTATCATATTTATCTTACAATATATATATATTTTATTATAACCTGGTGAAATTTGTTTATTCTTTAATTCTAGAATCATACTGGAAGATTCTTATGGGCTGATGAAGTTGATGTAACAGATAAACATGTGAATAAAAATTGACAATAAAAAACCACCAAGGATTTATTTTTTTATGCATCAATAGGATGCAATATATTGCAATTTATAACAATTTTAATTTTAATAGTTGTGTTAGTTATGATGTTATTTCTTAAATAGATATATGTAGATTGCATGTATAAGATTTGTTTAAGTATGGATATGTATCATGATTGGTATGTTAGAGACATCTTTTATATATACGGTAATTCAACAGGTGATAGGTTAAAACATCCAATTTTTAAGGGAGGTGTTGTCAATTTTTTTTTAAATTTTGAGTGTACTAGATTTAGATACACATTATATTAATATTTATAGTTAAAATGTCAAAAATAGTATAGTTTGAAGGCATATTATGACACTAAAAGACAAATAACGGTAACTGATATAATATAAGGATATTCTGATTTTTTTTCTCAGAAGTCATGAGAAGTTAGTATGGTTCCCAAACAGACTTCTAGCACAAAAGTACTTATGTTAGTACTCCACAGATTTGATTGCCAAACGCCCATTCCGCACAGAATTACTTTTTTAACTCCTCCACAGAGTACTCCAACTCTTGTTCTTTGGAACAGTAGTTCTATTCCTAGTATCCAAACATGGCCAAAATGTTCACCATGAATCTCAATGCTACATTATTTGGAGTTGACACCACTCTTTTTGGAAATGGGCGTAAATGGGCAAGCGAATCAATTTTTTGAAAATTATTTTTTTGCATGGTATTGTAATGACTCTCATGTGTTGAAAAAGACAATATCTACCTAAGATCTAGGTAAGGAAGTCCAATTAGAGGATGGGAAAGGTGTTAGGTTAGAGGATAGGCACCTCATCCTCTCCACCAAAGGTGGTTATCTTGTTTGGCCATTATTTTTGTAAAACTTAAATAAATAAATACTAAAATGCATGAGAATGCATAATAAGGGTGGTGTGTGCATTGGAGTAAAATGTCCCCTTCACAAAAGATTTTGATTTTAATGTGACATTAAGAGCATTTTATAAAAAAGAATGACCCATGTAATCACATTAAATTTATGAATATGAATATAGGTTTGAACTTTTAGAGAGACTCCATGATGGAGCTCCCTTGATGCCATAACCTTAATGCATATATACATGATTAGAAACTTAATGTTTCATCCCATCAAGAGGGTGACACATTTCTTCATCATTGCCATGCATAGGTGAGTGTGTGCATTGTGTATAACATGATGCATGAGTTTAAGGTAAAGAGGGCTTCAACCCCCATCTTTTTTATCGAACCTTAATCCAATCTATCGGAGATGAGAGAGGGTGTGCATTACATCCTAAGAGATTTCTAAAATAAATAAATTAGAGGGTTAGAAGAAGAACATGCAAGTTTTAAAATAAATAAACTACATCTTAACCCCACCTTGTCCATTGGTGGTCTTGAATGAACTTGATCATTGAGAAGTAAACTTGAGAATTGAGTAAGGTAGTTGAGGGTTAAGTGAGTTGAACTTTAGAAGATAAGAGAATGAGTAGGGATTTTAGTAGAGTTTTAGGTTAGAGATGGAGGCTTGAGAGTATTAATTATTCATAAAAAGTGAGGGTATTTATAGAGTTTTTAGAAAACTTTTGGAGATAAAGTGGTCCAACCCTAAAAATAAAGAGAATGGACATGAGATTTAGGTTATTTGTTTTAGATTTTTCATTTGTGTGAAGGTAAAGATGACATTTGTGAAGAAACCTAAAAAACATTCTTTGATCCTTGGTTTTTTTGTAAATAGATGTGAGAAAACAAAAGGTACTTTTGAGAGAGTGAGTAGAGTAATGACATGTGTAAAGGTGGAGTGATAGGTGAAAAGTAGACATTTGTTCATTTATAAATAACTCATTAAGCAAGGGTCGATGTATATTTTTGAAATGGACCAATAGGAGAACAAAAGTATTTTTAGAAGGGTGAGTAGGGGAGTGACATGTGTAAAGGTGAAGTGATAGGTGAAAATTAGACCTTGGTTTATTTATAAATAACTCGTTAAGTAAGGGTGGATGTATATTTTTTAAATTAACCAATAGGAAAACAAAAGTATTTTTGAGAGGGTAAGTAGGAGAGTGACATGTGTAAAGGTGAAGTGGTAGGTGAAAAGTAGACCTTAGTTCATTTGTAAATAACTCATAAAGTAAGGGTAGATGTATATTTTTTACATGGACTAATAAGAGAGTTTCATGTATGTACTTGAAGATTCCCACATTTTGAGGGTATGATTGGAAGTTCTCTCAACTTTATAGATTATTATCAAAGACCAAATAACATTTTTGGTTTGACTACACTTTTTGATAAGGGTATTCTTGGGTTTTCACAAGGGGAGGTTGACTCTCCAATTAGGTAAAGCATTGGGTATTGAGGGCTTATGGAAGATTAACGTGTGTCACCTTTTAAGGGGATGTGATAGAATGGGCTTGGTGTTGGGCTTAAAGTAGACTTGGTGTTGAACTTAGATAATGGACTTCGTATTGGACTTAGGTTGGGCTAGGAAATGATATGGGTTATGGATTTAGAATGACATTGAGTTTAAAACTTAGATAATGGACTTTATCTTGGGCTTAGGTTGGGTTAGGAAATGGATTTGGGTTATGGGTTTAGAATGTCATTGGATTTAGGAGATAGACTTGATTTATGGATAATGGTATTATGAACTTTGGGTTAAGGTCTTAGGACATGGACTTTGTTGGACTTGGGTTAGGGTATGGATGATGGACAGATTAATGGAGAATGAATACGGATTTGGAGTGGGTTAGGGACAGGGTTGAGTGTGCAAAGTTATATGACATGATGCATGTATGATGAAAATGATGCCACATGACAGTGCGGGCCCGTTGAGAAACTTGAGTTCTTAATTGGAATCAATTTGAGAAAATTTGGATTTTCTTAACGGGTTCATGCAAATTGGGGTGTCTACACAAAGATTATCTATCAAAGACGAAGGTGTTAAGACCCACCAAAATGATCAATCATACTTTTCACTCAAGATAAGAGAGTTCTCATTCACAAAATAATAAAAGATTTTCTTGAAGTTTTGAAAAAGTTGAGCAATCATATACAAAGAACTCAATCATGCTTGATTTCACAAAAGAAGATTAAAGGTCATTCATTCTCAAAAGAAGACCTTACTTGATAGAACAATCAAAACATCAAGTTCTCGGAACCTTAACTAAATCAAGTAGCATTTCATCAAAGAAAGCCTTCTTTTGTCGAACCATTTTCCCTTCATATGAAGAAAAAGATAACCTTCTTTATCCCCTTGTAGCCTTTAAAAAATCAATAGCCTCTTCTTCTTAAATCATACCAACCACCTTGGTAGGATGGTATTTATGAACTACATTTTGACCTAATCCCAAAAAAGTTCAGGCTCGGTCACATAAAAAATACAAAAAATATACCCTAAACCCTATATATATCTATATATATATTCTCTTAAGGAAAGTATCATTCAAAATAAATTCTCCTATTGAAAGGTTCAAAAAATAATATATAAAAAAAAAGTCAAACTAAAGGCATTAGAAAAAAGATAATCAAAAGAACTGACAGAAAGGAAAGAATATTAGACTATGGGCATTTTGGGAAGTCGAACCTTATATCTTTTCTTTCTAGACCATATCCTAAGTCCACCTATTAAATCCTCATAAACGCTAATTAATTTGGTGAAGGTGCAGGAAACTAAAAAATTGTCAAATTGAATATTCGAGATCGTCAAGAAGAAATACAAGCCAGCTAAGTTGAAAATACGAAAATACGACTTAAGCAAAAGTTAGGGCATAACCATACATAAAAAATAGCCTACTAGGTTGAAAACCTAAAAAGGCATCCTAGGCAAAAGTATAGACATCCCTAGAAAAAAAATTAGAACACCAAAAAAATGAAAGGAAAGATCCCACCAAGAAGAAAAATTTAGAAGGAAACTTACATAGAAAATAAGAAATATAAAAAATTATTCAAGTCACAATATTCATTTTTAAGCCAAGAGCTCACGTCCGACAAAGACAATTTCGAAATCGAAGAAACTCAGAAGCCATCTTAAACATGTCGGATCTTTAAGAGTATGTTTACTTATCCAAGTATTCGCTAAAGGAAAATGTAGAACCATCGATCACGTTGAAAAGAAAAATCTTCTATTCTAAAAATTATCAAGATTTTAAGTCTAGCTCAAGCATTTTTCAAAAGAAATTTAGAAAGCATGATCAATTCCTTATTGCATATATGATAATCTTAAAAGTCTTAAAAATTTAAAGGAATGTTGGTTCTTCTGTCTGTCATTTATTAGAGTCTATAGTTTCTCATCCATACTTTTCAAGTGCAATCTATTCCATCAATTTCATAGTCAAGTTTCAATTAGAAGCTAACCTTGAAACTATGGGCATTTTTGAGAATCATTGTGATTCCAAAATTTTTATTCTTAATCACATGATAAAAAAAGAAAATCTTATTCAAAAATTTAAAATTTTGACAAAGCCCAATGATAATTATGAATCCAAATGCATGATAAGTCAATAAAAGCCTAATTTCTCAATCTTTGAGTCTGAAAATATCGAGGCTCTAACTAACTTCAAACTGAAAAGCGTGGCTTCAGTAAGTTCGAGTTTGAGAAACAAGATTCAAACTTTATGAACCATATAATATGAGTTAAAGTAGGATTTTAATAAGTTCCTACAAATCCAAGCCTGAAAAGCGTGGCTCTAATAAGTTTGACTCCAAAGAATGAGATTCCAACTTTTTGAATCATAGAATATGAGTTAAAATAGGATTCTAATAAGTTCTTCCAAACCCAAGCCCGAGAAATATGGCTCTAGTAAGTTCGAGTCCAAGAAACGAGACTCCAATTTTTAAAATCGTAGAATGTACGTTAAAATAGAATTTTAATAAATTTCTACAAACCCAATCCCGAAAAGCGTGACTCCAATAAGTTTGAGTCCTAGAAACGAGATTCCAACTTTTTAAATTGTAAAATGTGAGTTAAAGTAGGATTTTAATAAGTTCCTGCAAACCCAAGCTCAAAAAGCATGACTCCAGTAAGTTCGAGTTCGAAAAATAAAAATCTAACTTTGAAAAATAGAATGTGAGTTAAAGTAGGATTTTTAGTAAGTTCTTGCAAATCCCAACCTAAGAAATATGGCTCATATAAGCTTGAGGCTGATAAACGAGACGCAAACATTTCAAACTCTAAACAAGAATTTTAAATAAGATTTAATAAAAAAAATTCATCACCTGATTTCGATAATCCTATGACTCCAATTACCTCATTGTTCAACCCTATCATAATTTCATATCCTATGATTGTTTTCATTGCGTAAGTGCACTTCAATTTGAATCATTATTGTTAGTAAGAGAAGATATCTAAGACCTGACACTTTTTTAATCAACGATAATTTATTCTCAATGATCTGATGGAATATTTCGTAAGCATCACACTATTGCATACACATGCACTCTCATTGCATTTGCATTAGTCAAGGAGAATTTTTCAAAATTTGAGGATTTGATATTTTTTAGTCCAGGAAGAGCTTACCTTCAAGGAGCTAGATACCTTGACAAATTGTTAAGTTAGGCTGCAAAATGAGATGTCATTAGTTTTGGCATTCAGATGTTACACTATCTACCAAATTAAATTTGCAATCTATTTCCTTCCACCCTCTGCCAAAGAGGGACATCTATAGACACCCCATTTTTGCATATGCCCAATTCAACAATTCATCATATGATTGTTGTGAATTCTTAATGATGAGCGTAAAGAATTCAAAAGCTGGACAGTACATTTCCGAAATTGTTTATAGTACTTTCATCTCTTTTATTCATTATGATTCGATATAGAAATTTACACACGCTTAGTATCGCTATACCTTATATTTAATTTAACAAGTACGTACGCTTAGGTTCGGTACACTTTTCAATAATCTAGAAATCTCACGATACTAAAAAAAATGTGACCTCAAGACTTAGAAATAATCACATTAAGACCAAAAGAAATCTCATGCGAAAATTCATAAAATTTACAAAAATTAAAAAAATGACAAAAATACCCAGACTTTCAATATACCTCTAGAGACTACGTCACACTAGGAAAATACAATTTATCGACGTAGAGATCATTACTCTAGGATCAAATGAAATTTATCGATCAAATTGAAAATTTTTAAAATGACCGAAATACCAATGATAAATCCATTCAACAAAAGAAATTTTTATTAATTAAACCTTTAAAAGTCTCTACGAAATTTAACAATTTTAAAAAATCAAACAAATTTAAATTCAAGCATTGAAATATTTAAAAGCTTTAAGAAATGAAAATATTTAAAAAATTAAACTCATTTAACTTAAAACATTAAAATTTTAAACACATTCTAAACGTTTAAATTTTTTTAATTATTAAAGAATAAAAATATTTAAAAAGCTCCATCAAATTTTAAAACAAAATTTTTAACAACAAATAGTCAAGGGAGTTGCTTAATACACACCAAGTTGTACTTGTAACACATCAATCTAAACAAATGGGTTTTATTTTCAAAAGATTGGTGTGTCATAAATAAAATTTGAAGTGACAAAAGAATCTCTTTAAATCAATGCCTTTGATTGCCATGGGATCCATATATCAACTTTAAAGAAAACAAACCAAATTGAAACAATTCACAACAAAGGAAACTTAGAACAAAAATGTTCTTTTGGTCGGACATGGCATAAGGGAGCCCCAACATCCCTAAAATAATATATTTTAAAACCTTCCTTAAAATGAAAAAATACAAATAAAAAAAATGAAGTAAAGGAAAAAAAATACCTCAAATGGAAACATCCCCACGTCTCTAATTTCCAGCTTGTCACATTCAAATGGGTCCCACAAAATTGAATTATTTATTTCTCTTTACAAACTCTTTCCAATTAAAATCAAAGCAAATGAAAAAATTTGCCTAAGTCTTGCACGTGGTAGTCTTAGAAAGAGGAGAATATTGGTAGGAAAATATATGACAATTTTGTCTATGGCCTAAAAGAAACTTTTTAAAAGAGAAGTTTCCTACATAAATTGATCAAGAAAAGAAAGAGAAAGGGGGACAAAAAAAAGAGAAGAAGAAAACAATTACAGGAAAAACTCCCTCAGAGACATCTATCTCTTTCTCCTAACTATTTCATCTCCCTCATCTTCTTCATCACCTTGTCTTACCATCTCTTTCACCACACAATGGCACTCCCCTAACAATACTTCCAAACCATCTCTCCTACTTTCTTCTTTTTTTACAGCAACCACAAACCTTCCATGTTTTATCTCTTAAGGCTCTATCTCTCTCTCTCCTTCTCCTCTATACTCTCTCTGATTTCTTGAACGATTCACATAGCAAAGAAAAGAGGGATAAAAGGAAATAATAATATAATAAGAAGAATAGTAAAAGAGAAGAGACCTTACCTGTGCACACCGACATCACCTCTTCAATCACCTTCTTCCATAATCTCCATCACACCACCTTCACCACAGTACCCCCCCCCATCGTAGTACCTCCTCCAACACCTTCATCACACAACATCTTTTCTTCCTTCATAGTAATAGCTATGATTGATACTCCTTCACACAACCATTTTCAATTCCTATCTTCTATTACTACAATACTTACAAGTCATTTCGACTTGTACCTAAAGAAACGACACTCAGTCGTCATCCTGTCCTAGAGGTAAGTTTATGTGGCGTCCCGCCAAACGCTAACACAAAACCCCATGTCAGATCTCGAGGCACAAGGTGACATCTCGAAATTTTGACATGGTCTCCTCTGTTTATGTTAACATTTCAATGCGTTCAACCTGCACCTGATAAACAACTTACAATCCTGCATATATATATATACACAAAATAGAATACTAGCGGAAGTCTATATAAATCTAATAACGTACAATAGATCAGAGGACGGAAGAATAAATAAAATACAAGATTATACAAAAATTTCTCACTCTAACAAAAATCCTAACACTCAATATAAAATCCATAATACTTCTAGATGAACTGACACCACTAGGGGATATAACCCCAGTACTTACCAGGTAACGGACTCTAATTGTCTATCTGACCTACCAGATAATCCTCACTTGTTTTCTACACCTGTCTCGCCAAGCTCCGGATCTGAAACTAAAAAAAATGGAGAAGGAAAGGGTGAGTAACAATGGTTACCCAGTAGGGAAGCAAACAATTTCTACCAATAACCTCTCTTAACATGAACAAATAAACATACTGAATCATTTTAAAATATGCAAAGTTTTACAAAAGAAACTACGATTAACTGGTACATATAGATAGGGATGAGCAACTAAATATTTTAAAACTCACATTACATCAATCAACTTTACCCACTATAACATTTTCTTTTTATACAAATCTAATTGACCAAATAAAAATATTAAATATATATTTCATTTTATATATCAAAATAAGGCAACAGATACATAATACACAATGGTGGAGTAGTGGAATTAGAGAGTTGGGATTCACGACTGGATCGCTCCCTGTCGGGATATGATGTTACAATTCCTTACTGACTTTTAGTTCCTGATTTTGTGGTCGGTCGCTACACTTACCACGCTTGGTTGACCATTTATCCGGCTCAAGCTAGCTGTTTAACATGACCGTAAGCAATGGATCTCTTTTTGATGTGTCAGAACGTTCGACTACTATAGATTGTTAGTGATAACTGACTAATCATCTTCGTCTATGCCTATCAGGCGTGCATGTGATTCTCAAATATACAAATCATTCATATACGAGCACATTTACATTATAAATTCATTAGTAAAGATAGAGAAGAATAAACCTGGATTCCAGTTGTGACTCTACTCTCATACGCGTCTCATACCATGTATGAGCTTGGTGGTCCCTACCGTACATCGTATGATAGTATACCACTCCAGATGATATGGCGCACTATCCCTTCAGGCATTTATCAAGTTTCCTACCATGCAACTGTGGCCACCTAAGCTAAAATAAATAACGGAACGGAAACGTAAACGTAAACAGTACCTCACGCTAAGAGAAAGTAAATAAACATGCAATCAGTCATTATTCCTACCCACAGTCACGTATCAGTTAATGGAGCCTACCATGTATAGCACTGCTACCACACCGCTAACCCAGCTGATCACGGGCCTAATTTGGCATGTGCACGGGATATGATATCCCATTTTTTCGGATGTAAAATGTAGACACCACCTCTCGGGTGTGATTCTGATATTTTATCGTTTCATCACATTTTTCCCTTTTTTCAATTTTCGTAGTTCTCAATTTTTCGAAAATAAAATATTCACTTTCTGATATTCATCAACTCAATATGAGTTAACTGAATATTAAATCATTTTTTCAACTATAAAATTCATTTTTATCATTTAAATTAAAAATTTATAAAACTTATATCAATATAGGGTCCGAGTGGTGCACAGGACCCAACTGGCGAAAATTACCCGGTGAAATATCCAACCCACGTATAATTTGTTATAAAATATAATAAAACATATCAAATATGCAAGTTCAGGTGTGAATTTGAAATAACCAATTAAATTTTATATTTTTGTAAACACATCACAAATTTTTAATAAAATCTTAAATGCAATTTTCACAATCTACGATTACTAATAGAAATTGAGAGTTCCTTATTATCTTTATACGATGGAATTGAAGCACGTGCGAGAAAATCGAGGCGATCGACATGGAAATCGAGGTAATTCAAACTTCGAGGTTGCTGATTTTTGAGTTTGACCTGGTGGTTTCGAAGATCTCGACGCCATCGTCATTTCTCCCTTCTGCGACGGATGAAGGTTTGACCTCGAAATAAATAAAATTCGAGATCGAAGTTACGAAACTCCCGTATATATACGACTGATTTTTGACGGTATGGGGTGAAATAGGTGAGAAAACATAAAGGACTTGGGTGAATTTTGTAGAAAACGAAGTTGCGGACGTTTTCTCCTTATGTGTCGAAAGTCGACGGCGACCCGATCGCGATGAATCTGAGGTAGAAATCGGAGAGAAAAATAATTTTTTTTTAATTTTTGGCTGATTTTTGGACGACTTTGAAAGATAAATAGTGAAAAAAATTTAAAATTTATTTATATAAATTTTTAGGACGAAATCGATATTTTATCTATTGTTTCGTTTGACAATAACTTGACCGTTCGAACTTCAAAAGTGACGAATTAATACTCTATTTTATCTAATTTTTTATTTTGAATCTAATGGTGTAGTCAATTTCTATCAATTCGTTCTCTAACAAAAATTTACATTTTTAGCCCAATAGGACCCTAAAATTGACGTCGTTTTCGTTTTTGACAATAATTCAACTTTTTGTGCTCCAAAAAAGATAAATAAATAGTTAATTTTCTATAATTTCTCGTTATGAATCCAATGGTATGATCAAATTTTAAAAATTATTACTCTAGAAAAAAGTCATTATTTTAGCCTAATCCGATTCAATAATCAAGGATTTTGTGATTTTTCTGTTCGAACTCGCATTTTAGCATACTTACATGCTAAAGTATGTTTTTCGATCATTTTGAATCTAATGGTAAGGTCAGATTTCATTAAAAATTATCATAACAAAATCCTACAATTTTACCTTGAGTCCCACTTTCAAGATTTTCTCAAAATTCTACTACTTTTTCTTTATTGAGATACGAATAAAAAATTATGGGTTTTACAGTTTGGTTCTTTTTTTTTCTTTCTTTCTCCTTCTTGGTGAGTTTTTTTTTATTTGTTTTGTTTCTATGATTATTCTACCCTCCATTGATATCTTGTACTATTCTTGAATCATGATCATCATGAAATTCATAGTAGGGGAAGTTCATTTTTTATATTAGTAGGGTTAGAAAATAATTCTATTTTTTTTAGCTTCATAATCATCATGCTTAAACTGATTTTTATATGATGAACTTGCAATGACTTGAATTTTTATGATTAAAGTGATTCTTCATATATAAGCATAAACATGTTCAATCCGACAGATCTTAACATATAATACGTTGTGTGATGATTTGAAAATTATTCCATGTGATAATGTACTCTTAATTTGATAAATATTCATATTTTTGAATGATGACCATTTTAAAATTTTGAAATTGTGCATATTTCCCTACTTTGTCAATTCAGAAATTTGATGCATGTGGAATTTCTCCAGTTTAAAAAATTTATATATATTCATATTTTATTAATTCGACCAATTTCCATGTATTCATGTTTAATCAATTTGGCGACGAAGCATGATATGGATGTGACTTGGAAAGTTTACATGTATTCATGTTTTACTAATTTTGCGATTATGCGTGATATACATCTTACAGATTTGGAAAGTTTACATATATTCATATTTTTACCAATTTGATAATTATGTATGATATAGATTTTACTAATTTACAATGTTTGCATGTGATCATATTTCATTAATTCAAAAACTATGTGTGAATTGGAAGTCATCTATGCTTTGATGGATATAAAATTATATGAAAATTACTTGAGCACATGACGTTTTTTAAGTAAATCTCAATTTTTTTGAAAACTTGTCATGTAAGTTTTAGGGTATTAAACAATATTTAGGCTTTTTCATATCGTTACCCCTTATGTGTGGAATTCAAGGAATCATATAATAATTGGAAAAACTATAATCGTAGGATTTATTTAACAAATTCGGCATAAATTGATGATAATGATTGGACCTTAGCTTGACTCTAGTATTTGCCCATTAACCATAGGATAATTTTGGATCGTAGTAGAAACTGATCATCTCGATCGGGTGGGTTAGATGCCTAACACCTTTCAAAACCAATAATCTGACCCTTTACCAATTTCTCTTATCTGTGGATCGATCCAGATCCATTTTTGAGTGATATTTTGTTCTTAGACCTAAATTAGGTGATGACTCCCAATTTTGAGAAAATTTCCCGACTAACCAATCAAATTCCTTTTCACTATTTTGTGAAAAAAGGGTCGAAGCGATTTCACTCAGAAACTACTTTTCAAAAAATCATTTTTTTTTTGTTAGTGACTATCGTACGAATAAGATCCAATAGTCCACCTTAGATCTAGGTAAGGGAGTTTATATTAGGAAAAAGGAAAGGTATTAGATACCCTACTCCGTCCACCATTGGTGGTAATCTCAAATTTGGTCTATTTTAGAAAATAAATCAAAAATCAAAAATATTTGATTTGTAATCTCGAATGCAAGGGACTTTGATTTCGATTTGAACCATTAATGGCTTCCTTATTGAGGAAAATGTCATTTTATTGTCCATACCTTTTGCAAATCTTGAAAAATGTAGATATTTTGGTTAAGGACCGATTTCCATAGGAAAAGGGTTGAAGGACTTAGTCTCACGGCCTTTTTTAGTGTGTGCACTAGTATATGGATTTTTTTAAATATTTTGAAAAGGGTTTTCAACCCCTACCCTTTCGACCAAATGGAAGTCCAATCTATCAGAAGTAGGGAAAGGTATTCATTACATCTTAGGATTGTTCTAGTAAAAAGATAAAAATAAAAATAAAAGGAAGAGAAGGGAGAATTAGAAGATGGAAATATTATAGGGGAAAAAATAGGGGAATTATTTTCTTTTCTTTTTTTATTCCTTACTATACCTTTGTTGATTTGATTTCATTTGGGTCTTCTTCTCAATCTTTAAAGTGAGCTTCTTGATCTTATTATTGATATGCTTATAAAGTAGATGGAGGTTTTATGATTGATAGATATGAGTTAAGAGGTTATGAGAGAGAAAGAGAGAAAGTGAAAGAGTTGAGAGAGTATTGAGACTTGGTAGGAGGTTCAAATCTTGAAGGTAATGTGTTGAGAAGGATGAAGGTTTTATAGGATTCTGGAGGTAACTTTTAAACGTAAAATAGGATGAAAGGGTGAAAAGAAGTAGAATGGTATGAAGTTTGTAAAAAGATTTGTTTAAATTGAGGGTGGTGGAAGGAGTGTAAGTGGGTTGTTTATGATCCAAATGGGTTAGATCTTTCAAGTCATTTAGATTCAGTGTTAAGTGAGTTTAATGGAGTAGGTTTTGGTTAGAAGAATGGGATGTAAGGGAGTAGTTGTAGATTGAGTTTTAGGTGAGTTGAATGGAGTGGAATTTGATAGAAGAATAGGAGTGTAAGGAGTAGTTATAAATTTTTGTAGGAGGATGGAGGATATGGTGACATGTATCCAAAAGGTGTTGAGGTATGTGTTAGGTGAGTTTATTGGGGAGAAGAAGTATGGGGTGGCTTGTGATGGGAGGTTTGGAGAGAATGATAAGGATAGGTTGATTTTTTAAATAAAGGTGATAGGGTTGGTAGATGAATTAAGGAGGTGGGTTGAAGTAATGACATGTGTCCCCTTGTGATGATTTTAAGTTATTGTGGTGATTGGTAATGATTATTGGGTTGAGATTTAGGCTTAGGATAATGGTTGGGCTTTGAATCTAATAGGCTTGGTGGTAAGTTGTATGTGTATAGGATTGGATTTTAAGTATAATTGGCTTGGGTGGTGGGTTGAGCATGTATTTGAGTTAGCATTAGTTTGATTTGCATTTGGTTAAGGTTAGGTTGAGGAGTGTGTGATGATGGTTTAAGAGATAGTGGGTTTCTAGCCCATGGGTCAAGTAAGAAGGGCCCTAGACTATTTATTTGAAAGATAAGTAAATTTTTGGAGGGTTTGGACCTTAGGGCCCATTTCAATTTTTGTTGACCTTTGCACTTTACATGGATGACCCGTCCAAATTCGGGTGTCTACAGTAATTATGGACTATCAATGTATTATATCCATTTAAGGGATTTTATGTATTATTCACCCTTAAAGTCTTTGTAGATAAGATCCTACAAACAACTTTCTAAGCCCTAATCACACCCACAAACCTAGATTTTACTAATCTAAAGCAAAAATAAAGAAAACTTAAAATAAAAATCCATTTTCGTAGGTTACACGATTGTATTTAGCAAATGCAATAAGCCCTTAAATCTTTATGTTACCTTTAGTGAACAAGTTTGACTCGTGAGGGTTTACAGTGAATATACCCACAAAATTCAAATACTTTATAAAAATATTAAAATCAAAATCGACGTATGTAATGAAAACATAATAACGTGTACAAATCAGTCAAAATATCCTTAACGTTTGAAAAGAGTTCTAAGTTTTCATTCTTCACTTTAGAAAATTTCATAAATAACTTAAGTACCTATGCAAAGTTTTTGATTTTTTTTTTTTTTAAAATTTAGAATAAGGTTTCACCTCCTAACTGTTAAGAATAGTCGATTCTACCCTAAGTTCTAACTCGAAACTAAGCATCATGTTTGAGTTAGTGAGAGGTATGGATATTCACTTTAATATCTCTAAAGGACATTATCTGTGGTATTCAAGTTTACTCATGTTTTTACCATTGACGGCTTTCACCCTATTGAAAATATTGTATTTGACATCATTAGACTCTTTTCTTTTTGCACTTTTTCAATTCTAGCATTTTTGTTTTGCTTTAATTTTTTTTTTTTTTTTTAATTTTTCTGTTTTTCTTTATTCTAATTTTTTATACATCACCATTATTTTAGTTTTCTTTTTCTACATGTAGTCATTTTTCAAGGTACCTAGTCTAATCATATGGTTGTTGTCCAAGTCATACTAATCCTAGTTCTATTTTTCTTCTACCCATCCAACCAAAGGACAAAGAAATCAGACTAGGCTTTTCCTAATACTCTAGACAAAGAAGAAGATCAACTCTTATTCCATGAAATCTAATTTTTCAAGTGATTTAATTAGAAGTAACATATATTTTCAAAATATTTTTTTTATGATTTTCTATTGAGGAAAAATAAAAAGGACTCATGATAAAAAAATTTAGAACGCGAGACTGAGATTTGAAATTCATATGTAAAAAGTACATATAAAGATTTTGAAGAAAATATTTTAAAATTATTAAATATTTATTATTTTTTATTTTTTAAAACCTTGAAAATAAATTAATGCAATTGTGATGAAAATATGCAATACAATTATGAGCTAACCCTAATACCCTCAAACCTAAATCAAATATTATACTCAATATGCAAGCAAGAATGAAAGAGAGAAAGGGTAGATCACACCTGGTATGGAATTGGCATTAGGTTGCAAAATCTTGTTACCATTGTTCTGAAAAGATTTAAGGTTATAACAATGAGAATATCAAAAATAGTTTTGCATAAAGAAAATCCTACCTAACCTAAGAAAAGAAAAACAATCTAACTAACAAAAATAAAGACATCCTAATCCAAAAAAGAAAAACATCATAATCTAAATCTAAACTCTAAGTTGTTCGTGCACTCACACGTGCCTTCTACTCCTCAATATAGGTCAACATCTGTCTTTGTTGCTCAATCAACAAATACTGACCAATCTAAGTAGAAGGCACGTATGAATGCACAGACCGCTCAGAGTTCAGATTCAGATTATGATATTTTTCTTTCTTAGGTTAAGATGTACATTCCTCCTCCGATACTAGTTCGTCGAGGATTTTATGTATTATTCACCCTTAAAGTCTCTGTAAATAGGGTCCTAAAAACAACTTTCTAGGCCCTGATCAAAACCCAAAATAAATTTAAATAATATTTATTTTTAACATCCAAAACTTTTGGCCCCATCAAGAGTGGTTTGCAAATTGTAGGTAAAATTTGATGGTTAACGATTCTTCAAGTTGTAAGCTAGGGTTAGAAGTTTCAGAATAGACTGAATTTTTGTGAGGAGGCTCTCCTAACCATAGAGATTATCCTCACAAAAAATCAGCCCATCCTAAAACTTCTAGCACATATAGGACAAAACACATTGACTGCAAACTGTAGTGGAGAAGAAGAAACACTAAAAGAAGAACAATGCTTCTTCTTCGGATCACCTTGTAGCATCCAAAAACATGATCCGATTCTTCAAGGTTATAAAGGATAAAATTTTACGAAATTTGTGAAAAATATATAAGAAAAAATTATTTTTCACTGTTGAATTTTAATTGTAAGTTTGGGAGTTGGCTAGCTTTCCATTTTCAAAAGCTTGGATTAAGCTAGAAAAAAAAATTGAATATATATATATATATATATTTTTAATCTTAGTATTTCGATGAAATTTAGGGACTCTGGTGTCGGATTGTGGATGTAGTGATCCATTTGAGCAATACGACCCTTTGTAAGGCTTAAAATCTTAATATGTTAGTAACGAAAGTATTTCAAAGAAAGAGAGAAAGGGTATTTTGGATATAAAAATTTATCAAAACACTTTTTTTTTTAAAATTTTATCAATTTGATAAGGTAATTTACCATTGTCAAAATTAATTTGAATGGTGCACCATTTTGAAAATTAATCAATTTTCAGTGCATATTTTATAAACTAACCTACATAAGTGAGGCATCCCCAATAGATATTAGAGCCAATGTTTTAAAATTAGATCAGGTGGTCCAACCAAGTTGGACCACACTCGTTTTCTTCTATGGGTGAAGTCAACCAAAAAAATCCACTTTTGAAAAAACCAATTGACTCGTAAACTAGTTCGACCGATGACTTGATTGGATTTGTAAAAGGATCGGTCCAACTTTTTGGTGACTTTTCACATACCCCTCTACAATTTGATAAATATTTGAGATACCTCTTGTGTTTTAAAATTGATGACATGCCCGTTGACCTTAGATATTCTCTTACAAACTAATGAAAAATGATCAAACTTAGTAAGATTTTAATTGTTGGGTCCACATGCTTAGTAAGACAATCCTAAAATTCATGTATAGATCATATTTAAAATTAATTAACTAATTAAATTATTATTTTCGGGTTTGATTCATGCTTTGAAAATGAAAATCCACTAAATTCTTAAATCATAAAAATAAAAAAAAATAAAAATTCAAAAGTACATTTTAATTTTTTTTTTTTTTTTTTTTAAGTTATTAAAACCTTATAATCTCCGTCATCATGTTTTTAAAGTAAAAGTTACCTGATTTTCTTTATTTATTTATTTATTGAATACTTCGTATCTGGATCCAAGCAGTTAGACGCACCATTCGGATCAGTTTGGACCGATCCGTTCAGTCATATGGGTCAACGATGGGTCCGGTTTTTAAACACTGATTAGGACAATCCATCTCGTATCGCTTTCTCTCACAGTCAAATAATAATAATAATTAAATTGAATCGCACGCCTGCTATCCATCCGGAGATGGATGATTTAAAGACGAATAGATGAATAAGGTGTGATAATGATGCACCGCAACTTCAAAGCACTGTCCAATATCCAACCGTACACTTAATTTTTGATTATGATAAGAGTTGGAACCTCAGCCATCGATCAGATATTGTGCTACACCTTCCATTATCGTTTCGGTGGGTCCTCTCTGATGTACTAAGATGGTAACATCCACTGACTTTTTACTTTGCACACCTACAGTTTTCCCTAAAGACGTGGCCCATTTATAATTTTATCTAAATTAAAGCGAACATCAAAAGACATGGATGGAATTCATATGGAAAAAGGACCATAGTTGTAAAACTCGAAAACCCAACTCGACAACTCAAGATCATGTCTCATGAAGCAAAAGAGGTTTTGAGTTCGAATCCCCCTCCGTAACGACCACCCTTAAGGTATTACCCAAGAAATCACTTAGTTCGTGTGAGTGACTAAGGAGATGGAACTCCAGGTTCCTTGAGGAATAGTCAAGTGCTCTAAGAGCAACTCCAACACATACTCAATCCCAATGGTCATATTCTCTCAATTCTCTTTTTGGGAGAATCAAAGCGCACTCACCAACTCTGTCTTCATTTTGGATAATGGAAATTTTAATCGTCCAAATGGATAGTAAGTTTGGAATCTCCATTTATTTTTATTTTTTTTTGCTATGAAAGATTTCATCCCCAAGTGCTATTTTGGAGAGTTATTTGAATTTTTAGGGTTTCCAATGCCTTATTCATCTCCATCTCCATTTTGAATTAATTTTAAAAAATGTTTAATATTTATAAATAACATGATTGAAATGCAAATCCCTTAAATATCCAAAATGATCATTCATAAGTACCTGACTATATATTTGGATAATTATTTTGAATATTCCCCATGGAGTTGCTCTAAGAGGTCCGATTATCTTAGTTCCAAAAATTACAACTCAACATACCGTCCACCGAGTCAAGTCAAGTTGAAAACTCGTGCATCAACTTGAATTAGTCCAAAAATATTTATTTTTTTTATTCACCCCCACATAACAAGATGCATGTTGATGAACTAATAAAACAAGTTGAAGAACTTCTAGAGAAAAATCTAATCAAGTGTTCTTCCTCTGGTCATATCCGAATAACTTGGTCAAATTTTTTAGACGACTCAATGCATTTTCGAGCGAAGTTGGCAAGATTGATGAGTTCACTTGACAAATTGGTCATATATAATTTGAGTTCGTGTCGCCTCAAAATTCAATCGAGTTAACTTGATGGTTTTAAAAGTATGAAGGGACAACAAAAGTCAGAATCCAGGTTTTTTTTATTTAAACTAGGGAAAAAAAAACTTTTAAGATTAAATTAGAATGTTATTATTGTTATTTATATCTTTCATGGTATAAGATATGTTTTCGGCACTTCAGAATAATTAGTCTAAAATGGGATGAATTATTTGATTATCTCTAAAAGATCAAAAATCAGTCCAAATCTTTTAATTAGATGAACAACTAATTGTTTTTTTTTTATCAGTAAGCTGGGAGCCTATACATCATCGAGGAGAGTTCTTGCCAAACCACAATCTACTTCTCCAATTGTTTTTTAGACTTATCATATCTATATTCATTTATCAAAATTACCATCAGTACCCTTCATCTTTGAACTCATCCTTTTGTAAATTAAGAAATTTGATAATTTTATGCATGTTTATCAAATATTTAAGCCTTATTACAAATCAAGAACATTTGGATTCTTCTACACATATTTATTAGACATTTTTATTCTTATTCTAAAATAGAATAGAACAAATTTAAATTAAGAATAAAATAAGTGTACTATTAACACAAACCTTGGTAATGCAAAGCACACACTCTTTTAGGAAGTAAGAGAGAAGAAATATAAAAGGAGTGAAAAAAAAATTTTGAATTGTCGATAAATATTCTTGATATTTCATAATAAACAATGGTTAATGATTGTCTAATGGTAAAACCTTTAACTGGAAAGAGATAATAATGAAAATTTATCTTGTGAAACATTTGGACCAGTTTTTGGGCTGGTTAATAATGCAAACCTAAATGTAGCTACTCGTAGTCAAGAATGGATACTGGCCTAGCCCAAATCTTTGAATTGTGACGATCCGGAAAGGCTCATGTTCCTCTCAAGTACTCTTTTATATGGTAATTGCCTGATAAGCCTTCACCCCTAATCGAACCCATCCATGCATCCTATTAAATGGGTTAACCAAAATCTATTGAACCGACGTTTCTGGCTCGAGCTCGGCCCACTTGACCATGGGGCCCATTGATTTTTAATTGCTTTGTTTCCCCAACTGTTCCAATTTGTCAACTACCCCCTCACTATCTGTAAGATGTTGTAATAAAAGATATTAAAGAAAATGGTCGCATCACATGAGATAAGAATGGCCAATAATCTTGGTGGTTTGGTTATTTGTGACGAGTCATCAAATAAGAAAAAAATATTTTGTAGAAATTGTTTGAGTTGTACTCAAACCTTTATCATCCATAGAATATCACCCTTAATCTCTTATACATTTAAGATTTGGTGTGAGGTAGTTGAAAGATTTAATTTGATCACATTATGATAATCTAAAATATATTTAAGGGTCAATTCCAGTTCTCCAACTCTTCCCCATGTGTTTCATGTCCCCTGGATTAGACGAGAATCTAGTTTATCCTTAAATTATTGTTTTTTTTCAACCCATTGTGTTTTTCAAGGCCACCTTGAGAGCAATGATTAGACCAGGTAAAGAGAGGAGAGCGCAATTTTACTTGGAAACAGGTCCCACTCCAATCCCTCGTAGTCGTGCTCTTCTCCTTCTCCTTCTCCTTCTCCTTCCATTTTTTTCGTTTTTTCTATTTTGTCTTTAATAATCCACTAGAATTTAAAGGAGTAAAATAGGAAAGATAGTAAAGCTAAAAAAGAATTATTGACGACTGGGGAGAGAGGAAAGGCGGTAGAGTGGGATTGTATGGATCCCAATCCTTTCTTCTCATCTTTATACCCACAAAACTTTAATTGAGTAGAGTCCACTGTTATATTTTATTAAATAGATATTTAATATTATATATTTATATTAAAAAATAAAAATAAAAAATATAAATTAGTAGTACAACATGAGGGAAAAAAAAAAACCCCAAATTCGATGAATCAAGGTATTGAAATTTTCATTATCAAATCTTTTTTTTTTTTTTTGACAGGTAAAAACTGTCGAATTAATGGAGGATCTGAGAAATTTGACAACCTAAGCCATCCAATCTGGGGAACATCGAATTTTCAACAGTCCTAAACCATCAAAAATCAGTTACTAAAATTAATGGGTCTTGGACCGTCGAATTTTCCAATTTTCCCATAGTGTAGAATACACACCATTTTTTTTTTCAATAGATGTAAATTGGTCCAACCAAATGGAACCACAACCCTATTGTAGTAGGTCCAATTGTACAGCTTTTCATGCAGATCATAAAAACTAATGTTTTAAAACTCAAACCGGTCATTGAATTGAAAATTTATCAAATTGATAGAACATAATTCAATTTGGTTGGACCAATTTACATTTGTTAAGAAAAATATGTATACCTTTATATTTTCATAGAAAACTAATACTCAAAAACAAAAAAAAAAAACAAACAAACCCATTGATTAACACCAAACATGCCCATGTAAGATTATTCATTTTGAGGAAAACTGGGGCTAACGACATCTCACCTCGAACTTGTAAATATTTTCTCTTGAGTATATACAACAACCATCACCTCACCTCAATACCTAAATCGATCAAATTTGATTGATCGAGGTACATATATTTCTCAAGGCACATTACCCAAGCCAAATTAAATCAGTCGGGGTGGGTCTTCCAATTTCACAAACCCCCAATCTCGACCAGATTTAGTGGCCAAGGTACATTTATTTTTTAGGTCACATTACTATGGCCAAATTTAATTAGCATAGGTACCTCAGTAATATAAATAGGCCATAAACCAATGACTCTATCCCAATGAAACTATTTCATATTAATTTTCTGTCAAAATTTGAGCTCTCTCTCTCTCTCTCTCTCACTC
The DNA here is from genome assembly GCF_017979445.1 of Akebia trifoliata. NCBI lineage: Eukaryota > Viridiplantae > Streptophyta > Magnoliopsida > Ranunculales > Lardizabalaceae > Akebia > Akebia trifoliata. Next base: position 10,456,791 of record NC_141379.1, read on the forward strand.
AGGATTTGATTTGAAGAATTGAAATAAAAGTTCAATTTTTGTGCTCGATTTTGTTTGACAGAAAATTGTAGAGTTCTTCATCTTCAAAAGGCAAGTTTTCTAGATAATAATTGGCATTTTAGATTAAAAAAAAACAATAAAGGGAAGGTGAAGCTGAAGCTATCGTAGCGGAAAAAAAAAAAAAAGCAGATCAAATAAAAAATTGGGACCAATCTAAATAAGATCCACTATAGAATTGTGATTTACAAAAGTTACCCATGCACAAGACATCTGACAGACTCAAATCCACGATCTACCATCTTCATCTTTCAACACGCCCTCGCAACTCCATGATCCAATTCCTTGAATGGCCGTTTCTATAGTCTTGATTAACAACACGCTCTGAATCCATGAACCGTAATAACTCTCTCGATTTAACTAGACGTTGTAAATGTGAATCAGAATTTTTATTATTATTTTTTTCTGAGTTCAATACTAAGTAAACATCCTTGAAACGTCCAAAATACATAAAACATGGTTACAAATAAAAAATTACAGCTTAATCATCAAAAAAATTTGAATCTCAACTTTGTTCTTCATTTTTTTTTTATAAATCATCAAAAAAAAAAAAATTACTTCTAGTTATTCAAAATCAAGAGAATATCATCCTACATTCGTCATTCATAATCAAAGATCGTTAGAAATTATCGCAATCACCATTTGAAAATCTAACTATGTGAAGAAGATGAGAAAATGCGGTAGTTTGGGTATTTCAAAGTCCTTATACAGGTGACTAGGGTTTGTTAAGAATAGAAAAGATTGCTAAATGGACTAATAAGAGACCGACAAAACTTAGGGACTATTTAGAAAAAAAATCCATTCGCCTGGGTCCTTTAAATAATTTTCCCTAAAAATTAGAATGTTTCCCAAATTACATTCTATTCACAAACAAATTATTTAAAGAAGAAAATATCAGTTTTCACAAAAACACCCATACAAAGTTTTTAAGGGTCCTTAATTTAAGGGATTGTAAGATTGATGGAACAATTGATGAGTACGGGACTTATTAGTTAGCCGACCAAGAGTCCCAACCTTCCTATATTTAGTAAGAGTTATTATTGAGCATAGGGACCTTCCTCAGTGGCTGGTAGACATTATATGTAAGGATGCTTCTGGGCATACCTATGATAGGTTGTAATCCTGTTCTTTTTGGTTGGAGGTCTATCTAACCCCTCTCCCCCGTTAATCAACAGAAAAACAAAAAAAAAAAACTTCCTAGATTTATGATGTTTTATGGGCTTCTGTGTGGGCTTTCCATTTCTTTCATCATCTCTAAGGTCCGAATATGATTTCCATATTTGGAGTACCTCATCTAATAGCTCACGCTTCTGGACTAAGGATTTTTTCCCTAAATTACATTCTTTTTTTTTTATTCTTTTTTTTTTTTTTTAATTTTAATTTTCAATAGATTTATACTAAGGTTTGGTTATTAAAAAGTACTAATTTGGAAGAAAAAAAATAGTTTCAAAATTTTATATTTTAATTAGTCTAGAAAAGTTGGAAATAGAAATGATGTAACAATGATAATAGAAAAGTTGTCCCCTTTTAATTAATTTTCAAAATTGAGGTGGGTCTTGAAAAGTTTAAACATGGCAGATGGAATTGAACTTCGGATTAATTGATCCCGACACTTGGGATCCTACAAATGAACATATAATTACTATTGACCCCATTAAATTTAATTTATAGGTGGAATACATCCCATTTGAATTAGGAAAAACAAGAGAGTTAAATAGACAATTTTGGAAAGATGAACTCCTCCATATAATTCTGGACGTAAAAATGATATTTATGGGAGAAAACTTAAATTGACATTTAGGAAAAGAAAGTATAGAGTATTAGAAAGTTCATGGAGGACTTTAATTTAAAGAAAAAAAATTCAATGCTTGAATTCACGATAGTATACGACCATGTGATATTAAACCCACCTTTACCATTATAATTAGGGCTGCAACCTGGGTGGGTTGGAGGGTGAGCCCATGCTCAACTCATGTAATAGAACCCCCAACCCCATCATTGGGCTTGAGCTCGCTAACCCGAGCTCAACCCAAGCTTAATCTTCTAACATCGGGTTGAGCTCAAGTTAGCCGAGTTAGGTAATTTTGGGCAGATTGACTCATTGAATATCCATAATTTTAAATCTTAAAAAAAAATACAACATCAAAAATAAAATCACTAATAAATAAAATCACATGCAACCTCCAAATCCATCATTGAGAGAATATTTAAACAAATCATATTCAATCAAAACCCACATCAATAATATCCAATACTCCTCATTACAAATATTTGTATATTAGTATATAGACATCAGGTTCGGGTTTGGGTTGAGTAGGGTTGCTCAATCCCTCAACCTGAGCTGAACCCAAATTGAGGTTAGGTTGTCAAATTTTAACCCCGGCTCAACTTGTTTTCTACATAACTCAGCCTTGGCTCGTCTATCAATCGGTTGAGTCCAAGTTGACTTTGGGCCAGCCCGGCCAAGTTACAGCTCTAATTATAATGAAACTAGAAGGTGACATGTGTGGACTTACATGTATCTAAAAGGTTTATTTGTAATTTAAAATATGTATTAAAGGGTGGTTTTGAAGATTATATAATGAAAAAGGGATATTTTTATAATTTTGAAAACTAATAAATGTTATTTTAGGTAACTCAGCTTAAATGTTAAGGTGTGAACATTTTTAAATCCAAAGTTTGGTGTCAAACTGCACCTATTTTTTTTACTATTATGATGTGAGAGGGTGGAGTAGAAGTGGTTTGACACCAAACTTTTGATTTAAAATTTAAAATTCTAATAATGCTCCTACGATCCATTTAAGTTTACTATTTACAAAGGTCCTTTTAGTCACGAGTAAAATTACAAACCCAAGACTCCCATAACCGCATTAGCGAAAGTTACAAAAGTATCTTGTTAATCTTACTATTATTAAAAATTTTAATTACGTTATTTAATATTTTAAATTACAAAAATATCTTTATAATATTATTTTTTTATTAGGCAAGCAAGGGGATTAATCGATTATGGAGGTGAAGATGGGTTCAATGGGATTTGAACCTATGTCATGGGATCAACTTTCCTAAAGCCTTTACCAATTAGCTATGTGGCACCTTCACCTTTATAATATATTAAAGAGTGTTGATAATTGGACGTATTTTTGGCGCAATAACCTGATGCATGTTGACGTGGAAGCACATAACTTATTTAAAAAAAATAGAGTTTCTCTCTCCTGCCCTCTCCTGCCCATAGCAAAAAAAAGAAACTTTCTAATCTGATCACCTTGACATTCGAAAAATATGATCCGATAAATGGGGTTGTAGAGGATAAAATTATATGAACTCTAAAAAAAATAAAAATAAAAAATAGTTATTTTTCATCATTGAATTTTATTTTTAAATTTGGGTGTTCGATAGCTATCCGTTTTAAACACCTTAGATCAAACTCAAAAAATAATTTTTTTTTTATTTTTTTATTTTATTTTTTGAATATGAATATTTTCATGAAATACAGATGGCTGTGTTATTGGATTGTTAATGTGATAATCAATGTGGGCCCAACAATCTTTTTTAAAATTTGAAATCTAAAACATTAAATATGTGGGCAAAGAACAGGCAAGCGAGAGAAACTGTCTTTTTTTTTAGTAAGTTATATGCTTCTATGTCAGTGCGTCAAGTGTGTGTGCCAAAAGTATGTCAAATTATCAGCATTCTATATTAAATGACAACAGGGGCGGAGCCAGGATTTTCTTAGGAGGGGGTTAGGGAGAAATTCAAAAGTTTTTTGTTAGAAATTGAATAAAATGATATTTAGGTCATTTTCAATTAGTATGTGAGGAGGCCCGGTTAAGAGCCAATGTCATCAACAAAAAATTGAAGGAGAGGGGGGGCGATTGGAGGGAGGTGAGGTTGTGGAGGCAAACGGGGAGAGGTAAGGGATTTTTTTTGGGGAGAGGGGGAATATGGCTAATTGTACAATTAAAGAACTTGAAGATGAATAATTTTGGAGAGAAATTCAAAGGTTTTTTATTAAAAATTAAAGAAAATGATATTTTTTCAATTAGTATGTGAGGGGGCCCAATCAAGAGCCAATGTCATCAACAAAAATAAGGTGGGGGGAGGGGGAGTATGTGGGGGCAAATGAGGAGAGAGGTATGGGAGTGGGAACAAATGGGGCATGTAATTAATTAAAAATATAGGATATCTCAAAGTTCTGTTATCAGCTCCGCCCCTAAATGACAACTATAATATAAAATAAGATTATCTATTCAAATTTTCTAAAATATTAAATCCTATTATTTGCCATTCATTTCATTTGCATCTCTGAACAGTGGTCCACAAATCTTTAGTAGACAAAAAGATTTGGAATCTGACCTAGTCAATCTTATGTTCTAACTTAGTATTGTTAGTTTTATTTTTGTCAAAAATCAATAAAATTACGATCTCATGGTCTTACAACCACACAAAAATCTCATAATAGTTTAAATTAAATTAAATTAAATAAAAAAAAAAAAAGAGGCTCTTTACAATTCATATGCGTTTGCACATGACAGCTTATTAGAATAGGACAAGGTTGTTTTGAAAATGGAAGATTTTCAAATGCTAAGATTCTTCCATTTCGGAATAGCTTACCACAAAAGATGCTTCTCTTTGCTTTCTTTCTCATTGATTTTGATTGAGATGGCACACCAAATCTTAGATCCTACGTCCTCCATCATCATCAATGTACCATATAGGGTCAGGTGAGGCTAACTCAGCCAAACTAAGGACATCATTTTTATTATTATTAGACTCGTGATTTTTTTCAATCGGTTGATGTGGCAAAGGCACGTAATCATTTATGACTCTACGTGTTTACCACCTCAGCCGAGTACAAACCGAGTGAAAAAAAAAAATCAAGTCAAAAAACCATTAGTCTTATAAATATGGTAATAGAGGATATCTCACACCTCCCTACGGTCACAAGCCTTTATACCCCCACGAAAATAGGGGTGTCAATGGGTACCTATTTACCCAAAATCAAAATCGAAAATCCCAATTCCGATTCTCTTTTTATTGGAACCGGTTAAAGTCGAGTCTAATATGGAATCGGAATCATTAGATTATATTCGATGAGTACCCACAGGTACCCAGAACCGATTTATTTTGTAATTTATTTTTACATTATACATGATTCAAGGTAATTTTATATTTTAAAATTAAAATATATGATATAAAATTCTTCAAATTTCATATAAACTAAATTATTTGAGTTTAAGATGAGTTATTTCTTTTTAAATTTATTACTTGTAAAGGAAATACATTTTAATATTTGAAAATAAAAGTCATTAAATCATCATTTTAGTAGAACAAATTATTATTAAATTGATACTTTACAAATAATATGTTATTTTTTAGAAGAAATTTTTTATTATAATGATTTTAAAATAATTTTTCTCATTCGATTATTGAGAATCGGAACTGACGGGTACTCGTGATTTTTGATGGTTCCAATTCCACTTATTTTAAAAATGGAACCAATAAAATATAAAGGTTATGGTTCCAAACATCATAGGAACCGAATCAGAATCGACCCATTGACATCCTCACACGAAATTTTACCAATTTGTAATAGAAGAAGTCAAGAGATCATCCAATTTAGAATACACACACAATCAAAGGGAGCAAAATCCTATAACTAATTTTTAACATTAAGCCAACACCGGGGTAAGAACATCAACTTTATTACAAGATCTTTAATAATTTTGCACTATTAGAGTGGTTACAAAAAATAACCACAAAAAATTTCAAATTTAAAAAAAAAAAAATGCCAAAAGAGGATCCCCTAATTAATCAGTTTAATCGATGAAATAGGTGATTTTATTTAAATATAGCCAATTTTTCAACAACAACAAAAATAAAAATAGTCCAAATTTGCCAAATTCCCCCAACCCCCAAATTTTGACATATTTATCCAATGACCATGTGATTGCTAAATTTATTTATTTTTTCCCGGATAAGCAAGTAGAATGGACCGTATCTAGGATTTGCCCAGTCCATTGACTATGGTCTTGTCAAAGGACTAGTGTCAGGGTGCCCTCGCGGGTGGCTTCTGAGGAATTAATGCTCGTCTAGGTATCGAAACTCAGTATGTATGGGCATTAACTGCTTATCAGTCCAAAATTGCCATTAAGCCAACCCCTCGGGTTATTGTTAAATCTTGAATCTGTACAACTATTAATTATTATTTTTCTAGGTAATCATGGGGTTAGTGGAAGCGTGAAAGTGGGTTCAACAGGTTTTGGAGGACCCAGGTTGTTGGATCAATAATACTCCAAAAGCTTTACCAACTTAGCTAATAAGCTGATACCTTCCTCGACTCAGTTACCACTGTTATGGATTATTGTTATGGGTAGGATCAACTCGGTAACCTGACCGAACCATCTTATTAAGTACTACTGGTTTTCGGTTTGGATCGTAAATTTGATGGTTTATATCCAGTTCAATTGAGCCATTAGAGCTTGATTATTTCTGCTTGGGGTCCCTGATTGCAAATGCTCCTCAATACCAACAAAAATCTGGTTTTCTTACAATTTTACTTTATTCAAATCTTATATGATTAAGGTTTTTTTTTTTGTTTTACAAAGAGATAAGATCTCTAAGTTTCAATTGAAGTCTTAACAAGATTATGCTACAACAGGGAAATGGTATTAGCTTATAACTAATCAATCTAGTCTTACCCTCCCCAATGTATAATAATTCTAAATTCAATTGAGTTGAGTCAACTTGATCAAGATTTAAATTGACTCAACAAGTTTTGCAAAATGGGTTTTACCCATAGTTGAAAATATCTCAAAAGTTCAGACTCTAATGTCCATCAACTCAAGTAGAAAACTCGACTTAGTTGTTATCCTCCACAAAATATTATATATTGTAGATTAACTCAATCCAGTTTTTTTTTTTTTTTTTTTTTTTTAAGCCAAGGGGGGATTTGGGCGAGTTTTTAACCTGATTTGGTTCAGTTTAATTTTTTAGCTGATTCAACAGAATTGAAAAACTTAGTTCCTGATTTACAAAGTTTGACTCAGCCAGTTGGTTCCATCGAGTTCAAGTCCAGGTCATCTTTAAATCAAATACAATCGAGTCAAGGCAAATCGGCTTTGACTCAACTAGTTTTAAAATTTTGGCCTTACCAAGTGAGAAAGGGAATAAATTGGGGTTATCATGATTTCTCTAACATGAACAATTACAGTAAGGCCTCCCCAACCAACTGGTAAGAGAGATGATGTTTGAAAGAAAAACTAACTAACAAAAATATTATTTTAGATGGTAAAACAGGATCATAACATGATTGGTGCATTAGCATTGCACTTTCTCCAATTTGGAAAATTACCGCAAAAAAGATCATTGATGTATTAATCGATGATTTATTGATTAATTGTTGAATAGGGTAACACCTCCAACTTCAAAATTTAACTTCTTTAACCTTCAAACCTCAAGAATTAGAGATAGAGTTAAGGGAAGCTAAAAATAATGAATTTTAAGGAGGAACCCAAAAAAAGTCATTTGTTTAATCCCCAAAAATTTGCCCGAATTTTTCATGAAAATTTCTTCAATTTATCCAAATCGACCAAGCCGAACCCAACCAAATAATTGTTGAATCCAAACCTGTGGTAACGACGTTTTTCATGTTAATTAGATCTTCTTTGTAATTATTATCCTTATGAAATCAGTCCAAACCCTATTGCAAATTGAGGCCAAATGGGTTTGATCTTAAAAGCCCATTTAACCACAAGTCTGTCCAATTAACAGCCCTTTACTTAAAGTCAGTTGAGATGTCCATTCACATGAAGTCTACCTCTCTCCAGATTCACCAAACTGTAAACTTTCAAGTTTTCTCCTCTACCATAATATATAAACACTCTTCTCTCTCTCTCTTCCCATTACCATCTCTAGAAAATGGGTTCATGGTGTTGTGTTTCTATCTTAGCCTACCTCTTGTTTTCAATAATGGGAACTTCCCTTGCACAAGCACCGGCAGCAGCCCCTACTAATCCACCAATTGCACCATCACAAGCACCTCAAAATGCTGCTCCCACTGCCCCTACTGCCGCCCCTACTGCCACCCCCACCACTCCTACAACATCTCCATCATCAAGCCCAATCAGTCCACCTCCACCACCATCACTAAGTCCACCTCTTTCAGCTCCATCACAACCACCAGCATTGCCACCAACACCAGCTTCACCTCCTCCTCCACCTCTCCCACCCGCTTTACCACCTCCACAAGTCTCACCAGCTCCAGCACTGAAGCCACCTGCACCTGCACCTGCTAAGTTGACACCAACACCAGCACCAGCTAAAGCGGCACCTGTTCCCTCACCATTAAAGGCGCCACCAGCACCAGCGCCAGCACCCGTTACTGAGACACCAGCACCAGCGCCAGTGCTGGTTCCCTCTCCTGCACCAGCTCCTACAAAGGGCAAGAAGAAGCATAAGCACAAGCACAAGCATCATCATCATGCACCAGCACCTGCACCAACCGTGATAAGTCCACCAGCACCGCCCGTTGTGAACTCGGAGGACGACGTTTCTCCTGCACCAACACCGGTAATATGGTTGATTGATTAAAGTTTTCTTTCAATTTTAATTTCCGGAGAATATTGCCCAAACAATTTTTGGGCATCATCATATTACATTGATTAGGTGCATTTTGCCACCCCTGTTGTGGGTACCAACCAATAGACAGAATATCTTGTGTCAGACGCTGTTGTATCTACGTGTAGGACACATGCAGATACATACTATTGTTGATATCGAATTTCAGATCCTCACACCACAATATCAAACAAGATGACAATCAATTTAGTAATGGTGATGATTATAGAGAGAGATTTCAATTTACACCCCATTAATCATTAATGATGTGTTCACCTCCGATTAACTGTCAAGGTTTTTGCAAGGAAGATGAAAACCAAGTAACGTGTTCCATTATTGCTAAAAGGATGTGTAGTGCATAGTAACAAAAAACAGCTTTTTGAAGAAGAAAAAAAACACTTTTGAAAACACATCTTGCACCTCTGACAATTAAAACAATTTTTTTTTATAAAAAAAAAAAACCGACTTTTGAAAAGTCACTTTTTTTTAAGTTCTAAATGTGGGATTTCGATACATAATAGAATTTGCTGATTCATAAATGTAGAAATATGGGATGATTATATCTTGATGTTATGGTTTTTAATTATTTTCGATAGTAAATTATTTTTGAACAAAAGATATGTTGATGAGTAAACTTTTTTATTTTCCCGTTTTCTACATTTTTTCTGAAGTTTTCCCTTGCCATTTTAAACCCGTACTCCGACTTCTGGACTATGGTGTGGTGTGGTGTTGATGGGAGAGGATGAGGGTCAATTAATAGATTCCTTGATTGTCAAAAGGATAGAGTGTGACTGCTTCTCTCCTAGCTTCACTAGATCAACTAAGAATGAGGCTTGCTTATGTAAAAGGATTTGTAGGCTTGATCTTCGCTGGATACTTCGTGTGATTTTTCTTCTCTCCATACTTGAGCTTGATCAGTTTAGGAGATTTATTGCTTTTGTAGAAAGGCTTGTAGGCTTTATTCTTTTGGAGGTTTTGTGCGTTTTTCCTCCAAAGTTGAACTTGATCGACTGAAAAGGAAGCTTTTCTTCTTGAGAAGGGCATGTGACCGTGAGTTTTATTGACACAAACCCAGGCCATCAGAGGCCCAATTCCAATGTGTGGGGATCACTATAACTTCTAGAGGCTTCTGTGCGATTTATTTAAATACTATGCTTCCTCTTATTATTAACATTGCTTGTCATTATATTGAAATACCTTCCATTCATACGTACATGTTAATTGAAGTATTTTAATGATATTTCAACTATAAAAAAGAATTCTATGGACATTATGGGGAACTATGAAGTCAGACACCAAAACACTAGTCCATTTATTTGTTATATAGGTATTGAAAATTCTCCATTGGTTACATTCCTTCATGAGATTTTGAATGATCCCTGAATTTTAATTATTTTGATTTTAATTGCAGAATGAAGGGATGACAGTGTATCAGCAAGGAAGACTATTGGGAAGGTGGATGAGAACTGGATTAGCTGTTCTTGTCCTACAGGCAGTCATGGGCTAGAGATTCTTGCAGTTTTATTTTATGAGATTTGTTTCATTTACTGAGGAAACATACATATTCTATTTCCATTTATTACATAACATTTGACAAAATTGTTCATATTTTCGAGAAGAATAAAGAAATAAGATGATCCAGGATACTCTGCTTCAATAGCACTGCAAAGCCCATATTGACCACATTTATCATAAAACCAACTTCTCTAAGACATCATTTAATATTTTTAAATCAAAATAAATACTAATTTTGTAGTTAAATGAAAGTATATAGTAATCAATGTCATGCAATGATCTCGACTGAGCTCTGTAGTGTAAAAGTTCTAATTTTACCACAAACCAACTTATAAATTGGAAGTTATTAAAAAATTCAAGTAAAAACACACACACAACTTGAGGATTAAATGAGAGACTTGGGCTTACATTGCAACATAGATTTGGCTGTTTTTTGAACTTCAACAGTTTATGGGGCAGTTTTATTTAGTATGAAGTGAAAATCAAAATGCCATCAATTATGACAAACCTATACAAAGATATAAAAAATAAAATAAAACAAACCTATACTTTATTTCTTTTTAGAATAGGTATTAAAGATATTTCAAGTAAATGTCTGTGAAATGGGGGTCTGCCGCACCAATCGAGTTAAAAGACCAAGGTTGAGATTCTGCCCCTCTTTTGTGACAGTTATGCTTGCAATTTCCAAATCTTAAAGTACCCTATCTATTTTTCGATAGGACTACATGTACATTTCTTTTCTCTTCTTTAATAATTTCTTTTATCTATCAAAAAGACAAAATCAAAATGTTGGGTAACCCATTACCCTAAGCCAATTTATCGTTTTCTGCATAAATGCATCTATGAATTTTCCTCTAAGATAGCCAAAAGTTCTCACTGAAATGCAGATTCCTAGTAAATTATCTTGAAAACTGCCAACTTTCTCATCAACGTAGCTGTGACTAACCTACCACACCCTCAAAGCTCCCTGGTGCAAACACACATCTTGATTCACAAAAATAAGGTGCAGAGATGGGTCCTCTTCACATATAGATACATATGTGACCCCAGCAACTACTATCATCTATTTGCTAATTATAGAAAAAATGTCAAAACCCTAAAGAGCTATCTCCCCAATTGTTGGGTCCATATCCACACCCCTCTACACCTCAACCAAGGGAACAAATCATGTGAGGCGACCTCAGCCTTCTTATTAATAATCCTTCTCTGTCCTACTTACCCAAAAGATGGTGCAAACACTAGCAACATGCAATTCTGGCAGTGAAAGCAATAAGCCTTGATCTCTGTTTGATAGTGTATCCAACACTATAAGGACCAACTTCCTCAATAAACACCACCATCATGACCACAGTTTATAGATTGACACTTCTACGTACGGGAGGAAGATCATTAAAAACCTTTTGAACATAAGAGGGTTAATTAACTTAAATTGGAAAAAATAGAAAGTACCAATACTTCAATCTCCCCCCCCCATCAAAAAAAAAAAACAAAATAAATTGCATAAACTTCTTGATCAGTATACAGATGATTTTATTTATGAGTTTGCTTCTGTTAGTGCAAACTCATAAGACTCATCTTGAACATATTATAGTCAAGTAAAATCATCTGTATAGGGTGACCTGAAAGTAGTCACAAATTCTCAATGAAGACAATTACGGAAATAATGGAAAGATCAACCCAAGAAATGATTTGGTTATAGGAAATTTTTAAGTATTTTAGAATGTGCAACGAAAATAAGGCTCACACAATCGCTAACAGAAGCAACATAGCCACATAACTGAGCCAAGTTTGTCTGAACTATATAAGAGAGGCTGGAAATGCCAGCAAACTGTTGGTCGCATCTAAAAAACCTAAATGAAACAGAAACATTTGCAAAGTGTGGATAGTGCCAGAAAGGTCTAAATGTGGCTGTAGTCAAAGGGAACGCCCACGTAAAGCACCACGTACCCATGGGAAGTATGCCCCCTAGTCCACATCAAATGGACACACAAGCACCGTGACTAGATCATGATGTAGGCATTCACATGTCAGGGCGATGCCGCGTGTCACCGAGCACCAAGGAAGCCACATCATGAGGAGCATACATCACTGACAGGAATTGGGCAGGACAGATGAGCTAGCCAACGTCTGAGAGTGGGGACGTTGCGTACAGGGGACAAGATGAGCTAGCCACACCTTTTCAGGGAGCACCGCATGGTGTACTACGTGGCAGCCATTAGGGAAGGATGTTTCCATAGGGGAAATGCCAACTGTCCGGGGCTAGGGCTATATCACCAATCAAAGGAAACCATGGGGTGTTGGCACATGATAGGGATGATGACAAGGACAACGTCATCGAGAGAGCACCACTTGGCAAGCTAACCCTAAAACGAGGGCTGTAAAAGGGGGACTCCCTCATTGCAAAAGGGGTCCTTATCCATTGAGCAGAGCCATTGCAAATACACAAACTTACCATTGCCCAAATATTTCGTGACAGGTAAATTTCACGTGACTGGGTTCTTAATTGTAGACAAGCTTTTCACAGTTATAATCAGGTTTTGGAGCAGCAGCACTGCAATGATTTTTATTTTATTTTTTAAAGAAAAAGAACAATGAAGAAAAGCAGAGATAAAATCATGATTCACAAGAAACAAGGATAAAAACTGAAAAATAAATTTATTTTCTTGTTTTTTTTGCTAAGCAAAAACATAAATGTATCTGAAAAGGAAATATTTTTTTTCTTTTTTGGCAACCTAGGGAGTATCCAGGCTTAGTCTCCCTAGGGGCCCACGTTGAACCCACAACCCTGTGTGCCAATTTTATCCAAAGGCTACACTCAGTTTCAAACTCACGACTAAGAGGAGCAAACTCTTGTCGCTACGTCTTACCGCCGAGCCACCCCCTTGACGGGTCTGAAAAGGGAATATTGGAACTTATTGACTTAGCAAATTCAGTAACCTTCACATTCTTTTCGACCATCATTATTGAATGAATGAATTTCATAGATGCAGGGGTACTCAGTCATTTCATAATGAAGAAAATCTCAGGCGTTTCTTCATTGCATGTGTTGGAAATCTTTAAGCTTAAATTGCAGTGGAAGAAAAGGGACTACTTCGGGGGGAACCAAAGCAGCAAAGGGAATATAAATCGCACACAACACAAGAATTTACATAGTTCGGCAGTGTGCCTACGTCCACGGATCAGATCAAGAACAATCACTATTTTCTTTCCTTGATTTTACAGTCCTAGAGATCTCTCTATTTATAAAACCGGGAGTTGCTAATCACGTCTATCTCCCCAAAAATAGGGGGGAAAAGATCTTAATAAAATACTACATAATTGCCATTTTAGTAACCCTACAAAATTTGGTCCGGGATGCCGCCCCCCCTGAAACTCAGCATATCGCCAACAGAATACAAGACATTTGCACAACACTAGCAAATTAACCAAGCCTTAGATTTGGGTAGTAATCACATATGGGAAGGAAGGCCTCAATATATCAATAAATGATAATTGATTAAGAAATAACTAATATCCAGTTTCATCTTGGACATATATGTGTGTGTGGTTACAGAGTGTTCATCTTGGACATCAAACTGTAAAACATTTAAGCTTTAATAGTCAATTATTGAAAAGTGAAAAACCATATGGGTATGCTCTTCTCACATTTTTGCACCACCCCAACTAAAAAAAGGGCTCCAATTTTATTATTTTTGGGCTCAAATTGGCGATTCAAACATGCCTTAAAGATTCTCTTATACAATTAAAAGCTATAAAACAGTTGTCTGCAATTGGGTTTTTTTTTTTTTTTTTAAAGAAAGGTTGATATATTCATCTTGTAAGAGTAAAATAAAAACTAAACGAAATGCCACTCAAGAGTTAAAAAACGTGACAAACCTGATGAACAATGTCGAGACTGTAATCTCCAGGACTCCTATTAGACTTTCTGAAGGGAATTGGTGCGAGGATCAACCGATTTCAAAATCCGTTTTGAGTGACTGAGCACAGAAACGACAAATATGAGAAGAAGAAGAAGAAGAAAATTAAATTTCAGAATCATCAAGAAGAAAGTCAAATTAAAATCTCAGAGGCTCAATAAAGATAAATATTTTAATCCTATCAAATCATGCACAGTTGAAACGAGAGGAAACCTTATTAAAATGCTTAAACCTCATAAAAACCCCAGTAGAGTTGAAAATCCATGACACCAGATTTTGGGTTCTGTTTCAGAGGGTATAATTGAAATTCCGGTCAATTTATATTTAAATGTTAGCACTTTTATTTTTATTTAAATAACTGCCTTCGAATTCTGAGTCTGACACATGTAAGGAACCTTAATTTACCAAACCTCACTTTACCAACTTTGTTTTACAGCAAGTACTGAGTCCGAATCCACTTCATAAAATTCAAATTGATGCGGTCAATTTGTTATTCAACGCAACTTACAATGGATCCTAATCACATCAATTGATGGCATCTAAAAGCATAATCCAATGCCAACTGAGCACATGATTATAAAAGATAAAATTCTAAGAAATTTGAGAGAAAAAAAATTTAAAAATAAAAAAGAAATTATTTTTATAATTGAATTTTAATTTTAAATTTGGAAGTTTGATTGTTGTTCTTTTATAATACCTTCGATCAAGTTTAAAAATGATTTTTTTTTTTTTTTAATTTTAATTTTTCCATGAAATCTAAACACTGTGATGTTGGATTTGCTAATTTGATAATTCATATGCGGTCAACAACTCTTAGTAAGATTTGATATCTGACTAAGTTAGTTATGTCAGATTCATAAATTAAGATTTGCTCAATAATAAACTTGATAGAGTAAGGGAATTTTTGTTAAAATATCAATAGATAGGTTGCCCTTAAATCTCTCTTATATTTATGTACCCAAACCCCACTCTTTCTTCTTGAGAATTGTATTGGTACTCCAACTTTTACTAATTATACCTCAATTTCTTAAATTATTTATCATGCCCCAATTAAAGATGGGTGAATCTTCATTTGCATGCGTTGAGTATGACAAAATTTCGAGTTCGATATACTATTCATTTTTGCAGAGGGTAAAATCGATATTCCATAAGGACCCTACATATGTCTTAATGAAGGCATAAGTTGGAGAGCAGAGAAGCAACTGTTGAAAGCAAGTGATACTCGAAAGTATGTCAATAATATAATCATGCCCAATGAAGGGCAAAGCAGAGATAGATTTCAGCTATACTAGCAGGGCAGAATAAATTAGTATATTTGTGCAATCTCATACTGTGAGTATCAAGCTCCGAGATTCTAGGAGAAATCTCAAGGATCCAAGGACACGATAAGGGAGATTCTTATTCGATTGATGATCCCTATGATCATAGGATCCCCCATGATCAAATCCCGAAGAAAGGGAAAACCTTGAACCCTAGGAGGTCCTATATGTTCGAGAAGGACCAAGAGCTAGGGATTCTTTAGGGGGCTCCCTCTCGATTCAAGTTAATATATGTTAATCTTTTCTGTAACTCTAACTTGATCATTGGAGGTTTATTAATAGGTATCACACCAATACCATCACGGAGGAGTTAGGAGCATTTTTTATAGCAACAAGGCTGACTAACTTGAGGTAAGACTCGGATTTGCCTCTATAATTTTAATTCCCAAAAAATGTATTCTTCATTTTTTTTTTTTTCAAACGAACTCGTGAGTTCGTCACTTTTAATATATACAAACTCATAGATATACTAACAAATTTAGTGATTATAAAAAGTGACGAGTTCACTTGAAATGCACGTTTTGAAAATAAAAATGAACAGTGTACTAAAACCAAAATTTGGACATAAGTTGCACATGTTTGAGGAAAATCTCATTAAAGATTAAAACACACTATTCATTTCAAACATTCGAGGTTTGACTTAAATTATTATCTCAACATTAAAACACTTATTCAAATAATTTCAGTGGTAGTGTACAATTATGATTAGGCACATATAAAATCCTAAACCTAAAAAACTATAAATCTAACTTTAAAAAAGTTAAAAATTATATTAGCACCCCAACTTTTATTTAATCCCAATCATTCACTTATTTTCTTGAGTGAATCACCATTTCATGTATTGAATATAATGAAATTCCGAGTTCAGTATATTATTCATTTTAATTCACAAACATGTTTTTTTTTTGTGAATTCGTCACTTTTGTTTTTAACGAATTCATTGATAAAATACCAACGATTTTACCATATCAATGATCTCACTAGTAATTTATCAACGAATTCATTGATTATAGAAGTGATGAATTCACTAGAAAAACATGTTTTGGGAATTAAAACGATTAGTATACTAGAATCAGAATTTTGACATAAGTTGTGCACGTTTTGAAAAAATTTCCTATTTTCTTTCTTTTTAATTGGAGTGTAATAAGTAAAAGTAGGGCGCCAATAGCAGCTCTGTTGTTTTTATTTTTATTTTTATGTACTTCTCTACCGTTCTACGTCATATACTTCATTTCATACACGCATCCTGTTGAGCATGCGTGCACGAACCTTAGAGGCCCATCTCTACGCGTCATTAAGCACATGCGCTGCTCCAAATCCACACGGTTTCATGACAGGCGTCCAGCTCTTACGATGAGATTAGATTAGACAATAAATGGAAAGTTATGCTTGAAGTTGGGGCAACTTCAAATGTTACTTTTGGTTTGAGCTTACATGGATTGCCAGTTGGCGACCAACACAAAAACTTAGAGTATAACACTTGAACCAGTTAGCCTTACTAACTTATTAAGATTTCAAATCTTACTAAGGGTCATTGGGCCCACATGAATTATAACATCGAAATCCAACAAATAAAAAACCTTTCTTTTAGCTTCATCCATGGTGCTAGAAAAAAGAACATATTTTCATTATTAAATTTTAATTTCAAATTTGAGAAATCGGTGGCCCTCCATCTCCAAGGCATTGGATGAAGTATAATATTTTTTTTTTTGTTAAATAAAAAAATCTATAGAGTTGTAGAGTTAGATTGCCAACGTGGCATTCATGTGAGTCCAAAGAATCTTAGTAAGATTTTGAAATCTTACTAAGTCAACCTAGCCTCACTTATCCCACACTCAAGATTTCACGATGTAGGCCAGATTTTTTTAAATAATAATAATATTCTCTTACTTCATCCAAAACTTTGAAAATGGATGGGATTCAACTCCTAGAATTAATATTCAATAGGCACGCACTTGAAATCTGACTTTTGTAATGAAGTGCCCTCAAAAAATTATTTGTTTACCAAAAATACCCCAAATGCTTGTTCTCAAGGTGTATTTAATGCATTTTTACGTGTGCCCTTAAGGCAAGCGTTAGCAAAACCTTTCTTATTTTGAAAATTTTGAAATAGACACCACCGCAACATCTAATCATGTTTCTGGATGCCAGAAGGTGGTACGATCAGGAATTTTATCCTTATTTAACTCATTTTCAAAATAAGTGATATCCCAATCTCTAATTAAGGGAAGTTATTTTATCTAGATGGAAGTTCACGCAAGATGTAGTTGAAAGCAAGAGAATTATAAGGAGGTTGTCCACCCTCAAAGTGGTCCTATACCATCTAACTTTCGAAAAAACTTTAAAGTGAACAACCCGCTTTAAAATTTTGAAGGAACCCTTTCCATTGGATTACACATGGCATTTCTAAGGAGGTGTTTCAAATTTTAATAGAAATATAGGGGCGTAAAATATAATCAAAGTGCCACGTCTCTTATAACGAGAAAGACTCCTTCAAATTTTGAAGTGGACTGTGTAGACACCCCATTTTGGCACTCGCCCAATTAATCAACTCGTCAACATAGTCCGATTATTGTTTCGTTTGATGATAACTTGACCATCCGGACTCCAAAAATAACGAATGAATACTCTATTTCGTTTAATTTTTCATTCCGGATCTAATGGTGTGGTCAATTTCTATAATTTCTATCTCTAACAAAAATTTATATTTTTGGCCTGAGATAACCTCTAAAATTAACATCATTTTCATTTTTGATGATAATTCAACTTCCTGATCTCCAAAAATGACAAATACATAGTCCATGTTCAATAATTTTTCGTTACGCATCCAATGGTGTAATCGAATCTTAATAATTCTTACTCTATCAAAAAATCACTATTTTAGTCTGGTCTGACTCAGTAAACGAAGGTTTTACAACTTTTCCATTCGGACTCGCACTTGAGCGTGCTTACAGGCTAAAGTATGTTTTTTGATCATTTTGAATCCAATGATAAGATCAAATTTCATTAAAAATGATCAGAACAAGGTCCTACAGTTTTACCCTAAGTCCCTCTTTCAGGATTTTCTTAAAATTTCAATATTTTTTTTCGAGATACGAATCAAAAACTCGGGATTTTACATTCTTTCCCCCCCCCCCTTAATAAAAATTTCGTCCTCGAAATTAAAATTATACCTTAGTCTTTGAATAGTTCTGGATATTTAGCTTGTATTTCTAACTCTTTCTCCTAAGTGGCTTCTTCAACGTTGTGGTGTCTCTACAATACCTTGACTAGAAGGATAGACTTAGATCTGAGTTGTTTTACTCTCCTGTCAAGTATCTGTATCACACCTTCTTCGTAAGCCACATCTTCGTCTACCTCTAACTCCCGCAAATCAACTACATGTGAAGGATCTGGCAAATACTTCTTCAGCATGGATACATAGAACACGTTGTGAAACTGCTCAAGCTGCGGTGGTAGAATCAATCTATAAGCCACTGATCCTATCCCTTCAACTATTTCAAATGATCCCACAAAATACGGCTTTAATTTACCCTTCATACCAAATCTGGAGATTCCTCTTCTGGACGATACTTATAAGAATACTTTATCCTCAACTTGGAATTCCTAAGATCTGCGTCGCTTGTTTGCATAACTTTTCTTTCTACTCTGAGTAGTTTTTAATCAGTTTCATATGATGCGTACTGCCTCAGTAGTTTTCTCAATAATCTCGGGTCCCAACACTGTGGCATATCCTGTCTCTACCCAACATATTGGTGATCGACACGGCCTACCGTATAAAGCTTCAAATGGTGCCATGCCGATACTGGCTTGAAAACTATTACTATAGGAGAATTCCATCAACAGTAAATAACGCTTCTAACCTTCTCCAAAATCTAAAACACATGCCCGCAACATGTCTTTTAAAATCTGAATAACTCGTTCAAATTGTCCATTAGACTGTGGATGAAAAGTCGTACTGAAGTTCAACTGAGTACCCATGGCTTTGTGTAGACTCTCCTAGAATCGAGAAGTAAATCTGGGATCCTTGTCTAACACGATAGAAATTGACACTTCATGCAATCGAACTATCTCAACTATGGATATCTGGCTCAGTCTATCGACACCAAACGAGACTCGAATCGGAATGAAGTGTGCCGATTTCGTCAGTCGGTCAACAATCACCCATATGGCGTCTGACCCATCATTGGCTCTCAACAATCCTACTACAAAATCATAGTCACATACTCTCATTTCCATTCTGCTATGGGTAATGGCTGGCGTAAGCTTGTAAGATTTTGATGTTCGACCTTGACCTGTTGACATGTTAGGCATTTACTTACATATTCTGCGATTATCTTCTTCATACCCGAAAATCAGAAATTTCTTCGCAGATCTCTATACATCTTCGTACCTCCTGGGTGAATAGAATATTGAGAACGGTGTGCCTCACCCAGTATATCGGATTTCAACTGTAAGTCCTGTGGTATCCACATCCTGCCTCTGAATCTGAGAACCTTATTTAATCCTTTCGACCAATCTAGGTCAGTCAGGTCCCTAGCTCTCAGCTCATATTCTTCCACATCTTCATCTACCTTCTGGACTTCCTTAACTCATGTTATCAGCTCATTTTCAATCTTCAATGTATCCAGATATATGTGCGGTCTATACCTTTCTCTTGGAGTCTCAAACACGGTTTATGTGGCTTGTTCAAGCAACTGCCATTCTTTTATCATCATATAAGGTACAGTGTTTCGGCTCAACACGTCGGCAACTACATTGGCCTTTCCCGGGTGATACTCAAGGGTAAAGTCGTAATCTTTGAGATATTCCATCCAACGTCGTTGTCTCATATTTAATTCTCGCTATGAAAATATGTACTTGAGACTCTTATGATCGAAGAATACTTTGAACTTCTCTCCATATAAATAATGTCTCCAAATGCGTAATGCGAACACTATTGCAGCCAACTCAAAATCATGAATAGGATAGTTCTTCTCATGATTTTTTAGTTTTCTAAACGCGTATGCCACTACTTTCTCAAATTGCATCAATACAACTCCCAAACCAATCTCGGATGCATCAGTAAAGATCGTCAAGCCCTCACCTGAAATCAGAGATACTAGAATTGGAACAATCGTCAATCTTGTCTTCAACTCCTGAAATGCAGTTTCGTAATTGTCATCCCATTCAAACTGAACATTTTTTTGAGTTAGTTTCGTCAACGGTGCTGCAAGAGTGGAGAATCTCTTAATAAATCTTCTATAATATCCTGCCATTTCGAGAAAACTTCTGATATCTGTCACTGTCTTTGGTTGTTTCCACGATAGTATGGCTTCAACTTTGGAAGGGTCTATTGATATCCCTTCACTTGACACTACGTGTCCTAAAAACTTCAACTTCTGAAGCCAGAATTCACATTTGCTAAGCTTGGCGTATAACATATGCTCCTGTAACAACTGTAGTGTGATTCTGAGGTGACTTTCATGGTCCTCCCTTGACTTGAAATAAATCAAGATGTCATCTATGAATACAATAACAAATCGATCGAGATGTTCCCAAAATACCCGGTGCATGAGATCTATAAATGTTGTCGATGCATTCATTAGACCAAAAGGCATCACTAAATCTCGAAGTGTCCTAGCATGGTCTGAAATACAATCTTCGGAATGTCCGCTTCCTGGATTCTCAACTGGTAGTACCCGGATCGAAAATCGATCTTAGAGAAGTACTGGGCACCTTATAGTTGATTAAACAGATCATCGATGGGCGAAAGAGGGTACTTATTCTTAATGTTCACTTAATTTAACTTCCGATAGTAGATGCATAATCTAAGCGACCCATCTTTCTTCTTAACAAATAAAATCAGTACTCCCCAGGGTGAGGAACTTGGTCAAATAAATCTCAAGCTCATAAGTTTATCAATCTGCGCTTTCAACTCTCAGGTTTCTACCGGGGCCATTCGATATGGAGAAATAAAAATAAGCCTTGTGCTTGGCATCAAGTCAATCGAGAATTCTATCTCTATACATGGCGGCAAACTTGGTAATTCTTTTGGAAAAATATCCCCAAACTCCCTGACTACCTCTATCATATCCGTCAACGTTTTTATCTCCGGTGCTCTCAAAGTTCCAAATTGGTTGTATAAAGATATATCTTTTTTATACCTAGATCTTTGAACCTTGACTTTCGGATATCCTGACCTTCTAAAGACTATTGATCTGGCAAAACAATCGACCTGGGCATGGTTCTGTACTAGCCAATCCATCTCCAAGATGACATCAAAGTCGCAATAATCTAATATCATGAGGTCGGTAATCATCTCTTGGTCCTCTATCCTAATTATACATTTCAACAAAGTTTCTGGGCTATCTGTCGATCTCCCAATGGGGTAGATAATTTCATTACTCGGCTCGTGTCAGAAATTTTTAAATCTAGCAACCGTGCAATCTTAGTGGAAATATAGGATCTAGAGGAACCGATATTGAATAAGACTCGAATCTTTATATTAGAAATTAAGATTGTACCTTCAACCACCTCGTCCGAAATGGGTATCTCCTCCTGGGTCAGATGATAAACCCTACCCTGGGGTCTGGGAGTCACCCCTGCCCGTGACTGTGATAGAAGGCAGTCTCTCCTGATATGTCCAGTCTGGCCACAAGAAAAATATTCCAATGGTCCCGTCTATATAGGTCTCTGTGGGGCGATTGGTTGGGAAGTTGGTGTCGGTGGTCTTGAAATCTGCCTGATTGGTCCTCTTAGCCCTGTTGGCCTCACTGGAGCCCCAACTAATCCATAACTCAATGGAGTAGGAGCTCGGTATTGTGGATATGCTAGTTTAGAGGCACTCAGTCTCGAATACATCGACCTCTTGGTCGGATCAAATCTAGGTGGAAAAGAAGCCTGGGGTCGATTGGTCTACCCCCTCGAAGTCTACAACTCCCTCTCCTCTCGCTCAATCCTCTGAATTCGACTCATCGTGTCTCTGTAGCTGGTGGTCTCAATCACTAACATCATGGCTTTCAAATAGGGTTACAGTCCTCTGAAAAATCTGCGGACTTTCTACAGATCAGTCGGAATGAGCTCGGGTGCATATCGTGATAGTCTGGTAAATTTCAACTCGTAATCTGTAGTATATAGATTGTCTTGCACCACCTCAAAAATTTCTGATGTTTGATATCTTGAGATGTCTCGAATATGAATCTATCTAAGAACATCCTCTCAAAGTCGGCCTACTCGAAAAGTCCATCCCCCAAAACATTCCTCTCGGATTGTCACCAATGGTTGGCATCCCCGTCGAACTGAAATGTAGCCACCGTTACCCACTGGTCTCTCGGGCACTGCATGTGTAGACACCCCATTTTTGTAGTCACCTAATAATCAACTTGTCAACCTGATCGCGATGATTCCCAATGATGGATGATTATTTCAAGACTTAATTTGTTACTAGATATGTTTCAGAAATTCAGTTAAAATATCTCAAACTAATAAAATAGTAGAAACCACGCTACGCTAGGAAAATATAATTCCAAAAACATAGAAATCATCATCTTGCAGATAAAAAGAAGCTTTACGATAAAAATCACTAAAAAATGATCAAATTATCAAAATACCCCTAACCTCAAAACATCCCAATAGCCTACATTACGCTTAGGAAAACCCTTTTAAACACATAAAACAATAAATCAAAATCAAATAAATCATTTCGTCAATTTTCACAAAATTAGATAAAATTACAAAAATACCCCTCATAAAGTTCACAACCATTTCGCATAAAATTTTTCATAAATGACACAAACCAATATTCCCATTGAATTCCTTACGAAAAATCAATTCCAAAACATCTTGGAATATTGAAAAATGACTTAAAATGCAAAAAGTCATATCCGATCGCAAAACGGTAATTTTACAATTTTCATAATTAAAATTTTTGAAATTAATAATTAAAAATTAATTAATGTAAAGTTAAATACTAATTAAAATTAAATTCAATCAAGTAAGACTTAAGTCAAAATCCTAAAATTTAGTCAATCAAGTAAGACTTAAGTCAAAACCCTAAATTCTAGTCAATCAAGTGAGACTTAAGTTAAAACCCTAATCAATCTAATAAGACCAAAGTCAAACTTTAACCCTAATAGAATTCTAATTAAACTTTAAAACTATCTAAAAGAAACATAATCTAACCCTAAAACTATCTAAAAGAAACATAATATAACCCTAAAACTATCTAAAAGAAACATAATCTAACTCTAACTTTAACTAAAAAGCTCTTAAAAAAATTTATAAATAGGGGTCTCTACAACCTATTTTTCATAGGTAAAAATAGGTCAAAAAGTCTCTCTAGCCTTTTCCAAACCCTAATTTTGAAGTCCCAACTCCTTATCTAACACCAAATCCCAATATTTGCTCAAAAAATACCTAGAAACCCTTCAAAAACACCCAGAAATTCATCAAAAATTAGGAAGCACTTAAATCTAAGAAGAACATACTTCACTTTGGAGATTCGAAGCAGATCCAGTAATGAAAATGAAACAAGGAATCTCTCTGCCAACTCTGAGGGAACTATCGTTGTGATCATCTAGGTATTTTTTATTATTTATTTAGGTATTTTAGCAATGTAGTTTTATTTGAAAAAAGTAGAACCGGCGTTTGCGGGACGGGGTTGGTGCCTAACACCTTCCAACCCTGTAACGTGATCCCCAGACCCGTATTTTCTTTTGTAGATTAGTGTTATTTATTTTTTAGAGTTAATGTTTGGTTCCTAGACCGTAATAACTAGATGGCGACTCCCAAACCTCAAAAATCAAAAGCGGATCCGCGCACCCCGCAGATCGATGACGCTTTCAATGGCAACTCTGCTGGGGATTATTGAGGATCAAACTTGAAAAGCCCCAAGTATGGGAACATTGCCAAATCGACCTAGGATTATTTATATATTTATTTAGTTTGGTTTATTTTATTTGTTTATTTATTTATTTTTATCTTTTATTTTTATTTTCGTGGCTTGATTGTGGATTGTTTATTTGGATTTTAGGTATTGTATTTTTGTTTCTGATCCAATTAAGAGTCACTTTTTGATGACCCTAAACAATGAAAGATTCAAATTGACATATGAATTGAGGACGAAATGATGGTGGTTGGGATGAGAGTTATGATTTTTTTTTTAAATTTTGGATGAAGTTTTTTAACTTGTTACTAGGCATAGGCGACGAGTTGTGAAAATAAATTCTTTGTGAGTGATGTGGTAGGATATAAAAAAATTACTTTTTTTTTAATGTTGTTCGTGATGAGGAGAGAATTCTAAGAAAAAAAAATTTATGTGGTATGCCATTAGCAGAAAATACTTTTTACTATTTTTATTTTCTTTTCCACAAAGAAGAGGACAAAAAAAAACAGCAAATAAAGAGAGACGTCTTTCTCTTTCTCTCTCTCTCTCTCAATTTTGATTTTTAGTGATTTTCCATCACTTAAGCTTCTTTCAACGCCATCTCTTTATTTCTCTCATCATCCATGCTCGTTTTCTGATTATTTCTTGATAGCTTTGAAGGTCTTTTAATGGTGTCATTTTCAATTTCTACTTCTATCTCTATATTTTCGGTTTGATCTACGAAACCATTTTTAATCCCTCTCACAAACGAAACTAATTCTCAAAGCCTGCTCTATCAATCTCCTTCTAGACCAACAAAACCACTAATCCAAACTAGCAACCCCTGCAACCTTTCAGATCTAAACTAATCTCCTTCATCCCTTTGTTTCAGCGCCAAAAATCATTCCAAGTATCTTCTACCTTAATTCCAGGTGGTGGGTTTGAAGGTTGGGTTCGTTGTGATGATAGATTTAGCATCTGGTTCTGTTGTGGATAATAAGTGTGTGGTGGTTTAAAAAAAAATAAAAATAAAATCAATTTGCTTAAAATACAAAAACACAAAAATGGAAGTGTGGCTGATGTGAGAGTTGCTGGCAGCAACATAAAATTAAAAAAAAAATTATATAAAAAAAAGGGGCGAATGGGCTAATCTTACTAGCTTAGTAAGATTTCCTTCTTACTAAGAGTTATTGACTTCGTCACGTGGCACTCAAGAGTGATTCAATGCCATGTGCTTGTGGCAAATGAAACTCTAAGAATTAAAAAAAAAAAATTTGAGAAAATTCTTAAAAATTGATTTTTATTTTGAATCTTGATTTAAAATTTGATTTCATAGTCACTCATTTTCAAAACCTTGGATCAAAGCTAAAAAAAAAAAAAGTAATGTAAATTTTATTTTCGGATTCAAATTTTTCCATCAAAATCTATAAGGTTATGACATTGGATTGCCGACATGATGAACCACGTGGCATAATGACCCTTCGTAATTTTGAAATCATAATGTGTTAGTCGAGATAACCTAAGTTCTCATTGAGAAATTTGTTGAGTCATAAATTAAAAAATGTAAAAAATTTCAATAAAATAAAATAAAATAAAAAAAGATTCATCACTCTTCCACAATTATCAGCTTACCCTCAATTCAATATTATTTGAAAATCTTAATTTATTTAGGGTCACCCAAAATAATCCTTGATTGGACCATAAGAAAAATATATATATTTTTGGTTTGGACTAAGAATTGTATGCTTGTTCAAAAGATCAAATTCTATTATTAGTCATTGTGTTGAATGCCAATCTAATATTGACAAGATCTTGATATATGTGCTTATTTTTTAGCTTAATGATGTGATTGGATTGGTATTTGTCTTGGATAATATTCATGTGGTATCCATATTGTGATGGTTTGATCTAACCCACAGACTCATTTATTTAAAAAAATACCCCGGGCACACCCCACCCTGTTTTGCACACATCACATGCACGTTTACTGTTTTGCACACTTGCATGTCCCAATATAACCAACGTGGCACTAGTACGTGGCCCGGTCTCTTCGAAGATACGATGTCATTCATGAAAACCACAACTCCAGTCACGTACCTTAGGGTATATCAAATTGGGGCATCAGTACTGTTGGATTAAGTAACTCTGAAAGGTATATCGATGCACCCAGGCTGGAGCGACCTGAGCCTTTGACCTATTGTAAGCCGCACGGTCACATGTCCCTGTTGCCAACGTAGTACTAGTACGTGGTCGGTCCCCTAGTGGGATGCCAAACTATTTATAAAAGCTACAACTCTTGACTCGTACCCATAGGTATATCCAAGTACATCAATTGCACTTCTTGGTCAAAATCAGTGCCTAAGCGAGATCCTACTTCGATGTCCTACGGTACTAGGATGATAGATTACGTCTATTCTAGAAAAGAGGTGATTTAAGAGTGTCTTTGCTTAAGCATCACGCGCCACCTCTGATCTGGGGATTAAACTAGTTACTTTTGGCTTTAGAGAAGTGAGTTGAAGTTTTAGATTATCACATATATGGTCTATAAAACCAAGTTACCACATACCGTCTGAAATACGCTCAAGAGATATATAGGTGTACTTGGACAAGTGTGGCTAGATAAAAATGCATTGCACTTAGTAAACTTAGAGTCTAGAAATCTCTCCTGTAGGTCACGACTCGAACTTATCGTGGGTGTTCCCGAGTTGTTTATTGAATGGGACCTTGTGAATGATGAATGTATGTGAATGATGGTATCAGAATGTATGGTTGTCTTCAAGGATTAAAGTTTTTTGTTTTACTTGATTAAAATGGGTGCACCGACCCAATAAAGAATCCATTTTTTGCAATATTCATAATGACCCAGTCCATCTCGATCCAACAATCATGATGGGCCGGGCCATTTAAATCAAAATGGAAATCAAATTCTTTTCTAAATTCGGGTTTCAACCCATTTTAAAAGAATAAAAATGTTTTCCAGAAGAAGAATATTTTTCAGAAAAAATATTTTTCAAAAGAAAAGAAAAGGAAGGAAAAATGATTTACAAAAGATCTATTTTTGCATGAAATTTTTTTGAAATATGTTTTTTACAAAAAATCTATTTTTTGCATGGACCTTGGAAAATTACCAAAATATTTTTTTTCTAAAAATAAAAAGAAAATGATTGCAAAAAATAATCAGATTTGTGAAAATTTTTATAATAAAAACATTATTTTTTAATAATTTTCAAGAGTGCAATAAAATTATTTGTCTTCTGAATAATCATTGCATGAATGAATTGTTTAATGGATTGGTGCAAAGAATTTGATAAAATCTCAAGGTTCATTTAAAATGTTATCAAAGGGGTAACACTGAAATTGATAATCCACATTTTATGGGGTTACAAGGTTATCATTGTACCTAAGCTCAATCGTCCATCGTTTTATTAGGATCAGTAGTCCGGTCAGTTAGAATGAATGTCAACACCAAGTGAATCATTAGAAATAACCCCAAAATCTTTCAAAATTACACAGTTGTTCCCTGAAGATCACAGTGCCTCAGTCCTGTCGGTTGTAAGAAATGTCCCAAGTCCTCAGTCCGTAATCAAATCCGTTGTGGTACTTATCTTGAGTTTCCATGAGTTATGTGGGTTAGCCTGAGTCCAATTTTTTTTACCAATCCATCAATGTCATGTTTTCTTTAAAGTGAGTCTACTATTTTCTTGTTTAGTCGAGTTAGTTTATCGAGTCTATAGAGGTGTTTGTCGCCCCATCTGAAATTGATCGGATAAAGAAAATTTTTGAATACCTCGAGTGCATTAACGGATTAACTAATAATCTAACTTCAATGATAGAAAATGGTTGGGCTCAATCTTTAATCGGGAAAGCAAAGGTCATTGACCTCGGAAGAAAATAATTCATAGAAAAGTTCAGATAGAAAACATCCTGTCCTCCAAAGGAACACAAAGGGATAATGGATTTACTTAGAAATTTCGAAAGATTTGTTCGTGTGATCTTATGAGGATAAGTTAGGTACAAGCTTAGGTGTTGTTCAACACGGAGTAGATACTCGCCCATATCAATGGAATCAAAGAAGATGTTAGGATATGTATTAGCGTTATCTTTACTACATCTCGAATCACAAAGTTCATTCAAACACATATTATCAACCGATATGGGGATATCTTTTGAGCTGATATCTAATAATGGGTCGTACTTCAAAGCTTAAGTCATTATTTTGTGTTCAAAGTTCAAGATTCGGCATCACAAATCATCCCCTTACCATCCTCAGATTAATGGAATGGTTGAAATAGCTAATAAGAGTCTCAAGATAATCATCGTGAAAATGTGTCAATCACACCAAGATTGGTCAGAAAAGCTACCATTCACACTATGGGGGTGTCGTACTTCAAATACAGTCTTCCATTGGAACTATTCCCTACTCTCTAATATATGAGATAGAAGTAATCTTACCAGTTGAAAAGGAAATCCCGTATCTCAAGGTCTTGACGGAAAGTCAATTGCTAAAAACGAACTAGGCTCGTTATTGGGTACGAAGAGCTAAACCAGATTGAAAAAAAAATAACCTAGAAGTTCTGTACCACGTGTAAACTTATCAAAGAAGAGTCACTTACGAGAAAGTCAAAGCTCACCACTTACAAGTCAATGATTTAACCATCAGACTTCAAAGAAAATTGACCACCCCTCCTCAACCATAGGAGGAAGTCTGAACTTAATTGGAGAGATTCATTCATTAGCAAGGAAACATTACTTTGAAAAACCATTAGATTTCAAAGAGAATCGAGTACTTATTTTTAATCCTAGAGGGAAATTCAAACCTAATTGGTGGAGGTCCGTTCATCATCAAAGAAATATTACCTGGAAAAACTGTCAGACTTCAAGACCATGATGGAATTGAACTACTAGAATCAACAAACCTTGACCAGATCAAGCGGTACTACATTTAAGGAGGCAATCTTTGGACGAATCAATTTCTTGTTACACAATTCAATATCTCA
This sequence comes from Akebia trifoliata, assembly GCF_017979445.1. Lineage (NCBI taxonomy): Eukaryota > Viridiplantae > Streptophyta > Magnoliopsida > Ranunculales > Lardizabalaceae > Akebia > Akebia trifoliata. The sequence goes on from NC_141379.1 coordinate 10,486,057, forward strand.
TTTCTTATCCCTTTGCAACCTTTAAAAAAAAAACATTTTTCTTTCTTAGCCTGATCACCTAATCCATGGGGGGGAAATTCGAACTACGTTTCAGTCTGATTCCAAAATTCTAGGGTATGTAGGCAACCTGAGAAGTTACTTCAGGCCCGACCACATCAAAATAAAAAAAAATAAAAAAAAAAATTTAATAAATTAATAAAAATTTTCCTCACAAATAAAATTCAAATATTGTCAAAATGGGGAACAAATTTCAAAGAAAAAAAAAAGAAAATTTAATAGAAAATGCCACACAAGGGGAATTCGGGTTTTTGAGCCTTAGAATTCCTTTCTTTTTATACCCAGTCTTAAACCTACCCATAAAAGTCCTCCTAAGTACCGTGTGAAAAGTCAAGGAATATAGCAAAGCATGATCAGACAGCAATTCCAAAAGCTCCGAAAAATGAACAAAAGAAAAATGAGGCATGCTAAGTTGAAAACCCGAAAGGGCGACTTAGGCAAAAATTAAGGCAAGCTCACAAGGTTGAAAATTCGAAAGGACGATCTTGACAACAATTAGAACAAAGAAAAAGAGCCTGCTACGTTGAAAACCCGAAAAGGGCGACTCAGGCAAAAATTAAGCTCGCTAGATTGAAAACCTAAAAAAGTGATTTAGACAAAAGTTAGAGTAACAAAAAAAAATAGAAGAAAATCTCAAGAGGTTCGAGCTGAGACATTTGAAGTTCGAATAATCAAGTTCAACACTTAGTTTAAACCAAACAAAAACTTAGAAGTCACAAGTATCTTGTCTACGATTGATCAAAAAAATTTTACTTCCCCAAGTGAATCAAAAGGGAAAATGGTGAATTCTATAATGAATCTCGAAAGGAAATATTTTGTTTTCTTGAGCCTGATTCAAAATCTTCAATATAAAAAGTCAAAATTAAAAATTGAATCTTTATTGCGCTTATGATAATTAAATATTTCAAACCTTCATACAATGGGCACTTTCTTTCTCTCTGATATGTAGTTTCCCCCTTATACTAGGGGCATTTTTTTTGTTTTTTTACAATATGTGTTCAATACAATGTTTCCTATCAAACTAAGTGCATTTTTGATCTCAAGCCTAATCAATGTTAATCCTGAAGGATAATGGGAACCCCCCATTTAAAGTTACCCTCTTGATAGTAATTTTTTTTAAAAACCCCTAAGGTAAAAAGAAATTAAAAAATTCATAAAATTTTTGAAAAACTTTGAGGTTCAAATAGAAGCGTTTATGATCTCATATTTGGTTTTGCCCAGAAATTAACTTATTACCCTTCCACTTAGAATAGGAGATAGGTCATTCTCTCTTTTCCAGATTCATTAATGCCTTTCCCATACTTATTCATTTTTTTTTCAGATTTATTTATTCTTTATCAGATTCATTCATTCTTTCCCAGTTATATTCATTCTTTCTCAGATTCATTCTTTCATTCCCAGATTTATTCATTTTCTCTCATATTCATCCATTCTCTCCCATATTTATTTATTTTGCTCAGTTGCCGCCAAGGGTTTTCTTGGATTTCGTTCAGATGCTACTGAGGGTTATCTCGGATTTTACTCAGATGCCGCCGAGGATTATCTCGAATTTTGCTCAGTTGCCGCCGATGGTTATCTCAGATTTTGCTGAGATGCCGCTGAGGGTTATCTCAGATTTTACGCAGTTACCATCGAGGGTTATCTCGAATTTTGCTCAGTTGCCGTCGAGGATTATCTCAAATTTTACTCAGATGCTGCCGAAGGTTATCTTGGATGTTGCTCAGTTGCCGCCAAGGGTTTTCTTTAATTTTGTTCAATTGCCACCAAGGATTTTCTTGGATTTCGCTCAGATGCCGTCGGGGGTTATATCGGATTTTACTCAGTTGCCGCCAAGGGTTTTCTTGGATTTTGCTCAATTGCCGCTGAGGCTTATCTCGGATTTTACTCAGATGCCATCGAGGGTTATCTCAGATTTTGCTCAGTTGCCACCGAGGGTTATCTCGGATTTTGCTCAGATGTTGTCGAGGGTTATCTCAGATTTTGCTCAGTTGCCACTAAGGGTTTTCTCAGATTTACTCAGATGTCGTCGAGGGTTATCTCGGATTTTGCTCAGTAACTGCCGAGGATTATCTCAAATTTTGCTCAGTTACCGCCAAGGGTTTTCTTGGATTTTGCTCAGATGCCGCCTAGGGTTTATCTTGAATTTTGCTCAGATGCCGTCAAGGGTTATCTCGGATCGAATTTTGTTCAGTTACCGCCGAGGGTTATCTTGGATTTTGCTCAGTTGCCGCTAAGAATTTTCTCGGATTTTGCTTAGATGCTGCCGAGGTTTATCTCGGATTTTGCTCAGTTACCGCCGATAGTTATCTCGAATTTTGCTTAGTTGCCACCAAAGGTTTTCTTGGATTTTGCTCAGATGTCATCGAGGATTATCTCGGATTTTGTTCAGTTGTCGCAAAGGATTTTCTTGCATTTTTCTCAATTACCGTCGAAGGTTATCTCAGAATTTGCTCAGATCTCGTCGAGGGTTATCTCGGATTTTGCTCAGTTGCTGCTAAGGGTTTTCTTGGATTTTGCTCAGATGCCGCTAAGGGTTATCTCGAATTTTGCTCAGATGCCGCCAAGGGTTTTCTTGGATTTTACTTAGATGTCGCCAAGGGTTATCTCAGATTTTGCTCAAATGCCACCGAGGGCATATCAGATTTTACTCAATTTATACTCAAATTATGTTCAGTCTTTACTCAGACCACATGAGATTTATCTCAAATACACATGTGCACATTTGTTCTATTAGTCAAGGATAATTTTATAAAATTCAAGGATCTAACACTGCCAGTGAGAGCTCGCGCTTAAGAACCTGACAACTTTTAGTTTGAGGAGAGTTTTACACTCAAGGATCCGAACGCCCGACGAATTGTTAAATCAGGCTGCAAAATGAACTGTCACTAGCTTTGGCATTCGGATATTGCACTATCTACCGAAATAGATTTGCTATCTAGTTTGCTTCAACCTTCAGCCAAAGAGGGGCATCTGTAAACACCCCATTTTTGCAGTCACTTAATTAATCAACTCGTCAACCTGATCGCGACGATTCCCAATGATGGATCATTATTTCAAGGCTTTATTTGTTACTAGATATGTTTCAGAAATTCAGATGAAATATCTCAAACTAACAAAACTGTAGAAACCACGCTACACTAGGAAAATATAACTCCAAAAACATAGAAATCATCATCTTGCAGACAAAAAGATGCTTTACTATAAAAATCACTAAAAATCGATCAAATTACCATAATACCCCTAACCTCAAAACATATATAGAGCCTACATTATGCTTAAGAAAATTCTTTCAAATATATAAAACAACAAATCGAAAATAAATAAATCATTTCGCCAATTTTCACAAAATTCGACAAAATTACGAAAATGCCCCTCATAAAGTTCACGACCATTTCGCACAAAATTTTTTAGAAATGACACAATAATATTTTCATTGAATTCTTTATGAAAAATTGATTCCAAAATATCTTGGAACATTGAAAAATAACTTAAAACGCAAAAAGTCATATCCGATCGCAAAACGGTAATTTTACAATTTTCATAATTAAAAATTTTGAAATTAATAATTAAAACATTAATTAATGTAAAGTTAAATCCTGATTAAAATTAAAGTCAATCAAGTAAGACTTAAGTCAAAATCCTAAAATTTAGTCAATTAAGTGAGACTTAAGTAAAAATCCTAAAATCAAGTCAATCAAGTAAGATTTAAGTCAAAACCCTAAATTCTAGTCAATCAAGTGAGACTTAAGTTAAAACCCTAATCAATCTAATAAGACCAAAGTCAAACTTTAACCCTAATAGAATTCTAATTAAACTCTAAAACTATCTAAAAGAAGCATAATCTAACTCTAACTCTATTTAAAAAGCTCTTAAAAACCTATAAATAGGGGTCTCTACAACCTATTTTCGTAGGTAAAAATAAATCCTAGAAAAAGTAAGTCAAAAAATCTCTCTAGCATTCCCCAAATCCTAATTTTGAAGTCTTAACTTCTTACCTAACACCAAACCTCAATTTTTGCTTAAAAAAATCTAGAAACCCTTCAAAAATTACTTAAAAATCCATCAAAAATTAGGAAGCATTTAGATCTAAGAAGAAGATACTTCATCTTGGAGATCCGAAGCGGATCGAGTAACGAAAACGAAGTAAGGAATCTCTCCACCAGCTCTTAAGGGAACTATCGTTGTGATCATCTAGGTATTTTTCATTCTTATTTTTTTATTATTTATTTAGGTATTTTAGCAATGTAGTTTTATTTGGAAAAATTAGAGACCGGCGTTTGCGGGGCGGGGTTGGTGCCTAACACCTTCCAACGCCGTAACGTGATCCCTGGACCCATATTTTCTTTCGTAGATTAGGGTTATTTGCCTTTTAGAGTCAATGTTCAGTTCCTAGACAGTAATAACTAGGTGGCGACTCCCAAACCTCAAAAATTAAAAGCTGATCCGCACACCCCTCGGATCGAGGGAGCTTTCAGCATGACACTCAAAATCTCTCAGGTTTTTAAAACTCATTCCTTGACCTCAGCAGGATCGAAAAAAACTCCAACTCGAGGTGGATGTAGTCGTTGGAAATTTTGTAACCACATCCCCGGATCTGTCTGTGTTTGGGGTGGGGGAGTCCTCGTGACCCTCGATGGTACAACCTGTGGCTGTGGTCTCTACGGTGGATCCTGAGGTAAAATGTGATCGGTCCCCTATGAAGAAGCCTGACGCTTCCTCAATTCTGCCACCTCCTCGGCTAGTCTAGCCTGTGACTCAAGCATCTCCTCTCTAAACATATTTTGGGCTCAGTTATTTGCCCCATAAACGATATTATCTGAGCTATCAGATCGGGGGTCTGATCCGGTGCCTGTCCCGCCTCTACGACGTTCTGGCCTCTCCCTCAACCTTTCCTCTACCTCTGCCTCATCCGCTCATCTCGTTTCTGTTTATCAGCAACAAGGCATTTATCATCATATGGCTAAAGTTGTTATTATGAAAGCATCATTTACTACTTTAACAAGGGATTTAATAATGAACACCATTTTCATTACTAATAGAACGAACCTAGAATCTTATCATAATCATACTAAGCTCTATGGACTCTAGACACAGTAGAGCTCGTAATCTAATAAAGAACTACTAATGAACTCGAATTTTAAATTCTTAATATTACTCTAATATCCGTGATATCAGTCCATTCTTCAAAATATAGTACATCTGTATCTCATACGGATCTAATACTATGCTCTGATACCATCTGAAACGCCTCGCCAAACGCTAACACAAAGTCCCATGTCAGATCTCAAGGCACTTGGTAGCACCTTGAAATTTCGGCATGGTCTCCTCTGTTGATGTTAGTATTCCAAGGCGTTTAACCTACACCTAATAAACGACATACAATCCTGCATATATACACATATAAAATAGAATACTAGCGGAAGCCTATATATACATCTAATAACATACGAAAATCAGAGTGCGGAAGAAGAAGTTTATATACATGATTATACAGAAATTTCTCACTCTAACAAAATTTCTAACGCTCAAAATCAAAATCTATATTACTCTTGGACGAATCGACACCACTAGGGGTAATAACCCCAGTACTCACCAGGTAATGGACTCTAGTCATTTATCTGACCCACCAGATGATCCCCACTCGTTGGTTCTACGCTTGTCTAGCCAACTACAGGCTCTGAAGCTAAAAAAATAGGAAGGAACAGGTGAGTAACAATAGTTACTTAGTAAGGAAACAAACAATTTCTGCTAATAACCCCTCCTAGCATGAACGAATAAACATATTGACTCATTTTAAAATATACTAAATTTTACAGAAGAAACTACGATTAACTGGTATATTTAGTCAGAGATGAGTAACTAAACATTTTAAAACTGACATTACATCAATCAATAGTACTCATTATAGCATTTTCTTTAAATACAAATCTAATTGACCAAATAGAAACATTAAACATGCATTTCATTTTATATATCAAAGTAAGACAACAAATATATAATACACTATGGTGGAGTATTGGAATTAGAGAGTTGGGATTCACGACTGGATCGCTCCCAGTCGGGACATGATGTTACAATTCTTCTCTGACTTTTAGTTCCTAATTTTGTGGTCGGTCGCTGCACTTACCACACTTGGTTGACCATTTATCCGGCTCAGGCTGGCCGTTTGACGTAACTGTAAGTAATGGGTCTCTTTTCGATGTGTCAGAATGTTCGATTACTATGGATTGTTAGTGATCACTGACTAATCATCTTCGTCTATGCCTATCAGGCATGCATGTGATTCCCAAATATACAAACCATTAATATACGACCACCTTTACATTACAAGTTCACTAGTAAAGATAGAGAGAAATAAACCCAGATTCCAGTTTTGATTCCACTCTCATACGCGTTTCATACTACGTTTGAGCTTGGTGGTCCCTACCGTACATCCCAGGATAGTACACCACTACGGATGATATGACACACTATCCCTTTAGGCATTCACAAACTCTTTAACAGCTCACAAAATAGCTACATATATATATATATATTATTTTTATTTGAAAATAAAAGAGAAATTACCAATACAAGATTGTGAATGGATATCCAGTTTCCTACCATGCAAGTATGGCTACTCGGCCTAAAATAAATAATAAAACAGAAAAATAAACAGCGCCTCGCGCTAACAGAAAGTAAATAAATATGTAACCAGTAACATTATCCCTGGATAGTCGTTCAACAACCTACACACAACATAACAATGTAAAATGCAAACATCACCCCTCGGGTGTGACTCTGATATTTTACCGTTTCATACACTTTTTTTTATTTTTACAATTTTCAATCTTTCAAACAAAATATCCACTTTCTGATATTCATTAACTCAATATAAGTTCATTGAATATTAAATCATTTTTCAAACTTTAAAATTTATTAATATGAGTTCATTGAATATTAAATCATTTTTCAAACTTTAAAATTTTTTTTTTTTAATTAACTTGAAAATTTACAAAAATTTTATCAACATGGGATTTGAGCAGTGCACATAACCCAACTGACCAACATAAAGTCCGGAGAAATATCCTATCCACGTATAACTTGTTATAAAATACAATTAAACATATCAAATATGCAAGTTCTTGCATGAATTTGAAATAACCAATTAAATTCTAAATTTTTAGAAACACACCACAAATTTTTAATAAAATCCTAAATACCATTTTCACAATATATGATTACTAATAGAAATTGAGAGTTTCTTACTAACTCTATGCGAGATGATCGAAGCGCGTGCGCAGAAATTGAGGCGAACGGTACAAAAATTGAGATGGCTAATTTTTGGATCTTGCCTGGTGGTTTCGAAGATCTCGACACCATCGTCCTTTCTCCTTTCTACAACCGATGATGGTTTGATCCCTAAACGGACGAAATATGAGGTCAAAGTTTCGAAATCTCCGTATATAAATACGACTGATTTTTGACGATACAGGGTGAAAAAAAATGAAATGAAAAAAGGTTGGTTGGATTTTGTAGAGAACACGGCTACGGACGTTTCTCCCTTCTGCATCGGTTGACGACGCCGAGCCGTTTGTCGTGAATCTGAGGTTGAAGTTTAAAAAAAAATAAAATTTTTTTTAAAAATAATTTTTTTTTTAAAAATTTTGCTGGCTATTTTGGACGGGTTGGAGAAGACGAAGAATAAAAAAACTAAATTTTTTTTATTTATATAAATTTTGGGACGAAATTGGTATTTCGACTATTGTTTCGTTTGATGATAACTTGACCGTCTAGACTTCAAAAATAACGAATGAATACTCTATTTCATTTAATTTTTTGTTTCAGATCTAATGTGTGGTCAATTTTTACAATTTCTATCTCTAACAAAAATTTACATTTTTAGCCTGGGATGACTCCTAAAATTGACGTCATTTTCGTTTTTGATGATAATTTGACTTCCTGATCTCCAAAAATGATAAATAAATAGTTAATGTTTGATAATTTTGTGTTACAAACCTAATGGTGTTATTGAATATTAATAATTTTTATTCTAGTAAAAAGTCATTATTTTAACCTGGTCCAACTCGATAATCGAAGATTTTGTAACTTTTTTATTTGGACTCCCACTTGAATGTGTTTATAGGCTAAAGTATATTTTTCGATCATTTTGAATCAAATGATAAGATCAGATTTCATTAAAAATGATCAGAACAAGATCCTACAGTTTTACCCTAAGTCTTACTTTCAAGATTTTCTTAAAATATCAGTATTTTTTTCGAGATACGAATAAAAAACTCAGGTTTTTACACTTTGGGGATGTTGTTGATTGGGATTTAAGAAATAGAAAATGAGGACATAAGAGGTAATAAAATATATTTTGGAAGAGTATACTTGTCCACGAGAAAATTGACCGTTGCTCAACACAAATAACGGTAAACATTCAGCTTCATTTTGACGCTGAAATTTTTCCAATAAACAAACACGCTAATTTCAAGGAAGTGCTGATACTAAATGATTTCAGCATTAAGCGCTGAAAATTAATGCAAACAAACAACCTCTTAGTAAGATTAAAAGTATGGTTTAAATTAGGAGTAGGGTAATTATCATACCAAACTATTTTTTTTATCTTTCTTATTGTTTGTTTTGACCAAACGAGTTAATGGTTATCTGGTTAGATGTATTTCAGCACACCATTCTAACACAATACTAGACATGACAAATATCATCCATTCCCTTCTTCTTTGCAATGTTATATTTGTACCTCCAATTATTTTCCCCCCCAGGCACACACACAATCTTGCCTATTTCAAACAAGGGTACATAGACAATTATATAAATGGTATTGGATTATCTATTTTAACCTTTTGAATAGTTTCAAATAAGCTCCAAGAGTATTCACCAGATAAGCATATGCCTTCATTGGACCGAACAAGGAAAGTCATAGCATAGCAATAGCTACCTGACAAAATACAATGTTAGGAGACCATAAAAACCATTAATATACCACATTTCTATGCTCAAGCGTATCACTCAATCAAGTATTGGGTTCAATCGCATCTTTAAAAAAATAAATAGTATATTATTTTTAAGTGGGCATATTTAAAGTAAAAGAACAAGAAAAATCGACAAACCAAAGTTTTTCCACCCGCGGCGATACCTCATCTCGATGAGAAGATTATTATTAGCAAGAATTCATTTATTTTTCAAAAGGAAAGAATCACTCACTAGGCCAGTAATTTTTAAAATATCAAATTTTACTGCACCCTTTTTGTATTGAGAAGTACTAAGTTAGTTGTTATCTGCAGAAATATCAAGCATCAACTTGAAGGACAAACTTTAATTTGTTAAATGGATCACAAAAAAGAATAGAATGAATATTTGAGACATAGAGAAGGAATTGATTGTTATAAGAAATTACTTTTACAAATGATAACAATCTCAACATACCTTATTTCTACTACAAGAGCTTGCACCAAAGAAACATTTATCAGGAAGCTATACCATTTAGAATGCTCAATGAAACATGTGGGCCCAAGAAATAACATATCAAAATTCTTTTCCTTTTATTTGGTAAAGATGTGTTAATCACACAACATGAAAAAGGCGATGCATCCACTTTTGGACTATAATGTGAAAGGGTAAAATAAATTGATAGATCTAGAAAAAAGATATACTCACAATTATATGTATTAATAACTTCATAACTTGAGGGTTGTTTTTTTTTTCTCCTTCATTTTTCTTAATAAATCTTAGTTATCAAAAATTAAGAATCAGAACACCTAAATAGTGCTTTGAGTGTATCAAGTTACTCCTTTCCTCGACTAGAATTATAACCAAAACCACCATGATTTATGATTTTGATCATTTTCATAGGGAAAGTAAGTTTTGCACCTTAAGTGAGTGGAGGCTCAAAAAAAGCAAATGACTTAGCTGAGCCAATATGAGGTGGTAAGGAAGAAGCTACAAACTAATCTAATTTGAATGGATAACAACTAAACCAAACAAGATCCTTACCTTCCCTATCCGCTAATGCACTATTTTCCCAAATCAAAGCCATTTAATGAATCCCAGCTTCTACCACCCACTACAACCTTTATTTCCCCTCTCTCAAAGGGTAGACCCTACTGCATTGAATGATAGCTCATGGTTGTCATTTCCTCTCGATTGATCCTCTTCCAGTCCTCTAATCTCCTAGTGAATGATTGAATTACTGGAGAATGGGGAAGAGACCTCTCAGCCCCATCACAATGACCTAAGGTTGTTTATGCTGCACTGCCTAGCAGGGGGGCCGCACATTGGTTCGGTTCGGGAGGAGTTCTTCGCTCCGGTTAGAGTTTTCGCTTCTCGGACAAATTAAGACCCGGGCGCTTCAGTCTCAGGCTCATGCTCAGGATCGGAAACGGCACTTCACCTTTGAATGAAGCAACACCTGAACCCCCGTATCGCATAGAACCACCTAACTCACCAAAGCGTTCACTTCCAGTAATGAACCGCCGATTCTTCATCATTGAAACCCACTCCACTGCCGAAGGAGGCACAAGACCCCGATCAGGAAGTAGGTAGCTTTACTCTTCTGTCCAAGGAGGAGCTCGATCAGCAGAAAGCTTGATTCACCAGTAAAAGGAAAGGTAGCTGCCCGGACCAGCAGTCATAAATTGATATACCACCTATTGATTGATTGCCGAACAGCATCATAGAGCCGTAGCCGATCCTTTCTCTATGGTAGTCTATCTCAGTAGCTGGTTGGTCAATACAATGGCTTAAGAAATCGAATATAAATATAGGCGGACCAATCCAAATCGCTGACTTATGAATGGAACTAGATACGCGGGGAACTACAACTAAATTACTACCCCATTCTATAGTGACAGCATGTGCGGAGGCAGACACCAAATTTGATGATAAGGTCACTCTCTTCCTTCTGTCAGCCGGTAGCACTCGTGGGTTGTGGGGAAGCACACAGGAATTGGTCAACGAGTAGGAAGACTTGGAATGATCTTTCTAAACCTCAAAACCACAATGTAATGGAATCTCTACGGCTTTACTCTCGCCAATAAAATTATGGAGCAAAGTGTTTATATATTTCATCTACATAGAAAAAATATATATTTAAAAAGCACTGAACTATTGATGAAAGATGCATATTGTTATCATAGAACAGATAAATCAACTATGACACTCATTGATATTTAATTAGTTAAAATGAAAGGAATAAAGGAATAAGATTTGGAATTGAAAAAAAAAAGAAAAAAAGAAAAAAAAAATGGTTGCATCTAGGTCAAAAATGACTAAAATTTAGAAGGAAGATAAATTCAAGTACAATAGTCAATTTCTCCACACAAAAAACATAAAAGACCAACCAACCAACTAAAAAAAACATGAAGGAAATTCAATAGAATCTAATTTTATTTCTTGTTCCTTACTTGTTTCAAGTCCCAATAAATGCAAGAACCACTTACATAGTTACACTTTCCATGACAAGTGTAATCGGCAGAAACAAATCTACTGTAAATGTTCCTACACTAAACGAATCTATAGTTGTTGAATGCAAATATAATGGCATTAACACGTACAATATGAAGAAACTATCACTTAAATAAAAGTTGATCCATTTAAGATCAACAAATTAACAAGCCAAGTTACATTAGGACTTTCGATTTGAAAGGAAAGCATAGTTTTATCGTTTATGAAATAAGACAGTTCAGATTCTCTTCTTTACTAAAGATCAAATTTAAAAAATTATAATATTAATAAAATTAAAAAAATCAAATAAAGGTAATATCATATAATTATATTTTGTTAAAACAAGTTCCTATGAAATATATATCTGATCTTTTGCACTAATAAAAGTTGAAGACTTAAGAAAAGTAGAACTACACTAGGATTAGTAGTATGAAGACTATGCATATCTATGAAAATTCAAATTTGGCATTAGAATTGATCGCATGGAGAAATTTTTCCCTCAAAGTGCTTGCATGTTGGAAGTTGTAATTTCAAAATAAACTTGAAATTAGCATAATAATGAAATCAAACCAGCTGATGATGGCATTGTCACACACCCCCCCATACACAAAAGAGTATGAGGGTTTTCTATATATTATTAATACCTTAAGTGTATTGTAGCATGTGGAAGGTTAGGGAAGCCGGTCCACATTTTGCCCTCCAATCGTTGTTGATCAGGGTCTAGAAAGTTATTTCTAGAGTCCTAATTACGTGAACTTTACGGATAAATTGTATACTAAATCCCCTCATTAGGCATAATGCATGGTTAATCCTTATTTATCATTGATTTCAATTAAATTATGTAATTCAAAACTAATTACTATTATTTACTTATAATAGAAATTATTTGCGAAGTTTCAAGGTGAATCAGGAAAATTCAAAATTGCTACTATGATCCAAGATCCAAAATAAGACTGTAGACCAAAATTCAAGTCAATTGACCAAAACTTTATCGTAACGCCGTGGTTAAGGGTAGCGACGCGGTCAACGAAGAAAGTCAAACCTTGAGATTCTTACTAAAACTTGACGACTAAAAGATAGTCGTATTGAAGTAGGACTTTGGTTGGTATTTTTGTAATCACAAAATATTTTTGAAATCTTAATTACCTAAGAAACCCTAATCTGTTCTCTTTATAAATAAGAGACTAGACTAAAGGGCATCTCAAAAAAAAAATCTCCAAAATCTCTAATCTCCCCCCAAAGATCAACTTCTATTCTTTTAGTTTAAGTTTTTATTTTTTGTTTCTTAGTTTTACGAAAGTTGTAAGGAGGCTCTATCGATTTTAAGTTAAGTAATAAAGATGTTTTCTTTTTCTCATCTCTACTTTTTCTTTCATGTTTTCTTTATTTTACATGTTATTATTCTTGTGATGACTTTTGGCTAAATTTTCGTTAAATCGGTTGAAGAAATCGGAATAAGATTTGTTAGTATTTTGATTGTTCTCGAAATTGTTTCATAGCTTTATTATGATAATGTTAGATTTGTATTATTAACTTAACCATTAAATATTTATCAAAGTTTTGATGATTTTTTCTTTGATAAATTCAAGAAGAATCATGCTTTACAGAGAATAGTCAATGTTTATGTAATAATCTCAGCCTGAGTTATTGAGATAGCGTAGGTATTTGTTATTAGGTTGAATATTAAATATTTTTTTATAGTTTTGATGGTTTTTTTCTTTGATAAGTTCAAGAAAATGTTTATCTAATAATCTTGGCGTGAGTTATTGAGATAGCGTATGTATTTGTTATTAGGTTGAATATTAAATGTTTTTCATAGTTTTGATGGTTTCTTTCTTTGATAAGTTCAAGAAGAATCATGTTTCACAGAAAATACTTAATGCTTATCTAATAATCTCTATCTAAATTATTATATACTTTTGATCTTATTTATATTATAACTGTTTGATTTTTCGATCCACAAACATTAGCTTTGTTTAGTAGATTGAGATAAAAAGAGAACTAGAATTCACTGATAAAACTTATGAAGGTGGATCCAATTGATCTACACTTCTCTTTCATATTTTTTTTAGTAGTTTATTTTAGATAAATCTCTCTTGCAACTATTTTTAAATCACTTGTTAAAATCGAATTGGATTAGAAGTAAAAATTCTTTGGATTAATGTTGTATCTGTGGTTCGACCCCTTGTTTACCAAGGTTTTCTTTTGTTCTTTATTTTATTATCATCTACAGCTCAAAAAACCTATATATGAACTTTAATCATATATAGGTTGCCCAAAAAGGGACGTCACAAACAACCTATATATGATTAAAGTTCAAAATAACCCTAGATCTCTCTTTAGTCAAGGAAAATGCCAAGGGCCAATAGGAGTTAAAATATCAATTAATTCAAAGAAAAGTTATAGAAGTTATAATTATGAAGCATATAAGGCAGACTCTCGATAGATATTTTGAAGACATTCAAGAGATTTCTAACTTATTTTTATTGTTTATGCTTAGTATGTATTCTGAAAACTTCTAGGCAATCATATTTTACTTGAGTCTATTAGTTTTTCTGGAATACGGATACTTATGATGTCAAAATAGAGATGGCATCAATGGTAAGAAGTATGACATTGACAAACAACATCAAAGAACAAATTGCTAGACAAGGTGCCAAAGTACTCATTGACATGTTATTCAAGTCAGAGGTAATGGTAGCTAGCTTGCAAGCATTGCACAATCCGTCTGCATTGGATGACAATGCTACCATTCTTATTAATTCAAGCATGCTTATAGCCCTCATAGATATTCATTTTGGAGACTAGGATGGCCTACAAGATTTGAAGGAGTTGGCAACATCAACAATAACAAATTTAGTCTCAAATCAAGGACATTGGGAATTAGCATTTACAAACAAGGAAGGGATTTCTATGCAATCAAAATCCATCATTTATAATCTGTTGGGCCTTCTATCTCTTACATCTCCAAAAGTTCAAATCTCAATTCTCCAGATTCTTTGTGAAATTTCATCTTCTCCCCAAGCCACAGGTTCAATTATTGATTCCTTGTTAACTAAACACTTCATAAAGGATTTGTTTGCTAAATTGGAATGCATACTTAGTCTTTCTTTACAATATTTCCTTGCTAGAAACCATAAGGTTAATTACAAAATTACAGATATTTTTTATCGCTTAATAAACATAGTTTTTGATTACCATTTTATCTTTTCTCTCTCAACAAGTGAACTTCTACTCTTGCTATTCCTTACAAAATGGGGTCTCAGATCTTTGTAGTATAGGGTTCATACTAAGTATTTTACTTTTGAGGAGGCCTGATTGGATCGAGGATTAAAAATCGAATAATGTTGAAGTGGTCTGAAGATTATACCTCATATCTCATTTTTTTGTTATGTTCAAAAAATCAAAATCAAAATAGACCTAACAGAAGGTGTCAATGACTTATGTTGGATGGTGTAAGTCATATGCCATTCCTAAACTGTTTTTTTTAAGCAAATTTAGATTCAATAAAGAAGCTTATATCAATCTTTTTGTCTATAAAAATGTTAGAGTATGCTGAAGCTACTATTTTTTCTATTGCATAAATCACCATTTTTTTTCCAAAAGAAAGCACATAAAATTTTTGAAAACAATTCAACAATAGAAAGAACAAACATTTACTCACTATGTTCCCATACTCACACGAGGATCCACATCCAATAACTTATGCTCCAAATGTTATATTCGTGAAAGCAGAGAAGTTTCAACAACCTTAAAAAAACATAGTTGAAAGTCATCAATGGATTACAAATAACTGGTTGCAATATTAGTTTCACAAACTTGTATAGGGGAATTTGAACTTAACTTTCTCCATATTATAGATTGAAAAAAAAAAATACTTCCATTATATCTGAATTTTTACTAAATAATACCAACCATGTAGGCAGTGATGACAAGAAAACAACCCAAGAGTTTCTTGTCTAAACTCGTTTCTTTATTTTATTATCTTTGAAAACCTAAATATTACTTCACTTGAGTTGCATATTTATTAAATCATAAAGTGTTTCTTTAATTTTTCATCTCAAATAAAACACTTTTATTGAATTGTAATCTCATGGTAGAACTAGATATCAGAATTCTTAATAAAATTTTATTACATTCTTAATGCAAAAAAAGAATAAAAGAAACTCAATTCTCACCTCAATTAATTTACATTTTCATTGATGGGTTTAATTGTTTTTCTTTTTTCGTAATCTTTGTTGGCATACTTCGTTCACAAAAAAAAAATCTTGGAAAAAAAGGGGTGGGGGTCCTGACCTAATGAGTAAAAATTGGATTATTACTCTTCCATGATTTTTCTTTATGTAAAACACAATTATCCTTTTGATTTTCATTCACTGATTGGTTTGACACTTGATCTAAATTTTTTCTTTTTCTTTTGTTGTTTCAATTGTAGTGTATGAACATGAAGTATAGAATAAATTAATCAGAGGTGGGATTGAGGAGAAATATTGTTTTCCTCTTGAAGATATTATCACTTTAAACCCATGGAGTCAAGAAGATAAGTTCGGAACCTCATCGAATCAATCCGATCTCTTTTAAGATTGAAGACATATTTAAATTCTAGTTGGGCCAATTTAATTATCTCCAACAAACACATAAATAATCCTAGATAAAAAACTGAAATTAAAAGATAAAAAATAGATGAGTTGAATCACATTCCTTGATTCAATTTTATAACTAAACGAGTGTGAATAAATTTGAAAGCCATAATCTACCTATCTAAATTAATTGATTGGTAAGGATTTCCACAATGCAAAAGATTTTCATAGAATGAATACTCTGTTCGTTATTTACATAATCAATTTTCCTATGAACTCCAAAATTAGAAACCTTCTTCTCTTTGAGAAAAGAAGATCCACATATCAAATCAAATTTTCATATAAAATTGATGAATCCAATTGAATCTATGACATTCAAGAAAATGAGACAAATCTAAATAGAGGGAGATAAAATAGAAACAAAATCATAAATTAGGGGAAAAAAATAAGAAAATTAAAAACTATTGGAAAAGAAAATCACCTTATAACTTAATTCTTAGGGTTTTTGATCAAAGCACCTTAGGATTTTTGAGTTCTGGAGTGATTTTTTTTATGGGGTTGATGAGATCGAGTTTCAGTTCTTAGGATTTTTGAGCTGAAAAGAGAAGATAAAGGATTCGAGCTTAAGTTCTTAAGGATTTGATTAATCGATAAATTATAGCTTTCAATGATTCGCAATCTATAATAAATAGATATGATGAGAGAATAAAGATTGAAAGAGAGAGAGATAATAGAAATCGAGAGAGAGTGAAAGATAAAGAAGAGAGATTGACAGAGAGAAAGAGATATAGTGAAAGATAGAGAAGAGAGATTGACAGAGAGGCGATTTTGAGAAAGCACGTAGTAGGGGAGGATTTTTTTTTTAATAGCAAAATTCGTTGGGCTAAAGTCATTGAATTTCTTTTTAGGGCCTAAACGTGGGCTTTGGGCAGACGAAAAATAAACAAGTGACTAGAGCCATTGAATTTCACGTTATAGTAATTATTTGACATTTTTGAGATAGTGGGTGAAAACCCCAAGCATAGTGTTGTGGTGGTTTGCTCGTTTTTCTTTATAAGCGGTTGTAATTCAAAAGTATTGAATAAAAAGACATCAACTCAAGTTATTGAGCTTTTCGAGAATGGAGTAGGGATCGATATTGCTAAACCACTATAAATTTGTATCTCTTTGATGGTTTGAATTTTTCTTAACTCTACTATGTTATTAATTTTGGAAAATCTGATTGATTATACATATATTGTATGTTTGCTTGAATGGAACATTAATTATTTTGATATTTAAAAAATGAGTCGTGTTGGAGTAACATTGAAATGTACATCGTGAGAGACATTTCTGACGTGGATGTGTGTAAAAAATTATAAAGGATTTCCATCGAGATATGAGTGAAATCTCGATGAAAACATCTATAGTTCTGACACACATCCACGTCAGAAATGTCCCCTATGATGTACATTTTAATGTTACTTCTGTATTATCCTTAAAAAAATGGTAGAAAACCTATTTACCCCCTATAGGTGTTTAATATAGTTATTTCAACATGACTTCTCAAAATTGATTGGTATGAATTTGAATTTATTTTTTATGAAAGCGGTCTTACGTCAATAAACTAATGACATGTATAAAGAAAATGGTAAAATTCAAAATCTTAACCGTTTAATTGTCTTCTATCATAATTTTCTTTCTGCTTGATCAATTAATTAATTATTATTATTATTTTGAATACTTGTGACGTGACATGATACCATTCATTCATAATCCTAGCAACCTTTTGTCTCTACTATTGTAATAAGAGAAGGTGGAGTATAAGTGATTCAACACTAAAATTTGGATTTCATAAATACCTCTACTGTTATATTTAGACATGATTATAATCAATGTCATTTTGATCAAAAGTCGAGTAAATTATATTGTGCAACCAACCGTAAACTTACTTTTTTTAATTTTTAAAATGACAAAATCTTCAAACTTAATATTTTAAATTACAAGTAAACCCTCGAGATACATATGCATTTTCACATGCCATCTTCTAGTTTTGTTATATCACCAAAAATCAGAAAATAGAAAATGAATGGCTGATATGGGAACATATTCCCTTGGGATCCTAATAAAATATGCTTTCCCCTCTTAAGTTTCGAATCGTATGTTATGATGTTGTGATTATTGGGGGCAGGCCTATGCATCAAACCAATTATTGGAAAATGCTGGAATGACACGATCAGAAGCACAAAGGTGACAAAAATGATGTATTGACACGCATATAACCGTTGATGCTTTTTACTCGTATCTCACAGAAAAGAATCTACGGTAATGTGAGCGATACCACGTTATTTTATCACCTTTTTGTCACCCCAGCACGACTCATCATTCTTTGGAAAATACTGGAATGACACAAACGTTTCTAGATTCATTCCGAGGTAAGGGACCAATTTGAATCCACGTGGCAACAAAATAGACAAGGAGTTGGGCAAAGCTACCCAACACCGGTCGGCCACATTTCATCTCATAAATAAAATATATATTTCTCCAAACTTTTGTGTATCTCGAATCGCCCACCCAAAGATTCAAACTTTAAATTTATTTATTTATATTTAAATTTAAAAAAACAACAAATATCAGACTAAAGTACACAAAACAAACACGGATCATCTCCTCTACCTTACACGTCAAAATGCAATCTCAAATCCCTCATCTCCCCCATTCTTCTTCAATAACAACAACAATGTCACATAGAGGAGAAGAAGAGGAACAACAAGACCAAGATCAAGATCGTGTTCCGCTCCTATCTTCATCTCCATCAACTTTCGAAGATCAGACGAAAATGGAGAAAAAAACCCCTATTGAATCTAAAGATTTCAGCTCTACTTATAATGGCAACAAAAGCAACCAGCAGAGGAGGCGGAGAGTCGCTAGCGAGGCTTCTCTCCCTTCTTTGCTAACTCGAAAACAGTCTTTTAGACGGGATGTTGGACATGCAGCTGCAGAGACTTATTTGCTTACTCGACTTAGCTTTAAGTTATTGGGATTTCTAGGGTACTACTTTCTCTTCTTTGCTCTGTTTTCTTTTATCTTAATTACTCCTTTTGTTTTTTGTCTTCTTGGGTACCCATTTTTGTGTTTGTTTGGTAGAGTTAATTGATTTGTTTTTTGGTTTCTATCAATGTTTGTTGGAAAGTGGTTGGTATGAGATTTATGTGGATTTGATTACTATTGCAAAAAAAAAAAAAAAAAAAAAAAAAAAAAATCTGTGCTTATTTATTTATTGTTTGGGTCTGATATGTTTTGATTGATCAGTAGCAAGGTTTACAAATCTCGGTTTTCTTTTCAATTTTGATCCATCCTGAAATCTAATGAGATCTCATAATTTTAATTTTCAAAATGATGTCAATTTGCACAAAACTCAGCTGAAATTGTTGGAAATTCTGAAAATGTTGGAAGTTTTCCAAGTTTGAACATAAAATTTTGTTGAAATTTAGATTCTTGATTTTATAGAAAGATTAATTTAAAGGGGACCTGGGGATTCAAAGGATTTATGATTGGGGCATACAAATCAATTCATGATGGAAGTAATATTTAATGTTAGAAGTCGCACTATGTTAACCATTGAATAGATAATGTGTGAAAGATTTTCCATGTGAGTGAGACATTTATCTTAAGTCTTATGTTATAGTTTGGATTATAATCCTCCCATCAAGTAGGAAACCTTGAAATTTTCTGTTAAATTGATTATTTGTAAATTAAAAGCTTTGGGCATGTTAGTTTGACGAAGAAATTTGTTTTTATGGACAAATCATTGATATTGTTTTGCATATTAAATGGATAGACCTGTATCTTTTCTGGTTCATAATTTGGGAAGGAATTTTGTTTACATCAAATTAGATTGTAAAATTGTTAGCAAAGTTAAATTGAATGTCGATTCAAACATTGGGTTTCAGTATTCATAACTATTTTTCTTTGAGTTAAAAAATATGAAATAGCATCCACGGAATGATATGCCTAACTACTACACAACCCATCATATAAGGACAAGGTTTTGCACTATACAAATACTATTTAAACTCGCAGCTATTCAAAAATTATCTTTTCTAAAAGTGAAGTATCAAAATCATGTAACATCACTTTATAAACAAACTAAATAAGTTTAACCCATCAAAAATCTCAGTTCTCTTTTTGTCAAGTTGCATACATGGACATGTATTTCTTCTTGTTGATATTGGGTGTTGACTCCTTATATGGGGGCATTAGGTTTGCACTTCATGTCCCAAACCTAGATAGAAGTGGAGGGTTGCATCAGGTTGAAAGCCAAGATGAAATGATGTCAAAATCCTAAGTGGATCCAAATCCATCAACTTTTTGGTATAATAGGGTAAAAAGATGTGTAAATGAAAAGGGTAGAATATTAGAGGTGGTTGGTTAGACTGATCAATCAAAAACTCCAATGGGCATGAGAAACAAGAATTAAGATAGAAAATCAAACTTAAGAGCCACCATGCAACACATTCTACCACGTAAAGATGAAGTCCTCAAAAACCAAACCCTCCCCGAAATTATTTATGAATCTTGGGCAAAAAACAAAAGTGCTTGGATGCCAAGGATAACATTGGAAATCAAGTTTTTATTTTCATCAAAGGTTCTCCTATTCCTCTTTTGCCAAAAGCTCCATCATATTACAAAAATAAACTCTCTATAAAATCCTATCTCTGGAAATAAAAGGTCAAGCTTTCCCAATACTAAAAAAATTGAGAATACAAAATGTGGGAGGGTCCAATGCATACAAAAAAAACCAAGGAAATTAGACCGTTCAAACAAAGAAAATTTACAATGAATAGAGGGTGGTTCACGGTTTTACCTAATTTTTTGACCTAAGGCTTTGAAGCCCAAAGTTTGACTCGATTTGAACTTGCTAAGCCCAGATCTTGATTGAGGCCCAATCCCCACCCTCCAAAGATTATAAATTAATTTTTTTTAAAATAACTTACCCCTCACCCAACGGCTATAAAAACCATATTGACCCCAAAATATTGGATTTTAGATTTCATGTAGATTTTTTTTTTTGTTTTGCTTTTAAATATTATATGATATTTGCCAACTTGACAACCTCAGCCTGAAACCTGTATATACGAGCTTCAGGCCAGGCTTTGGGTTTTGGTCTTCACCTCAATCCGATACTATTTGCAACCTGATGGTCTGCCCCAATCTAAGCCTGAACTCGACAAGCTTGACCCGGCCCAACCTATTTTACACCCCTAGAACCACATTAAAAGCATTATCTAAATTGTGTAGTCGATTAAAAATATCAATCCATTTCAACACTCCTAGCTGCATCAAAAGTTGACCTAAATTTAGAAAATCGAAATTGTCCAGATAGACCACGACTTCAGGTCAGATTTTCATATGGTTGGCAATGTTATAGTGGACTGAATTTTATGTTGATGGTGATTAACTTGGTGAGGACAACTCATTGCGCAGCTCGGTTGTCCAACATGATCTTCAACAAGACTAAGAAACGAGTGTAAAGTTAACCTTATTCTTTAAGCTATGTTTACATTCACAAAGGAAATGCTAGTTTGCACCTATTTAGTACGGAAATATCTTGAGCAAAGAAATATATAGAAACTAGTGAGGAATGATGATAGTGAGGTGGGTTTGTGGTGTTTCAACTTTTAAGGCTGCTAACAACAAAAGGGAACATTATGTATGGTTGAGGAGAATATAATGATAGAAATTAAAATAGAAAAGATAAAAAGTTACTAAAGTTTATAACCAAGGTTGGTGAGAAGAAATAGAGGATAAACAAAGAAATGATTTTAGAAATTGAATGCCTTTCTAGATAAAATGGAAGGTGAAAAATTCCCTTTGACTGGAAATGCTTTGATGCCATATCATCGTTGTTTATGCCATATTCTAAATATTGGGGTTGTCAATGTAAATGCATGAGAAGTATTGGATTTTACTGATTAAGTTGTTCAATAATATTTTGAAGAGTTAAAAATACATGTGAATGGAGAAATGTATTGTAATACCGTACTATAAGAATAAAGACGACCTAGAAGAAAACTAGCTATCAGGTCGTCAAATATATAAATCAATTCAAAAGAGTGATGGAATAAATACCAAGGCAAAGAACAATAATATCATAGAACCATTTGATTTATTCTAGGTCAATCGTTGAGGCAATACTTTTACTTAAACAAATGACAGAAGTTCAAAGAGAAGTGAAACGATTACTGACTAAGAGAATTCATATGACTAAATTCCTAGATAGTTAATTTGGTGGGTATTGAGAAACTAAAGAATCCCAAAGTGGATATATTGACATAAGGAAGAACGTATATGAAAATGTTGTCTACTATGAGAGCAAATCATGAGAAAACAAATGATTTCCCAGTTACAATTGGTTTATACAGCTTTAAGTTTGCTTAAGTTAGTCAGAGATGAAGTAACTCCTCATATTCAAAATTAAGTCTTTGGGCACTTATTATTTATAAGTGACATAATGTTAGTTGATAGGATTAGAGAGGGATTCAACACATTGTTAGAACTTTAGTATGCTCCTTTAGAGTCCTAGGTTTTATAATTACAACCAAAATAGAGTATATGGAATACAGTTTTAGCAATGACAAAGATAAAGGAGGGGCCAATAATATTGATGGATGAGAAGTATTGAAAAGCAATCATTTTTGTTACCTTGGTTCTATTTTCTATTAGGATGGAGAGATTGGGATGTTTTCCATATTTCCATATAATTAAATCTAAATGGTAAAGTGGATGTGTGCTAGTGACTGATGCATCCCAATCAAATTAAAAGGAAAATTGCTGAAAAATCTCCAAGGCTTATTTTAGGAAAATAGGACATTCTTGATTATTTTTTGTTTTTCTTAACTTTCTAGAATATTCTTGTAATCTTCTACAATAGGATAGTTTTCTAGAATGTTCATGTATATTCTTATAATCTTCTACAATAGGATAGTTTCTAGAATATTCTTGTATATTCTTATAATCTTTTACAATAGGATAGTTTCTAGAATATTCTTGTAATCTTCTACAATAAGATAGTTTTCTAGAATATTCTTGTAATAAGATAGTTGGTCTATAAATATCCTATTAGGGCATTTGTAATAGATATATAAGAATTCTCAATAAATTCAGTTTCCTACATGGTATCAGAGCCTTAGGTTCATATCCTGGGAATCGATTTTTTTTTTCTCTTTTTTGCCATCTTGTTCGTTGTTCATCTGTTTTTACCCTCCCTTTATTTTTTTCCTTGTGATCTTTGCTAAATTCACGATGTCAGAAGAGTCAGGAGCCACCAATCAGTCTGTGATGGTGACACTTCATGGGAGATCACAAAACTTTTCTAGTAGAAATGGGGGAAGATCAAGAAATTGGCAACAAAAGTTACATGCTAATTTGGCACGAACCGGCAGTGATGGCTCGGATGCTCAAGAGAATTCTAATAGCAAGGAGATCAACAAAGAAGACATTGAATGGCTAAGATCACTTCTCAACTCCTTGGAGAAACCATCGGGTATGTGTTCATTTGCACATTCAGGTATGGTTTCTTCTTCTCATGCCTTTAGTGTCTCGGATAGTAACTATTTCGACTCTTGGATCATTGATTCAGGAGCAACCGACCATATGACTCATTGCTCTTTTATATTCTCCACATATAGTCCATGTTCTAGTAACAGAAAAATTACATTGGCCGATGGGTCACTTGCTACTGTAGCAGGTCAAGGAGATATTCACATAAGTCCTTCATTTATTCTGAAAAATGTTTTGCACGTTCCAAAACTTACAATAAATCTAGTCTCTGTCCAAAATCTTACAAAGGATTTGAATTGTAGCTTGACCTTTTCATCCACCTCTTGTATTTTTCAAGACCAAGCTACGGGGATGACGATTGGGCATGCTAAGGAAAGCAGTGGCCTCTATTACCTTGATGTGCAGAATAAAAATAAGAGTTGTAGGATTGACAATCCATCTTCCTTATTGTCAGATACAAGATCTCCAATAAAAGACCAGATTTGGCTTTATCACCTTCAGTTTGGACATCCTTCCTTTAGGACTTTAAGTGTCATGTTTCCTTTCTTATTTAAGAATATTGATATTCGTGAATTTCATTGTGACATTTGTGAGTTTGCCAAACACAAACGAGTTTCTTTTCCTTTGAGTAATAAAAAATCCTCATTTCCTTTTCAATTAATCCATAGTGACATTTGGGGACCGTCAAGAATTTCAAATATTTCAGGGGCTAAATGGTTTGTCACGTTTATTGACGACTGTACTCGTGTCACATGGGTTTTTTTGCTAAAACAAAAATCAGATGTTTGTACGGTTCTCCCTATCTTTCATGACATGGTCAAAAATCAGTTTGGGGTTAAAATAAAAAAAATAAGATCTGACAACGCAAGAGAATATTTTAATCAAGTATTATCTCCATATTTTCAAAAAGAGGGGATAATACATGAATCCTCTTGCATAGATACACCCCAACAGAATGGAGTGGCAGAAAGGAAGAATGGCCATCTCTTGTCAACAACTTGTGCACTGTTATTCCAACGGAATGTCCCCAAATACTTATGGGGTGAAGCAGTTCTCACATCAGCCCACTTAATAAACCGTACTCCATCTCGAGTTCTTGATTTTAAAAGTCCCTGAGAGGTCTTTTCCAAATTTTTTCCTGATTTTGCATCTCACAATCGATTGTCATCTCGAGTTTTTGGATGTGTCTCGTTTGTTCATATTCATTCTCATGGTCGTAGTAAACTTGATCCTCGAGCTCTTAGGTGTGTCTTTGTGAGGTATTCCTCAACTCAAAAGGGTTATAAATGTTATCATCCACCATCTCGCAAAATCTTTGTGTCCGCCGATGTAACTTTTGTTGAAGGTGAAAGTTTTTTCCAACCTTCTCTTCAGGGGGAGACACTTACTAGTGAAGATAAGGATCAAGGGGATCATGGCTTTCTAATGGACTTTCCTGCTCAAGCTAGCCAACCACCAACCCAAAACACTCCACCATTTCTCTTGCCTGAAATTGAACCACCAAAACAACTTGAACAAGAACAAGTTGAGCCTTCAAAACAACCCGAAGTTGGACAGCTTGAACCTATAACCCCAGGACATACTTGTATTGAATCAGTTATCACGAAACCATTGCAAGTTTACTCAAGGAAGAGAGGTTCCACTGCTAAGCCGAAGCTAACTCAAGCGTCTGAACCAACTCTCGGAAATGAGATAAATATTGATATCCCTGTCATCAACTTGTCTTCTGAAGTTGTTGAAAAAAATGATCTTGACTTACCCATTGCAGTTAGAAAAGGTACCCGAAATTGTACAAAATATCCATTGTCTCATTTTGTGTCATTCGAAAAAGTGTCACCATCACACAAAAGCTTTCTCACCCATCTAAACTCCACAACCATACCACAAACACTATCCGAGGCCCTAAGCAAAGAAGAATGGAGACATGCTATGAAAGTAGAAATGGATGCACTCGCGAAGAACAAAACCTGGGAGTTGGTAGAGCTACCCAAAGGAAAGAAACTTGTTGGATGCAAATGGGTGTTTTCTCTAAAGTATAAAGCTGATGGATCACTTGAAAGATACAAGGCCAGGTTAGTTGCAAAGGGTTATACACAGACCTATGGAGTGGACTATGAAGAAACATTTGCACCGATGGCTAAGATGAACACAGTAAGGATTTTGTTGTCATTAGCAGCCAACTTAGATTGGAGTTTACACCAATTCGACGTGAAAAACGCCTTTCTTCACGGAGACTTAGAGGAAGAAATTTATATGGTGAGGCCTCCAGGATTTGATGACAATTCAGGAGATAAGAAGGTATGCAGGTTGAAGAAAGCATTGTATGGGTTAAAACAATCTCCACAAGCATGGTTCGGAAGGTTTACAAAGACAATGTTAGGAATGGGCTACAAACAAAGTCAAGGTGATCACACTTTATTCATAAAACACTCAGCCTTTGGGGGAGTAACTGCACTACTGGTATATGTGGACGATATTATTGTCACTGGTAATGATGCGAAGGAAGAAGGAGCACTCAAGAAACGTCTTGCAGAAGAGTTTGAAATAAAGGACCTAGGCAAGTTGAAGTATTTCCTAGGTATAGAGGTTGCTCGTTCAAAGGAAGGAATATTTGTCTCACAACAGAAGTATGTGCTAGATCTTCTCAAGGAAACTGGAAAAATAGGTTGCAGGCCCATGGAGACACCAATAGAAGCAAATCATAGGCTAAGTGAAGCTCCAGAAGATGAGATTGTAGACAAAGGGATGTATCAACGTTTGGTTGGAAGACTGATTTACCTCTCTCATACTAGGCCTGACATAGCATATTCTGTTAGTGTGGTTAGCCAATTCATGCACAATCCTAAGAGTATACACTTGCAAGCCGTATACCGCATCCTCCAATACTTAAAAGGTAGTCCAGGTAAGGGAATTTTATTTAAAAAGGGAGCAAACTTGCGTTTGGAAGCATACACAGACTCAGATTATGCAGGGTCCATGGTGGATAGAAGATCGACATCCGGTTATTGTACATTTCTAGGAGGAAATCTAGTTACATGGAGAAGTAAAAAACAACCGGTTATAGCAAGATCAAGTGCAGAGGCAGAGTTTCGGGCAATGGCACAAGGAATTTGTGAACTTCTGTGGATCAAAATAATTCTGGAAGATCTTAAAATCACCTGGGATAGTCCAATGAGATTGTATTGTGATAACAAGTCAGCCATCAACATTGCTCATAATCCAGTGCAACATGATCGTACAAAACATGTGGAAGTGGATCGACATTTCATAAAGGAAAAACTAGACAGTGGTTTAATTTGCACCCCATACGTTTCAACAGAAGGGCAATTGGCAGACGTTCTAACGAAAGGATTACCTGGAACCACATTTCAAAAGGTCATTGGCAAGTTGGGAATGGAAAGCATATATTCACCAGCTTGAGGGGGAGTGCTGAAAAATCTCCAAGGCTTATTTTAGGAAAATAGGACATTCTTGATTATTTTTTGTTTTTCTTAACTTTCTAGAATATTCTTGTAATCTTCTACAATAGGATAGTTTTCTAGAATGTTCATGTATATTCTTATAATCTTCTACAATAGGATAGTTTCTAGAATATTCTTGTATATTCTTATAATCTTTTACAATAGGATAGTTTCTAGAATATTCTTGTAATATTCTACAATAAGATAGTTTTCTAGAATATTCTTGTAATAGGATAGTTGGTCTATAAATACCCTATTAGGGCATTTGTAATAGATATACAAGAATTCTCAATAAATTCAGTTTCCTACAAAAATTTTACAAGAAGACGGTAAGGCCAGCTATGCTTTATAGAGTTGAATGTTGGAAAATCAAGAAACCACATGCTCATTGATTGACCATAACAAAGATGATGGTTCTAAGAAGGATGAATGGAAAGACAAATAAAGATAAAATTAGCAATGAATTTGTGAACTAAGAGGATAAACAAGATTTTCTAAGTCTGTCCAAAATTTTTAGGATAAGGATTTGATGATGATGATGGTGAACGTAAGTTACGTATCACCACCAACTCTGGTACCATAAAGTTCATATGTAAGTATAGAACAACCAAGATATGTTTTGGAGCAGAAAAATATTTTATTCCACGTAAACTATTGTTTGACACTCATTATAACATACAATTGAAATGAAGATAATACCTTGATAAAATATCCCTTTCAAGATTACTTTACTTGGTCATGTACATAAATACAAAATATATCTCTATAATTTGTAAGTTTGAGTTGCAAGGGTTAGTATTTTGCACTAATAACATCAGATTTCTCTTCTTCTACTTTTTGTGGCTGGCTGTCTTATCTTTGGTAACAGCATGACCCCATGTTGATATGTTCTTCAACTATAGAAGTATCTCTAGAATAAATCCAAAAGGGAGATTCAATAATATGCTATTTCTAATGTGAATGGAGCATAGAATATACTTAATTGTTGCTTGCTCCATCTTTTATACAAGTCTTTCGTAGGTATGTCCAGGTTCTATGGTTGGCTTTGTATAGCCTTGACGAATGTGGAATATCTTGTCGTAATGGTCCATTTGAGGATTTGTTTCCTCAATAGTCAGG
Source organism: Akebia trifoliata (assembly GCF_017979445.1). Lineage (NCBI taxonomy): Eukaryota > Viridiplantae > Streptophyta > Magnoliopsida > Ranunculales > Lardizabalaceae > Akebia > Akebia trifoliata. Next base: position 10,514,261 of record NC_141379.1, read on the forward strand.
GTTAAGATATTAAGACTTGTAGAGAAGTTGAATTTCTTAATTATTTCGTCTATACTTACTTTCTGTTTGTACTCTTGCTCGTGGGGCCCATATGGATATTATGTTTGATGAGCCAGTTGTACATTGCATTATGGGAAAATTACTTCATGAGCCTTGTGATAGGAACTTCATTCTAAGTGCACCCTGACTTTTGGTAAGTAGCTTAATAACCAAGTTAGTAAAATCTTTCTTTCATAATGCTCCCTTGCCCCTAAAAAACATCTAACTCAAATCGCTGAGATAGATAATTCAAATCTTTGAGATCAATCATTTAAAACATTGAGATCAACCATTTTAAATCATCCATCTTGATGATTTGAATTGTTGATCTCAATGATTTGTGTTCAGACGCCGGGATTGACGACGATTGCAAAAGGTCGATCTCAATGATTAGAACAAATGTTGATCTCAACAATTGAAAGGGGGTGAGGGGGTATTAAGAAGAAAAAGTTCACTAACTAGACTATGTTATTGCTCAAAATTTAGGGAGTATCTCGAAAGAAATCCCTTTGTTAGAATTCATTAAGTAATTTTCCCTTGAGTTCTCTATACCTTGGATACCCTCCCTATCCTCATGAAAAATTGACTTGAAGTTGAACATTTTGGAATTCCATTTGGAATCCATATTTTAGGTCAACTTTTTAATATAGTTATTATTGTTAGACCAGATTGATATTTTGGGACACTGATCATCATGCTGAGCATGACTCATTATGTGGTATTATAGTCCAATATGATATTCGTATGAATCACATATGTGGAAGTATTAATAGGGAATATAACGAAGTGTAAGTATAAACTAACTCTTTGTTAATATTAGTGAGTTTTAACACGTGGAATGTGCACACCTTAGAACGAATAAAGAGAAGGCATGCACCCGAAGAAAAATAACTCATTCCATGAATTGAGATCAACTATCTGTAGTTTTTGTTTGAAATGCTTTCTGATCATTTATTTTCATTCAGGGTAGGCTACCGGTGGATTGCAAAATTTCTTGCCCTTGCCTGTTATGCTGTACTATTAATGCCAGGTTTTCTTCAAGGTCTGTGCTATGAGGGGATCTGTCGCACACCATATTTTCGATGCACCTTCTGATTCATTACTTGAAGCCCTTTTAGTTGTTATGATTATGTTTTGAGAATTCTTTTTTTTATTCAACTTTATCTAAATCTTAGTTTTCATAGTAGTAGATTCAGCCATTTCTGTCCAGTTCTCTTGAAGCATAACTAATCCGTTTAAGCATTTGCAGTTGGATATTACTATTTCTTCTCAAGTCAGGTCCGCAGAAGTGTAGTTTATGGAGATCAACCAAGAAATAGGTAGTTATACTTGATTGGACATTTGGATGCAATGTATTTGCAGATGTCATGTTTTTTCATGGGTTTTCTGGCATAAATAGCTAATGAAGTTGTGATTCTGCAGGCTCGATCTATATTTACCGATAAATAGTGATGGGACAAAGCCAGTTGTTGCTTTTATCACTGGTGGAGCCTGGATAATTGGGTGAGAATTTATGAACTTGCAGTAAAAATACTTTAAACTGATATATAAAGAGACATTTACATTAAGAAACCGTCTGTATTCCATTCAGTTATATGATGATATTTAATAATATCATATTAATGTTAATATAATAGGAAAACTATATTTCCTGAAGCTGTTCTTGTTAACTTCTTGCGAGTTATTGGTGCAGGTACAAAGCATGGGGTGCACTTTTTGGACAACGGTTAGCAGAAAGAGATGTCATTGTGGCATGCATAGATTACAGGTGATTTCTCTTTGTTCAGCAATGCCATGTTGTAGATTTGTAGTTCCTAATGCATAGATGTTTATGCATGTATGTCCAGCAGATATGCACTAGGACTTCTTGGGGGTACCGGTGCTTGTATGGAACCATTTCCAGGCTCTATTAGCTCAAGATTAGAGTTTTATTATCTAACTGATTTCATTGCATATTTCCATTATTATTATTATTATTTTTTTTGATAGGTGCTAGGGGGATTTTCAAATTATGCTTGTAGTAAAAGCAACATGATTGCTGATAGAAAAGCTGCATTTTGGTTGATTATAATGTAAGAAATACATTGAAGGTGCCACATCAGTGAGGTGGTAAAATTTGTATATAGTCAGACTGCAGACCCGGGATCAAAATCCCACCTTTGTACTTAAACCCAGAAAAAATAGATTGATTGAAAACTTATTATTTGGTTCCTATTAAACCATGCTATTGTGCAATGTCACCATGCGTTTACAATATCTTACCTGCATGTCCTTATTATGACTTGCTTAACAGTTTGGAACTCAGCGTTATACTAAATTATTGTATTCTTTATTATTTAATGTCCAAAAATATTAAATATGTTAAAGATATTAGTGTTTACTTACTCCATGTGACAATGAAACTCCATTAGTTATATTTTGTTTTTTGCATGCATCGTCTTGTACTCATGGTTTAGACACATGCCAACACAATTTTTCAAGCATGTTTTTATTCAATGTTGGGAGCCAAAATTTGTCCTATATGGCTTAAAACTGATTTACAAATTAACGGTAAAAAGTCAACGGTCCACAATTATAAACCAATTTTGATGAGATTAGAAGTTTCAGATTGAGCTGATTTTTTGTGCGGATGATCTCCTCACCATAGAGACCATCCTTACAAAAAATCAGCCCATTCCGAAACTTCTAATCCATATAGGACAAAGGTGTTGGCTGCCGAACGGGATCCTATATATGTATTTCTATATATATATATACATATATATTATATGATTTTAAGGTATATCAGCTTGTCTAAACGTGTTTTATTTATTTATTTATCATTTTCTTAACATGAACGAAATCATTTTTAACATATATCTTTCACAAGTCTCAATTTATTGAATAAATTATATGGCTAAGATTCCCATATATGTGTACAAGTATAGACATGAGTACATGAAACGAGGATACAACTTTTCATTTCAAAAATCCAGGGCACAGATACAGATGCATATATCCTCAAACATGTCCATACCATGTTTCCTTATTACTTTTTTTTTTGGGGTTGCGTAACAGCGGTATAACACTTGCATATTTTTTTTTTCATGTAGGAAAAATTGACATACGGACATTTCTTGACACATCATAACACAAAAGACAATTTCATCATTTGTTTTAATGATTTAAGGGGCTGGTGCGATCCATCCCCTTCATAAACTAATTCATTCAATTGTTAGACAGAAATGTAGTTTTTTTATATTTTAAATCTACTAATACGTATGTCCTTGGGATACACATCATTAAAGAGCCTCGACATGTAAGTTAGGATACTTAGTAACTAGTCCTTCACATGATCTCAGGAAAATCACCAAAAGTCCTACATGCGGGCAGAAATGGTAATTGGCTTGAAGTAAAAAGAGATCAAGGGAAAATCTCGAAGGTCAAGGAAATGCAAATATAACAAAAGAATCAAGCTGAAATTCTTAACATTAAGGAAAATCCTTGAGATCCTAGAAACTTTCTAAAGAAGATATACATGCTAAAGAAAATAAATGTGAGAAATCTTTAATTAAGAAGAGATTAAAAAAAAATATTTTCATTACATTCTCCTTTCGTAGACTTGAAAATTGCATTATTTAGAATTGTAGGCAAAAAAGTTATACCTCACTCCCTGACTCAAATCTCGATGTAGATCTCCCTCATGATCCCTACAAAAGTCTCAAATCTAGGAGGTTTTCCCATATTAAGACCCTCCAACAATCAAGTTAGCAAGAAATCAAGAAAGTTGAGTTGGAGAACGAGTCAAAAAGTCCCTTACCTGTATGTCGAATCTATTATTTATAGATTTGCAAAGTCTATCCTCTTTTGGCAACTTTTCTGGCGAGAATCTTGTCAAATCTCCCATATCTTCAATTTCCTTCTCGAATTAGGATCCTTCTATACTTAACCTATATTGGTCTCTTTCTAATTTGATATAAGATTTTAACTCTTATTAAATTCCTAAAGATCTTTGGATATCTGCTGCTAGGATTCTCATGGATTCTATCACCACATCCGTGATCTTTCCTTAACTATGTATCCACCCAGCTGCACTCAGTCAAGTGCTTTGCCATTGCCACATGTCACTTAGGATGATTCTTTTCAAGGTCCCAGCTTGGTTGACACGGGGATGTCTCGGATAAAAATCACTTGTCTGTTCAGTTGCCCTTCAATTCAGATAGTGCAACATGTATCTTATTTAACTCAACCTTTTCATAAGTTAGTGGCCATATGGGAGTTTTCTACAGATCCACACCGGCAGGTGTAATTATACACCCCCAATAATCTAACTTGAGTGTTAGGGTTTCTCTGATAGGCACCTAGCTGGTGTGGAGTTTGAGTTGATGGAGTAGGTTCAGATCTTTGTAATTTGTTGCACAGATCATGAGATGTTAGAGTAAAAATGGAACTCTTTCCACGTCTTGGCATTATGAGTTATTATTTTTTATTTCACACCTTGAGATATGTGCAATGGAGCACCTCAACTTGCTTTTTCTCCATGAACTCCTGGTTGATTGGATACCTCTCTATGGCATTCCCACACTAAAGAAATACTTTGAATCGTGCAAGTATTTACATTTGTGCATGTAAGATTAAATGAGTGTTTATGTTTATTCTCTTCTTATTTGATAGACTCTCCATGTTTTTCATTGCTATGTAGAAAGAAAAGAAGGAAAGAGATGAGAAAAGAAGGAAAGAGATGAGAAAAGAAGTTGGGGGAGTGATAGAGAGAGCGAGGATTGAACTTGACCACTTTGGTCTCATCTATTCCTCATTTTGCTAGTTGGTCATGGGGATTTGAACATGAAAATGTTTGTTAGACCATTGGTCAAGTTTTTTTGAGCATGCTTAAAGGAAATGACTATTGGTCAAAATTGTTTGACCATGGGTCGATCATGTTTGTTTGATTCAAATCAATTGCCTGTTGATTCATGAAAGGTTGTGACCCTCCGAATTGTAGAAAGGGTGTGTCTATAAACCTTTTGACCATTAGATTAGGTCTAGAATGTTTCAGGCATCTGATTGTTGAGGCAAACAATCATGGTGTATGTTTGTCAATTATTAGCTTTCTTTTGCACACAGAATCATCTGATTTTTTCTTCTTCAGTTTTTTTTTTTTTTTTCACCTGTTAATTGAGTTATCCGGGTTATTCCTTGTCATTGCAAGGCGACGATTAGTAATTAAGAGATTGGACTAGTTGTATCTTGGAAATGCATTGTGTGAACCTATTGCAAACTAGAGTTCATACTCAGGTAGGGAGCGAATAGCGTTTTAAAGAAAATGATTTGTGCATTGAGTTCAACCTCTCTTGAATCATTTTCTTTTCATTTAAAATTTTCAGATTCTAGACCAATATTTTCAAACATATCATTGTTGACATCCATACTGATACCTAAGTAAGATTTATGCATTTGCCTGCCGCACAAATGTAACACCTACCTATCCACATGAGATCATCTCATGGTTTATGTTAATGTGCAGGAATTTTCCTCAGGGGACTATCAGTGATATGGTGAAGGATGCTTCCCAAGGGATTTCTTTTGTATGCAATCATATTGCTGAATATGGAGGTGACCCTAGCAGGTAACAAGTTTTCTTATTTATTTGTTTGATAATTCATTTTTGCTATTTATTTCATTGTATTGTTCATGCTTCTTCGTGTAGGATCTATGTAGTGGGACAATCAGCTGGTGCGCATATTGCTGCTTGTGCCATACTTGAACAGGCAATCAAGGAATCCGGAGAAGGAGAAGAGAGTACTTCTTGGAGTGTCTCTCAGATTAAAGCTTATTTTGGTATATCTGGAGGGTAAATATTTATTGATCATCATAATTACCTTTTACTCCTTATCCCAATTATTGGGGTAGCCAATCATCCAATTTATAGATTATTCTACATAATTTTGACATTCAAATAATTGATAATGACTTGTCCCAATTCTCAACTACTTGGATTCTTTACATGGATCCTATTCTGCCAATCCACTCTTAATTCTTATTGGATTATTTTCATTAATGGTTATCGTAAGTTATAAGAACCAGGTTTAATTACTAAAATAAGCATTTATTGTAAAGAATTTTTAATCAGTATGAATAGCCTGCTTTTTCTTAACCAATCAATCAATCAATCAATGCATCCTTTCCGTTTTAGCTTACAGAACTAGCTTTGTACTCTTAAAAGAAATTCTTTTTACTCTGAACCCAGCATTATTTTGTATCATTTTCTGATTTATTCAGTAGTTTCCTAGTAAAGGAAGCATTCTCTTGAAATCTATTATAGTTATCTGGTCGATATAGCAGATATTAGACTGGCCATTATTTTTTCAATTCAGCCGTACAAAACATACACTCATATTAATCAATTGAATTTGTTGAATATTTGGTCCGCAGCTCTTTATAAGATGTTGACCACTGATCATATAATTGGGAAGGGCATCACCAATGTGAATGTTTGTTACCTGTGCAAAGCTTATGTTGGGTTGGTCAATCATCTACCAATACATCGCTCCTTTTCTAGTGTCATTCTGTGTCACTTTCTCTTCTTATCCCATATCTCATGGGCGCTTCTTTATTCTGTCCAATCTTTTTTCCATGGTGAAGGTCAATCATATCCACTCTAGAGAACGGGTTTGGTGAAGGTTAGTCCACTTTGCTGTATGTTCCTTTGTTGTCTGTTGGGGCATTTGGGTTGAAAGAAATAGCTGCTTATTGGAAGGGAAAGATCACCCCATGCATGAGGTTCTTATGAATATTCTAGGCTTCTTGTTCATTTGGTGCAAATCCATTAACAAATTTAGAGGATTGTCTTTTGAGGTCTTCTATTTTTTATTGGACCTGGTTTGTGACAATAGTTTTTTAAATTTCCTTCTTGTTTTTACCTTTCTTTGATAGGTCTCTTGACCTCCATTCTTATAACATTTTATTAATCAAGAAGATAAAATAAAGTTGTTGAATACATATAGATCTATATAAAATATAGATTAGAATTGGCATGTAGGTATCTTGGCCCTCTAGCATGATCATATCCAGAGTTGGATTTGTTGAGTGTTGTGTCATCCACCTTTGTTCTCGGGTGTCACGTGCTCACGTACCTGCGCCTTCCCCAGCAGATCGGTCTTTTGGGGTAAATGGTTGTCAACATGGTATCAAAGCGGCACGGTCCGTATAGGTCACAGGTTCGAGTCTCTTCGAATGAATTTTCCACCCTTATAGGTGAGGGGGGGAGTGTTGAGTGTTGTGTTATCTGCCTCCGCTCCCGGGTGTCACGTGCTCACATATTATGCTATAGTTCGACACCTTGACTCTCTTATGTAATAGTTGTGCTTTCTCTTAACACCAATTGGTTTTAGGTAGAGTGGTTTGCAACATGATTGCTTATTTATTTTGGAAAATTGTTGGTTCGTCTGTATTGGAAATAATTTAGTTATTTCATTCAGTCCTAGTTGTTTTTAGTAATAGCTTTTATTTTTTTATTTCTTATGTGTAAGGGCATTTTTATCTTTTTACTCTTTTATTAATATAAATTCCTATCAAGCTCTCAGAAAGAGACTTGACAATTATTCTTCTTGGTATTAGAGCAGAGGAATTTCGTTCCCTCTCTTTGGTTCCCCTCTTCGTTTTTCTCCCCGCATTTTTCCTCGTTTTCTTCTCCTCTTTATTCCCTAGGCCTTAATAGTTAATCTAGAGTAACTTTGTTAGACCTTCTCCCCTTCGGGGGCCCTTTGCTTCTTATTCCCTTTATTGCATGTTGCGATAGGGATTTGATCACATGCTGCGATAGTCTTTCTGTGCTATGTTTCTTATCCTAAGATAGGGTTTCTGCCTTTGATAGGTTTTCTTACTGTTTTTTGCCCCCCGTTAAGATTTTTCTCCATCCTTTTCTGTCTTTGGAGAGTTGCAGCAGCAACCACAGGGATTATAAGATCTTGGAACAACACCTAGGGTGCCTTGGGAACCTGCGACAACAGATATAAAGCCTGTGGAGGCTTGTGGCAGCAGCAGCCACATACAGCAACCTTATGGGTCCCTTTAAAAGTCTGTGAGAGCACCTACAAAGCCTGAGGGGACTTGTGACAGGAGCAGCTAGGCCTAGCATCGTCTGTGGGTCCCTTTAAAAGCCTGCAGCAGCACCTACAAAGTCTGAGGAGGCTTGTGACAGGAGCAGCTAGATTCAGTGGCACATGTAGGTTCCTTTGGAGGCCAACGGCAGCAACAATACAACCTAGGGAGGCTTGCGACAGCAGCACCAAGGTCCAGCATCACCTGTAGGTGTCTTTGAATGCCTGCGGCAACATCAACTAGGTTCAGCAGCACCTGTAGGTACTTCTAGAGGCCAGCGGCAGCAACAACACAGCCTAGGGAGGCTTGCTATAGCAGCAACTAGGTTCAGTAGCACCCGTAGGTGTGTTTGAAGGCCTGCGGCAGCATCTGCATAGCCTATGAAGGCTTGTGACAACACCTATGGTGCTCATGGAGATCTACGATATCAGTAATAGTGCTTTTGAGGACTACGACAACAACTGCAAAGCCTTTGGAAATTTGCGGCAGCACCTAGGGTGTTTGTGAAGTTCAGTGTTTTTGGTATTGCAAGTTTCTTCTTTAGACCTTCCTTCAAAGCAAAGCAATGACTTCAGAATAAACAATTACGACGTCCGCCACAATTCTTGGGTCTAATTCTTCAACTCAACGTATTACCACTACTCTTCTCGATGGTCGGAAATTTTTAGTCATGGTCTTGATCTGTGCGACTTTATTTAGGTAGTAGAGGGGAATTCTAAATGGCTTTCTCGCACTCTTACTAAACCACCCTTTACTGATCCCAAATTTAAATCATGGGATATCGACAACTGCACTATCCTTGGGTGGCTATTCAACTCCATGAAGCTGCGCATTTATACCATGTTCATGTATCATGAGATTGTCTCATCTTTGTGGTCAGCACTTACTTAAACATATGCACATGTCAGGAATGACTCGAGGATTTATGAGCTTTATCGAGACATTGTACAGGTTACCTAAGGGACTTAAAAGTGTAGTGAATTACTTTGGATTTTTCATTCATGTTGGGAGGAACTTTCTCATTATAAGTCTATAACTTTGTTATCTTCAAAGGCAACCGATTATGTGGTTAAGAGGATTGCTCGACATCGGACCTACCAGTTTTTTATGGGTCTACGTCTTGAGTTTGAGGCATTTTGGACATAGATCCTCAACACCACTTCTTTACCTTTTATATTTGAGATATTTGCGACCATTGACAGTGATGAGCAGCGTCGTCGTATTGTTCCTTTTCAAACTCAGGTCCCTGACATTCTTTCTGCTCTAGTTACAGATCAGATGGCTATAGTTACGAACTCGAGTTTCTCCGATTCTCGTATCCCGGGATCATGGAATTGTGGCAGTGGCAATCGTGGTCATAGTAAATAGAGTGGCCTTATTTGCAGTCATTGTGGAAAGACTAGCCATGAGAAAGCTCACTATTTTCAACTCTATCCTCATCTGATACCACGATCTCATTCCAGTCCATCTTTGGGACAGTTTGCTCCTTGTGCCGCTACAGTGGAGTCATCATCCATTCCTCTCATTGATCTTCCTTCACTTGGCATGATTGACTTGCAGCAGCTACAAACTCAGATTGCTACTATTGTCCGGGATCAGATTTATGCTCACATTCACTCCTCTTTGACTGTGGCCTAAGTTATTACGCCTCCAGGTACATCTTCTGCTTTTCATGTCACTTAATCTGGCTCAACTACTCTGACATGGGTTATTGATTCTGGTGCCTCTGATCATGTGATTGATGAGTCTAGCCATTTTACTTCTTCTACTTTTCCTAACACTCGAAGGGAGGTTTGTCTTGCTGATGGATCTCTTATACCAATCTACAACAAGGGTATCACCTCCTTATCTTCTTAAGGTTTCACTAGATACTGTGCTTCATGTCCCTCATCTATCTTTTAATCTTTTGTTTATGAATAGTATTACTAAATCTCTAATTGCTTAATTTTTTTTTCTACTCACTGTATTTTTTAGGATCCGACTTTGAAGAGGATTTTTGGCAAGGGCTATGAGAGGGATGGGTTGTACTTGTTTGGATCTCAGCCTACTGCTGTTCCGGTTTCTGTGCTTCCCTTATCTGGGAATCACACATTTTCATCTTAGACTCTAGATTTATAACATGCTCGCTTAGGACATACCGATTTTCAACACTTATATTCTTTATTTCATGCTTTGAAACTACTTGTAGTGGACATAAATTTTAGTGCTCTGTGTTTGAAATTTCTGAACACACGTACTTATATTCCTCGTATGTATCGATTTAATGCAATATTTGATTTAGTTCATTTTGATGTGTGGGGGCCTTCCCTTGTTATTACTTTTAATGGTCATAGATATTATGTTACATTTATTGATGATTATTCTCGTTCTACTTGGATTTATCTGATGCATTCTTGTTCTGAGGTGTTTCCTATTTTTTTCAAATTTTTTAAAATGATTCAGACTCAATAAAATATCATTGTTAAATCTCTTAGGTCTGATAATGCGGGGGAATGTATATCTGATGGGATTCGCTCCCATCTTCATGAGCATGATATACTTCACCAGTTGACTTGTCTTTATACTCCTGAGCAGAATGGGGTGGCGGAACATAAGAATCGCCACCTCATGAACATTGTTCAATGTCTTCTTCGAGGAATGCTTGTTCGTAAGGCATATTGGAATATGACAATCCTTATTGCGGCTTTTCTTATTAACTGTGTCTCGAGATGCACTTTAGAGGGATAAGTGCCTCTTTATGTCCTTCAACCTGATAACATATTTTTTCCCATTACACCTCGAGTCTTTGGGCGCACGTGCTTTATTTAGGACAGAACTCCTAATCATACAAAATTAGATGACAAAGCTATTTGGTACATTTTCTTGGGTTACTCCTCTATATCAAAAGGATATTGGTGTTATGATTCAATTTCTTACTGTGTCATATACTCTCTTGATGTTACTTTCTTTGAAAATGTTTCATATTTTCGTGTTATATCTACTTTGCAGGACTCTTCTACTTAATAGGACCCGTTTCCTATAGTGTTGCCTTCTCCAGTTTTTTTCCATTTTTGTTGATGTTTAAGGTCTACACTCGTCGCCCTCACCCTCCACATTTGCCAACCTCCTCTTTGGATTCGGGAATATCCTCTCCTACCTTTACACATATACTTGTTGTTATCCCTTTTATTTCTTACACTCACTCGCCTATTGTCATTCGTAAAGGTAAGCGAGGATATTTGAATGATCATCCAATTGCCCAGTTTGTTTCCTATCAGGGTCTTTCTTTCTCTTATCAAGCCTATCTTGCAGCCACTGATTCTATTCGTATTCCTCGGTCTGTATCAGAGGCTTTGCAAGACCCTCAGTGGACTAAAGCTATGATTGTTGAGATGGATGCTTTGTAAAAAAATAATACCTTGGAGCTCGTTATCCTTCCATCTGGAGAGCGGACCGTTAGTTGTAAATGGGTCTTCATTGTGAAATATCTCGTTGATGGGACTGTTGATCGGTATAAGCATGTCTAGTTGCTAAGTGGTTTATATAGATTCCTAGAAAAGATTTTGGTGCCACTTTTGCTCCAGTTGCCAAACTTTCCATTGTTCGATTTTTTATCTCTTTAACTGCGTGTCACTCCTGACCACTTCACCAACTCGATGTGAAGAATGCCTTTCTAAATGGTAATTTGGCCGAGGTTATTTATATGGACCTCCTTCCTGGGTTTCATCTTCCGGGGGAGTATTTTAGGAAGATATGCCACCTTAAATCTCTGTATGGTCTGAAGTAGTTCCCACGAGCCTAGTTTCAGTGTTTTTTTGAGGTTATTTTATATATGGAGTTTTTTAGATACCACTCAGATCATACCTGTTTTGTTCATCGACGAGTAGATGGTCGTTGTACTATTGTCTTGGTTTATGTAGATGATATTATTGTGACTGGTGATGATGCACAGTGGATTGACAGAGTTAAGGTGCTGTTGGGTCATGTTTTTGAGGTTAAGGACTTGAGTTCATTCAAGTATTTTTTGGAAATAAAAGTGGCTTGTTCTCGCCGTGGTATTGCGCAATTTCAACGTAAATAAATTTTGGATTTTTTTTCAGGACACTGGGATGCTTGGTTGTTGTTTTGCTTCTACCTTTGTGGATCAGAATCATCATTTTCATGTTGACTCTGCTGATCTTTTATCGGATCTTTCTTCTTATTAGAGATTTGTAGGTCGTCTAATTTATTTGGTTAACATTAGACCGGACTTGTCCTTTGCGGTTAATGTTGTCAGTTGGTTCATGCATATTCCGCATACTCATCTTGATGTCGTTATCGTATTCTTCGCTACTTTAAAGTCACGTCTTGGTCTTAGACTTTTTCTACTCTTCTACTGCTCAGCCGCATTTGTCTTGTTTTATAGATGCTGATTATACTAGTTATCTTACAGATAGGAGATCTATCTCTGGTTTCTGTACTTTTTACGGTGATAACCTTATTTCGTGGAAAAGTAAGAAACAAAATATGGTTTCTCGTTCTTCTATTGAAGCTGAGTATCGTGCTATGACCCTTGGGCACATGTGAGCTAATTTGCTTCGATCTTTACTGATAGAGTTGGGATTTCCTGTTTCTGGTTGTTCTACTTTGTTCTGTGACAATAAGTCTGCTATTATGCTTGTTTCTGACTTATTTTTTCACAAAAGAACTAAGTATATTGAGGTTGATCTTCACTTTCTCAGGGATAAAGTTCGATCTGGTAGTCTTCAGACAGTATTTGTACCTTCTTTAGATCAACTTGCCGACATGCTTACGAAGTTTGTTGGTCCTTCTATCACTAGTTCTCACCTTGTCAAGCCGAGTTTAGTTGATATATTTGCCCTAACTTGAGTGAGAGTATTAGAAATAATTTAGTTATTTTAGTCCTAGTTATTTTTAGTAATAGCTTTTATTTTTCTATTTCTTATGTGTAAGGGCATTTTTATCTTTTCTCTTTTATTAATATAAATTCCTACCACGCTCTCAGAAAGTGACTTTACAATTCTTCTTCCACTTTTTCTGTCTGGTCTACACGTATGTGTTTCATTTACTACTTCGCCATATAGTCGTTACTATATATTGTGAATTTTATGAGAAACTTTTGTTATTATTGTCTTTTGTGGATGTAATTTGTACTTAAATCTACAGATGTATCAACAATTTCCCTCTCAATTGTTTCCAACAGGTATAACATATGTAACTTAGTTGACCACTTCCATGGACGAGGTCTATATCGTTCCATCTTTCTAAGGTACCCGACTTTTGTAATTTGTTGCTAGTGATATATACCTTTTCTCATGCTTTACTCTGTAACTTTTTTTTGTATTGTGTTTTTATATCTAATGGTTCGAAAGTGTCATTACAGCATAATGGAAGGGGAGCAATCCTTGCGACGGTTTTCTCCTGAAGTAATGGTACAAGACGCAAGCACTAGAAATGCAGTTTCTCTCTTGCCTCCTATTGTCCTTTTACATGGTACTGCAGATTATTCGATACCATCAGATGCCAGGTATCAATTTTTTCTTAATGAACTGCTAAGATTGTGAAGTAATTTGTCTTTTATTTAAAAAGAGAGTTCTTGCACTTTAGTTCTGGAGGCATTTTTTTTTCCGGATATAATTTTCATTCTTGTCAAATAATAACCTTCTTATTTCAGTCATCTATAATTTGTTTCAGATGTTATGGATGAAATGAGTAAAAAAATTGTTTTCTAACCAATCAAAAAAGAAGAACTAACAAATATTGATATTATTCCTTTGGGTGATAGCATTTAGATGGTTTCTTTAGTTCTCCTCCAAAAAGTCTCTTAAGGTGGGTTGATCAGCCTGTTTTGGGGCTTGACTTAAGCAGGGCCTTTAACTTTTATATTCAGAAAAAGTGAAAAAAAAAAGGTTATCAAGATTTCCTAGGGACTTAGAAGTAAAAAATACAAGATATCGGCTTATACTTGGGACTTGGTTTTAGAATTAATTTTAGTGAAGGGGCAATTATTTATATTTTCCATATTGTTAAATTGCATTATGGATCTGGACTCGAGATTGTACTTTCTTAGTGTGATCTTTTTATTTGGCTTTGGATAAATACTCTAGATCTGTTTTCTGACTATAGTTGTGTAGAGATCCAAACTCCTTTCTAAATTGGTGCTTTTCCCATGGACAACTTCTCTGGATAAATTTTTAGTATCGATCACTTGGTATCCCTTAAAGAAATTATTGACTTTTGTTTAGTGTAAGGCTGGTGGCAGTTCAATCAACCACATTTTCCTCCAATGACTTGGCTAGAGAAGTATGGGCTCCTTATTTTCATTGTTTGGGATGTGTTGGATCACTCTGAGATCAGTTACTAATAATTTTTAGATCTGGTTCATCTGTTCATATTCTTCTAGTGGCCTTGGGTTTGGAGGTTGTTACCTTTGTGACTCTAGGAATTATGGAAAGAGAGGAACCATAAGATCTTTGAAGGCTAAGAACAAGAGATTCGACATATTCCATTTAATATTTACCCTCTCATGTTCACATGGTCCTTGTTATTGAGTGACTTGATAGGGCCTTTCCTTGAAGATATTGCATATCAATGGGATCTAGTCGTGTGTGGAAAAAAGTAGTGTTTTTGTAGGTATCCTCGACCTCCCAGGAATGCTTAAAATTTTTTTTTTTTTCTTTTCCGTCTCTTCAATAAAATCTGTACTTGTAAGAAAAGAACTCAATGTTAACATTGAAATGGATTGTATGAAGTGTTTTAACTTTTAATCCATTTGATAGAGGTTTATACAGGCATCTGTGGGACAGACATTAAAATGGGTCTGTGTGATGATATTTGGTGAGGATAATCTCCTCACCATCAAGAGCATCCTCACTAAAAAACCAGCCTTTTTCAAAATTCTGTAACTCTGAAAAATTGACCGAACTTTCATGATGAAATGGACAGCCCAGAATGTTTCAACATATAATTCACAGTTGACTGAGAAATAAGTTTCTGACTAGTAGATCATCCTCTAAAATAAAAAAAAAAAATCGTCCATCAACTCATCTCCATGTGAGCCTCCCAAAGCCATGTAAATAAACTGTAAACTTATCTAAATATATTTCTACTATTGTTGAATATTAATTAAATGAAATTTAGTTGTTCCCCAATATCCTCATTCTTTTGCTTTAATGGTAGGTTTGGTCTTCGTTGTAATAATGGACTCTTGTTAATAGCACTCCAATAAATTCTCAGAGGTTTTCAAATGCTATTAACAGATGGTAACATGTTTCTGTATGCAGTAAGACTTTTGCTGATGCTCTTCGGAGAGTCGGAGCTCAAGCTGAACTTATATTATATGAAGGAAAAACTCACACAGATCTGTTTCTTCAGGTATGCAATTTGGTTTTTTGATCAATGCATTCTTATTTTTTGTTCCCGTTTAAGCAAGATTTAAAATTGTAACATGTCTACCAGGTCATTTTCAAGAGAGTTTTACTGTATATTCTTTTTTGCTTAATGGATGTCCTCCATATTTCATGGCTTACCATTGGGGCTAATGTACAACAGAATTTAGGCTGCAATAAGATTGATGATGTCGTCATCAATTGATGAGAGAGACTCTAACAGGAAAGAATGTCTGCTTAGGTTTTGAAAGGTTAAGATTTGTAGATTAAGGGGTTAGGATTAAGCTATATGGCGAGCAGGGTTATTTAGTGGTAAATAAAAAGCACAATGCGAGAGACAAAGTGGAATGAATTTAAAGAAGTCATAAAATTTGATTTTACAATACAAGAATACAAGGCTGTATAAAGAAGATTGGACAATATTCTTTGAGACCCTGATTTTTTCCTAAGACACAATGAAGATTAACATTGAGCTAAAAATTGAAGAGTGAAGTGATGCCATTTACTGAAATCTCTCCTGATTCAAAATCGTTGTGTAACTTGTATCAGGCGCCCCCCCGCCCCACCACCACCACCACCACGCACACACACACACACACACACGTCAGGAACTTTAATTTTGTCCATAATTTGGTCATTCCTTGCACAAATTATGTCAGAAATGTGTAATTTAATTTTCATTAGAAAGTAGAGAAAATAACTCACTTGGTACTTAGAGTTTTAAGTGTTGTAACTCTTGGTAGAGCAAAAAAAATATGGGCCGAAATGATGAGATTGTACTGCATCAGTCCTTCAGCTGGGAGAGAATAATTTTTCTTCTCGTGTTCCCTTCATATGATGCTCAGGCATCTGGGAGGGTGAAAGGATATTTGGGATAGAGATGGAAATCCCAATGATTTTCTCCCTCCTGAAACAGTGGCAACTAATTTGAGTTCAGTTGAGGAATCACGTAAAATTGTTGGACTTCTCTTTTCCTTAAAAACTTCTCTTTTCCTCGAAAGTCAAGCAAGACCATGGTTATTATCCATGTTACCTTTTGTTTTATATAACATCAGAATCTAAAACCAATGGATTAAATGGACTGGAATAGGATTGGCGATTGGGATTTCCGTACGACAATTTACAATTTAGTCTGAATTAGGAATGATGATATGGAAGGCTACATGTCAGAATGGACTTTATGAATAAACAGACGAAGTGTAGTAGGGAGAAATGCTGACTACTGAGAACTAATTTGTGTTGAATCCCCCTCCCTTTCTTTCTGGAAGATAAAAGCTCAAGTCCATGGTTACCAATCCAAGAAAATAAATACATCCTAGACTATAGTTCATATGCATGTGTCATCTTCTCTCTCGACGGAAACTCCTTTTTGACTGAATTGTTTCCTTTCTCAACGGATCTCAATTTTCATTCCATGTCTCTTCCTCTAATTCGTAACCCTTGCATTCGAAAGCCACCTAAAATGAAAATCACGTGAAATACTTTTAAGTTCTCTTGATTTACAACAGCTTCTTTGGGTATGTCATTTTTTAACTTCAGTTGTGTGGGTCTACATTCAAGCATTCCTATTTCCATATGTTTTATTCAGCGAGGTTTCTTTTTTAAGCAAACTTCTTTAGACCTTCAAAAATTGACACAAGCAGCTTCTCAGTCCAGTGGTTTCATGAAATGAGCTTATTTATTTATTTCCTTCAGTTGGACTCCATTGCTTCTAGCTGTTTGTATTCATTCTAAACTGAAATCTGATAATTGCTAACCAGTTGTGGATACTTGTCCTGATTGAATTTGTGATACTTCGTTGGAAGACGTTGTTTTCTTAAGATGTTGGTATCTACCTTAATTTTCGCCCTTATGCAAATGCAGGATCCTCTGAGAGGTGGTACAGATAAGCTTCTCGAAGATATAGTTACTTCCATTCATTCTGGTGATAAGGCAGCCCTCGCCAAGGATGCCATGGCATCATCTCCAAAAGAACGCCTTGTGCCTGAGTTCATGTTGCAATTGGCTCGCAAAATCAGCCCCTTTTAATCATTTTGAGTTTCAATGTTGATTTGATCACCTCCACATTTGGTTCATGAACCAAAAGATTCTCATGTTTGTTTATTTCTCTCCATGTTTGTATAGATTGCGAGGCACTATTCTTTCTGTCCCTTTTTTTTTTTGTTTCGTTTATGTTCTTTTCATATTTTACTTCCATTTATCCATGGTTTACTTGAAAGCTTGTGCTCATTGATGTTATTGTTATTTGTTACTATTCATTTTTAAGCAAATGTTTGAAAATAATAGAGAAGTTTTAGGTATCTAATATTTTACTATACGAGCCACCTAAAGTTATCTGTGCATGTCTTGGTGATGAGTTAATGGTACTTGCTTTTAGAGTGTTATACGATTGAATCCTACCAATCAAACTAAAGAAATTCTTTTTATAACCTACATAGTTTCTCCAAAGAAGTTAACTGTGTTGGCTGCTGTTTTTTATTTTAAAAGTTGGCACCATTTTATAGATAAAACTAGAAGGTTTCCTATGAATTCTCTATTTGAAGATAAAAAAGATGCACATTGGATGAGACCACTCAATCAACCAAATCCTCCTGTCAGAAAAAACTGAAAATTAGTTTCCCTCGGGTGATCCATTTTTGTTTTGAACAAAGCGTTCTTCGACGATTCAAGACAACAAACTATTTAGTAAAAAAATCATGTAACTTTCTAAAAATGAACAAAATGCCCCTAGTGAGTTTAAACCAAATTTTCACATTGAAAAACTCTGAACACTTGAAACAACATTCTAAAAGGAATTCCATGCAAAAAACTGAATCCGGAATACCTCAAAACTTTTAAAAACAGTATCCTAAACTAAAAAACCATCTCAAGGATAAAACAATCATTTTCCTCGAAATCGACATTTTTACACATGCTTCACATAACCTCTGCAGAATCCATAAAGTCACCTACATTTTGTAGTTCACGAAACTTGAAAAACTTTCAAAAATTAACTTAGAAAAACCCTTAGATAGATTAGAAGAACTTGTCCCACTCATGAATAAATATTTCATAATAGTCTCATTTAGATCATATCTCTCTCTTGGGGTATCCAGGTAATAGGTAGAAAGTGTAAATCAAATTTGGAAACTTTCTATAATTGTAACTTTAACAAATATAAACACATAAAGCTGATCAAAGTCAAGTCAAACTTCAACAACCGGTGGATTGACCTTACAAACCCCTAAAATGATTTAAACAATCCCATCTTCTAGAACATTTGAAAAAAAGAGTAATTTAGTTGTACTCACCAAAATCTCTTTAAAATCTTAACTAATGGTCATTAGAAAATGTCAAATCTAAAAGAGAATAAAAGATCAATCAATCAAATCAATTAGAAGACAAAAGAGAATAAAAATCTAACCAAAATTTAGAAAAGATTATCTTAAAAACCTCACTTTTCCCAATTAAAAGTTTACTTTCAAAATCTTTATATAAGAAAAAGCAAAAATTTTCTAAAATAAAAACGCTTCTAAGATCCTTCACACAACTTTAGAAATCAAAATATCTATAAGAATTTTTTTTAAAAAAAAAAAGGGAAAAAAAATACAAAATTCGTTAGTCCCCAAAATCCCTAATTTTTTTAATGAAAAAATCCTTCCAACATCAGAAATCGAACCACCCAACTATCCCCCATCAACCTAGCCTTCATTCTACTTGAAAATAATTCGAAAAACCTATTGAATCAATAGAAAACTTGATGAACAAATTATCTTAAAAACTCAAATCTGATCCAAAATCGAAGAGAGGTTGGAATATTGTGAATAATTAATTTTCAAATAAATTATTTCTTCCAAGGGAACTGGGCAACATTCGGGTTTTTTTTTCCAAATAAATATCTTTACAAGTTAAAATCCTCTTATATGTCATCTAAACTATTTGCAATGTAAAACTCATTGATATAAGTAGAGAATAGCTTTTGCGAGGCGGGATTGGTGCCTAACACCTTCCAATTTTGTAACTTGTTTTCTTGCGTAGACCACATGCTTTATCTATTTTGTGCTTTAAGATTCAGTTCTTTGACTATCCAAAACTAGGTGGTGAATCCAAATTTTTGTAGCAAAGATAAAAAACAAGGAAAGATAAAATAGATCACAAGATAGTTACATGCTTCAACAATACATCCTACGCGTACAAGAGAAGAGAGAGAAGATGTTCTTATTCATTGTTTTCCTTTTTGCGTTACAATTAAGAATACGCCAAGAATTATATATATATATTACAATTACGTTTCCTAAGAGATAGGAAAACACACTTTTGGCAAGAGTCCCACACAAGGAAACCTCCTAACCGTGTTCATCAAACACGCCCACACGAATAGAAACAAATCTTTCTTGATTTTCTCTCAACTCCAACACTCCCCCTCAAGTTGGTGTGAAGATATCAAGAACGTCCAACTTGCCAATGATATCTTGAAATGAAGCAGTTGGAAGTCCTTTGGTAAAAATGTCAACCAGTTCTTGGTGACTTCGAACAAAGGGAGTACATATAGTATTAGCTTGAACTTTTTCTCAAACATAGGAATAATCAATTTCGATGTGTTTTGTTTGCACATGGAAAACCAGGTTAGAAGCGATATAAATTGCAACCTGATTATCACAAAACATTTTTGATGGTTGGGATGACTCAAAACCCAAATCCTGTAACAATGCATGGAGCTAAATAATTTCACTAGTAGTCGTAGTTATGGCTCTATACTCTGCTTCAGTACTCGAGCGTGTAACAACACTCTGCATCTTACTTTTCTAGATTACCAAATTACCTCCAACAAATGTGCAGTATCTAGTTGTAGACCGTCGATCAATCGGACATCCTGCCCAATCTGCATCAGTGTAGGCCGTAATATAACTATGACCATTCTTCTTCATCCAGATTCTTCTTCTAGGAGATACCTTCAAGTACTACAAAATTCCTGTAATTGCATTCATGTGATTAGTTCTAGGCGCATACATAAAATGACTAACCAAGCTAACTGCATGGGAAATAACAGGGCGAGTAATTGTAAGATAAATCAACCTTCCTACTAATCGTTGGAATCGACCAAAATTAGACCATAATTTACCATCCAAGTCAGTTTTTCCTACACTCTTAGTAAGAGTGATTGCAGGTTTTACACCCATTTTTCTTATCTCATGTAACAGGTCCAACACATATTTTCTTTAATTAAGAAATATACCTTTTTTTTTGAATAAGTAATCTCTAAACCAAGATAAAACTTTAGAATTCCCCAAATCCTTAATAGCAAATCGCTTATGAAGAATAGCCTTGAGTCTTGAGATTTCAGTTTGATCATCACCTGTAATTACTATGTCATCAACATAGACTAGAACTATAGTAGTTCCTAAAGTAGTCCTTTTGATGAACAATGAAGAATCGACGCCACTTTGTAAAAGCCTGTTGCTTTTAAGCATGTGATTGAGCTTGGCGTACCATGTTCGAGGTGATTGTTTAAGGCCGTAGATGGCCTTGTGTAACTTGCCAATTAGTCCTACATGAGATTTTTGAGGGTGTCCAGGAGGAATACTCATATACACTTCTTCTTCTAAATCTCCATGCAAAAAAGCATTTTTAGCATCTAATTAGAATAATTTTCAATCATTATTCACAGCTAGTGACAATAAAACTTTGAAGGTATTCATTTTTGCGACTAGCGCACATGTTTCTATGTAATCTTCTTCATAAATTTGGGTAAACCCTTTTGCAACCAACCTGGCCTTATGTCGTTCAAGAGTGCCATTACTGTTGTACTTTATCTTGTAAACCCAATGACATCCTACATTCTTCTTCCTTGGAGGTAACAACACAACAGACCAAATTTTGTTCTCATCCAATGCTTGAAGCTTTTCTTTTATGGCCTATTTCCATATCGGTTCAAGATTAGCTTCTCGAAAATTTTGAAGCTCTTCATGACTTGATATAGCACTTAAAAATGCTAAATGAGACTGAGTTACATGATCATAAGTTACATGATCCTGTATAGGATAGGCCATAGTATGATAAGTAAGGTAGTCCTTCAATTTTCTAGGAGGACGAGTTTCCCTTTGAGATTTCCTTTGAACTATTTCAGTGGATGAGGTCGGATCAATGACTGCAACTTCAGTAGGGGTTGAGTCAAGATTAGCCACCATAGGATCATGTTCTTCTATGTTATTAATCTCATTGATAGAGCTAATGGTTGGAAGCAGTACCAAATCTGCTAAATAACCCTCTTGGGACCGATTCCAAGACTCAAGTTGAAAATAAGGTTCAGCTTAATTAAAATGCACATCACGAGAAATCACCAACTTCCTAGAGATAGGATCATAGCACTTGTACCCTTTTTGTGTGGAAGAGTATCCAACAAACACACACTTGACTGCTCGAGCGTCAAACTTGTCATGATGAGTAGCCTGACGATGGACATAACATATACATCCAAAAATCTGCAAGTAGGAGGTGGCTGACTTACGAGTTAACAAGATCTCCAAAGGAGATTTGAAGCCTAAAATGTGACTTGGAAGCCTTTTAATGAGATAAGTTGCCGTCAAAACCCTATAAGACCAATATGGCTTCGGAAATGTCATCTAAAACATTAAGGCTCTTGTAGTTTCTAAAACATGCTGATTTTTTCTTTGCAACCCCATTCTATTGTGGGGTACTCACATAGCTAGTTTGATGAATAATTCCTTGGCTGTGAAAAAAGATAGGCGATGGACCTTTTGCAAATTCGGACCAATTGTCAGAGCAAATTTTTTTAATTTTCGCATTAAATTGAGTAGTCACCATATTGTGAAAATATTGAAAAACGAAACACATCTCATCTTTAGATTTTAAGATATATATCCAAGTAGCACAAGACTTATCATGAACAAATATCACAAAATATTTGTAGCCATCATAAGAAGTGATTGGGGCAGGGCCCCACAAGTTAGAATGAATCAACTGAAAATGTTTAACTGTAACTGACTCAAAAATAACAAATGGCAAATAAGTTTGTTTTGAAAATTGACAAACATCACAAGTACTAGATTCAATTGAAAAAGAAGGAAATAATTATGATAAAATGTGACTGGATGGATGTCCAAGTTGTTGATGGAAGATATGACTCTCGGACAAATTATTAGTATGGTAGGCTTTATTGATAGGTTTAAGTAGATAGAGACCATTCGAATAGACTCCTTTACCAATCTTCTTCCCCGACACTCGATCTTGAAAAATAATAGTTGTAGGAGAAAAAATGACATCACAGTTTAATGAGTTAGTTATCTTCCCAACTGACAACAATTGGGCAGGAAACGATGGCGTAAGAAGGAATTTAGAACTGGGTGAGCTAAAGAAAAAAATTATTTTTTGAGTGCCTTGAACAGGCACCGTGGTTTCATTAGCTACGAAAAATTGTTTGATTGTCAAAACTTGGGGCAAAATCATGTAAAAATCGTGAGTAGTTTGCCATGTGATCAGTGGTCCCAGAATCAATGATCCAAACATTATTATGAGAAGAAGAAAGAAAGGCATGAAGGTTACCTGATGCATGAGTACTAGAAGAGGGATCAAATTCTAAGGAAAGATTCTTACTGAGTTGTTGTAGAAGACCAGTGAGATGATTTAATGAGATAGAGGTCTCATCGACTGTTGCTCGCTCTATTTTATTAGAACTTTTGTCAAAAGTTTGACGAAGATGAGGATGAAGCTGCCAACAACGATCCTTAGTATGACCTATTTTTTCACAATGATCACAGCGATATGTATCTCGCCTAGGTTTATGTCGATTATCTTTTTCCTTTTTATTAAAGAATTTCTTCTTGTCATCTTTCCAACAAAGAGAGCACTCGCTTCAACTTTATCAGTATGATAATTTGATTAATTGGACATAGCCTTTTTCTTTTAGTTTCTTCTCTTTGAATAGTAGAGCAAACACTAGACAGAGAAGGAAGAGTTGCATTCATGAGAATATTACCTCTAAGATTCTCATAATCAGATTTGAGACTACTAAGCAAGGAGAAAATCTTATCTTCTTTAACCCTCTTCAAGAGAGTCTTAGCATCAATAGTATGTGGACGATACATATCCAACTTGTGCCACAAATTTTTTTTTAAATGCCAAAAATGTTCTATAAAGGTCTTGTTGCCTTGTTCTACAGCAATGATTTCACCATTTAATTCAAAAATATGGGTTGCATTATTTTGATTACCATACAGCTCCGCCACAGTGTCCCACAATTGTTTTGTAGAATCTAAGAAAGTAAAGATCTCTGCTATCTGTGGTTGCATCGAGTTGAGAAGCCACAAACTCACAAGTTGATTGTTGCAGATTTATTCTTTACGCTTCAGATCTGTAGTAGTCGAACGAGTGATCTTGTCGTTGATATACCCAAGATTTTTTTGCCCCTAAGATAAAGACATAGCTCTAGACCACAGACTGTAATTGTGACCATTCAATAACTTAGATGACAGTCTCCAATCAAGGTTTCCATCTGAGTTCGCCATTGTTGAATAAAAATAAAATTCTCAACAAGACAAATAAACAAATCGGCAAGATCACGGATTCAAACATCCGCTTTGATACCATGTAGCAAAGATAAAAAACAAAGAAGATAAAACAGATCACAAGATAGTTACGTGCTTTAGAAATACAATTTACGTGCACGGGAAAAGAGAGAAAATATGTTCTTATTCATTGTTTTCCTTTTTTTTTTACAATTAAGAATACAACAAAGAGTTTTATATATATTACAATTAGATTTCCTAAGAGATAGGAAAACACACTTTTGGCAAAAGTCCCACACAAGAAAACCTTTTAACTGTGTTAGTCAAACAAGGCTTAGATACATCATTTTTGCACTCGCCTGATTAACCAATTCGTCAACTCGATTGCGATAGTTCCCGATGATAGATGAATATTCTAAAGTTTTTTTATTTGTTCCTAGATATGTTTCTCAAGTTCAGATGATATATTTCATTCAAATAAACTCTAGAAATCACACTACACTAGGAAAATATGACCAAAAACATAAAAATCATCATTTTGAGATAAAAAGAAGTTTTACGAAAAAAATCATTAAAAAATGATTAAATTATCAAAATACCCCTGACATCAGAACATTCTAGGGCTATCTTACGCTTAAGAAAATCCTTTCGAATACATAAAATAATAAACTAAAATCAAATAAAATATTTCGTCAATTTTTTCAAAATTTGATAAAATTATCAAAACACCCCTAATAGGGTCCGCGATCATTTCATGCTAAAAGCCCATAAGTGACATAAAACAATATTCTCATTGAATTCTGTACGAAAAATTAATTCTAAAACATTCCAAAATCTCAAAAAAAAAAGACATCGCAACTCAAAAGTCCTCTTTGAAGGCAAAACGATAATTTTTCAACATTAACATTCAAAAATAAAAAATTAATAATTAAAATATTAATTAACGTAGAGTGAAATCTTAATAAATCAAATTAAATTTTTTGAATAAATAAATTCAATTAATAATGCCCATGGGCCAAATTTCAAGTGGCGACCCATTTATTCAAGTGGGGCCTATATAATATTTAATAAAGTACCCTCCACCGGACGTCCTAAAGAATTCAAAATAATTTAATAAATAACTTTCCATTAGGGGTTCTCCAAAAATTAAAAAATTCTCATTCTACGTAAGTCAAAAAAATAAAACCTAATTAAAAACTAATTAAAATATTATCTAAACCATTTAACAAATTAGTTAGAAATTGACTTTATCTCTAAGAAACTTAATTAAACCCTAATCTTATTAACAAAGTTCTTTAAAAATGAGCCATCACCACCTAATTTCGTAGCTTAAGAGAAACCCTTGAAAATCAAGGTCAAAAACTCTCTAAAATCTTCCCAAAATCCTAAATCTAGAATCTTAAGTCAATACTTAACCCCAAGTCCTAAATTTCAACCTAAAAAATATTCAAAAATTCTAAAAACATCCAAAAAATGATAAAAATATCCAGATTTAGAAGAAGAAAGTCTCATCTCGAAGATCGACAACAGATCTAAAAATAAAGATAACATGAGAAGATTCACATGAGAAACGTTCACCACTAGTTTTTGAGGGAACTATCGTTGTAATCACTCAGGTAAAAGAAAAGATAATTTCTTTATTTTGATTTTGAATTTAGGCCATTTTTGCAATATAAATATTTGAGAGGAGTAGAGACCGACTTTCACTGAGCGAGATTGGTGCCTAATACTTTCCAATTTCGTAATCTGATTCCTATACTTATAATCTATTCGTAGTTCTGTATTTCTTATACATTTGGAGTAATTTTTTGATTTTGATACCATAAAACTATATGGCGACTCCTAAAAAGAAAAAACGGACCCGTACCTGTGGATTAAGGGCACTTTCACAAGGAAACCTCTTAACTTTGTTCGTCAAACACGCCTACACGAATAGAAACAAATCTTCATTGATTTCCTCTCAACTCCAACATTTTTCGATATTGATCCATATACTTGGATCATGGTATCTTCATTCTCCACCCATGGGTCCTTTCCCCAACATCACTCCTCCCATGACCTTGATAGCCAAAGGGACCCCTCAACATTTAACAACTACATCCTTGTGATGCACTCTATTTCTGAATTCGTACATTGACCTCCAATGCTTGCAAATGCTTTTTTTGAAATCTCAATAGTGCACATTGATAGAGCAACTTGATCCTTCCTAGTTGTAACAAACTAAGAATGACACAAGAACCATTGTTCGACAAAGTCAAAGATGACTCAAGCTCACCCACCATTGCTTTTCATTGACTCCCATAAACATCCAAGATAAGTAAGTACTTTTTCCCATCCAACTATTGATGTGGTTTCTCTAATAGACCTCATACATCTATGTTTGATAAGTCCATGTTCATTTCCAATTTTCTCAACATAATCTTGATTAATTCTTCAAAATTGAAGCTCTTGGAAACTGTCGCAAGCAAGAGATGTTCAAAGCTAATTTTCACTTAGTACCCACTTTTTTTTCCAATAGATATAAGGTTAGTGGTTTGCAAAGGAAGTTGAGTTCAAGGGGATTTAAACTTAAGATGTGGGAACAACATTCCACACGTCTTACCACTTAGCTAAGATGGCTCTTTGCTTATCCGCCACGTTACTTATATCTTTTTAGCAAGGGTGGTTTTGCTTATTCCACCCATCCCAACAATCCCAATGATCCTCAAGGGGCCATGTTCTTCCATGACCACCCTCTTAATTTTCTTCTAATCATCATCTAGGCCTACTATCTCAACATTCACAAGGATTGGTATGCAGTTGGCTGATTACTGCCAATATGTTCTTTGTTTTGAAGTATTGGATTTGTACGCAGGTAAGCTTTCATCCTTTCTCTAAGAATAACCATTTCTTGATTAATTTGACTCGATCTTCTTCCCCCATTTGGTAATGTGACTACTTGAATTGCCCCCTTCTTTGTCGTTGTATAAGTAACAACCCACAATCTTCTATAATGTCCTCTACTTCATAAAGAAATTCTCTTAGTTCTCTTACAACTGTCTCAAGACATTCATTTTGATCCTTTCTCACTTTATCTGCATCTTTGATGAAGCTTTCATGTGGAGGAGCTCTTTAATTTTATTATTATTATTTGATTTTTAATAAAAAAAACTTTTTATCCAATTCAAGCATTTGACAACCATCTTTTACGAGTTGGGGGCACGGTCAGTCCCCTCCCCCAATATGCACCAGGTAATTTCTGGCATAAATCCCCAAGGGTGGCCCCTAGGGAGTGATTCAAACTCAAGACCTCCGCTTCATGATTACCAAGCTGAGGCTGAGTAGCCATTGCTGTGAAAGTACCTCAAGTTTTCTTTTCAAGTTCTGTTTGATTGCATGGGAAAGTTTTTTAAGAGAGTGAATTCTTTGGGAATTGGATTTCTTGTGAGAAAACTTTTCTCCATCTGATTACACGTTGGTTGCTCATCTAACTTTTGTTCGAAAATCAGTCCAATCGCTTGTCCAATTTGAGCCTCGTCAACAATTGAAAACGTTGAGATTTCCATTCCTCGAGATCAACAATTGGAATTGACGATTCTTCTAGTTATCTTTCTAGAATGAAGATTGGAAAAAACTTTGAAGAGGGCAGACCCCTGGTCCCTAGGGAGTTTTTCCAAATGTTAATGAAAAAGTAGGGGTTTGAAATGAACTCAAAAATTACGTGTCATGTTGAAAGGAGAGTTCCTTCAAAAATTTGGAAATTGTCTGACCACGTAAGGAGTGGACAAGGTCTTTGGAAATGCCATTTTAATGCTAATCAATATGCAACTCTTGTTTAAGAATATGATACTGCCACTCTCATTAATTTCTTATCATAAAATAGTTTAATTTTTTTTTTTAAATATCTATTGGAATCACTTTGTGTGACTTTTGGAGGCAGTTTGTATATTGAGATTATAATTAAAGCCATTCTTCCCAAGTATACGAAAAAGAAAACCTGTCCTCAACAATATATAAGCAGAGATGTAAGGATAATATTTCTTTTATTTCATTATTATTATTACTACTGCCTTCTAAGCATCATACATGGCAGGACACAAGATCTAACGGTCACACTATAAGTACACCCATAAATCTACAGCTTCATAGGCTCCCCCACTTGTCATGCTAGCATAGGGCTGTTATCACTTAGTTGCTGGTTTTCCACCTTTTGTCGTCACCTGTAATTACAAACCATTAAAATTTGATGAGATGAAACTATCTAATTATTTTCTCTTCACTAGTCATCTATCTAATCATACTAATAACCTAAAATAGAACATTTGAAATTATTTTGTGTAAATCAACTTACGGATACCAATGGTTGAGTAATACAATAAATAAACTCTACCAAAAATCTTCAAAATCTTTATTTAAAATGGAACTCCTCACTTCACTTGATTCCACAGTTGAAAAATCGTCAATTTCAATTAAATTGAAATTTTAATTTTTAAAGATTCGACGTGATAAATTTGGGGGTTCAACTCAAAACCAGTTGGCAATGAATGGAGAGGCCCAGGAGCTTATAAGAAGAGAGATAAGGCACTTAGTGTCCGATGTCATGTGGGAACTAAACTCAACACGATGCGTTAGCATCTGGAGTTGTTGTAAAACTAGATGGCATCCATATTATAAAAGATGTTGTATCAAAAAATTGTCCCCTGATCCCTACCATGTATATATCTTTCATAGGATTGGGGGACAACTATTTGTTACAATATCTTTTACAAAACCATTCCGATGCCATCCATTTTTTCAGTGTTTTTTACACCACCACCGGAAGCTGTTGGATCTTGTAATATGGACGGCATCCTAGCATTGTAAAAAATGTTGTATCTATTTATATACCTTCTTAGGCTTCTGCTCAACCTTCTTAGGGGTTGGCTTAGAAGCCAAACCCTTGGGAGTGGGAGTGGGAATGGGAGTAGGAGTAGGAGTGGGAGTGGGAGCCTTTGCAGGCTCTTTCTTAACTTGACTACATGGTTGAGAACAACAAGCAGGTTTCTCAGCCTTCAATGAAGCCATTCTTCTTAAACTCTTGTAACACAAAAAAAATCAGAAGCTTTGTTACCTTATTGGCCTTGATATTATCTTCTTCAAATTACTTCTATTTATACAAGTGTTTCAGCAATTTGATATGGACAGGAATTAATGGAATAAAAGAAATGGAGAGCAGTTGGAAGAATATGGTAGTGGATGCTTGTTTGCTTAATATTCCTGACTTCCATTATTAGGAGAATATCTCTTAGAATAGAATATATATGTGTGATCATTTACTCGTTGGATTTATACTTCAATCCAATTGTGGAGATAAGAGATGGATAACTAATAAAGTAACAATTTCAAAAATTATATTCCCCTCCCTCCCTTCCTCCCTCTTGTCGTCCTTCTCATCTCCTCACCCCAGCCCTTACCTAAACCTTCATCTCTCATCTAGGGTTACAATTTGATCTGTTTCAAATCGATAATCGAACCAAATTGATAGCTTTGAACTGTTTTGGAATAAATTGTGGTTCGGGTTCTGGATTAACAAAATGGAGAGTCGATTACTTCGATTTGGTTCTCGGTTCAAGGCTTGTATGAATGGAACCAAACTGAGAATCGAACCCATAAATCTTTCCCTTGTATATCCCGAAGCAAATGATCTACGGTTTTGTGATGGGGCATATGTCAAAGAGGGGCGTCATATTATCACGATTTTATACAAAATTCTCAAATTCATAAAATTCTTTGAATTAAGGTTAGCTGATTAAATCATCGAAGTGATGAATTAATTGACAATTCTTCAATTAATAATGGATCATGGTAACATTTTCACCATTCACCTTCAAAATTGTATTTTTTTTCAACATTCAAACATCAGAAGACGACAATGGTTTTTTGAGAGGTTGAAGATGATAGGCTTGGTAAAAAACCCAAAAACATATTTTGTATAATCTCCAAAATTTTGCCATTTTTTTGGTGAAACTTCCTGAATTTATCTGAATTGAAACCCACTGAATAATTACCGAATTGGAACTTCATTACCATACACATAAGAACTACAAGAAAAAAAAAGCCTAAAGAGGATTACTCCCTGGATTTTTGAAGGAAAAAATAACAGTTTTTTGGTTAAGGTATTGAAGATGAGAGAGAGTGCTTTGATCATTTTATGTTAGTCTTTTGTAGAAGACCATAGTCAAGGTGGGTATTTCATCAGTTGGGAACCACAGGGGTACCTGAAATATTTGCTAAAGCATAAAGGGGGATGTCTAAATCACCCTATGTTCAATAACCAGTTTACTACAACATGACTGAATTTATTAATTCAACATGGGCTATTAGTTTTGATTTTCTAAGCTTTAATTTTTATTTATTTATATCCAATAATATAATAAAACATAGTTGTTGCATTAGCTAGTAGAGTTATTTAAAAAGAGATTCATATTAAAAAAAAAAAAAAAAAAAAAAAACATCATGGAACAAAAATAAAAAGTAGTGATCCCACTACAGGAGAAGAGGGAAGCCCAATGCACCCACCCACTACCTAGTATGATTTTTCCAGTCTTGTGACTTGTGCCAACATGTCTCCTTCTCACCTCCAAATACCAATATTGTAAAATTTTGAATTTTTAATTCGTATCTCGAGGAAAAAAATAAATAATGAAAATTTGATAAAATCTTGAAAGTGGGACTTAGGGGTAAAACTTTAGGAGGTTTCTAATCATTTTTAAGGAAATCTGAGCTCACCTTTAGATTTAAAATGATTGAAAAATATACTTTAGCCTGTAAGCACGCTCAAGTGCGAGTCCGAATAGAAAAATTATAAAATCCTCGATTACCGAGTCGGATCAGATTAGAATAGTGACTTTTTGTTAAAGTAGGAATTATTAAGATTCGATTACACCATTGGGTTCGTAACAAAAAAATATTGAACATGGACTATTTATTTATCATTTTTGAAGCACAAAAAGTCGAATTATCGTCAAAAACGAAAATGACGTTAATTTTAGGAGTCACCACAGGCCAAAAATGTAAATTTTTGTTAGACATAGAATTTGTAGAAATTGACTACACCATTAGATCCGAAATGAAAAATTAGACGAAATAGAGTATTCATTCGTCATTTTTGGAGTCTAGACGGTCAAGTT
Source organism: Akebia trifoliata (assembly GCF_017979445.1). Lineage (NCBI taxonomy): Eukaryota > Viridiplantae > Streptophyta > Magnoliopsida > Ranunculales > Lardizabalaceae > Akebia > Akebia trifoliata. The sequence continues at coordinate 10,545,398 of NC_141379.1, forward strand.
ATCGTTGATCAAAATAATAGGTAAAATATCGATTTCATCCCAAAATATATATCAATAAATTTTGTTCACTATTCACCTTTGTTTTAAATGACTCAAAACCAGCCAACCCATTTTTTTTTTTTAAATTCATTTTTTCTTCAATTTTCAACCTCAGATTCGTTGTAAACAGCTTGCCGTTGACTTTCGCCGTAGAAGGGAAAAAGGTTCGTAGTCTTGACATCTATAAAACCCACCCAAGATCCTTTCGTTTCATTTTCTCTCTCGCCTCGTATCATCAAAAATCAGCTGTATTCATATACGGGAGTTTCGAAACTTCGACCTCAAATTTCATCGATTTCGGGATCAAATCGTCTTCCGTTGCAGAAGGGAGAAAGGATAATGGCATCGAGATCTTCGAAATCACTGGGTCAGATTCAAAAATCAGTCACCTCGAAGTTTGAATCATCTCGATTTTCGTGTCGTTCGTCTCGATTTTCATACAAGTGCTTCAATTCCGTCATATAGAGATTGTAAGGAACTCTCAAATTTCTATTAGTAATCATAGATTGTGAAAATTTCATTTAGGATTTTATTAAAAATTTGTGGCGAGTTTTCAAAAATATAGAATTCAACTAATTATTTCAAATTCATGCAAGAACTTGCATATTTGATATGTTTAACTGTATTTTATAACAAATTATACGTGAGTAGGATACTTCAACGGGTTATTTCCATCAGTTGGGTCCTATGCACTACTCGGACCCCATTTTGATATAAATTTTATATTTTTTTAATATTATTGATAAAAGTAAATTCCATAGTTGGAAAATATGATTTAGTATTCAATGAACTCATAGTGAGTTGATGAGTATTAGAAAATATATATTTTATTTGAGAGATTGAAAACTATAAAAATCGAAAAAAGGGAAAAAGGGTATGAAATAGTAAAATGTCAAAGTCACACCCGAGGGGTGATGTCTACATTTTACATTGTTGTATTGTGTGTAAGTTGGTAAATGGATATCCAGGGATAATGTTACTAGTTGCATATTTATTTACTTTCTATTAGCGCGAGGCGCTGTTTACTTTTTCGTTCAGTTATTTATTTTAGGTCGGGTAGCCACAGTTGCATGGTAGGAAACTCGATATCCATTCTCAACCTTGTATTATTAATTTCTCTTTATTTTCAAATGAAAATAATATATATGTAGCTAGTTTGTGAGCTGTTAAAGAGTCTGTAAATACCTGAATGGATAGTGTGTCATATCATCCGGAGTAGTGTACTATCTTGCGATGTACGGTAAGGACCACCAAGCTCATACGTGGTATGGTACGCATATGAGAGTGGAGTCACAACTGGAATCCGGGTTATTCCTCTCTATCATTACCAGTGAACTTGTAATTTAAAGGTGGTCGTATACGAATGGTTTGTATATTTGGGAATCACATGCATGCCTAATAGGCATAGATGAAGATGATTAGTTAGTGATCACTAACAATATATAGTAGTCTAACGTTTTGACACATCGAAAATAGACCCATTACTTACGATTACGTCAAACGGCCAGCTTGAGCAGGATAAATGATCAACCAAACATGGTAAGTGCAGCGACCGATTACAAAATCAGGAACTAAAAGCCAGAGAAAAATTGTAACATCATGTCCCGACTGAGAGCGATCCAGTCGTGAATCCCAACTTTCTAATTCCAATACTCCACCATAATGTATTATGTATTTGTTTTGATATATAAAATGAAATGCATTTAATGTTTCTATTTGGTCAATTAGATTTGTATATAAAGAAAATACTATAGTGAGTACTGTTGATTGATGTAATGTCAGTTTTAAAATGTTTAGTTGCTCATCCCTGGTTATATGTATCAGTTAATCGTAGTTTATTCTGTAAAATTTTGTATATTTTAAAATGATTCAGTATGTTTATGCGTTCACGTTAGGAGGGGTTATTAGTAAAAATTGTTTGTTTCCTTACTAGGTAACCATTGTTACTCACTCATTCCTTCCTATTTTTTTTAGCTTCAGAGCCTGCAGTTGGAGAGGCGGGTGTAGAACCAGAAAGTGGGGACCATCTGGTGGGTCAGATAGACGACCAGAGTCCATTACCTGGTGAGTACTGGGGTTATTACCCCTAGTGGTGTTGATTCGTCTAAGAGTAATATAGATTTTGATTTTGAGTGTTAGGAATTTTGTTAGAGTGAGGAATTTTTGTATCATCATGTATATAAATTTCTTCTTCCGTACTTTGATTTTCGTACGTTATTAGATGTATATAGGCTTCCGCTAGCATTATATTTTGTATGTATATATGCAGGATTGTATGTCGTTTATCAGGTGCAGGTTGAACGCCTTGGAATGCTAACATAAACAGAGGAGACCATGCCGAAATTTCGAGGCGACACCTAGTACCTCGAGATCTGACATGGGGCTTTGTGTTAGCATTTGGCGGGGCGTCACAGATGGTATCAGAGCATAGTATTAGATCCGTATGGGATACATATCTACTATGTTTTGAAGAGTGGACTGATGCCACGAATATTAGAGTAATATTAAGAATTCAAAATTCAAACTCATTAGTAGTTTCGTATTGGGATTACGAGCTCTGCCGTGTCTAGAGTCCATAGAGCCTATTATGATTATGATAGGATCCTAGGTTCGTTTTATTAGTAATGAAAATGGTGTTCATTATTAAATCCCTTGTTAAAGTAGTAAATGATGCTTTCATAATAACGATTTTAGTCATATGATGATAAATTCCTTGTTACTGATGAACAGAAACAAGATGAGCGGACGAAGCAGAGGTAGAGGTCGAAAGAGAGGCCAGAACGCCGTAGAGGCGGGACAGGTGTCGGATCAGACCCCCGATCTGATAGCGTAGATAATGTCGTTTATGGGACAGATAGCTGAGTCCCAAAACAAGTTTAGAGATGAGATGCTTGAGTCACATGCTAGACTAGCCGAGGAGGTGGCAGAGTTGAGGGAGCGTCAGGCTTCTTCACAAGGGACCGATCACATTCCACCTCAGGATCCACCGCATATATCACAGCCACAGGTTGTACCATTGAGGGTCACGAGGACTCCCCCACCCCAAACACAAACAGATCCGGAGATGTGGCTACAAAATTTCCAACGACTACGTCCACCCCGATTTGGAGGTTCTTTCGACTCGACTGAGGTCGAGGAATGGGTTTTAAAAACCTGGGAGATTTTGAGTGTCATACAGTGCCCGAGAGACCAGTGGGTAATGGTGGCTACATTTCAGTTCGATGCGGATGCCAGCCATTAGTGGCGATCTGAGAGAAATGTTTTGGGGGATGGACCTTTTGAGTGGGCCAATTTTGAGAGGATGTTCTTAGACAGATTAATATCTGAGACGGCTCAAGAGATCAAACATCAGGAATTTTTAGGGTTGGTGCAAGGCAATCTATCTGTTATAGATTACGAGCTGAAATTTACCAGACTGTCACGATATGCACCCGAGCTTATTTCGACTAATCTGTAGAAAGCCCACAGATTTTTCAGAGGACTGCAACCCTACTTGAGGGCCAGAAAGTCAGTGATTGAGACCACCAGCTACAAAGATATGGTGAGTTGAGCTCAGAGGGTTGAGCGAGAGGAGAGGGAGTTGCAGACTTCAAGGAGGCAGACCAGTCGACCCCAGGCTTCTTTTTCACCTAGATCTGATCCGGCCAAGAGGCCGATGTATTCGAGATCGAGTGGCTCTGGACCAGCATATCCATAGTACAGAGCTCCTATTCCATCGAGTTATGGATTAATTGGGGCTTCAGTGAGGCCAACAGGGCCAATGAGACCAATCAAGCAGATTTCGTGACCACCGACTCCAGCTTCCCGACCAACCGCCCCGCAAAGACCTATATAGACGAGACTATTGGCATATTTTTCTTATGGCCAGACGGGACACATCAGGAGAGAATGCCCTCTATCACAGTTGCGAGCAAGGGCTGTGACCTAGTAGAAAGTACCTATCTCTGACAAAATTTTGGAAGGTACGATTTTTAATTATAATATTAAAAAGTGGAGTTATATTCAACACTAGTTCCTCTATATCATATAATTTTGTTGAGATTTTGCACACTTACTAGAGCTAGAAACAACTGACGGGGGTCAAGTAATGAAATTATCTATACCATTGGGAGGCCTTGTGAAGAAAGAATGAGATTTTTGGAAGATCATTTAAGAACTTACAAAACATAGGTGTTAGAATAGTTGTAAAGTATAAGAAGACGAGTGCGATTTGTAAGGCTAGTGATGTAACTATGTAGCAAGTGAAAATATGTGTGATATGGGCAAGATAAAGTTAAATGAATAAGGTTTAATCAATGTAACAATGATATTTAAGTAGTAATTAATAGAAGTTATAATTTTGGGGACAGAGTAAGAAAGTGTGTGTCTTGCAGAATGACTCTACCACCGCAACTTGAGCAAGCCTTCAAAGTGTTCCACGTATCCATGCTGAAGAAGTATTTACTAGATCTTTCACACGTGGTTAATTTGCAAGACAATTTATTGGATGTGTTTAAAGAAGAAGTGTAAGTTGGTTAATGTAAGGTAGAATGTGAAGTACATATATATCTCGAATTAGAATTGATGGGTAAAAAGATGTGATGTAGGATTTATCCCCTCGAGTAAGATTTTAAATTATAAAGATTATGACAAAGGTTTTAATGAAATATCACAATAAGTAGAAAATAAAATATTAAATTGAATATAAAGATAATAGTGTGTTTGCGATAAATCTATGTATTGAGGAGTAACATTCATGGCAATTATGAGTAAAACATAATAAACGGTGCAATTAGTGAGAAAAATAAAGATAAAGAATAGAGAAGATGTAAAAAGATTGTTGTTGATAGATATTGGTGGGGAAGTGAGATAATGTGAGCTGATTATTATCTTAGGGTTATACAAATAATAGATTAGTTGGAGTATGAGTTTGACTTAGAGTCATTAATTAATGAATGTGCTGGGTTGACGCAATATAGGTGACATAATGTTATGAATTATAAATGAGATTGACTTGGGACCAATAATAGATGATAATAAAAAATTTGTATTATTCATTATACATGTCATGTTAGTAGGATGGTGACAAAGCTTACTAAGGTATTATTTTAATTTCGAGGACGAAATTTTTATTAAGGGGGGAGAATGTAAAATCCCAAAATTTTAATTTGTATCTTGAGGAAAAAAATAAATAATGAAATTTTGAGAAAAATTTGAAAGTGGGACTTAGGGGTAAAACTTTAGGAGGTTTCTGATCATTTTTAAGGAAATCTGAGCTCACCATTGGATTCAAAATGATCGAAAAATATACTTTAACCTATAAGCACGCTCAAGTGCGAGTCCGAATAGAAAAATTGTAAAATCCTTTATTACCGAGTCGGACCAGGTTAAAATAGTGACTTTTTTACTAGAGTAAGAATTATTAAGATTCGATTATACCATTGGGTTCGTAACAAAAAATTATTATACATGGACTATTTATTTGTCATTTTTGGAGCACAAAAAGTCGAATTATCGTTAAAAAAAAATGACGTCAATTTTAGGAGTCACCTCAGGCTAAAAATGTAAATTTTTGTTAGAGATAAAATTTGTAGAAATTGACCATACCATTAGATCCAAAATAAAAAATTAGATGAAATGGAGTATTTATTCGTCATTTTTGGAGTCCGGACGGTCAAGTTATAGTCGATCGAAACAATAGGTAAAATATCGATTTCATCCCAAGATATGTATAAATATATATATTTTTAATTTTTTCACTATTCACCTTCATTTTAAATGGCCCAAAACCAGCCAACCCATTTTTAAAAAAAAGAAATTTATTTTTTCTTCGATTTTCAACCTCAGATTCGTTGTAAACAGCTCGCCGTTGACTTCTGTTGTAGAAGAGAAAAAGGTTCGTAGCCTCGACATCTACAAAACCCACCTTAGATCCCTTCATTTCATTTTTTTCTTTCATCTCGTATCATCAAAAATCAGTTGTATTCATATATGGGGGTTTCGAAACTTCGACCTCGGATTTCATCGGTTTCGAGGTCAAACTATCCTCCGTCATAGAAGGGAGAAAGGACGACAGCGTTGAGATTTTTGAAATCACTGGACCAGATTAAAAAATTAGCTACCTAGAAGTTTGAATCGTCTCGATTTTCATATCGTTCTTGTCGATTTTCACGTATGTGCTTCAATTCCATCGCATAGAGATTGTAAGAAACTCTCAATTTTTATTAGTAATCGTAGATTGTGAAAATTTCATTTAGGATTTTATTAAAAATTTGTGGTGAGTTTCCAAAAATATAGAATTCAACTAGTTATTTCAAATTCACACCAGAACTTGCATATTTGATATGTTTAACTGTATTTTATAATAAATTATACGTGGGAAGGATACTTCAATGGGTTATTTCCATTAGTTCGGTCCTATGCACTGCTCGGACCCCTTTTTGATATAAATTTTGTATTTTTTTAATATTATTGATAAAAATGAATTCCATAGTTGAAAAATATGATTTAGTATTCAATGAACTCATATTGAGTTGATGAATATCAGAAAATAGATATTTTATTTGAGAGATTGAAAATTGTAAAAATCGAAAAAAGAAAAAAAAAAGGGTATGAAACGGTAAAATGTTAGAGTCACACCCGACGGATGTTGTCTGCATTTTACATTATTATGTTGTGTGTAGGTTGGTGAATGGATATCCAGGGATAATGTTACTAGCTGCATGTTTATTTACTTTTTGTTAGCACGATGCGCTGTTTACTTTTCCATTTAATTATTTATTTTAGGCCGGGTGGCCACAGTTGCATGGTAGGAAACTGAATATCCATTTTCAATATTGTATTGTTAATTTCTCTTTGTTTTCAAATGAAAATAATATATATGTAGCTAGTTTATGAGCTGTTAAAATGTTTATGAATGCCTGAAGGGATAGTGCGTCATATCATCCGGAGTGGTATACTATCCTGGGATGTACGGTAGGGACCACCAATCTCATACGTGGTTTGTGATGCGTATGAGAGTGGAGTCACAACTAGAATTTGGATTATTTCTCATATCTTTATCAGTAAACTTATAATTTAAAGGTGGTCGTATACGAATGGTTTGTTATTTGGGAATTACATGCACGCCTAATAGGCATAGACGAAGATAATTAGTCAATGATCACTAACAATCTATAGTAGTCAAACATTTTGACACATCGAAAAGAGACCTATTGCTTACGGTCACGTCAAGTGGCCAGCCTAAGCTGGATAAATGGTCAACCAAGCGTGGTAAGTGCAGCGACCGACCACAAAATTAGGAACTAAAAGTCAGAGAAGAAGTGTAACATCATGTCCTGACTGGGAGCGATCCAATCGTGAATCTCAACTCTCTAATTTCTATCCTCTACCATAGTGTATTATGTATCTGTTGCCTTACTTTGATATATAAAATGAAATGCATGTTTAATATTTCTATTTGATCAATTAGATTTGTATATAAAGAAAATGCTACAGTGAGTACTGTTGATTGATGTAATATCAGTTTTAAAATGTTTAGTTGCTCATCCCTGGCTATATGTATCAGTTAATCGTAGTTTATTCTATAAAATTTTGTATATTTTAAAATGATTCAGTATGTTTATTCGTTTATGTTAGGTGGGATTATTAGTAGAAATTGTTTGTTTCCTAACTAGGTAACCATTGTTACTCACCTGTGCCTTCCTATTTTTTTTAACTTCAGAGCCTACAATTGGTGAGGCGGGCGTATAACCAGCAAGTGAGGACCATCTGGTGGGTCAGATAGTCGACCAGAGTCCATTACCTGGTGAGTATTGGGGTTATTATCCCTTGTGGTGTCGATTCGTCCAAGAGTAATATAGATTTTGGTTTAGAGCATTAGAAATTTTGTTAGAGTGAGGAATTTTTGTATAATCGTGTATATAAACTTCTTCTTCTGCACTTTGATTTTTGTATATTATTAGATGTATATAGGCTTCCGCTAGTATTATATTTTGTATATATATATATGCATGATTGTATGTCGTTTATCAGGTGCAGGTTGAACACCTTGAAATGGTAACATAAACAGAGGAGACCATGTCGAAATTTTGAGGTGCCACCTAGTGCCTCGAGATCTGACATGGGGCTTTGTGTTAGCTTTTGGTGGGGCGTCACAAATATCATCTCCATTGAAGGGGTGTGACTTGAGATTAGGACAATGAGAAACAACGAGCAATTTTAAGGATGGCATTGCCATTTTCATTCTTAGCAAATCCTTCTCCAGTTTTAGGAAACCCAATTCTAAGATCTCCAATTTTCAAACCTTGTTTTTATTCACAAAGAACTCTCTACTCAAGCCATTAAACCTTCCACGATAAATCGAAAGTAGTCATAAATTTGGAAGAGTATTTGGATTAAGCCAAATAGGTGTCATCTCACATGGATAGCGAATGATTCTTAAATCCTGAATCTTCTAGAGAGAAGCAAGCTCACGTTCAAATTTTATTACAACTTTCTCTATGTTGTCAATTTGGTTAAATTGTATCTTCAAAACCTCCAATTGCTTGAGCTCAGATAACATTTTCAGCTCCCCTTCTACTATTTGGTTTTTTGGTCTTAAGACCACACGAAGGTCTTTGAGTTGGTTTATTAAATTTAACTCAAGAGAATTTGAGTGGCCTTCTTCAATCATAGAAGCAATGAGAATTCTTTCTATATATAGAACAACAGTTACAAATATTTGCAAGGATAGAATCCCATGAATAAGAGAATGGTGGTTGTACATGTTGAATGACAATGCAAGACTTCAACATTAAAGACCTATTCTCATGTAATTAGTTGAGATGATGATCACATGCTTTAGTACTACAATAATATAATACTCCTAAGACTTTAATACTCCCCCTCAAGTTGGAGTGTGGAGATCAACAACACCCAACTTGCTAATTAAATGATGAAATGGTTCTTTGCCCATGGTTTGGTAAAGACATTAGCAATTTGTTGAGATGTATGAATGTACATTGGAGCAAGTAATTTAGATTGAATCTTTTCATGACAAAATGGCAATCAAGCTCTATATGTTCGTCCATTCATGAAATATAATATTATTAGCAATATGAAGAGCAACTTGATTATCGCATAACAATGTGATAGGTTTTGGATGAGAAATACTGAGATCATTAAGAAGATACTTTAGCCATTGAAGTTCACATGTAAGTGTGGCAAGAGCTCGATATTCAGCCTCAGAAGATGATCAAGCAATGGTAGTGAAAGCGCCCTCGATCCGTGGGGTGCGCGGATCCGCTTTTGACCCTTGAGGTTTGGGAGTCGCCACCTAGTTATTGGGGTCTAGGAACCAAACTGACTCTAACATGGATAAAAAGAACTAATCTACCATAAAAAATCTGAATTCGGGGATCATGTTACGGGGTTGGAAGGTGTTAGGCACCAACCCCGCCCGGCCAAAGCCGGTCTCTACTAACTTCCCAAATATATCACATTGCTAAAAACCTAGATAAAAACAAAAATAAAAATTTCGTACCTTTCCGATAGCAAAGATTTTGCTCCCTCAGATCTGACAAAAAGAGCTCCTTGTACTGTACTCCCTTGCTTCGTTCTGCCTCAGGATTTGACTTCGGATCTCCTAGATCAAGGTATCTCCTTGTTTCTGAATCTGAACTCTTCAAGTTTGTTGCGGATTTAGGGGTGTTTTTGAAGGGATTTTAGGTGTTTTCTAGACTAAAATTGAAGGGGGGATGTTAGGTAAGGAGTTGGGGCTTCAAAACTAGGGTTTATGGGGGGTTAGGGGAGCTTCTAGACCTACTTCTCCTAGGGTTTATGATTTGATACGAAAATAGGGTGTGAGCACCTCTATTTATAGATGTTTTTAGGGGTTGATTTGGATAGAGTTAGTGTTTAATTAGATATCTTTTAATTAGAGTTGTGTTTTAGTTAGACTTATTTTAGGTAGAATTGTGTTTTAATTAGAACTGTTTTAGGTAGAATTGTTTTTAAGTTAGAACTCTATTAGATAGAGTTATTATTTAATTAGAATTCTATTATGACTTTTGGTCTTATTTGATTGACTTTTAATGTTTTGACTTTAGTCTTAATTGATTGACTTTTAATATCTTGACTTCAGTCTTGCTTAATTGACTTTAGTCTCACTAAATTGACTTTAATACCTTGACTTCAGTCTTGCTTGATTTACTTTAAATTTTTGGAGGACCCCTCTCTATTATTTCTTTAATTATTTGGACCCCCAAATTGAGGGGTCCTTAAAGAAATATCTCACGAACCCTCAACAATTTTGCCTGAAAATCCGATTGATCGATTTTTTTGATTCAAAATTTTAAATTAATTTCATTAATGTTTCACTTTAATTATTTAATATTTTATTTATTAATTTCGAATTTTTTTATTATGAAAATTGTGAAATTACCGTTTTGCCCCCGGAGAGGACTTTTCACGTTTTAAGTCGGTTTTTAATGTTCTAGGATGTTTTAGAATCGATTTTTCGTAAGGAATTCAATGGAAATATTATTTTGTGTTATTTATGAAATTTTTTGTGTGAAATGATTGTGAACTTTATGAGGGGCATTTTCGTAATTTTGTCAAATTCTGTGAAAATTGGCGAAATGATTTATTTGGTTTCAATTTGTTATTTTATGTGTTTAAGAGAGTTTTCCTAAGCGTAACGTAGGCTCTAGGGTTGTTTTAAGATTAGGGGTATTTTAGTAATTTGGTCAATTTTAGTGATTTTTATCGTGAAGCTTCTTTTTGATTTGCAAGATGATGATTTCTATGTTTCTAGGGTCGTATTTTCCTAGCGTAGCGTGGTTTCTAAGGTTTTGTCAATTCGAGATACCTCATCCGGATTTCTGAAACATATCTGGTAACAAAGTAAAGCAATGGAATACACATCCATCATTGGGAATCATTGCGATCGGGTTGACGAGTTGATTAATCAGGCGGATGCAAAAATGGGGTGTCTACAGATGCCCCTCTTTGGCAGAGGGTTGAAGCAAACTAGATAGCAAATCTATTTCAGTAGATAGTGCGATATCCGAATGCCAAAGCTAGTGACAGTTCATTTTGCAGCCTGATTTAGCAATTCGTCAGGGTGTTCGGATCCTTGAGGGTAAAGCTCTCCCCGAATTAAAAGGTTGTCAGGTCCTTGAGTGTGAGCTCTCACTGACAGTGTCAGATCCTCAAATTTTAGAAAATTCTCCCTGACTAATGTAAAGGTACACGTGTGTGCAATGGTGTGATGCTTACTGAGTAAAAATGTGTCAGGTCATAGAGATCTTCTCTCACTGACAATAATGATTCAAAATTGAGATGCACTTATGCAATGAAAACAATCATGGCAAGGTTTAACAATGTGATAATTGGAGTCATAACATTGTAGGAACTTCATTAAATCCTATTTGAAATTCTTTTTTAGAGTTCGAAAAAATGAGTTTCATTTATCGAATTCGAACCTATTGTAACCACGCTTCTCGGGCTAAAGGACTTAAATAATCTTGTTAATTCAATATGATTCAAACAAAGCTGGAGTCTCGTTTCTCGGACTCCGACTAAGGTTTAGAGGAACTTAAACAATCCTATTAAAATTGGAGTTAGGCACTTCAAAAAAACCTACTCATTCTATGATTCAAAAGGTTGGAGTCTCGTTTCTCGGACTCGCACTTAGGTTTGTAAGCACTTCCAAAAGCCTACTCATTCTATGATTCAAAAAGTTGGAGTCTCGTTTCTCGGACTCGTGCTAAGATTTGCAGGCACTTCAAAAAGCCTATGATTCAAAACGTTGGAGTCTCGTTTCTCAGACTCGAACTTAGGTTTATAGGCACTTCAAAAAACCTATATATTATTCAAAAAATTGGAGTCTCGTTTCTCGGACTCGAACTTAGATTTATAGGCACTTCAAAAAGCCTATTCATTCTATGATTCAAAAAGTTGGAGTCTCGTTTCTCGGACTCGAACTTAGGTTTGTAAGCACTTCAAAAAGCCTATTCATTCTATGATTCAAAAAGTTGGAGTCTCGTTTCTCAGACTCGAACTTAGGTTTATAGGCACTTCAAAAAGCCTACTCATTCCATGATTCAAAAAGTTGGAGTCTCGTTTCTCGGACTCGAACTTATGTTTGTAGGCACTTCAAAAAGCCTACTCATTCCATGATTCAAAAAGTTGGAGTCTCGTTTCTCGGACTCGAACTTAGGTTTGTAGGCACTTCAAAAAACCTACACATTCTATGATTCAAAAAGTTGGAGTCTCGTTTCTTGGACTCGAACTTAGGTTTGTAGGCACTTCAAAAAACCTACACATTCTATAATTCAAAATCGAGCTCAAAATTTGAAAGATCGGGCCTTTATTGGCTTATTATGCATTTGGATTCATAATTATCATTGACTTCATCGGACTTTTAAATAAGATTTTCATTTTTATCATGTGATTAAGAACAAGACTTTGGAATTAAATGACTTTCAAAAATGCCCCTAGTTTCAAGGTTGGCTTTAATTGGAACTTGACTATGAGACTGATAGAATGGATTACGCTTGAAAAATATGGACTCTGATGTATGACAAATAGAAGAACTGACATTCTCTTAAATTTAAGACTCTTAAGATTATAATATGTGCAATAAAGAATTGATCATTATTTTTGAGAAATACTTGAGCTGGACTTAAAAATCTTGATAAATATTAGAATAGAAGATCTTTCTCTTCAAAGTGGTTGATGATTCTACATCTTCCAGTAGCGAACACTTAAACAAGTAAACATACTTTTGAAGATCCTACAATGTTTAAGATGACTTCTGATTTCTTCGACTTCAACATTGTCTTCGTCGAATATGAGCTATTGACTGAAAAACGAATATTGTGGCTTGAATGGTTCTGCATTTTCTAGTTTCTGCACAAGCTTCCTTCTGAATTTTTCTTCTTGATGGGATATTTTTTCCCATTTGATGATGTCCTAATTTTTGCCTAGATCGCCTCTTTAGGTTTTCAATCTAGCGGGCTTTATTTTTCTTTTTCTGATGATGCCTTGATTTTTGCCTAGGTCGCCTTTTCAGGTTTTCAACCTAGCAGGCTTTCTTTTTTATGGTTATGCCCTAAATTTTGCCTAAGTCGCCTTTTCAGGTTTTCGACTTAGCGGGCTTTTTTTTTCTTGATGATCTTGTATAACCAAGTCGACAACTTCTCAGTTCCCTGCACCTTAACCGAGTCAATTAGCATTCAGGAGGACTTAATAGGTGAGTTTAGGATATGATTTAGAAAGAAAAGATATAAGGCTCAACTTCCCAAAATGACCCTAGTTTGATATTCTCTCTTTTCTGTCAATTACTTTGATTTTTTCTAAATGCCCCTAGTTTGGCATTCTTTTTATCAATTCTTTTGATTTTTTTTTAATGCCCCTAGTTTGGCATTCTTTTTTTTTTTTGCTAATGCCCCTAGTTTGGCATTATCTTCTTTTGAACCTTTTAATAGGGGATTTTCCTTTTGGAGGATACTTTCCTTAAGAGAATATATTTTTTCATGACCGGGCCTGAAGTAATTTCTCAGGTTGCCTACGTACCCCAAATATTTTTTTTCTCTTTTAAGATCAGGTCAAAACGTAGTTCATACTAAGATTTCCTCCCAAGGTTGGTTGGTGTGGTTTAGAAAGAAACAGGCTATTTGATTTTTTTAGAGGCTGCAAGGGGCTAAAGAAGATTATCTTTTTCTTGGTAAGACAGGAAAATGTTCGACCAATGAAGGCCTCCTTTTGTGAATGCTGCTTAACTCGGTCAAAGTTTTAGGAATTCGATATCTAGATTACTCTGTCAACTAAGATTTCCTTTTGGAGAATGAATATTCTTCAGTCTTCTTCTGAGAAAGAGTAATCTTCAGTCTTCTTCTACGGAGTAGAGTGAGACTGAGTTCTTTGTATTTGACATTGACTCGTTCAACTATTTCCAAACTTCAAAAGAAATCTCATATTCTTTTGTGAATGAGAACTTTCTTTACTTGAGTGAAAAACATGGTAGATCCACTTGTAAGTCTTAGCATCTTTGTTGATGCTTTTAACTATATCATCTTTGACAGATAATCTTTGACTTTGAAATCACTCTTGACTTGATCTATATTTTTGTGTAATTCATCCATATATCCTTATGAGATCATGCAAGAACGTTGTTGAATTTCTCAAGTAAATTTATTATTCTTCTCATGTTCTGCTAAGGAAAATGTAGTACCCATTTGCACTTCTTAAGTGTACTCTTTAATTCCAATATTTATTAAGTTTGATTAGTGAGCTCTAAGTCAATCCTCATGTTAGATATTATGCTCAAATCATTATTACACGTATGATAATCAGAAGCTTCTATATTTTATTGGAATTGAAAAACATTGATTGACAAACTCGACTACTGAATTTAAAGAATGACAAAAACTGGATTGAAACTCAAAGAAAACTCAGGGACAATTATCTACAAAGAGAGAAGGTCCTTTTAGGTGGATGGACTACTTGAACTTAACATTGGTACTTTGACTAGACGACTCTTTTGACGGACTCAAAATGACATAGATGAGGATTTAAAATATTTGGGACCAATTATCACCCGATTGGAAGTAAACCAATGTTAACCATTGACTCTAAAGGTTTGACTCTTAACCACATGATTAAAGTTTCGATATAGAATAGTCCAAGTTCGATGGAAAATATCGAATGCAAATGCACTATAAGTCTACGGTGACCAAGAAAGTGAGAAAGATTAGGCACGGGTCTACCCCTGATTGGGATTGAACCTTTGATCAGACAAATTAATTTGATCTTAAGATCGAATCTTTCTAGATAAAATGGTCTGGATCTTTAAAAGTGAAATCAATTAGTCCAACTGATTTGGTATTGATCAGTTTGATCCATTTGTCCATTGGGTCAATTGGTTTAAATGGTTCAAATTAATCAGTACATTTCACCGATTGGGTAGGATCGATATTGCGGGTTTTGTTTGATTATTCTGGATCGGTCTGCCCACCTACCTGTTGGTTGGATTGAATAAAGCAACCCAGGAACACCCATAGTCAATTCGGGTCGTGACCTATAGGAAGGCTTCTAGACTCTAGGTTTACTACGTGCAATGCATTTTTATCTAGCCACCTTTGCCCAAGCACACCTATATACCTTTCGATACGTGGTGACTTGGTTTGATATACCGTATAGGTGATAATCTAAAACCTCAATTCACTTCTCTGAAGCCAAAAACAGCCAGTTCGATCTCCAGTTGAGAGGTGGCGCACAATGCTGAGCAAAGGCCCACTTAAATACCTCTCGTCTAGAATAGACGTAGTCTATCCCCCTCGTACAGTAGGGTACAGCGGGGCAAGATCTTGCTTAGGCACCAGTTTTGACCAAGAAGTACAATTGATATACTTAGACTATCTTTTATACCTACGGGTACGAGTCAAGAGTTGTAGCTTTCATAATTGGTTTGGCATCCCACGAGGGGACCGACCACGTACTAGTACTACGTTGGCAATCGGGACATGTGACTGTGTGGCTTACAATAGGTCAAAGGCTCAGGTCGCTCCAGCCTGGGTGCATCAACATACTTCTCAGAATCACCTGATCAGATGGTATTGATGCCCCCAGTTTGATATACCCTAAGGTACGTGACTGGAGTTGTGGATTTCATGAATGACGTCGCATCTCCGAAGAGACCGGGCCACGCACTAGTGCCACGTTGGCTAAATGGGACGTGTAAGTGAGTAAAACAGTAAACGTGCATGTGGTGTGTGCAAAACAGGGTGGGGTGTGCCCGGGACCTTTTTCAAACAAATGGGCCCATGGATCCAATCAAACCAATCATACATTTAATCAAAACCAAAATCATTCAAGTCATATGAATATTCAATTAAGATCACATTATTCCCATCACATAAGCACATTAACATTACGATCAACATCAATCATGTATTTCAAGCAAGATCATGGTAAATTAATCAATAAATATGGCATATGATAATGATCAAACAAACATTGCAATATGCATAATTTTTATAATTTTTAAGGTCCAATCAATGATCACTTTTGGGTGATCCAAAATAAATCGAGATTCCAATAGGTATTACATTGATGATAGAATGACAATGGTTGAGATGAGCTCACTCTAAAGAACATTAATTGTGCCAACATTAGATAAATTTAGATTTTCTGTAAATTAGGAAAATACAATCTGAACTTTCATCGATGATATCTAAGGCTCCCGATAACGAAATCGAGTGAAATCAAGTTCTAAATTAATCTACTCGACGAGATCTACATTTTACTAAAGGTTCCCAGACTTAATTCTCACTAGAATATTCTGTAAAAAAGTTTTAACGTTGCTGTCCCAACTTTCATTCAGAAATAATTCCAGATTTACAGATTGAACTTGCATCGATGATATCTAAGGCTTTCGATAATGAAATTGAGTGAACTCAGATTCTAAATTAATCTACTCGACAAGATCTACGTTTTATTAACAGATTCCCAGACTTAATTCTCACTAGAAAATTCTGTAAAAAAGTTTTAACGTTGCTGTCCCAACTTTCATTCAAAAATAATTCTAGATTTACAGATTGAACTTGCATCGATGATATCTAAGGCTTCCGATAACGAAATTGAGTGAACTCAAATTCTAAATTAATCTAATCGACGAGATCTACGTTTTATTTAGAGGTTCTCAGACTTAATTCTCACTAGAATATTCTGTAAAAAAGTTTTAACGTTGCTGTCCCAACTTTTATTCAGAAATAATTCCAGATTTACAGATTGAACTTGCATCGATGATATCTAAGGCTTCTGATAACGAAATTGAGTGAAATCAGATTCTAAATTAATCTACTCGACGAGAGCTGTCTTTTATTAAGAGGCTCCCAGACTTAATTCTCGCTAGAATATTCTCTAAAAACGTTTTAATATTTCTGTCCAACCTCCATCATTTTCATAGGTTAATTTGAATCTTTCATTATTTAGGAGTCATCAAAAAGTGATCCTTAATTGGAAAAAAAAAATGCAATACCCAAAATCATCTACAATAAAGATAAAAAAATAAATAAAGAGAAAAAATAAATAAAATAAATCCAACTAAATAAAAAAAAACTAGGTCATCTTGGCAATGCTCCCATACTTGGGGTTTTTCAAGTTTGATCCTCAATAGTCCCCAGCGGAGTCGCCACTGAAAGCGCCCTCGATCCGCGGGGTGCGCGGATCCGCTTTTGACCCTTGAGGTTTGGGAGTCGCCACCTAGTTGTTAAGGTCTAGGAACCAAACTGACTCTAACATGGATAAAAAGAACTAATCTACCATAAAAAATCTGAATTCGGGGATCATGTTACGGGGTTGGAAGGTGTTAGGCACCAACCCCGCCCGGCCAAAGCCGGTCTCTACTAACTTCCCAAATATATCACATTGCTAAAAACCTAGATAAAAACAAAAATAAAAATTTCGTACCTTTCCGATAGCAAAGATTTTGCTCCCTCAGATCTGACAAAAAGAGCTCCTTGTACTGTACTCCCTTGCTTCGTTCTGCCTCAGGATTTGACTTCGGATCTCCTAGATCAAGGTATCTCCTTGTTTTTGAATCTGAACTCTTCAAGTTTGTTGCGGATTTTGGGGTGTTTTTGAAGGGATTTTAGGTGTTTTCTAGACTAAAATTGAAGGGGGGATGTTAGGTAAGGAGTTGGGGCTTCAAAACTAGGGTTTATGGGGGGTTAGGGGAGCTTCTAGATCTACTTCTCCTAGGGTTTATGATTTGATACGAAAATAGGGTGTGAGCACCTCTATTTATAGATGTTTTTAGGGGTTGATTTGGATAGAGTTAGTGTTTAATTAGATATCTTTTAATTAGAGTTGTGTTTTAGTTAGACTTATTTTAGGTAGAATTGTGTTTTAATTAGAACTGTTTTAGGTAGAATTGTTTTTAAGTTAGAACTCTATTAGATAGAGTTATTATTTAATTAGAATTCTATTATGACTTTTGGTCTTATTTGATTGACTTTTAATGTTTTGACTTTAGTCTTAATTGATTGACTTTTAATATCTTGACTTCAGTCTTGCTTAATTGACTTTAGTCTCACTAAATTGACTTTAATACCTTGACTTCAGTCTTGCTTGATTTACTTTAAATTTTTGGAGGACCCCTCTCTATTATTTCTTTAATTATTTGGACCCCCAAATTGAGGGGCCTTAAAGAAATATCTCACGAACCCTCAACAATTTTGCCTGAAAATCCGATTGATCGATTTTTTTGATTCAAAATTTTAAATTAATTTCATTAATGTTTCACTTTAATTATTTAATATTTTATTTATTAATTTCGAATTTTTTTATTATGAAAATTGTGAAATTACCGTTTTGCCCCCGGAGAGGACTTTTCACGTTTTAAGTCGGTTTTTAATGTTCTAGGATGTTTTAGAATCGATTTTTCGTAAGGAATTCAATGGAAATATTATTTTGTGTTATTTATGAAATTTTTTGTGTGAAATGATTGTGAACTTTATGAGGGGCATTTTCGTAATTTTGTCAAATTCTGTGAAAATTGGCGAAATGATTTATTTGATTTCAATTTGTTATTTTATGTGTTTAAGAGAGTTTTCCTAAGCGTAACGTAGGCTCTAGGGTTGTTTTAAGATTAGGGGTATTTTAGTAATTTGGTCAATTTTAGTGATTTTTATCGTGAAGCTTCTTTTTGATTTGCAAGATGATGATTTCTATGTTTTTGGGGTCGTATTTTCCTAGCGTAGCGTGGTTTCTAAGGTTTTGTCAATTCGAGATACCTCATCCGGATTTCTGAAACATATCTGGTAACAAAGTAAAGCAATGGAATACACATCCATCATTGGGAATCATTGCGATCGGGTTGACGAGTTGATTAATCAGGCGGATGCAAAAATGGGGTGTCTACAGGTAGATTGCTTTTTTTACTTTTGCACAAGATTGGACTGGAGCCAAGTATAATACAAAACCCTGTCGTGGAGTGTCGAATAGTAGAGAAACTTGTCCAATCAAAGTCACAAAACCTTTGAAGATGTAGATTACTTGAGGATAAAAGAAGAAAGCCTTTGCCCTGAGAACCTTTAAGGTAGCGGAGTAGTTTGAGTGCAACATCCATGTGAGTAGTACAGGGTAAATGCATGAACTGGTTCAAAGTGTGACCAACAAATATGATTTCAGGTCGGGTGATGGTTAAATAAATCAAATACCCTACTAACCGTCGATATTGTGATGGATCAGGTCCATTAGAGGGAGTGAGATGAAGATGTTGTTCCATTGGAAATAATGAAACTCGTGCACCAAGCATGCCCATATCTTGGAGAATATCTAAGGTATATTTGTGTTGGCTCAAAAATACCTTTTTGAGAGTGAGCGACTTCAATACCAAGGAAATAGTTTAGTCGTCCAAGGTATTTGATAAAAAATTTGCTTTCCAAAAACTTCTTGAGAGATTGAATGATATTGTTGACATTGCCAGTGATAATGATATTATCGACATAAACCAAGACAAAAGTAGATTAAAGCCCATTTATTTTCATAAAGAGGGAGTAGTCGGCTTTTGATTGAGAAAAACCAGTTTCAAGAAGAGTTGTAAAGAACTTTGCAAACCAATTTCATGGTGCATGTTTCAACCCATATAAAGATTTTTTGAGCTTATATACTTGATCCGTCCCTTGACATGAAAAACCAGGAGGGATGGTCATATATACCTCTTCATGGAGACCCCTATGAAGGAAATCATTGTGCACGCCAAGTTGGTTGATGAACCAATTTTTAATAGAGACAATAGATAGAGGAGCACGGATAGTAACAATTTTAGCCATCAAGACAAATGTTTCATGATAGTCAAGACCCTTTATTTGAG
This sequence comes from Akebia trifoliata, assembly GCF_017979445.1. Taxonomy (NCBI): domain Eukaryota; kingdom Viridiplantae; phylum Streptophyta; class Magnoliopsida; order Ranunculales; family Lardizabalaceae; genus Akebia; species Akebia trifoliata. The sequence goes on from NC_141379.1 coordinate 10,565,280, forward strand.
TGAAGCATTTGGCCACTAAACGAGCTTTGTATCGTTCAATTGTGCCATCAGAATTATACATCACTTTGTACACCCATTTGCACCTGATTGACTTTTTGTTAGGAGAAAGCTTGATAAGAGTCCAAATGTTATTCTGTTACAATGCAGTTATTTCCAACAGTTATGGCATTGCACCAATGAGAAAACTTCATGGCTTGTGAAAATGTTTTAGGTTCAACTGTAGATGAAATGGCTACAAGAAATGTTTTATGAGAAATAAAAAATTTATCATAGGAGATATAATGATGTAAAGGGTATGGAGTACCTGTCTTTGGAGAAGAGGATATAAAGCATTGGTAATGTCATGATGTAAGGCAGAGCAACTGTAATCTTTGAGATGTGTTGGTGGATGACGCTCTTGGGTTGGCTGAGTATTAATAATAGGGAGTAAAGTTGGTGGGACATCTAGTTGAGATGGTAAGACCAATAGCGATTGATGTGGTGAATAGTCAAATTGAGAGGCATTGACTAGAGGAGGAGGTAGCACCGATTGAGATCTAGGAATGAGATGGACATCACGAAAAGGAAATATAATTTCATGAAAAATCACATTTCATGAAGTATAAATAGATTTAGTATCAATGTCATAAACACGATACCCTTTTTAGGCATAAGGATAGCCAATAAATATTCTAGATTTCACACGTTAGTCGAATTTGTGTTTAACATCATGATTGTATGCAAAACATAAGCAGCCAGAAACTCTAAGATTAGAATAGTTTGGTTTTGATTGGAATAAAAATTCATGTGGAGATTTGCCAGACAAAATTGAGGTGGGGATTTTGTTAATAAGATAAGCAGCTATAAGAACGCACTCCCCCCAAAAAGATAACGACAAATGTGACTAAAAACGTAAACTATGCACAACATTAAGAAGGTGACGATGTTTACATTCAACCACACTATTTTGTTCGGGTGTGGCGATACAACTTCGTTGATGTTTAATACCATAATTTTAAAAAAAGTTTGCATGTCATTTTACAAAAATTCAGTTCCATTGTCAAAACGAATCTTTTGTATTGGTGAGAAATCATTGGGAAGGAGTTGAATGTCATTACTCAGAATGGTATTGAGTTTGAATCATGTTAAATTTTTTAGTTTCAGATTTGAAATGCATGAGATAAAGCCAAGTACATCGAAAAAAATCATCTATAATAATGAGAAAATAATGTGCCCCAAATAAATAAGATTGAGAAAAACTACTCAAAATATCACCATGAATTAACTGAAATGGTTTAATTGAACGAACTATACTAGATGGAAAAGGTAATCTTGTTTGCTTTGTTTTTGGACATACATCACAAACATAATTATTTGAATATGAAATAAATGAAAATTTATTTGCTAAATCTTGTAAACGCATAAAGGAAGGATGTTCAAGCCGCTAATGCCATAAATCAATTGTAGATGATGAAGTAACAAGAAAGGCCATCATGAACATTACCCACTCCAATCCTCCTCTTCTTGGATAGGTCTTGAAAAATGCAACCATCATTAGAGAATGTTACTGAATAATGCATTTCTTTGGTGAGTTGGACTCACGAATTGAAGATTGAACTTGAAAGATGAAATGTAAAAGACATTATTGAAAGCGCCCTCAATCCGCGGGGTGCGCGGATCCGCTTTTGACCTTTGAGGTTTGAGAGTCGCCACCTAGTTGTTACGGTGTAGGAACCGAATACTGACTCTAAACGGATAAATAAACTAATTTACTAAAGAAAAACTGAATCCGGAGATCACATTACGGGGTTGGAAGGTGTTAGGTACCAACCCCGCCCGGTCAATGCCGGTCTCTTCTTATCCCAAATAAGACTACATTGCTAACAAAAATCTAGATAGAAAAATAAAATAGATTTCACCTTCGAACGCAATGGTTCTATTCCATCAGATTTGATAAAACTGCTCTTTGTACCGTACTCCTTACTTCGTTCTGTCTCCAAATCTGATTTTAGATCTCCGAAGCAAGGTATCTCTTCTTTAGATCTGGATTCTTCGAATTTTGTTATCGATTTTGAGGTGTTTTTGAAGGGCTTCTAGGTATTTTTCAGGCTAAAATCGAAGTTTGGGTGTTAGGTAAGGAGTTGGGACTTTAAAATTAAGGTTTGTGGGAGGCTAGGGAAGCTTTTTGACCTACTTCTCTTAGGATTTTTTATCTGATACGAAAATAGGGTGTGGAGGCTCCTATTTATAAAGTTTTTTAGAAGAATTATGGTTTGATTAGGATTTCTTTTAGGGTTTTAATTAGGGTTTTGACTTTAGTTTTATGAGATTGACTTAGTCTTTAGGGTTTTAATTTAGGATTTTGACTTTAGTCTTATGAGATTGACTTGATTAGTTTAGATTAGGGTTTTGACTTTAGTCTTATGAGATTGACTTGATTAATTTAGATTAGGATTTTGACTTTAGTCTTATGAGATTGACTTGATTAGTTTAAATTAGGGTTTTGATTTTAGTCTTATGAGATTGACTTTAATATTTTGACTTTAGTCTTTCTTGGTTGACTTTTAGTCATTACTTGATTGACTTTAATATTTACTTTAGTCTTACTTGATTGACTTTAATTTTTGGAGTACCCCCTTTATTATATCTTTAATTCTTTGGGCCCTCAGATGGAGGGGTCCTTGAATAAATATCCTGGCAACCATCAACAATTTTGCCTGAAAGCCTGATTGATCGATTTTTTAGTTCAAAATTTTAAATTAATTTTATTAATGTTTCACTTTATATTATTTAATATTTTATTTATTAATTTTAATTATTAAAATTGTGAAATTATCGTTTTACCCTCGGTGAGGGCTTTTTGTATTTTAAGTTATTTTTAAATGTTCCAGGATGTTTTGGAATCAATTTTTCGTAAGGAATTAAATGGAAATATTGGTTTTTATCATTTATGAAATTTTTGTGCGAAATGGTTGCGAACTTTATGAGGGGCATTTTTGTAATTTTATCGAATTTTGCGAAAATTGGTGAAGTAATTTATTTGATTTCAATTTGTTGTTTTATGTGTTTGAAAGGATTTTCCTATGCGTAACGTAGGCTCTAGAGATATTTTGAGGTTTAAGGATATTTTGGTAATTTGGTCATTTTTTAGTGATTTTTATCGTAAAGCTTCTTTTTGTCTGCAAGATGATGATTTCTATGTTTCTGGGGTCATATTTTCCTAGCGTAGCGTGGTTTCTACAATTTTGTCAGTTCGAGATACCTCATCTGGATTTCTGAAACATATCTAGTAACAAAATAAAGTATTGGAATAAACATCCATCATTGGGAACTGTTGCAATCGGGTTAACGAGTTGATTAATCAGGCGAGTGCAAAAATAGGATGTCTACAATTATTAAGTTGGAAATCTGATGAAAAACGAACAATGCTAATATGGGTAAGGGGGACATGAGAGCCATCAGGAAGTTGAACATTAGAAGTGAACATGGAGAATATGATGAAAATAATGATAAAGAAAAACACATGATTTGTAGCTCCGGTATTGATTATCCATGATGAAATAGGAGGTATTGAAAGTGCAATACTTGCCAAGTTTGTTGTGGGTTGAATGCTACCTGAAGAAAGCATGGCTAATAACTTGTTGTATTGATCTTGATTGATAAGAGGAGAAGACACCATATTTTGATCATTGGGTGCTTCAGAGTTAGTGTTATGAAGAGTAACAGATTGATTTGCATGATGTTTGTGAATCTATCAGTAGATCTAGTTGATTTTGTTGGATATTCATGAAGTTTGTAGCAAGTGGCCTTGATATGACCATCTCGATTGCAATAGTCACAATGAGGGTGAGTTTGCCTTTCTTTGATTGTCAATATTGGCACTAAATTGACGATATGGTTCATTGGTCTTATCAACGAATATATTTTTGTAGCAGTAGACAGAAGGTCCATGAGTAAGATGTGACTACGTAGAATTGCATAGTACTCATGAAGACCTTGAAGAAATTCCATTGCTCTATCTTGTTGTAATAAATTAGCAACAACCTTACTGTTTCCACATGAAAATGGTGGAATGTGAGATAGGGAGTTGAGTTCATCCCAAAGCATTTAAGCTTAGAGTAATAATTTGATACCAAAGAATCGTCTTGTTTAAGAGAAAAGATTGTTTGCTTGAGTTGATAGATTTTGGGAGCATTAGTTTAAGAAAAAACATTCTTGAAGATCAACCCACAGGTGATGGGCAGCATCTCCATAAAGAATATTGTTTGCAATTTCACTTGAAGTAAGGTGAAGAATCCAGAAGCTAACAAGATCATTACAACGTTCCCATTGCAAAATCTCGGATTGAGACATCGGTTTCGATATTGTGCCATGAACAAATCCTAATTTGTTTTTAACACGAAGCGTTATCGTCATGGCACGGATTCATGTACCATAGTTGTCACCAGATAGAACTGAAGAAATGAGCACCAACATTGGATTATCAGAGTGATGAACATAAAAAGGATCATTGATAGTTGAATCGGCCATTAAAAAAATAATCAAAAGGAGGATAAATATATATATATGCTCTGATACCATATTAAATTTAACTCAATAAAACAGTAGTTACAAATATTTACAAGGATAAAATCCCGTGAATAAAGGAAAGGTGGTTGTACATGTTGAATGAGAATGCAAGACTTCAACAATAAAGACCTATTCTCATGTAATTAGTTGAGATGATGATCACATGCTTTAGCACTACAATAATATAGTACTCCTAAGACTTTAATATGGTTCACCATCTTCAAATCCAAAAGGCAATACCCTTCTTCCACAATGGTACTATTCGCAAGATTAAAGTCCCCTAGTGATTCTAGGTTGGAAAGCTTTCCAATAACCTTGGGAAAATATTCTATGGATACACATTCATATAAATTCAATGTGGATAGCTTCCCCAAATAAGTCACTTGAGTTGGCAACCTTCCTAAATTTGGATAGTCGGATAGATTTAAAACTTGAAGCTTTCCAAGTTTTCTAAAGGAATTTGGGAGTTTGTCCAAATAACAATTCCATATTTTAAGAGAAATAAGGTTTCGTAGTAATCCTATTCCACACCACCAGTTCACCTAAGAAGATACTGTTCTTTTTAGATCACCTTCCTACTCAAATGAAATATTTAAAATCCTCAACCATTTTAACTGGCATAACATAGGTCTAACATTTAGAGCAAACACCTTACTCTCTTCTATGTCTATCCCAATAATTGTCTGTAACAACTAAGAATTAGTTTTGCTCAATTGAACGACGTTTGTTCTAGACAAGCTACCCATTGTGATCCATCTGTACAACACAACATACCTCTGTCATCTAATCCCATAAACTTTTCTTCCTTGGCAATCTTTATAATCAGGTCGCGTACCAAATCATGGACCCTAAAATAGTGAAAGCTTCTGTAGACACCCCAATTTGAACGGGCTCATATTCGAAAGGGGCCCAAAAAAACCAGTTTTTCAAAAAAGGTGCTAAAAGGCCTCAAAGGCCCAAATCACTAAAAATGCGACATTTTGATCAAATCAAAGCCCCTAAGACCTTCTAAGGGCCTAATGGGTCCGCATCAAAAGGACTCGGCATACTCCCATCTACCCTGCTCCACTCAAAACATTGATTTTTCGATAAAATTGGCCAACGGGCTTCAAAAGCCCAAATCACTAAAAAATGACATTTTGATTGAACCGAGGCCCCTAAGACCTCCCAATGATCTAAGGGACCCACCAAAGGGGTTTGAACTACCCTACACCTTCCCAACCCTTACCATTCCACGCTTGCATCCAAAAATATCAAATTTTCAATAAAATTCTCCTACAGGCCAAAAAACCAAATTTGCCAACACGTGGCATTTTTGATCGAACCGACGATTGCAAAAATCTCAAAAAAATTAATAAATTAAAAAATGTGAGACTTGGGATACCTACCCTTCATCTACTCTCCACCGCTCCGCCTCGAAACCCACAAACACCTTAAGCGTATTCAAAGCCCATAAATCCTAAATTATCCAAAAATTAATTTCTCACCTTACCCTCAACCTAAAAATGATCCCATATCACCTAAACCCTAAAGTGAACCCACCATAAAAAAATCCACCCAAAAACAAACCCTACCCAATCCAAAATCTCCAAAACCCAAGTCCAACAATACAAAGCCCACAAACCACTATCCATACCTCATTCATTATCTAACCCATAACCTTAACCCATCAACCACTAACCCACATCAACCAATCACCTTCTTAACATCAAAAGATGACACATGTCATCATCCCCTCTCACTTCCCTCATCAAATCACCTACCCCCATCATCATTCTTTAAACAATTCATCTAACCCACATAACTTCCTTCCAAAATCATCTCAACCCATACCCTACCCTAACCCAACCTATCCCTATTCTCTAACATCATCAACCACCCACATCATAGCCCATACCCTATACATCCTAACTTATCATCATTCTCTAATACCATCAACTACCCACATCACAACCCATATCTTTACCCATCACTTTCTTTAAAACACTCCAACAAAATCATCTCCACCCATACCCCCCTCATCATCATCTAACCAACCCATACTCTTCTCTCTAATCAAATAACCACCATCAACCAATCAACCAATCTCATCACCTCATCCTCTCACCATGATTGCCACATGTTTTTATCATCTTAATCCTTCCAAAAATCAATCTACCAATCTCTTACATAACCCATTCTCCTAAATCTACACACCTCACCTCTTCAACCTACCTAACACTCATTGTTTAAACAATCCTCTTATACCCCCATTCCCACATCAACCATCACTCATCTCACCCCACCAAACACTCTACCCAAACGGATGTAGGTAAGATTTAAACCATTTGGGTTAAAATACAACCCATTTCCCTCATTAAACAACTACCCCCACTTACACTCCAAATTTCATACCCTTCACTTCTAAAACCCATGCCATTCTCTATTCTCTCAACTCTTCAGTCCATTATACCCCTAAACATCCTCCAAGCATCTATAAATACCCCTTCCCTCCTTCCAAAAATGATTACCAAGTTTCACTAAGTCTCACATAAAGAAAAACTCAAATCTCTACCCACATCTCCTTTACTATTTTACTTTCACAATGATCTTCTAAAAAATATATATACATACTCTCTCATAATCTACTAAGGATTCAGGAAGACATAGAAGAAGAAAGAAAGAAGAGAAGAGAAGCTTCAAGGTGGGTTCAAGACTCTATACCCCCCTCTCCTCCTCCCTCTTCTATTATCCCCTCCCCCCTTTATTTTATTTTAGATGATTTAGGATGAATGGACCTCAAGGCTAAGGATCTATAAGGATCATCTCTATCAATGAGATGACCCTATGATCAAGCTAAAAATAAATCCCTACTTAGAATACAAATACACGACACGTGGCATTTCCTTTTTCATTTTTTCAAAATCAAAATGATCGAGTTTTTTGAGATAACTACTACTTGGCAGGGAGAAAAAGGTGCCTAACACCTTTTCTTTTTTTCAACCGAGCTGTTTATCCCAAATCTCTAGGTTTGATTAGTTCCTATCTATCGAGATCACTATATGTCAAAAATGTCATTTTTTGGAAAATATACATCGGGTGACCAATCACACCCACTTACAACATGAATGGTGGCGACTCCAATCTTTAGTAGATGTGGTCTTCGTAATGACGAAAACCACGTATCTACAACTTCTTTCATGTCGGTCATTTGTATCTCCAAGTAATAAACTTCGATTGGCTAATTTGTTAATGTATACTCTTCCCATATCCCATGCAGTCCTTCTTAGCCTTCTTTGAACAAATTCCTTACCAATCCACCAATCAAAAAAGTCTTTTGGGTATATTGTATAATCTTCACTTAGATAGAAAATCTTTTTCCAAATATCACTCCTCCCTTGACCTTGATTACCAAAGGAAGTCCTCTACATCTTGCAACTATCTCTCGACCAATGCATTCTATTTCTTTATTCGAACATTCATCTCTACTTCCAAACACTATTTTAGAAAATAAGGACCAACTTTCCTCCTTAGAAAGAATTTTGGGATGATGTATATGGTTCTTAGTGGCCCCCATTGATCGGGCCATTACATCATTCCTACTTGTAATGATGACCCAACAACCCTTGTCGAATTGAGGCAAAGCTGACTTCAAGCTTTCCCACCATGGCTTTTCATCTACACTCCAAACATCATCCAAGATAATCAAGAATTTCTTCCTATCAAGCTATCGATGTAGTTCCTCCAATAGACCTTGTGAATCCAAGTCTGATACATGTTTAATTTTTTCAACATAATCCTGATCACTTATTCAAAGTTGAAGGTCTTGAAAATTGTCACAAGCAAGACACGTTGAAAGCCCCCTTCCACATCAACATACTTTTGTATCATTTCGACAAGGGTCGTTTTACCTATTCTACCCGTCCCAACGATCCCAATGACCTTCTAGGGCCCATGTGCTTCCATGATCAACTCTTTAATTTTTTATACCTCATATTCTAGTTTGACTATTTGAGTGACATTCATTAGGACTGAGAAACTTTCAGGCAGACTACTGCCAACATGTTCTTCATTTGAAACTCTAGGGATTGTATGCAAATAAGCTTTCATCCTTTCTCAAAGAACAATTATTTCTTGATTAATTTGACTTAATCTTACTCCTATTTGGTAACGACTTTTTAGTGATGAAAGACAAAAGTAACGCGCGTACTTAACTTGCCTTCTTCTTTGCCGTTGCATAAGGAACAACTCGCAATCATCTATAATGTCTTCTGTTTCATATAGTAATTCTCTTATTTCTCTTACAACTATCTCAAGACTTTCAATTTGATCCTTCATTCTCACTTTATCCGCATATTTGAGTAAGCTTTTTAGGTGGAGGAGCTCTTTTTTCATTTTCTTGAACTTGCTAGCAAATTCAAGCATTTAACAACTTTCATTTAAGAATCCTTCGATAAGTTTTTCTATGAGAATAGTTACAGTTGCATCGACCATTTTCCTATACATTTTTATTGCATAAAAAATTTCAGAAGTATAAATTTGAAGGAGAAAATGTCTGAGTTTAAGACGAAAATCCAAAATATGCTCTACTTCGATTTGCAATTGCCAAACTCTATGGAGCAAAAGTAAGCTATTATTTATTGGATATGCTTCAATACAAGTTTATTGATGATATCCATTAAAATGAAATTCAAAACCAAACTTAGATAAAATGTAGAATTGTAAACTTATGATTTTGAGTATCAATATGGAAAGTTTAGCAAATAATTCTACAAGATTGCTTTCTTTAGAAAATAAGGTCCTTTTCAAAATACTACATTTAAAATCTTTTTTTGTATCAAAGTTTCAATTATATGAAAAATGAAAATGATATCGAAACACTCGAGACATTAAAAAATGATCTTTCATAGAGGACCCAGGTCAAGGGGTATGTCATCAATTTGAAAATAAAGGGGTTTCTCAAATATTTTTCGAAATGGAGAGGGGGAGGACTTTTTAAAACCTTTATTTTTTGATAGGAGACTAAGGTTAACGACACTCGTCAAATTGAAAATACAGGTTCTTTTTTTTTTTCTCTATTCTCACCCATTTGCAAATAAAAAAGGTTATGGTGAAGTAAGGGGAGAGGAGAAATGAAAAAGAAGAAGAAGAAGAAGTGGAAGAGAAGAGTAAACATGTGGTCCTGCAAAGCAAACTCTATCCAGCGATCCAGGTATGTGACATCTCTCTCTCTTTCTTTTGTATGATTTACAAGTTAAATTGAAATCTAAAATCCGAAAAAATCAATGTTTTGATTCATACATGGTTTCGTCTCGATGGGTTGAAAAACCGATATGTATCCTACGATACAAACAAAAACGAGACAAAATTTTAAACCATGATTTGCTATAATAATTCACTCATTCTAACCAAATTACCCCAGACCCCCATCGCACGAAATAAATTTACTTCCCTCTCTTCGTTCTATCTCCATTTATGAAAAAAATTGTGAACTCAATTCGTCTTCTTCGATCTAACCCCAAGCATCACACCTCTCACCTCTCTTGAAAAAAAAATTGAAACTTTTGCGAAACCCCACCTATGGTTTCTTCACCACCTTCGTCTTCTTCTCAATGAAACCCTCATCTCTCTTACTTTATTGTACTTTTATTTACTTCTCAAGAAAATCATCTCTCTCCCTCTCTCTCTCTCTCGCACTTTTTTTGACCTTCATCTTCTTCTTTGAACCTACAAAACCCATACTTACTAACCCTCACCTTTGTCTTCTTCAGTTGATGAAATCTGAAACCCTCACCTCTAACCTTGCCCTCATTTCTCTCTATCGACAAAACACTCTCCCTTCTAATAGAGTTCGATTCTTGGTACAATGTGAAATAAGTTGGTATTTGAAACTTCAAGGCAAGACTTACAATTGCAACTACTACAAATACATCAGATTTCTTGCTTCAAAAAATAACTCCAAAGCTTTATTTTTAATCATCAATAAATGTGATAAAGTAGCGAGAAGTACCAATGGAAGGCACTTTGGTTGGCCCCTGCATATTATTGTGAACTAACTCCAACTTCTCAAATTTTGGAGTCCTTCCAACTTTTGAGGAATTCATTTTTTTCTTTTCGAAGATGCAGTCTTGACAAAAGTCCAAACTCATTTCCTTTACACCAAGTAATTTATTATTTTGAATGCATCCTCATCTCACTTGTATGTCCAAGCCTGTGATGCAAATTATTACATCCACACCTGTAGAAGTCATTGTTATAGAGTTGTAGGACCCATATGTAATAGAAAGAGTCCCTTCTTTCTTGCCACGAGCTACCATCATAGGCCCTTAATTTGGTTATCTTCTAAGATTCATCTAAGAACGTGGTGAGTTTCCCCAACTCTAAAAGCGACATACCTTACTGAAATCAAATTCATTGTCAATTATGGAACATGTCTCAAGTTTTCAATTGTTAAGGTGTCCCATTTGATAGATTTATCTGCATGTCACCCTTACCAGCAATGTTACAAGACTTATTGTCCTCAAGATATACTCTACCAAAATCACCATGTACATGGTTCTGTAAAATGTCTTTATGAAAAGTAGCATGGAATGATGCTCCAAAATCTATTGCCCATGTGTCATCATGTGTGGCAACATATAAAATCAAAGCATCAAAATCACTCCATAAAAAGGGTTAACTAATTTTTTACATCCTTGATTTACTTTTTTGCAGCTTTGCAGTTCTTTTTGAAGTGACCCTTCTTCCCACAATTTCCATCAACCATCTCCTCTTACTTGTGGAGTTCTAGACTTGCCCTTTTCTCGAACTTGAGTAGTGTTTACCCTAGTTTCCCCTATTGGACTTCCTTCCTCTTTCCTCAGTACTTAAGGCATTTCTTGAACTATCAGTTGATTCTAATGATTTCTTACGAGCTTCCTCATTTATGATGACATCAATAATATCATCAAACTTTAATTTATTGAAACTAGAAGAATTGCTCATGGCCATACTAGACTATCCCAATTATTTGGCAATCCGAATAAAATCAATAGGGCCCTGATTTCATCTTCAAAAATAATCCCAATGGATTCCAATTGTATTGTGACCGTATTGAACTCGCTCAGCCATGTAACGACCCCCTACTAATATTGTTGTTAGAATATATTTTGTCTATTGCATCAAGTTCAATTTATTCTAAATATTTCATAATTGATAATTAATGGTTGATTTCCGCTAAAATTTCATTCAATCGTTGTCAAAGTTTATATCAGCATAATGAATGAATATTAGAAATATGCTTACAATACATACAAATAGACGATTTTGCATGTGATCATTCGATAAGTTATTATTATTATTTTTTCAAATGATTTCTCCTTTTCTACTTGATTGTATTTCATTTCACAAGTGATCTTGAAAACCACAACAAAAGGTGTTATTTTCTTAGCTCATGGCAAATGGAACCGTTTTATCGTTTCAATTTGATATTTGAAATGATCTGCTTCTAAAGTACTTAAGATCTAATGGATTCGACTTCATCAGACTAGTTTTTTTTTTTTTTTTATAAATCATAAATACAATAGTTCTTCTCAAAACTTTAATTTTCCATCTTTTACAAGATAATATCTTGGTAAACGAGTAACTATATAAAGTAAACAAAGGAATAAAAGGTTCTCGATTTTGATTTTTGATTTTCTTATTTACTTTTATGTGTGGTGCGTGAAAGTTCATTTCAGGCATTATAAAAAAATTAAATAAATAAATAAATAAATAACTGTCAACCCTAATAACTAAAAGAGATTGCTTACAAATTATATAAAATTTCATACCAGAACTTAGAAATTGATCAACAAGTGGGGGTGTTATGATTCTAGATTTTGAAATCAATTTCAAAAAAAGATAGTGTAACCAAATAGTATTATTCTGGATTATGAAAATTAACTTTCATTTCCTGATTCTTCTAACATTCCTAAATCAAATATTTAAAACTAAAAAAAAATAATTTGGTGTTTTAGTGTAGGTAGGTGAACATACTAAGTAATAATCTCTCGAGCAAATTCTCAGAGGCAGAGAGCAATGTAAAATAAAATGTAGAACAACAGGTGGTTGTCAACACAACAGCTGACAACCACAACAGCTTAAAACTTGTCCAAGTCTAGACTCAATGACGACTGAAAGAAATTTTGCATTTTGGTTCTGCATCAGTAACCCAACCCTAAAGCCGAAGAGATGGATTGGGCCTTAGAGTCGGCTTAATGGGTCTGACCAAAATCCCATGTAAAGCTCTGCCTGGCCCAGCCTGTGAGTAGAGAGTCTAGGTCCAATCTCACCCAATTGCATGCATAGGTCCTAACTACGTCTCTTGTAAACTACCCCATTTAAACTACTAGTAATAATCCATTATGAGAATGCTTACCAAATGGCCAAATAATTTTTTTTAAGAAGATTGTGTTTTTCACTATTTGGAAACTCCAACAGCCATCTTGTTTGTGTTTTTGGTTGATCATAAAAATGAAATCAAAAGTGCATGCGAAATTGAATATTCAAATGAAGCTCAAACCTATTTTGTGGACTAGGACAATCGCTCTCAGTGATTCAATCCTTCTATTAGGGGTTCCACTCCTGCTCTACAACTCACCTTGCCACTTTGGGAACTTAATCTTGGTCCAATCCTACTCCCGAAATATGAGAACCCCCCGCCGCTCCTAACATGTTGGAAGCCTTTTTATTCATGAAGAATTTCATTCCCTCCATCATATTAAGTATTTCTTATTTCTTAAATAGCTAGGTATTAGTCATGTATGTCTTAAAAAAGAATATTGCAATAAAATATTGAAAATTATTGATGAGTATTCCAATTAGAAGACATCAATGGTGTGTGACGAAAAATTTTAAAAGTATTATTGTAGTCGTAGAATTAATCGGAAACCTTTACAATAGAAGCTGCTATCATTAGAACATATATCAATTATTTAATTACTACTACTAATGATCAAGAATTACAATCCTGCTATTCAAATCTTCGATTACAAATTCCTCCTAATGGGAGCTGTAATCAATCTTTCACCTAAACCATTTCAATTTTTTTTTCTTAGTTTTTTGCCTATTGAGTTTACTCCTACATTTTCACAACTGCATTGGCTTCTAAGTTTATCGTTCTTCATTTTTCTACTCAACTTTCATCTGTCTCCTACATTCAATCTACTAACATATTGCTTCTTAATTGCCAAATATTTAATTCTACTTCTGCTTATAAAAATTTTCATTTAATTTGATTGAGAGGTGTATATATCATATAGTTACTCTAGAGACTAGTAGCTAACCAAAACAGTCTCTGGGATTTTTCTTATTGGCTCAGTCTTTATCGAACCTCAAAATCCTAACCCAAATCCAACCCATCTAATGGGCGGATCAAGCCAAATTACAATATAAACTATTGGACCGTTCCGACTTGCCTTACTACCAACTCCCGATCCTATACGAATTGGTTCAAGTCTGACCCAATAACTAAAGGGGCTTAGCAAACTACCCAAACCAGATCTCCACCTAGTGAAACCTGATAAATTGATAGTCCTATAAACACTCCTCTCCATGGGTGCTATTAATTGGTAAGTTACACTGCACATATTTAGTCTTGATTTTACTTATTCTAAAGTTTATGAACTCCAAAAATAGGTTTTCAAAGATCCAATTTTGTGTTTCCTCTCTAGATATGTTGTTGTATTAGAGTTTCGATCATTAGTGATTCTTGTCATTCATGCAGTATCGCTAATCTCATGTGAAAATGTTTGGACCCCAGTATCCCATGTAAAACTTTAATCTTTTGGTTGCCATATACCAGGGCTCTTTATTTGATCAATCAACCTTGGTGGATTTTTGGACCAAAAGTTGATCCAATTTGACGATCATAATCATAAACTATGTATTTATTTGAATTTAAACCCTTTTAAACATTTGCATTCCATTTTTTAGAACCGTTCACAATAGCAATCTAACCTTGCTTTCAAAATTTGTTGGGTTGACAATTCTTAGATTTTGAGGCTTTGGGGGGATTTGGTAACCTGTTCTTCTCTTCTATAACAGAAGATAAAGACAATACTATATGATGTGGATATTCATGTTCTGTAGTTTTTGCACCATAGGCCCTGTTTGGTACATTACAAATCATTTGCATTTGCAAATGGTTTGCAATGAATGATTTACTATTGCTTGGTAACCATTGGAAAATCTCTTGCAAATCTTTTTTTTTTGGTTAAAATCATCCTCTAGACTGATATAAAGGGCGTCTTGAGAATATAAAATTGTGATATAACTACCATAAATAGTGTTAAAGAAGCAAAGAGCCCCTCTTGAAGAAAAGCCCCATGACCACCAAAATTTTCTTCAACAATCTGTAGTATTATAGCATAATAATCATAAACAATCCTGTAGATACCCCATTTTTGCACTCGCCTAATTAATCAACTCGTCAACTCGATCGCACGGTTCCCAATGATGGATGTTTATTCCAATACTTTATTTTGTTACTAGATATGTTTCAGAAATTCGGATGAGGTATCTCGAACTGACAAAACCTTAGAAACCATGCTACGCTAGGAAAATACGACCCTAGAAACATAGAAATCATCATCTTGCAGACCAAAAAGAAGATTTACGATAAAAATCACTAAAAATAACTAAATTACCAAAATATCAAAACAACCCTAGAGCCTACGCTACGCTTAGGAAAACCCATTCAAACACATAAAACAACACATTGAAATCGAGTAAATCATGTTGTCGATTTTCACAGAATTTGATAAAATTATGAAAATACCCCTCATAAAATTCACGACCATTTCATACAAAAAAATTCATAAATGACAAAAACCAACATTCCCATTGAATTCCTTATGAAAAATTGATTTCAAAACATCTTAGAACATTAAAAAATGACTTAAAACGTAAAAAATCCTCTCCGAGGGTAAAACGATAATTTTACAATTTTAATAATTAAAAATTTTAAAATTAATAAATAAACCATTAAATAATGTAAAGTGAAATATTAATAAAATTAATTTAAAACTTTGAACAAAAAAATCGATCAATCAGGCTTTCATGCAAAATTGTTGATGGTTGTCAGGATATTTATTCAAGAATCTCTCCATCTGGGGGCCCAAAGAATTAAAGATATAATAAAAGGGGGTCTTCCAAATATTAAAGTCAATCAAGTAAGACTAAAGTAAATCTTAAAGTCATCAAATAAGACTAAAGTCAAGATATTAAAGGTCAACCAAGAAAGACTAAAGTCAAAGTATTAAAGTCAATCTCATAAGACTAAAGTCAAAATCCTAATCTAAACTAATCAAGTCAATCTCATAAGACTAAAGTCAAAATCCTAATTTAAACTAATCAAGTTAATCTCATAAGACTAAAGTCAAAATCCTAAATTAAAACCTTAAAGACTAAGTCAATCTCACAAGACTAAAGTCAAAATCCTAATTAAAATCCTAAAAGAAATCCTAATCAAACTCTAATTTTTTTAAAAAACTTTATAAATAGGAGTCTCTTCACCCAATTTTCGTATAAAAGAAAAATCCTAGAAAAAGTAGGTCAAGGAGCCTTCACAACTTTCCCAAAATCCTAATTTTGAAGCCCCAACTCCTTACCTAACACCCATACTTCGATGTTAGCTTGAAAAATACCTAGAATTCCTTCAAAAACATCCCAAAATTCAAAAAAAAAGTTTGAAGAATCCAGATCGAAGAAAAAGATACCTTGCCTCAGAGATCAAAAAATAGATCTGGAGACAGAACGAAGTAAGGAGTACGGTACAAGGAACGGTTTTATCAGATCTGAGGGAACAAAATCGTTGTGCTCGAACAAAGTGAGTATTTTTATTTTTTTTATATTATTATTTAAGCCTTATTAGCAATGTAGTTTTATTTGAGAATTAATAGAGACCAGCGTTTGCCGGGCGGGGTTGGTGCCTAACACCTTCCAACCTCGTAACGTGATTCCTGGACCCGTATTTTTTCTTTCGTAGATTAGTTTATTTACCTTTTAGAGTCAAAGTTTGGTTCCTAGACTGTAATAACTAGGTGGCGACTCTCAAACCTCAAAGGTCTGAAGTGGATCCGTGCACCCAGCGGATCAAGGGAGCTTTTAGTGGTGACTCCACTAGGGACTATTGATGATCAGACTTGAAAAATCCCAAGTATGGGAGCATTGCCAGGATGACTTAGTTTTTTTTATTTAGTTCGATTTATTTTATTTATTTATTTGTGTGGCTTGATTGTGGATGATTTTAGGGGTCACGTTTTGATGACCCCCTAAATAATGAGAGATTCAAATTGACATATGAAAATGATGGAATGATGAAGCTTGGGACAGTAATGTTAAAATATTTTTATAAAATATTCTAGTGAGAATTAAGTCTGGACACCTATAAATAAAATGTAGATCCCATCGAATAGATTAATTTAGAACCTGAATTAACTCGATTTCGTTATCGGGAGCCTTGGATATCATCGATGCAAGTTCAATATGTAAATCTAAAATTGTTACTGAATGAAGGTTGAGACAACAATGTTAAAATGCTTTTACAGAACATTCTAGTCAGAATTAGGTCTAGGCACCTATTAATAAAACGTAGATCCCATCAATTAGATTAATTTAGAATCTAAATTCACTAAATTTCGTTATTGGGAGCCTTATATATCATCGATGCAAGTTCAATCTGTAAATCTGGAATTGTTGCTGAATGAAGATTGGGACAATAATGTTAAAATGTTTTTATAGAATATTCTAATAAGAATTAAGTCTAAGAACCTTTAATAAAATGTAGATTTCATCGAGGAATTAATTTAGTACCTGAGTTCCCTTAATTTCGTTATCGGGAGCCTTGGATATCATCGATACAAGTTCAATATGTAAATCTGGAATTGTTGCTGAATGAAGGTTGGGACAGCAATGTTAAAACGTTTTTACAGAACATTTTAGTCAGAATTAGGTCTGGGCACCTTTAATAAAACGTAGATCCCATCGAGTAGATTAATTTAGAATCTGAATTCATTCGATTTCATTATCGAGAGCCTTAGATATCATCGATGCAAGTTCAGATTATTTTTTTCTAATTCACAGAAAATCTGAATTTATCTAGTGTTAACACAGTCAATGTTCCTGAGAGCGAGGTCATTTGGCACAGGATATTTCTCTTTGATTTTCTTTTGGGATGTGTTTCTAGTTTTTTTTATAATTAAAAAAAAAGAGTTCATCGCTCCTCATCTCAACAATTATCATTTTATCATCAATGTTACATCTATTGGAATTTCGATTTATTTAGGATCACCCAAAGCAACCCTTGATTGGACCATAAAATTACAAAAATTGTGTCTATTGCAATGATTGGATCTAATTGATTATTATATGCTGTACTCATTGATTGATCTACCATAATTGATGTATGCAGGAGATGTGCAAGTTTAAATCTTAAATTGAACTATATGAATATTAATGTATGCCTGCACTTGTATGATTTAATATCCTCTCTTGTATAGTTTAATTGGACCCATGACTTAATCTGTTTAAAAAAGGCCCCGGGCACATCCCACCCTGTTTTGCACACACCACATGCACGTTTACTGTTTTGCACACTTACATGTCCCATATAACCAACGTGGCACTAGTGCGTGGCCCGATCTCTTCGAAAATACGACGTCATTCATGAAAACCACAACTCCAGTCACGTACCTTAGGGTATATCAAACTGGGACATCAGTACCGTCTGAACAGGTGACTCTGAAAGGTATATTGATGTACCAGGGCTGGAATGACCTGAACCTTTCACCTATTATGAGCCACACAATCACATGTCCCGATTGCCAACGTAGTACTAGTACGTGGTCGGTCCCCTTGTGGGATGCCAAATCATTTATGAAAGCTACAACTCTTGAGTCGTACCTTTAGGTATATTAAAGATAATCCAAGTACATCAATTGCACTTCTTGGTCAAAATCAGTACCTAAGAGAGATCCTGCCCCGCTGTACCCTACTGTACGAAGGGGATAGATTACGTCTATTCTAGATGAGAGGTATTTAATTGGGCCCTTGCTCAGCATTGTGCGCCACCTCTCAATTGGGGATCAAATTGGTTG
Source organism: Akebia trifoliata (assembly GCF_017979445.1). Lineage (NCBI taxonomy): Eukaryota > Viridiplantae > Streptophyta > Magnoliopsida > Ranunculales > Lardizabalaceae > Akebia > Akebia trifoliata. Next base: position 10,583,924 of record NC_141379.1, read on the forward strand.
TTTTTGACTTCAGAGAAGTGAGTTGAGGTTTAAGATTATCACCTATACGGTATATCAAACCAAGTTGCCACGTATCGAGAGGTATCTAGGTGTGCTTGGGCAAGGGTGGCCAGATAAAAATGCATTGCATATAGTAACCTTAGAGTCTAGAAACCTCCCCCATAGGACACGACCCGAACTTATCGAGGGTGTTCTTGGGTTGTTTTTTGAATGAGACCTTGTGAATGATGAATGTATGTGAATGATGAGATCAGAACGCATGTGAATGATGAGATGAATATATGTGAATGATAATATCAGAATGCATGTGAATGATGAGATCAAGAATGTGCGGGTTTGTCCTCAAGGATAAATTTTTTGTTGTTTAACCTGATTTGAAATTACAGTATCACTGGGTACATCAACCTAATAAAAAATCAATTTTAAACTTAACCCAGTCCATATCGATCCAACAATCATAATGATCCGGGCTATTTAGATCAAAATGGAAATCAAATTCTTTTCTAAATTTGGGTTCCGACCCATTTTAAAAAAAGAAAAATATTTTCCAGAAGAAAAGTGTTTTCTAGAAAAATATTTTCCAAAAGAAAAGAGAATGAAGGAAAAATGATTTACAAAAGATATATTTTTGCATGAACCTTGAATTTTTTTTTGTATAGACTTTGAAAAATTACTAAAATGTATTTTTCTAAAAAGAAAATGACTTGCAAAAAATAATTAGATTTGTGAAAGTTTTATTCAATGAAAACATTATTTGTCAATCATTTTCAAGAGTGTAATAGAATTATTTTTTTTCTGAATAATCATTGCATGAATTTTCAGGGTTCATTTAAAATGTTATCAAGGGGGTAATACTGGAATTGATTAAATTCACCTTCAATGAGGTTTAATGGTTATCATTGTACTTAAGCTCAATCGTCCATCATCTTGCTAGGGTTATATGTCTAACAAACGTCAATATCAAGTCAACAGTCAGAAATGACTTTAGAATTCCTCAACATCGTCCAGTTATTCCCTAAAGATCATAGTACTTCAGTATCATCGGTTATAAGTATTGTCTTGAATCCTCAGTTCATAATCAAGCCCGTTGTGAGTAGTCTTGAGTTTTCATGAGTCATTTGGGTTAGTTCAAGTCTTCTTTTTTTTCAACAAGGTCATGTCTTCTTTTCAAGTTGACTCTTTTTTCTGTTGAGTAGACTTAGTTTGTCGAGTCATAGAGGTGTCTGTCACCCCTTCTGAATTTGATTGGATAAAGAAAATTTTTGAATACCTCGAGCGCATTACTGAATTAACTACTAATCTGGCTTCAAGGATAGATTTCTTTTTTGAGCAAGAAGATAAGAAAACAAAGGTTATTGACCTCGGAATAGAAAATAATTCCTAAAGCGATTCAAATAGAAACCCTCTTATCCCTAGAGGAACATGAGGGGATAATGAATTTACTCAGAAATTTCAAAAGACTTGTTTGCGTGATTTGATGAGGATATGTTAAGTGCAAGCTTGAGTGTTGTCTTACACAGAATAGATACTGGGTTGAGAAAATGAGATCAAGGAAGATGTTACAAAATGTATTGGTGCTACACTTTTCAAAATGGTAGAACTCCCAGAATAGATTACCATTCTCAAATTATTGACATAGTTGAAGCGGAGTTGATTTCTGATAACTAGTCACACTTCAAAGTTGAGGTTATTAAATTGTGTTCAAAATTCAAAATCTTACACTACAAATCATCCCCTTACCGCCCTCAGACTAATGGAGCAGTCGAAGCAGCTAACAAGAATCTTAAGACTATCATCAGGAAAATGTGTCAATCACATCGAGATTGGTCAGAAAAACTGTCATTTGCATTATGGGCATATCGAACTTCAATTCGATCCTCTACTGGAGCTACTCCCTACTCCTTAGTGTATGGCATGGAAGCAGTCTTGCTTGTTGAAATGAAAATTCCGTCTCTCAGGGTCTTGTTAGAAAGTCAGTTGTCAGAAGCAGATTGGGTTCGTCAATGGTATGAAAAATTAAATTTGATCGAAGAAAAATGACTGAGAGCTTTGTATAGCGTGCAAGCTTATCAAAGAAGAGTCGCCCGTGCATTTGACAAAAAGATCAAGGTCTGTCACTTACAAGTCAGGGATTTAGTACTCAAAGAGAGTCGGACACCTATTTTTGACCCTAGAGGGAAGTTCAAACCAAATTGGGGAGGTCCGTTAATCATCAAGGAAATATTACCAGGAAAAGCTGTCAGGCTTCAAGATCATGATGGAATCGAGTTATCAGAACCAACCAACCTTGACCAAATCAAATGGTACTACATTTAAGGAGGTCATTTTTGGCCGAATCAATTTTCCTACTACCTAGTTCATCATCTCCTTTCTCAACCCCTTTGCAGCCTATTCAAAAAGAGAAAAATTATGCCTTTTACTTCTTAGCCTGATTACCAAACCCAGAGGAGGGAAAAATTTGAACTACACTTTGGTCTGATCCTAAAATTCTAGGGTACGTAGGCAACTTGAGAAGTTACTTCAGGTCTGACCACATCAAAATAAAAGAATAGATTCCCCGACAAAGAAAAACATTCAAAAGAAAAAGAAATATCATCCAAAATAGGGAAGAAAATTCAAGAAATTTTTTTAAATGAAATGCCACACAAAGGGCATTTGGGTTTTTGAGCCTTAAAATCCCTTTCTTTTTATACCCAGCCCTAAGCTTACCAATAAAAGTCCTCCTAATACCGTATGAAAAGTCAAAGAAGATAGCAAAGCATGATCAGACAGTAACTCTAGAAGTTCAGAGGAGAAGAAAAAGATAAAAAAATGATGAAGCCTACTAAGTTGAAAATCCGAAAGGGCAACTTAGGTAAAAATTAAGGTAAACTCGCAAGGTTGAAAATCTGAAAGGATAACTTTGACAACAATAAGAGCCAAGAAAAAAAAGAAAAAGTTTACTAGATCGAAAACCTAAAAAGGCGATCTAGGCAAAAGCTAGAGAAAGCTCAATAGATTAAAAACCTGAAAAGGCGATCTAGGTAAAAGTTAGAGCAACAAAGAAAAATAGAAGAAAATCCCAAGCTGAGAGCGGTCCCAGCTGAAACATCAGAAGTCCGAATAATCAAGTTCAATACTTAGCTTAAACTAGGCATAGACTCAGAAGCTACAAGTATCTTGTCTATGATCGATCTGAAAATTCTTACTTCCCCAAGTGAACCAAGGGAGAGAAGGATGAATTCTATGATGAATTTCAGAAGGAAATATTTTGTTCCAATTTCTTTGAGCCTAACTCAAAATCTTCAATATAAAAAGTTAAACCTTTATTGCGCTTGCGGTAATCAAGGATTTCAAATTTTCATAATAAGGGCACTTCCTTTTCTAAAGAGTACAGTTTCCCCCCTTATACTAGGGACATTCACTTTCAAACTATGTTCAATTATCCCCAGTGCAATATTCCCTATCAAATTAGGGGCATTTTGGTTCTGAAACCTGGTCAATTACCCCAAAGGATAAGGTTAACTCTGAATTAAAAGGTTACCCTATTGATAGTAATTTATTGAAAACCCCTGAGGTTCAAAAGCAAGTTAAAATGTTGACCGGACCTTCATAAAATCCAACTCTTTATTTTTTTTCAATAGAAAGAATCAAATGCGGTGTTAATCCCCCGTTTGTTTCCCTCAATAAATTAGTTCAATACTCTTTCACCCTGAGTAGGTAGAGTAGGACTCCTAGAAAATTAGTTCAATACTCTTTCACTCCGAGTAGGTAGAGTAGAACTTCCTAAAAGCTTAGTTCATTACTCTTTCACCTTGAGTAGGTAGAGTAGAACTTTCCCAAAAAAAATAGTTCATTACTCTTTCACTCTGAGTAGGTAGAGTAGAACTTCTCAAAAAATTAGTTCATTACTCTTTCACTCCGAGTAGATAGAGTAGAACTCCCAAAAAATTAGTTCATTACTCTTTTACCCCGAGTAGGTAGAGTAGAACTTCTCAAAAAATTAGTTCATTACTCTTTTACTCCAAGTAGGTAGAGTAGAACTCCCAAAAAAATTAGTTCATTACTCTTTCACTCCGAGTAGGTAGAGTAGAACTTCCCAAAAAGAATTAGTTCATTACTCTTTCACCCTGGGCAGGTAGAGTAGGACTCTAAAAAATATTAGTCCATTACTCTTTCACTCTGAGTAGGTTGAGTAGAACTCTCAAAAAATTAGTTCATTACTCTTTCATCCCGAGTAGGTAGAGTAGAACTTCCCAAAAAATTAGTTCATTACTCTTTCACTCTGAGTAGGTAGAGTAGAACTTCCCAAAAATTAGTTCATTATTCTTTCACTCCGAGTAGGTAGAATAGAACTTCCCAAAACGAATCTGTTCATTACTCTTTCACCCTGGGCAGGTAGAGTAGGACTCTAAAAAAGTTTAGTTCATTACTCTTTCACTCCGAGTAGGTAAATTAGAACTTTCCAAAAAAAAATAGTTCATTACTCTTTCACTCCGGGTAGGTAGAGTAGAACTTCTCAAAAAACTTAGTACATTACTCTTTCACTCCGAGTAGGTAGAGTAAGACTCTAAAAAATATATATATAAATTCATTACTCTTTCACCTAGAGTAGGTAGAGTAGGACATTCAACTTTCTCCCAACTTTTGCTTAGATTTGTCTCGAGTTTTGTTTTACTCAGTTTCACATAGTACACATACTTACACATTTGTTTCTTTAGTCAAGGAGAATTTTCTAAAATTCAAGGATCTGACACTATCAGTAAGAGCTCACGCTCAAGGACCTAATATTTTTTTAGTTTGGGGAGAGCGTTACCCTTAAGGATCCAAACACCACGACGAATTGCTAAGGCTGCAAAATGAACTGTCACTAGCTTTGGCATTCGGATATCGTCCCATCTATCAAAATAGATTTACTATCTAGTTTGCTTCAACCCACTGCCAAAGAGGGGCATCTGTAGACACCTCATTTTTGCACTCGCCTGATTAATCAACTCGTCAATCCGATTGCACGGTTCCCAATGATGGATGTTTATTCCAATGCTTTATTTTGTTACCAGATATATTTCAGAAATCCGGATGAGGTATCTCGAACTGACAAAACCTTACAAACCACGCTACACTAGGAAAATACGATCGCAGAAACATAGAAATCATCATCTTGTAAACCAAAAAGAAGCTTCACGATAAAAATCACTAAAAATGACCAAACTACCAAAACATCAAAAGAACCCTAGAGCCTACGCTACGCTTAGAAAAACCCATTCAAACACATAAAACAACACATTGAAATCGAATAAACCATGTTGCCAATTTTCACAGAATTCGATAAAATTACGAAAATGCCCCTCATAAAATTCACGACCATTTCATACAAAAAATTTCGTAAATGATAAAAACCAACATTTCCATTGAATTCCTTATAAAAAAAATGATTCCAAAACATCCTGGAATATTGAAAAACGACTTAAAACGCAAAAAATCCTCTTAGAGGGCAAAACGGTAATTTTACAATTTTAATAATTAAAAATTTAGAAATTAATAAATAAATTATTAAATAATGTAAAGTGAAACATTAATAAAATTAATTTAAAACTTTGAACAAAAAAATCAATCAATCAGGCTTTCAGGCAAAATTGTTGATGGTTGTCAGGATATTTATTCAAGGACCCCTCCATCTGGGGGCCTAAAGAATTAAAGATATAATAAAAGGGGGTTCTCCAAAAATTAAAATCAATCAAGTAAGACTAAAGTCAATCAAGTAAGACTAAAGTCAGGATATTAAATATCAACCAAGAAAGACTAAAGTCAAAGTATTAAAGTCAATCTCAAGACTAAAGTCAAAAGCCTAATCTAAACTAATCAAGTCAATCTCATAAGACTAAAGTCAAAAGCCTAATCTAAACTAATCAAGTCAATCTCATAAGACTAAAGTCAAAATCTCAATTTAAACTAATCAAGTCAATCTCATAAGACTAAAGTCAAAATCCTAAATTAAAACCTTAAAGACTAAGTCAATCTCATAAAACTAAAGTCAAAATCCTAATTAAAACCCTAAAAGAAATCCTAATCAAACTCTAATTTTTCTAAAAAACTTTATAAATAGGAGCCTCCACACCCTATTTTCGTATAAAAGAAAAAAACCTAGAAAAATTAGGTCAAGGAGTCTTGACAACCTTCCCAAAACCTTAATTTTGAAGTCCCAACTCCTTACCTAACATCCATACTTCGATGTTAGCCTGAAAAACACCTAGAAGCCCTTCAAAAACACATCAAAAATCAAAAAAAAAAAGTTTGAAGAATCCAGATCTAAGAAAGAGATACCTTGTCTCAGAGATCAAAAATCAGATCCGGAGACAGAACGAAGAAAGGAGTACAGTACAAGGAGCAATTTTATCAGATCTGAGGGAACAAAATTATTGCGCTCTAAAAATGTGAGTATTTTTATTTTTATTATTATTATTTAGGTCTTGTTATCAATGTAGTTTTATTTGGGAATTAGTAGAGACCGACGTTTGCCGGGCGGGGTTGGTGCCTAAAACCTTCCAACTCCGTAACGTGATCCCCGGACCTGTATTTTTTCTTTCGTAGATTAGTTTATTTTCCTTTTAGAGTCAAAATTTTGTTCTTAGACCATAATAACTAAGTGGCGACTCCCAAACCTCAAAGGTCAAAAGTGGATCCGCGTACCCCGCGGATCGAGGACACTTTCAAATCCCAAAGGATAGCACAAAGAATCTGGAAATCAAGGGAAAAAACATTATTAGATTCTAAAACTATCCAATAACAACAGTTTAAATTATTAAGAATGATTACGAGAAACATTATTATTATTTATTATTTATTAATATGAATATTTATTTTTATTTCTTCAATGGGAGGCTTGGGGGGTTCTACAAGGAAAGTAATGTAATATTCTTTGTGTCATTCATTAGCTGTTCTTCATTCTTACATAAGCAAGCTTGTCCTAATGACCAAAGGAAATGTAGTACCAAACGTAACTAATGGGAACAAAAATTGTGCAGAGGGCAATTTTTTCATCCCAGGGGATTAAGTAATGTATAATAAGTCTGTCTAGTTTATGTGAATGAGTCGTGATCCAAAAAGGTTTCCCGCTCAAATGCATTGGGCTGCATGCACGACTTGGTTAAGAGCCCTAGGTGTTTCAAACTCCAACAAAAACGTGTCATGTAAACATCTTATCTTTATTATAGGAACAGGACACTGTATTGAGAAGCATAGAAGACCAAATGTTGCAAAGAAGAACTGAATAATTACATGCTCCACCGACTCCTCATCATCCCACAAAACATTAGTTCCTTACATGTTTCAAGGAGTAGAAGTTGATTATTTAGATTTAAAAAAATAAAAAAAAACAAAAAAAAAAAAAACAAAAAAAAAAACAAAAAAAAAACAAAAAAAAAAAAAAGCAAAAATAAAAGAAAAGTTAATTAACACCATTAAATTTTAGTTTTAAATTTGAGAGTTTGGTAGTCATCCATTTTCAGCACCTTTGATCAAGCTCAACGAGGAATTTTTTTTTTTTTTTTTACTTTTTTTCTTTTCAATCTATCTTTTTTTCATGAAATCTAGAAGAATGTGATGCTGGATTGCCAATTTGATAATCCATATGGGCCCAACGACCCTTAGAAAGATTTGAAATCTTACTAAGTTAGTAATGCTAGTTTGATTCATAAAGTAAGATTTGCTTCCTAACAAACTTGATAAAGTAAGAGAGATTTTGTAATAAAAATGCAATAGATAGGTCTGCCTGGTAAATCTCTCAAGATAAAATTCAATAATAGACTTGTAAGAAATTTTATAAAATGCCCATAAAAAATTTAATCTTAAATAAATAGTTAGTTAATAATGGGCATCTCTGTGGAATGATATTATTTTACTACAACCCAACCTTCCTACTGGGATTATTTATTTATTTATTTTTAAATAATGAAATTACGTGAAATACGAACACAAGTATAGGCATCAAAATTTCAACAAAGTCCCTACATCTTTCACAAATCACGAAAAAAAACCTTAAAAGTTATAAGTGGGCCACACATCTAAATTAAGCCCGTTAATTGGGACGGTTGGCATATGGTTTAGATTTGGATTTTCATAGTTAAGCCCACGATCTAACCAGATCCAAATGATCCACATTAAATATTAGGCCTTATACCCAAGTAAATGAGTTTGGCCAAAAAACAATCCATAGAATCCTTGAAAATGGATTTGGACAAGTTTAGCCTTTAAATAAATCAATCAAATCTCTTTAAGTTGGATATAATTGGAAAGTTAAATTGACTTTAAGTTTATAAATACCAAAGCCCCTCTCATTGGAGATGGAGGAGGATCACTTTTTCTAATAAGATGGAAATTCTCTCTCTAGAGAAGAAAAATCTTTCAAGCCCTCCTTTAAAGAAAAAGTAAAGCTCTTCAAGAAAGACTTGGATTCTAATTCAAGAGATGACTAAGCTTAAGAACCCTTCTTTAGAAGCCAACAAATCCTTCTTAATCGATAAAACACAAAGCCCAGAAAGCAACAGAATTTTTGTACTAAAATTGCAATAGATAGGTTTACCCGGTAAATCTCTCAAGATATAATTCAATAATAGACTTGTAAGAAATTTTATAAAATGCCCATAAAAAATTTAATCTTAAATAAACAGTTAGTTAATAATGGGGATCTCTATTGAACGATACTATTTTATTGCAACCCAACTTTCCTCCTGGGATTATTTATTTATTTATTTTTAAATAATGAAATTAAGTGAAACACGAACACGAGTGTAGGCATCAAAATTTCAACAAAGTCTCTACATCTTTCATGAATCACTTGAAAGACCTTAAAATTTATAAATGGACCACACATCTAAATTAAGCCCGTTAATTGGGACAGGCCACATATGATTTGGATTTGGATTTTCACAGATAAAGCCCATGATCTAACCAAGTCCAAGTGATCCACATTAAATATTAGGCCTTATACCTAGTAAATGAGTTTGGCCAGAAAACAATCCATAGAATCCTTGAAATTGGATTTGGACAAGTTTAACTTTTAAACAAATCAATCAAATCTCTTTAAGTTGGGGTATAATTGGAAAGTTAAATTGACTCTAAGTTTATAAATACCAAAGCCTCTCTCATTGGAGAAGGGGGATGATCACTTTTTCTCATAAGACATAAATTCTCCATCTAGAAAAGAAGAAGCTCTCAAGCCCTCATCTAGAGACAAGAGAAAAACACTTCAATAAAGACTTGGATTCTTATTCAAAAGATGATTAAGCTCAAGAACCCTTCTTTAAAAGTCAACAAATCCTTCTCAATCAATAAAACGCGAAGCTAAAAAAGTAAGAGAGTTTTTGTAATAAAATTACAATAGATAGGTTTATCTGTTAAATCTCTCAAGATATAATTCAAGAACGAACTTGTAAGAAATTTTATAAAATGCACATAAAAAACTTAATCAGAAATAAACAGTTAGTTAATAATGGGCATCTCTGTTGAACGATACTATTTTACTACAACCCAACCTTCTTACTGGGATTTTTATTTTTAAAGAATGAAATTAAGTGAAACACAAACACGAGTGTAATCATCGAAATTTCAACAAGTCCCTACATTTTTCACAAATCACGAGAAAGACCTTAAAAATTATAAATAGGCCACACATCTAAATTAAGCCCGTTAATTGGGATGGACTGCATATGGTTTGGATTTGGATTTTCATAGATAAAGCTCATGATCTAACCAAGTCCAAGTGATCCACATTAAATATTAGGCCTTATATCCAAGTAAATGAGTTTGGCCAAAAAATAATCCATGAAATTAGATTTGGACAAGTTTAGCCTTTAAACAAACCAATCAAATCTCTTTAAGTTGGGGTATGATTGAAATGTTAAATTGACTTTAACTTTATAAAATCAAAGCCCCTTTCATTGAAGAGGGGAGATGATCACTTTTTCTTAAAAGAAAGAAGTTCCCCCTCTAGAGAAAAAAAAACTCTTAAACCCTCCTCTAGAGATGAAGCAAAGCGTTTTAAGAAAGACTTGATTTCTGATTCAAAAGAAAATCAAGTTCAAAAACCCTTCTTTAGAAGCCAACAAATCCTTCTCAATCGATAAAATGTGAAGCCCGAAAAGAAGAAAATCTATACAAACCCATACAGAAGATCAAACTCAAGAGTCCTTCTTTAGAAGCCAACAAATCTTTCTCAACTGATAAAGCGTGACATCCAGAGAGAAGAAAATCTACATAAACTTCTTGAAAACACCCTTGATCTGTGGGGTACGCGGATCCGCTTTTGATTTTTGCAGGTTGGGAGTTGCCACCTAGTTATTACGATTTAGGAACTGAACATTGACTCTAAAAGGTAAATAACACTAATCTACGAAAAATAAAAAACTAAGTCTGGGGATCACGTTACGGGGTTGGAAGGTGTTAGGCACCAATCCCGCCCGGCAAACGTCGATCTCTACTTTTCTCAAATAAAACTATATTGCTAAAAAGACATAAATAATAAAATAAAAAAATACTTATCTTTACGAACGTAACGATTTTGATTCCCTCAGATCTGGCGGAGAGATCATTTTATTAATATTCCTTGTTTTGTTCTATCACCAGATTCACTTCAGATCTCCAAGACGATGTACTTTCTTCTTAGATCTGTATTTTCTGACTTTTTTTATGGATTTCTGGGTGTTTTTGAAGAGTTTCTAGGTGTTTTTTAATTAAAGTTGTGGTATGGATGTTAGGTAAGGAGTTAGGACTTCAAAATTAGAGTTTATGGGAGGTTAGGGAAGCTTTTTGACCTACTTTTTCTAGGGTTTATTTTTTCATACGAAAATGGGTTGTAGGGACCCCTATTTATAATTTTTTTAGGTGTGTTTTTAGATAGAGTTAGTGTTAATTAGAATTGTAGAGTTAGTGTTTAATTAGAATTGTCTTAAATAGAGTTAGTGTTTAATTAGAATTATTTTAAATAGAGTTATAGTTTGATTATAATTCTTTTAAATAGAGTTATTATTTAATTAGAATTTTCTTAAATAGAGTTATTGTTTAATTAGAATTCTATTAGCATTTTGACTTTTAATCTCACTTGATTGATTTTAAGATTTTGACTTGAATCTTACTTGATTGACTTGACTTTAAGATTTTGACTTGAGTCTTACTTGATTGATTTTAATTTTGATTAGAATTTTAATTTATATTAATTAATGTTTTAATTATTAATTTAGAAAATTTTAATTATTAAAATTGTAAAATTACCGTTTTACCCTCGGAGATGACTTTTTACATTTTAAGTCGTTTTTCAATGTTCCATGATGTTTTGGAATCGATTTTTCATAAGGAATTCAATGGAAATATTCGTTTGTGTCATTTATGAAATTTTTTGTGCGAAATGGTCGTGAACTTTATGAAGGGCATTTTCGTAATTTTATCAAATTTTGTGAAAATTGGAGAAATAGTTAATTTGATTTCGATTTGTTGTTTTATATGTTTTAAAGGATTTTCCTAAGTGTAAGGGGGCTCTAGGGATGTTTTGAGATTAGGGGTATTTTGGTAATTTAGTTATTTTTTAGTGATTTTTATTGTGAAACTTCTTTTTGTCTACAAGATGATGATTTCTATGTTTTTGGGGCATATTTTCCTAACGTAGCATGATTTCTACAGTTTTGTTTGCTTGAGATACCTTATCTGAATTTCTGAAACATATCTAGTAACAAACGGAGCATTGGAATAACCATCCATCATTGGGAACCGTCGCAATCGGGTTGACGAGTTGATTAATCAGGCGAGTGCAAAAATGGGGTGTCTATAAAAGTCCCTCTTTGGTAGAGGATTGAAGCAAACTAGATAGCAAATCTATTTTGGTAGATAGTGTGATATCCGAATGCCAAAGCTAGTGACAGTTCATTTTGCAGCCTGATTTAGGAATTCGTCAGGATATTCAGATCCTTGAGGGTAAAACTCTCCTCGAACTAAAATTTTGTCAGGTCCTTGAGCCTGAACTTTCACTGACAATGTCAGATCCTCGAATTTTAGAAAATTCTCCCTGACTAATGTAAAATTGCACGTGTATGCAATGGTGTGATGCTTACTGAGTAAAAAAGTGTCAGGTTCTAAAGATCTTCTCTAATTGACAATAATGATTCAAAATTCAAATGTGATTATGCAACGAAAGCAATCATGGCAAGGTTGAACAATGAGGTAATTGGAGTCATAACATTGTACGCTCTTCATTAAATCTTATTTGAAATTCTTTTTTAGAATTCGAAAAAGTTTGAGTCTCGTTTATCGGACTCGAGCCTATTGTAGCCACGCTTCTCGGGCTAAGGAATTTAAACAATCCTGTTAATTCATTCTATGATTTAAAAAAGTTGGAGTCTCATTTCTCGAACTTGAACTTATTAGAGTCATGCTTCTCGGGATAAGATTTACAAGAACTTAAACAATCATGTTAATTCATTTTATGATTCAAAAAAAAGTTGAAGTCTCGTTTCTCGGACTCGAACTTACTAAGCCACGTTTTTCGGAGTTAGATTTATAGGAACTTAAATAATCCTATTAATTCATTCTATGATTCAAAAATGTTGGAGTCTCGTTTCTCGGACTTAGATTTATAGGAACTTAAACAATCCTATTAATTCATTCTATGATTCAAAAAAAGTTGGAGTCTCGTTTCTTAGATTCGAACTTACTAAGCCATGTTTATCGGGCTTAGATTTATAAGAATTTAAATAATCCTATTAATTCATTTTATGATTTAAAAAAAGTTGGAGTCTCGTTTCTCGGACTCGAACTTATTAAGCCACATTTCTCGGGCTTAGATTTATAGGAATTTAAACAATCCTATTAATTCATTCTATGATTCAAAAAAAATTGGAGTCTCGTTTCTCGGACTCGAACTCACTAAGCCACGTTTCTCAGGCTTAGATTTATAGAAACTTAAACAATCATATTAATTCATTCTATGATTCAAAATTGAGCTCAAAGTTTGAAATATCTGACCTTAAGTGGCTTATCATGCATTTGGATTCATAATTATCATTGGACTTCATCGGACTTTTAAGTAAGATTTCATTTTTATCATGTGATTAAGAACAAAACTTTGGAATTAAATGACTTTCAAAAATGCCTCTAGTTTCAAGATTGGATTTAATTGGAACTTGACTACGAGATTGATGGAATGGATTACACTCGAAAAATATGGACTCTGATGTATTCCCTTAAATTTAAGACTTTTAAGATTATCATATGTGCAATAAGGGATTGATCATTTTCTTTCAAATTTCTTTTGAAAAATGCTTGAGCTGGACTTAAAAAATCTTGATAAATATTAGAATAGAAGATATTTCTCTTCAAAGTGGTTGATGATTCTACATCTTTCATTAGCGAACACTTGAATAAGTAAACATACTCTTGAAGATCTTATAATGTTCAAGATGACTTTTGAGTTTTTTGACTTCAACATTATCTTCGTCGGATGTGAGCTCTTGGCTGTAAAACGAATGTTGTGGCTTGAATGGTTCTGCATTTTCTAGTTTCTGTACAAGCTTCCTTCTGAATGTTTATTCTTGATGGAATATTTCCTCCTATTTGATGATGTCCTAATTTTTGCTTAGGTTGCCTTTCTAGATTTTCAACCTAGTGGATTTTTCTTTTCTTTTTCTAAAGATGCCTTAATTTTTGCCTAGGTCGTCTTTTCAGGTTTTCAACTTAGTAAACTTTCTTTTTTATGGTTATGCCCTAACTTTTGCCTAAGTCGTCTTTTCGGATTTTCGACTTAGCGGGCTTATCTTTTTTCTCAATGATTTAAAATATTCAACTCAACAGCTTCTTGATTCCTTACATCTTAACCGAGTCAATTAGCATTCAGGAGGACTTAATAGATGGGCTTAGGCATGGTTTAGAAAGAAAGGGTAAAAGGCTCGACTTCCCGAAATGGCCCTAGTCTAATATTATCTTTTCTATCATTTTTTTCTACAAATTCTTTTGACTCTTTTTTTTCTAATGCCCCTAGTTTGGCATTCTTTTCTTTTCTGTCAATTTTTTGTAATGCCCCTAATTTGACATTCTCATCTTTTGAACCTTTCAATAGAGGATTTTCCTTTTAGATTACACTTTTCTTAAGAGAATATATATATTCTTTGCGTGACTGGGCCTGAAGTAACTTCTCAGGTTGCCTACGTACCAATATTTCTTTTTTTCTTTCGGATCAGGTCAAAGCGTAGTTCATACTAAGATTCCCTCCCAAGGTTGGTCGATGTGAGTTAGAAAGAAGAGGCTATTGATTTTTTTTAAAATGCTGCGAGGGGCTAAAGTAAGTTATCTTTTTTTTTGTAAGATAGGAAAATAGTTCGATCAAAGAAAGCTTCCTTTGGTGAAATACTATTTGATTTGATCAAGATTTTAGAAACTTGATGTCTCGATTGCTTTGTTGAGTAAAGTCTTCTTTTAAGAAAGAGTAATCTTCAGTCTTCTTTTGACGAGAAGTAATTTTCAGTCTTTTTTTTACGAAATCGAATGTGATTGAGTACTTTGTATTTGACATTGACTCATTCAACCCTTTTCAAATTTCGAAGAAAATCTCATATTTTTTTGCGAATGATAGTTCTTTTCTCTGAGTGAAAACATGATTGATCCCTTTCTTGTGGGTCTTGACACAATTGTGATGGTTTCAACTATATCATTCTTGATCGATAATATTTGATTTTGAAGTTTACCTTCGACTTTATGCCTTGATCTATTTTGGTACAATCTATCCTCATGAAATCATGCAGGAACGTTGTTGAATTTCTCAAGTAAGTTTATTATTCTTTCATGTTCTCTTGAGGATAACATATCACCAATTTTCACTTCTTGAGTATACTCTTTAATTTCAATATTTATCAAATTTGATTAATGAGCTTTAACTCATTTCTCATGTTAGATTTTATGTTCACATCATTATTGGACACATGATAATCAAAAGCTTTTTTATTTATTAGAATAAAAAAGAACATAGACTGACAAACCTGACTAAAGTCCAAAAATAAAAATGACTAACTGAACTCAAAGACTGACGCAAATAAAGCTAAAAAAACTAAGAAGATTTAAAAAAGACGACATCATTCTGAATGGAGGGATACAATTCTGGGGTCTATACCACTTCGGTTATCTTCGATGGATGACTTGAACTTGCATGCTTTTCCTATCTCTTTATATTCCGATTCAAGCCTGTCATATGCTAGACAACCCGTTGCTTCAATAATCTATCTGTTATTTAGTTCTAGTACTGTCTTAGGGTAGATATGTTCATCTCGGCATGGTAGGGATACACTGTTACGACCGACTGAATGAATGAAGGAAATTTGGTCAACTGACTCGGATTTGAATAGGGATATCAAGTTCAAAGTAGGGGGAGATTGATTTTGAAAGGTAGGTAAAGAATTAGTTATAACAGTGGATGCGGTAGGAGCGGGTATGATGACCTTTCCTTATTCAATCAAGTCTTGAATAATATAACGGAGAGTGATACACCTGTCAAGAACATGACCAGACATCTGATGGAATTCACAGAATTACCCATTATTCGTGTTTGGAGGAAAATGATTAGGCAAAGGCTTAGGTTGTAAAGGTGCCAACAATCCTCTTTTCATCAATTTTTGATAAGTAACACTAATGGACATTTCAAGATTGGAAAATTGTCTCATAGGCTTGGCTTGTGAGGGTTAAGTAGCTTGAGGAGATAGTGCGAAAGAGGTATTGGCTACTTGTAAGAAATCTACATTAGGTTTGAAATGTTTGGGTTTTGACTTAGACGAGTTACTAAAAAGTCCCGAAGAATAGGCATCTTCAACTTGATTCCTAGCCTCAAGGAGGGATTGAAAAGTGAGAAGGTATTGAGGCATCAAGTACTTGGCATAATTTGAAGTGAAATTCGTGAGGATGATCTTGACTTGTTCCTTCTCTTGAGGTCGGTCCCACAATTAAACGGCTTTAGCTCTCCATCGAGCAATGAACTCAGTGAAAGTTTCTCTAGGCTTCTGTTTAGTAGTTTTTAGGTATATTCTTGTGAGTTCAATATCCGTGTTGAATGAATACTGACCAATTAACTCCTTCATCAATTCATATCATATTCTTACCTGAGATGAATCCAATGACATTAGTCAGCGTAGGGCAGGACCTGTAAGGGTTCTTTGAAAAAGTTGTGACATCTGTTCTTTACTCAAACCCTGAGATTGCATGATGTCGACATATACTTTCAAGTAAGTCTTAGGACATCCAATCCCATCAAATTTCTCTATGTCTGGCATTGTGAATTTTTTTGGTAGACGGACCATGTGAAATAATGTCATTGCCTCTAATCCAAGAGTAATATCATCAGGGTCTTTGATATTCTTAAAGTAGTTTCAGACTGAGTTATTCGATGAGCTAAGATAGGGTCGACGTGTAATTGATCATCTTCTTGGTTTTTGACAAGGTCAAACACATCCTGAGGTTTTATAGCTTTATTTTTTCCCTTTTCAATTTTTAGGGATTCAATTTGTGTTTGGACAGAAGTAATAATCTGTGCTTGAAAAGATTCTAAAATCTGATGGAGCGCAGCTTCATCCATGGTACTCGTTTCTTCTCATGGCAAAGACTGGCTAGTTGCAATGGTACTTTGGAAAGACGACTTTTTTCACGGATCCAAAATGGTACAGATGGAGGTTTAAAACGTTTGGGACCAATTATCACTTGATTGAAAGTAACCCAAGGTTAACCATTGACTCTAAAAGTTTGACTCTTAATCACATGATATAGAATAGTCCAAGTCCGGTGGAAAATATCGAATCCAAATGCACTATAAGTCTATGGTGACCGAAAAAGTGAAAAAGGTTAGATGCGGGTCTACCCCTGATTAGGATTGAACATTTGATCAGACAAAATATTTTGACCCTAGGATCGCATCTATTTGGTATAAAATTGTCTAAATCTTTAAAAGTAGAATCAATTAATCCAACCGATTTGATGTTGATCAGTTTGATCCATTTGTTGATGGGGCCAATTGACTTACATTTCACACATTGGGTCAGACTGATATTGTGGGTCTAGTTTGAATAGTCTGGATCAGTCCACCCACTTACCTGTTGGTTGTATTAAATAGAGCAACCCGGGAACACTCATAGTCAATTCAGGTCGTGACCTATAGGAATGTTTCTATACTCTAGGTTTATTACGTGCAATGCAATTTATCTAGCCACCCTTGCCCAAGTGCACATATATACCTCTTGAGCATACTCAATCAGACGGTACGTGGTAACTTGGTTTGATATACCGTATAGGTGATAATCTAAAACTTTAACTCACTTCTCTGAAGCCAAAAGCAGTCAATTTAATCCCCAGATTAGAGGTGACACCCGATGCTTGAGCAAAGACATTATTAAATTACCTCTTTTCTAGAATAGACGTAGTCTATCCTCCTAATACTGTAATACATCGGAGCAGGATCTTGTTTAGGCACTGATTTTGACCAAGAAGTGCAGTTGATGTACTTGGATCATCTTTGATATACCTATGAGTACGAGTTAAGAGTTGTAGCTTTCATAAATGATTTGGCATTCCACAAGGGGACCGATCACGTACTAGTACTACGTTGGCAATCGGGACATGTGACTATGTTACTTACAATAGGTCAAAGGCTCAGGTCGTTCCAGGCTGGGTGTATCGATATACCTTTCAAAGTCACCTGATCAGACGGTACCGATGGCCTAGTTTGATATATCTTAAGGTACGTGACTGAAGTTATGGTTTCATGAATGACATCATATCTCTGAAGAGACCGGGCCACGCACTAGTGCCACGTTGACTATATGGGATATGGAAGAGTGCAAAGCAATAAACGTGCTAGTGGTGTGTGCAAAATAAGGTAGGGTGTTCCCCGGGCTTTTTCAAACAAGTGGGCTCGTGGGCCTAATCATATCGTCAACATATGAATATTATAATAATCAAAGAATACAAACCATCATATTGACATCAAAACAACCACATTGAAATATACATATGTAGAGATCATGGCATAGTAGATAGGTGATCAATCAAGATATCACAAAAAAAACATCAATCAGATCCAACATTGAGATAGGCACAAATTTTGTTTTATTTTTATTTTTATTTTTATGGTCCAATCAATGATTGCTTTCGGCGACCCCAAAATAAGTCAAGATTTCAATGAAATATTGAATTGATGACAGAATGGTAATTGTAGAGAAGAGGAGTTATGACACTTTTTTTTAATTTTTTTACTTTTTTTAAACATTTTTTTTTAATTTTTTTTTAAAAACGTTTTTTTTTTCTTTTAAACATTTTTTTTTAATTTTTTTAAAACGTTTTGTTATTTTTTAATTTTTTTTTAAACATGTTTTTTTTTTTTTTTTTTATTTTTTTTTCAAAATGTTTTTTTTTAATTTTCTTTTTTGAACCATTTTTTTTTCTTTTTTTTATGTTTTTTTTTTTAAAATTTATTTAAAAACATTTTTTTTTATTTTCTTTTGATTTTTTCTTAAAAAACATTTTTTTTAACATTTTTAAAAATTGTTTTTTTTTAAAACGTTTATTTATTTATTTATTTTTTTTAAACCATTTTTTTCTTTTTCTTTTTTTAACTTTTTTTTTACGTTTTTTTTAATTTTTTTTTAAAACGTTTTTTTTTCTTTCTTTTTTTTAACATTTAAAAAAAATTTATTTCACAGAAAATCCGAATTTATCTAGTGTTAGCATAGTTAATGTTCCTGATTTATTTTGTGAGAGTGAGCTCATTTGGTATTAAGATCTTTCTCTTTGATTTTCTTTTGGGATGTATTTCGAGTTTTTTTTTTATAATTTCAAAAAAAAAAAAAAAAGTTCATCGCTTCTTATCTCAACAATTATCATTCTATCATCAATGTAATAGATAATCTCAATTTATTTTGGATCACCCAAAAGTGATCATTGATTGGACTATCAAATTATAAAAATTATGCCTATTGCAATGTTTGGATCTGATCAATTATTTCATGTCATATTCATTGATTGATTTGTCATTGATATGTACATGAAATGTGCATTGAACCATACAGATATGTTTTTAATCTTTCTTGATCAATGTATATATTTTACTTGTATAGTTTAATACATTTACTTGTACACATGGGCCCATTTGTTTGGAAAAGGCCCCGGACACACCCCACCCTGTTTTGCACACATCACTAGCATGTTTACTGCTTTGCACGTCTTATATAGCCAACGTTGTACTAATGTGTGGCCTGGTCTCTTTGGAGATGCGACGTCATTCATGAAAGCCACAACTCCAGTCACGTACCTTAGGGTATATAAAATTGGGGCATCAGTACCATTTGATCAGGTGACTCTGAAAGGTATATCGATGCACCCAGGCTGGAGCAACCTGAGCCTTTGACCTATTGTAAGTCACACAGTCACATGTCCCGATTGCCAACGTAGTACTAGTACATGGTCGATTCCCTTATAGGATGTTAAACCATTTATGAAAGCTACAACCCTAGACTCGTACATATACGGTATATCAAATTAATTTAAGTTCACCAATTGTACTTCTTGGTCAAAACCGGTACCTAAGCGAGATCCTACTCCGATGTACTACGGTACTAGGAGGATAGACTACATCTATTCTAGAAAAGAGGTGATTTAAGAGTGCCTTTACTCAAGCATCACGCGCCACCTCTGATCTGGGGATTAAACTGGTTACTTTTGACTTTAGAGAAGTGAGTTGAAGTCTTAAATTATCACCTATACGGTATATCAAACCAAGTCACCACGTATTGAGAGGTATATAGGTGTACTTAGACAAGGGTGGCTAGATAAATTGCATTGCACGTAGTAAACATAGAGTCTAGGAATCTTCCTATAGGTCACGACCCGAACCAACTATGGGTGTTCCCGGGTTGCTCTAATCAATTCAACCCACAGGTAAGTGGGCAAACCGATCCAGACCATTCAAATTAGACCCACAATATCAGTCTGACCCAATGTGTGAAATGTAAATCAATTGGCCCAATCAATAAATGGATTAAACTGATCAACATCAAACCGGTTGAACTAATTGATTTTATTTTCAAAGATTCAGACTATTTTATACCAAAAAGATTTGATCTTAAGGTCAAATTAATTTGTCTGATCAAAGGTTCTATCCTAATTAGGGGTAGACCCGTGACTAATCTTTCTCACATTCTTGGTCAATATAGACTTATAGTATATTTGGATTCGATATTTCTCACCGGAGGGTTAATTTATATCAAAATCTTAATTATGTGGTTAAAAGTCAAATATTCAGAGTCGATGGTTAATCTTATGTGCCTCTAAACGTTCTAAACCCTCATCTATGTCATTTTGGGTCATTCAAAAAAGTCGTCTAATCAAAGTACCAATGTCAAGTTCAAGTAATCCATCCACCTAGAAGGACCTTCTCGCTTTGTAGATAATTGTCCTTGAGTTTTCTTTGACTTTCAATCAAGTTTTCGTTAGTCTTTAAATCCAGTTAGTTGTTTCAGTTGCATTAGTCTTTCTTCAACTTTCAAGTTTTAGTCGAGTTGTCAGTCAATGTTTTTCAATTCCAATAAAATATAGAAGCTTTTGATTATCATACGTGCAATAATGATATGAACATAAAATTGGATATGAGGAATGCCTCAAAGCTCACTAATCAAACTTAATAAATAGTAAAGTTAAAGAGTACATTCAAGAAGTACAAATCGGCACTACATTATCCTCAGAAGAATATGAGAGAATAGTAAACTTACTTGAGAAATTCAACAATATTCTTGCATAGTCTCATAAGGATATATGGATGGATCGCACAAAAACATAAATCAAGACATAAAGTCAAGAGTGATTTCAAAGCCAAAGATTACTGGTCAAAAATGATATAGCTGAAAACATCGACAAAGACGCTAAGACTTACAAGTGAATCTACCATGTTTTTTACTCAAAAAAGGAGAATTTTCATTCATAAGAAAATAAAAGATTTTCTCAAAATTTTAGAAGAGTTGAATAGTCAGAAAACTCAATCATACTCGATTTTACAAAAGAAGACTGAAGAATATTCATTCTCAAAAGAAGACCTTACTAGGCAAAGTAATCTAGATATCGAATTCCTAAAATTTTGACCAAGTCAAGCAGCATTCACCAAAGGAGGGCTTATTTGGTTGAACAATTATCCTATCTTACCAAAAAGAAAAAAAATAATCTTATTTAGCTCCTCGCAGCCTTTAAAAAAATAAAAGCAATAGCCTCTTCTTTCTAAACCATACTGACCAACCTTGGAAGGGAATCTTAGTATGAACTACATTTTGACTTCATCCCAAAAGAAAAAAAATATATTTGGGGTACGTAGGCAACCTGAGAAGTTACTTCAGACCCGATCACGTAAAAAAAATGTATTCTCTTAAGAAAAGTGTCATCAAAAAAGAAAATCCCCTATTAAAAGGTTCAAAAGAAAAAAAAAATACCAAACTAGGGGTATTAAAAAAATTGGCAGAAAAAAAAAGAATGTCAAACTAGGGGCATTAGAAAAAAAAGTCAAAAGAATTTACAAAAAAGAATGACAAAAAAAAAAATAGACTAGGGACATTTTGGGAAGTCGAGCTTTTTACCCTTTCTTTCTAAATCATGTCCTAAGCCTACCTATTAAGTCCTCCTGAATGCTAATTGACTAGGTTACGGTGTAGGGAATCAATAAGCTATTGAGTTGAATATTCAAGAGAAAAAAGAGAAGTCCGCTAAGTCGAAAATCCGAAAAGACGACTTAGGCAAAAGTTAGGGCATAACCATAAAAAAAGCCTACTAGATTGAAAAATCTTAAATGACAACCTAAGCAAAATTCAAGGCATCTTTAAACAAAGAAAAGAAAAATCTACTAGGTTGAAAACCTGGAAAGGCAACCTAAGCAAAAATTAGGATATCATCAAATGGGAGGAAAGGTCCCATCAAGAAGAAAAATTCAGAATGAAGCTTGTATAGAAACTAGGAAATGCAGAATTATTCAAGCTATAACATTTTTTTTTCAGCCAATAGCTCATATCCGACAAAGACAATGTTAAAGTCGAAAAATCATAAATCATCTTGAACATTGTAAGATCTTCAAGAGTATGTTTACTTGTTCAAGTGTTCGTTAATGAAGATGTAGAATCATCAACTACTTTGAAGAGAAAGATCTTCTATTCTAATATTTATCAAGATTTTTTAAGTCCAGCTCAAGTTTTTTTCAAAAGGAATTAGAAAGAAAATGATCAATCTTTTATTGCATATATGATAATCTTAAGAGTCTTAAATTTAAAGAATGTCAGTTCTTCTATCTATCATGCATCAGAGTCTATATTTTTCAAGCGTAATCTATTCCATCAGTTTTGTAGTCAAGTTCCAGTTAAAACCAACATTGAAACTAAGGGCATTTTTGAAAGTCATTTAATTCTAAAGTTTAGTTCGTAGTCACATTATAAAAGGGAAAGTCTTGCTTAAAAGTTCGATGAAGTCCAATGATAATTATGAATCCAGATGCATGATAAACCAATAAAGGCCCATTTTTTCAAACTTTGAGCTCGATTTTCAATCGTAGAATGAATTAATAGGATTGTTTAAGTTCTTTATAAATTTGAGCCCAAGAAACGTGACTTAATAAGTTCGAGTCCGAGAACTAGACTCCAACTTTTTTGAATCATAGAATGAATTAATAGGATTGTTTAAGTTCCTATAAATCTGAGCCCGAGAAATGTGATTTAGTAAATTCGAGTCCGAGAAACGATACTCTAACTTTTTGAATTATAGAATGAGTAGGCTTTTTGAAGTGTGTATAAACCTACGTTCGAGTCCGAGAAACGAGACTCAAACTTTTTGAATCATAGAATGAGTAGGCTTTTTGAAGTACCTACAAACCTAAGTTCGAGTCCGAGAAACGAGACTCCAACTTTTTGAATTATAGAATGAGTAAGCTTTTTGAAGTGCCTATAAACTTAAGTTTGAGTCCGAGAAACGAGACTCCAACTTTTTGAATCATAGAATGAGTAAGCTTTTTAAAGTGCCTACAAACCTAAGTGCGAGTCTTTTTAAAGTGCCTACAAACCTAAGTGCGAGTCCGAGAAACGAGACTCCAACTTTTTGAATCATAGAATGAGTAAGCTTTTTAAAGTGCCTACAAACCTAAGTGCGAGTCCGAGAAACGAGACTCCAACTTTTTGAATCATAGAATGAGTAGGTTTTTTGAAGTACCTACAAACTTAGGTTCTAGTCCGAGAAGTGAGACTCAAACTTTTTGAATCATAAAATGAATAAGTTTTTTGAAGTGCCTATAAACCTTAGTTCGAGTCCAAGAAACTAGACTCTAATTTTAATAGGATTGTTTAAGTTCTTGTAAACCTTAGCTAGAGTTCGAGAAACGAGACTCCAACTTTGTTTGAATCATATTGAATTAACAGGATTGTTTAAGTTTTTTAGCCCGAGAAACGTGACTACAATAGGCTCGAGTCCGATAAACGAAACTCAAACTTTTTCGAACTCTAAAAAAGAATTTCAAATAGGATTTAACGAAGTTCCTACAATGTTATGACTCTAATTACCTCATTATTCAACCTTGTCATGATTGCTTTCATTGCATAAGCACATATCAATTTTGAATCATTACTGTCAGTGAGAGCTCACACTCGAGGACCTGACAATATTTTTGTTCTGGGAGAGTTTTACGTTCAAGGATCCGAACACTTCGATGAATTGCTAAATCAGACAGCAAAATGAATTGTTACTAGCTTTGGCATTCGGATATCGCACTATCTACCAAAATAGATTTGCTATCTAGTTTGCTTCAACCCTCTGTCAAAGAGGGGCATCTGTAGATACTCCATTTTTGCACTCGCCTGATTAATCAACTCGTCAACCTAATCGCAACGGTTCCCAATGAAGGATGTTTATTCAAATGCTTTATTTTGTTACTAGATATGTTTCAAAAATCTAGATGAAGTATCTCAAACTGACAAAACTATAGAAACTACACTACGCTAGGAAAATATGACCCAAAAGCTTAGAAATCATCATTTTTCAGATAAAAAGAAGCTTCAAAATAAAAATCACTAAAAAAATAACTAAATTATCAAAATACCCCTAACCTTAAAAACATCCCTAGAGCCTACGTTATGCTTAAGAAAACTCATTCAAATACATAAAACAATAAATCGAAACCAAATAAATCATTTCCCCAATTTTCACAAAATTTGATAAAATTACGAAAATGCCCCTCATAAAGTTCATGACCATTTCATACAAAAAAATTCATAAATGATAAAAACCAATATTCCCATTGAATTCCTTACAAAAAATAGATTCTAAAACATCCTGGAACATCAAAAATCGACTTGAAACGCAAAAGTTCTCTTCAGGGGCAAAACGATAATTTTTCAATTAAAAAATTTTAAAATTCTGAAATTAATAAATAAAATATTAAATAATGTAAATTGAAATATTAATAAAAATTAATTTAAAAATTTTAACAAAAAAAAAATGGATCAATCAAGCAAAATTGTTGATGGTTGCCTAAATATTTATTAAAGGACCCCTCCATTTGGGGGCCCAAAGAATTAAAGATATAATAAAGGGGGGTTCTCCAAAATCTTAAAGTCAATCCATTAAGACTAAAGTCAAGAAATTAAAGTCAATCAAGACAGACTAATGTCAATATTAAAGTCAATCAAGTAAGACTAAAGTTAAGATATTAAAATCAATCAAGTAAGACTAAAGTTAAGATATTAAAGTCAATCAAGTGAGACTAAAAGTCAAGACCCTAATAGAGTTCTAATTAAATAATAATTCTATTTAAAACAATTTTAATTAAATAATAACTCTAGTTAAAATAATTCTAATTAAAATATGACTCTACCTAAAATAATTATAATTAAACAATAAATCTTTCTAAAAGAATTATAATTAAACAATAACTCTATCAAAACAAACATTTTAAAAAATCTATCAATAGGGGTCCCTACAACCTATTTTCGTATGAAAAAATAAATCCTAAAAAAAATAGGTCAAAAAGCTTCCCTAGCCTCCCATAAACCCTAATTTTGAAGTCTTAACTCCTTACCTAACATCCATACCCTAACTTTAGCTTAAAAAACACTTAGAAGCTCTTCAAAAATACCAAAAAATCAAGAAAAAGTCTGAAAATTCAGATCTAAGAAGAAAGTAACTCGTCTTGGAGATCTAAAGCGAATCTGATGACAGAACGAAGCGAGGAGTGCTGCACAAGGAGCTGTTGTATCAGATCTGAGAGAACAAAACCGTTGCGTTCGTAAAGGTAAAGATTTTTATTTTTTATTTTTATTACTTAGGTCTTTTTAGCAATGTAATTTCATTTGGGAATTAGTAGAGATCGACGTTTGTCGGGCGAGGTTGGTGCCTAACATCTTTTAATCCCGTAATGTGATCCCTGGACCCGTATTTTCTTTCGTAGATTAGTATTATTTACCTTTTAGAGTCATTGTTCAGTTCCTAGACCGTAATAACTAGGTGGCGATTCCCAAATCTTAAAGGTCAAAAGCGGATCCGCATACCCTGCGGATCGAGAGCGCTTTCAGTAACATGGTTTCTACAATTTTATTTGCTTGAGATACCTCATCTGAATTTTTGAAACATATCTGGTAACAAACAGAACATTGGAATAATCATCCATCATTGAGAACCGTCGCAATCGGGTTGACGAGTTGATTAATCAAGCGAGTGCAAAAATGGGGTGTCTACACTTCTACAAAAAATCATGCTCAAAAGTCCTTCTTTAAAAGCCAACAAATCATTTTCAACCGATAAAACGCGAAGTTCGAAGAGAAGAAAATCTACATAAACTTCTATAGAAAATCAAGCTCAAAAACCTTTCTTCAAAAGTTAAGAAATCATTTTCAACCGATAAAGTGCGAAACCTAGAGAGAATAAAATCTACATAAACTTCTACAGAAGATCAAGCTCAAAAGTCCTTTTTCAAAAGTCAACAAATATTTCTCAACCGATAAAACGAGAAGGCTAGAGGAAATAAAATCTACATAAACCTCTTTAGAAGATCCAGTTCAAAAGTCTTTCTTCAAAAGTCAATAGACCCTTCTCAGCTGATAAAACGCGAAGTCCGGAGAGAAGAAAATCTATAAAAGTCTCTAAGAAAATCAAGCACAAATAAAGTCACTGTCAAAGTAACCTTCTCAGTCGATCACACACAAAGTCTGAAGAGAAGAAAAGCTACACATGTCATTTTTTTGTACTTGACTATTAATAAGAGGAAAACACTGAGATTTGTACTCTTATTTTCATCAAAATCAATAAAATCATTTGCGATCTTATTTTGCGCATCTCAAGGTAGATTTGTTAAAATTTACCATCGACAACGAAGGTAGTTGTCGTTGGGGAACAGATCTTCCTTAGTGTTATTTTCTTATAACTACCTGTAGTATTCTCAAGTTAACATCTCTCGCATATTTAAAAAAAAAAGATTTTTGTAAGAAAAATAATGGGGTTTTCTTTTTTTTGGTAAAGATATTGAAGATGAGAGAGTGCTTTGGTCATTTTATGATAGTCGCTTATAGAAGACCATGGTAAAGGTGGGTATCTCATCATTTTGGAAACACATGAGTACCTAAAATGCTTGCCAAATAAATGGGTATGTCTAAATTACCCTTTTTTTTTTGTTCAATAACAAGTTTACTACAACATGACCGAATTCATTAATTCAACATGGGCTGTTAGTTTTGATTTTCTAAGCATTTTTATTATTATTATATATTCAATAATATAATACACAGTTATTGCAGCAGCTAGTAGAATCACAAAAAAGAAAAAAAAATCATAATGGAACAATAAAATAAGTATTGATCCCACCACAAGAGAAGAGAAAAGTCCATTATGATTTTTCCAGTTCTCTGACTTGTGATTATGTGCCTCATTCATTATTTTTTTTCTTCCTCCAGATGCTACAAAAATTTTATCATTGAAGGGGTGTGGCTTGAGACTAGAACAATGAAAAACCTTGAGCAGTCTTAAGGATGGCATTGCCATTTTCACCCCAAATTTATTAACCAATGCAATTCTAAAATCTCCAAATTTCCAAACCTTATTTTCACTCCCAAAGAACTCTCTACTCATGCCACTAAACTTTCCACCCTGAATCGAAAGTGATCGTAAATTTGGAAGAGTAGTCGGATTGAGCTAAACAGGTGTCATCTAACCTAGATAGCCAATCATACTTAGTTTCTGAAGATCCTTATCCACTTTTCTTACAATTTTCTCATAGTTGTCAAATTGAACAAAACATATTCTTAAAAACTCCAATTGCTTAAGCTCAGATAACACTTTCAGCTCCCCTTTTACTATTTGGTTTTCTGATCCTAAGACCAGACGAAAGTCTTGTAAAGAATTCAATCCGAAATCCCCAAACTGTGAGAAACAAAAATATAGAAAAACACACGTCGAAAAAAGAAAATAATCACACGCACAAGACAGTATTTACATAGTTCTGTAATTTGCCTACATCTACGGAGTTGCAAGGATTTCACTATTATCAAGAAGAATTACAGAGTGCGGCTCAAGTCCAAAAAATAAAAATCAAAACCTTGAAAAAAACTCTAATCACCAAAATAGCTTTATATACTACGCACAGGATTCACAATGAATTACAAAATGGGCCAAGCCTCCACTCCATGGACTAAGCCTCAAAAAATATCCTATCAAAATACCAGGCAAACATTATTCGAGTCAGGTCGGATCATCAACCGGATCAAGCATAACTAGACTTCATAAAAGCCTTACAGGTCTCTGGGTTGGTTCAACATCTTCAGGTCCGAAAGGCAACACCCTTATTAAGTAAGCAAATGTTTGAAAATAATAGAGAATTTTTTTATATCTAATATTTACTATATGAGCCACCTAAAGTTATCTGTGTGTATGTCTTGGTGATAAGTTAATAGTACTTGCTTTTAGAGTGTTATATGATTGAAGCCTACCAATCATACTAAAGAATTTCTTATAATACCTTCATAGTTTCTCCAAAGTAGTTAACTGTGTTGGCTGCTTTTTTTTTTTTTTTTTGAATGTTGGCACCATTTTATAGATAAAACTAGAAGGTTTCCTATGAATTCTCTATTTGAAGATAAATAAGATGCACTTTGGACGAGACTACTCTATCATCAAAATCCTCCTGTCAGCAAAAACTGAAAATTAGTTTCGCTAAGTTGATCAATTTTTTTTTTTTGAACAAGCTTACATGGCGTGATCTATTTGTATAGCATGGCATACACTATATGAAAATTTTCAAAATTCGACAGTCCAAAACCATCGAATTATGGGATCATTCAACAGTTTCGATCGTTGAATTGGTCTATCGAATTTGGCCTCGTCGAAAAAAATTTCGGCAGTTAAAAATCATAGAATTTAAGGATATAGTGACGGTCGGCGACCGTCGCTATAGAGGAAAAACCCGTCGGTATATGGACTTATAGCAACAACGGCTATTGGCTGTCACTATAGGGTATTTGATTAAAATATATATTAAACCTACGGTCGGCGACCGTCGCTGTAGGGTATTGTTTTAAGAGAAAAAATTATCAATTCCTCAACTAGAACTCGCCCAATCTGGATATACATCAAATTTTTGTCTCAAGTTCATTTGGATTGGGCTTACTCCTACTCTGATTATTTCTATTCACATGGATTGTTCATAGGCCTTGGGGAGAATTGGAAAGTTATTATGGCCATTCAAACACAATTTTACATACAAAAGTTATTATTGTTCTTAATACCCCACCCTTGGGAAATATTTCAAGGATCTAAAAAGTACTTCCCAAACATTATTTCCAGAAACTAACACTGAGCAATGGAGATTCTTATAAAAGTGATTCCACAAAAGTACTTCTATTGAAAGTAGAGCTGTGCCAATGAAACCTGAATAATCACTAAACCTGGCTTAGTTATGTTTTAGCTTATTTGAAGTAATTGGGTCAGACATTCACAAGGTTTAACATAAGCTTCTTGTCTACACAACTGAGAAAATGTAACACATAGTACAAACATAACCAAAGTGCAATCCTCAAAGTTGATTTTCCCATGTCTAGTATCCCTTGGCCCAATACATATAGTTAAGCAAATTGAGAACACTAAGAACACAGAGAAGTGTGTAAAACAAGTCCAATCGGTTGTGATTCAAATCGTTTTCACCTAACCACTCATGCCCGAACCGTCAACTTACTGCATTAGTGATCGAGACCAGTACAGAGCTAAGGAAGTACCCCATGGAAGTTGAACACCACGATAATGAGGTACACATGCACCTCATTCTATCAGGAGCCTCGGAGTAGAAAAAGTCCAGCATTCCCTCAAGTGTAAGCATGTCTGACAAAGTCAATAAAAAAATGGAGATAACTAATTCTTACCTCACCAATATCCAAAGCTTCATCTGTCAAAGTGGCCACAGTAAATATAACCCCCAACAGACCTTCAACTGCTAATGTTATGGCATGAGCTTCACTAGCAACCATGACTGCAGCATTGGAGGCATCATTTTCCAGGCTCCACTCAATTCCTGTACAAATAAGTAGTAATAGTATTAAAAGTGCTGACAACGCATGAACCGTTGGCTTGGGATTTTTATAGACAAGGTAAACTAAGCATGAACAGAAGATCCTTGGAACATTTCACCTATTAAAGAAATTCAGAGATCTTAAAGTGTAAAACCCCCTAGAGTCTCCATCTTAACAGTACATCCTAGGTCCCTATATTATCTAAATAAAGCAGATCGCCTATACAATAAAGCTTTAATGCTAAGTAACTAAATGCATGTCATCCTCATGCCTGTCAAACACATTACAATTTCTTTCTTTCCAAGTGCTTCGACAAACAACAAAAGGAAGCATCCTCCAAAGCAACGCTCTTGGTGGACATTAGATCAATAATTAGCTTGATCAATGATTAGTAGCTACTTGATTTGAGTTTTTTCATGGGGTATTTTGTAGCCATTGGAACCGAGAATTCTTTTGGATGCTTGGATCTAATGTTTTCAGATAATCAATCAAGTTGATATCACATGTTTAATTCCATAAATAGGTAGACCAAAGGCTCCTGTGGTCCGTAGGACTAAAAAGTGCCCCAAAAGGCACTTTTTTAGGGGAGCGGTGTAATAAAACTTATGTTTTATATGTTAGTGGGGGCATCCAATGATTATGATTTTGGTGCCTAGGTCCACCTCGATAATACCTGAATCTTTTGTAACATTCAGTGGAGTGGGGACCATTTGAAAGTATCTAAGATCAAAACAATGTTTGCAATCTATTAACAAATTTTCCATCCAAAAATTGCCTGATATGGTTCAAAAGCAATGTTTCAAGCTTTCCAAGGTTCCTTTTAAAATATTTTAGAATACCTCAACTTTTCCAAAGTTTTGGTTCGCCTCAATTTTTCTATCGAGTGAAACAATGATATCTAAATGTTATTTTAAACCTTGATGATAACTGTCCAAATATTATAAGGATCTTCCCCAAAACTCCAAAACCATTTTTCCCAAACAAAGCCAAGCTCATAATCTTGAAAATTTTAATTCCTAGGAATTTAGCGTACATATTGTTTCTTAATTCCCAAATCTTGATGTAGTGTGTTTTTTACACTACATTGCAAGTCCCAAGCTCGGAGGATATGTCAAGTTTGCAGGCATTGTAAAAAAAAACTTCACTAGCTCTTAACATGAATCCTGATCAGGGAATTGGGCAATTATCATAAGCAAATTTTGGAACTCTACAATGGGTGTCATACACAATTGGGAGGAACTGATTTTTGCATGTACTCTCAATCTAAATTTTGTTGTTTCCTCTTTGTATCTTAAAGGGAAATCACCTTGTTGTGTGCTGTTTACACTT
The DNA here is from genome assembly GCF_017979445.1 of Akebia trifoliata. Taxonomy (NCBI): domain Eukaryota; kingdom Viridiplantae; phylum Streptophyta; class Magnoliopsida; order Ranunculales; family Lardizabalaceae; genus Akebia; species Akebia trifoliata. The sequence goes on from NC_141379.1 coordinate 10,614,808, forward strand.
TCTAATATTTCTTCAGTTATCAAAAAAATGTTTCCAATTGGTTTGGTTGAAGCATGCCCATCTAAAACGGTCCACAGGTCAGGCTCTATTTCATCCCTAACTCAAAGGCCTACCCAATACCCTTAACTAATTAGGGCGTAGCCAAAACTTGACTATTTTGTGTCTACTTACCCTTATGGGCACAAGTGAGAGAGCAAAAGCCCTTGTAAAAGAGAGCACCAAAAGACAGACATCATACGTTGGACAAAATTTCACCTTGATTCATTTTCTTTGGTGAAAGTTTCTCTCGTTACCAATAAAAAAGTCAAAAAACAAGATTTTCATTCAGAAAAACAAATGAAATCAAGACAGTTTTGAATTTTAAATTTTAACATAAAGGTAAAGGTATAAATGCATATTATGTCAACATAAAAAACTTAAATTGACATTAAGTACCTTTAGCTTTGCTGCTAAACATTCCGGCAACGGCTGGAAGACTCCCCTCACTTGTATCTGGAACCTAGAACATGAACTGGGCATCGTCAAAGAAGTGAGAAAGCATTGATCTTGTCCTCAAAAAAAAAACTCAACTTTAATCTTCAAATTTTGACTGAGTTGCTGTCTAGCTTACAATTTTTTTCCCACTTAGAGACAGTAGAGGGATATTAATTGCTCTATGAACTATACTGCCCATGATGTGGAGAGAGGGTTAAATGACTATAGAAGTATAACATTTTTCACCTGTATACTGGAAACAACTTGGGCAAGAGCTTTAACCATGCCCTCCACAACATTGTGTTCTTGGGGTGCCTACAAGAAAAATAAGTAGAACAATGGGTGAGTAACTAGACTTTGAATAATAAAACTTCAAGACTTAATTGAGAATTAAAAATCAAAATGATCTGGCAATTCCATTAAGAGTAATTATCCTCATAATTAAAAATGCTAAGCATTGAATTATTCAGCAATATACTGGAACAATTATCTAAAGTAACATCGCTAGGAGAAAGTTGTACCAATGAACTAAATATCTTATAGAGGAATAACAACCTTTTATAAATAAAATTTCATTAGAAAAGAGGTTGAGTTAATCAAACAAATACAGATCGCTAGAAAACCCCAGCCCCATGTAAACTATTATATAGAAATGTTATATACCCAATCAAGCTACCCAAAATATCTTATAGAGAGAAAAAAAAATGGACTCCTTAAAGAGTTTAGACCAATAAAAGAGAAAACTCAAAACTGATACAATAATGTCCCTACTTATTCAAATCTCCCTCTCTACTACCCATATTTATTTAAAATTACCTTATTTGGATATAGATATTACAAAGAATTCTATAGGACTCTATTGGGAGGGCAACAACATGAAGAAAGACCATCTAGTGACCAGGAAGCAGATGTGCACTCTCAATGATGAGAATGTCAAACATTGTGAACATCAAGGCTGTATATATGGCTTTAGAAACTTTCAAAAAGAATTGCCTTTGGTTTTCTATTATTCAAAGTAGTTATGGTACAAATTCTACTGGGTGGCATTGCAAATTCAATTCCAGAAAATAGTCACAGTAAAAGCACTAATGATCAGTATGACGTTGACTCCTGGGATAGAATAAGGTTTCAAGATATATTTGCTGAGGGATAGGTCCCTGTGTATGGATTTTCCTTTTCTCTATAGACTTAGTGATGTCTTAAAGGATCTTATATCAAACATAGCCATTTTGAAGGTTCTGGTCTAGAATTAAATGCATTAGTCAAAAATTTAGTAATAGCGTCAACAGGTGATTAAGGAAAAGACGACTAGGATGGTCCGGTTAAGTACTATGAAGGCTGACTACAGTCCCCAACAGATAGAATGTGCATGTTGAAGGTTCTGAAATAGAGTGAGGAAGCCCAAAAGGAATGTGGACTGAGGTCATAAGAGCATGTATGAACACATTTGAACTAAAAGAAGACATGGCTTTAGACATAATTGAATGGAGGAACAAGATTCATTAAGTTGGACCCAATTTTTTGGGATAAATGATGATGACGACGAGTTGAGGAGCTGGATCTTAATCTTGGAATCTTTAGAGAAAATTCATTTATTCTCTAACATTACATGAGAGATTGATCTCAAGTCTAATATGTCCTCAAATCCTTCTTATGAGTGATTATTAAAACTGATACTCTTTACTTCCACATAAGAAACATTTAAATCTGGTCTCTTTCCCAAGAAAAAATTGTTGTTTGGATGACAAGTTGCATGCTATTAACATGAACTAGAGCCAATTATACCTGATTGACATTTTCATGCTACTAGGCAAAGAAAAGCACTATCACAAGTTAAAAAGCCAGATAATTCCAGATAAGAGTAAGAAGATGAAACTAAGCCACAAGTATTAATTCTTGTCAATGGCATAAACCACTTTAAGGTAAGGTCCAAATTAGATAAGAAACTTGAAATCAGTGCATGGTTCCTGGCAACAACATTAACTTGGAAACATCAAGCACATTATATAATCAGTGACTCGGCATCAACCAATTGGTAGAGGTTCAAAATCAGACTAAACTTGGAAAACATGTAATTATTTATTAAGCTGGACTTGGATCCATGACTTTAAAAATTCTTTCCAATATGTCAACCATGACAATACCAGAAAAATGGATCAGAACTTCGCATCTTACATGTCAAAATTCTAAAAAAGGAGGCGCAATGTCCGTTCCTCCACACAAAAGCCCTGCCAGAAAGTATAACTTCTAGTTATCTAAATAATCAATATATAATAATCAAGAAAATAATAATGTTAGCTAAGTTGCTGCTGTTACCCTCAAGACTTCAAGAACAAGAATGCGATGTCATAGTGGTAAATCGAGAGAAGTAACCTTTACTAACATACTGAGGAAAACCTGTAGTACACAAAAGATTCATTGAAAGCCCCAATAGATGTTCATGCGAATAAATAATAAGCTACTTTATGATTAAAAAAATGTACAAATTCCAATCAAAGCAGATTTGGTTCTACTCCTACTCTGCACAAGATTAAAGATACACTAAAAGAGACTTTTTCACAAAGGGAAGAATAAAACTGAGTGTCCTGTACAAGAATAGCAATGTATAACATCCGGATATCTATGTGCCAGTCCCATAATTTTATCAAGAGTCAAAAATAGAAAAATGTTATGTGATAGTATATGATTCGCTACATTAACATTGATGCATAAACACAAAATATTTAAGTAGGTAACCGATTATTGAGAAAATGACGCATTATTTTCTCAGTCAAGGATACAAAATAAGCATATACCATGATTACCCAAGTTTCAAGGGTTTGTTCTAAGCTTATGAAGAGAGTCCATTTTTCTTTGTATTTTTAATTTTAATAATTTAATAAGGATTTGGCGGATAATGAAGAACCAAATCTGTTAAAATCAGATTCTTATCACTTGCATTTTATATTCGAATAAAACCCAATCCATTTTAGGCTCTACTCGAAAGATCCCAAAACAGAACAAAGATTTGAACCATAGGAAGTACTTGCATGAGAACACTAATGTACTACTTTCACTATTAATGAATTTCAGAACATAGGTTATTGCAGAATGTTTGAGGGTAATAGATTTATGTTTCATTGAAAATCTTTTCAATATCATTGTGTTTATCAACAAATTTAATGGGTATTACAGCTCTGAAACTGTGCTTCAGAAAAATACTAAGGAATCGAAAAAATAAAGTCTAATTACAGACAACTGTAACATCAGATTCCAAAATCACAATTATTGCAAGTAAGACTACCAACAAAAACCAGCGATTGAAGGGGGGAAAATCCTGTTCATTTGGGTACTTTAATGACTCATGATAAACAGAACCTCTAGGAAATCCTGTCACATTCAGCACCTCTAGCAGAACCTCAGATTTTATTTTAAGATATTGTGTATGTCAAATATATTTTCATTTCAACTATATTTATGAATATTTTAGTATAACTCCTTCACATGATATGTGTATCCACATATATGGATGAATTGCAATCCTTTTAAAACACATAATATCATGCAAAAACAACATGATGACTAAAGTCACTGGATTGTGATAAATTCTACGGATTTTAGAGTTCTAATGGTATCAAGGACAATATAAATTAAGTATAAGTAACAAAGCTCGTTGTAAAAAGCCCAATCCAAGGAATACAGTGAATTCAAAAGTCAAATTTGCCTACAAGAATTTGGTTGATCAATAAGAAAGGAAGCCATAGCCCAAGCAAAATTACATAATCTGACCTTCAAGCATAAGTTTGGAAACAAGCTGTATATGGTAGATTGAAGCGTTGTTCTTTAACCAACCAAACAAGGTATATATCACTTCCAACTCACTTCCATGTTGGTCAACAAACTCTGGAAGTAGCCTAAAAATGATGACAAAAGTCACACTACGGAAATAAACAGATTAACAAAGATGTAGAAATTTCAGACACCAAGCTCTCTACAAAACATAATTTAACTCAATAAGATTATTCAATTGAAATAGCTACCATTTTTCATTGAAAACTAGAAGGCAATGTATCAACAGATTAACAACAAAGAAACAAAATCATAAGAAATTAACAGATTAACAACAAAGAAACAAAATCAAAAAGCAATATATCAACAGATTAACAACAAAGAAACAAAATCAAAAGAAATTAAGCAATACCTCAGACGAAGAAGAGAGATCTAGAGTGATTTTTTTAGGGTTTGTGAGCTTCAGTTCTTAGTGTTTCGACTTGAACTTTGATTTGAGCTCCGAGAGATCAAAAGTTCATCGACAAAGTGAAAAGAGCTAGGTGTTCTTCGATTTGAGGGACGTAAGCGATTGAAGATCGTTCGAAAATTCTCGAAACAGGAGATTGAGGGATTTGGGAGTTTTCGATCAAAAAAGGATATCGATACAGGGATATGTGAGATTTCGATCGAAACAGGAGATCGAATGTGAGTTTTTGATGTATAGGAGATCGAATGTGAGTTGTCGATGAAACAGGAGATCGAATGTGATTTTTCGTTCGGTGTTCTCCAATGGCTCTATGAGTTTTCGATGGAACAAGAGATCGAATGTCAGTTTTCGTTCGATATTCTTGGGTGCTCTCCAATGGCTCTGAGTTTTCGATGAACAACAGACCGAATGTGAGCTTCGGTGTTCTTCAATGAAAATTCTCGATTTTTTATTTTGTTAAAAAGAGAAATAAATTTGGTGGTCTGTTGGGCTTAGCCCGTCGAATTATTTTGTTGGGCTTCACTTGTTACTTTGTTAGAAGAGAAATAAATCTGATGATTCGTTAGGCTTAGCCCGTCGAATTACCAACGAATTATTTTATTGGATTTAATTGCAGGTTTTGGGCCGGCCCAAATAAACGTGAGACTTGGGCTGTCAAATTTAACACTATATTAATGCCGAATTTTAACTTTTTTAAGGTAGTGATAGTCCCTATCATCTAATCCCAAAATATTTCTTCTTTGGCTATCTTTATAATCTCAAAATTAGGTTACAGAGCTTCTTTCACAGTTGGCCTTTTGCACACCTAGTAATAAACCTTGACTGATTATTTAGCCAATTATCCTCTTCCAGTCTCATGTCTAGTCTTTACAAGTCTTCTTTGACCAAATCCCTCACCAATCCACCAATAAATCATTCTAGTTGGATGTATCTCGTAGTCTTCAGGAAATGCCACAAAGCACAAATATGTAGGAACCTAGTTGTAGCATAACGGTATGGAGCAACAATCATCTCATTTTCACCATAGACCATCGACTCTTCTTGTCACTACAAGGAACAAGAAATTGAAACGGATTTAAGCCGTTTCAAAATAAAAACGGGTTTAAGCGGTTTCATTTTTAATAACCGTTTCTACAAAACATTTTATATCAAGGAAAGTCGCTAGGAAAGGTTTAGGTCTCACATTACAGCTGCAGAACACAAAACGAGAAAAGGATCGAAAGCTCGAAAACTGCAATTTTCTCTAAGGTTCTGTTCGAAGATTTCTGCAACTCTTCATCCTTTCTACTCTCTCACTCGAAACCCTAATTTGTTTCAACCAATTCGAAGTTTTCGCGGTCAGATGTATTAGCTCTACAACTTTGTTACTTTTATTCGAGTTTGAATTTCTCCAAGATTTCAATCCTTAGTTATTCTATGAGCAGATTGGCTGACTCTCAGTTTTTCGAATCTCATTTACGGTATTTTTTTTTTAATTTTAGAAACCTTGTTTGCATAAACTTTTCTTGTCTAAATCGATGTTTCTTTTGTGATTTGGCGTAGAAATTTATTGATTCTTTTGCAAATTGGTTAAATTAGGTTAGATAGCAATATCGATTCTCTGTATTTTATATATGTATTATTGGATGCTTGAAGATTTGATGAAACCAAACTCTTGTTGTTTGATCTCCGAAATCGATTCTTCATCTTCAATCTTCTCAATTTTGAGAAAACAAAAGCAAACCCTTTTCTTCATCCCAATTTCAAAGTCCCTATATGAAAACCTTATTTTTCTTTTGGGAGCTTCTCTTATGGTTATATCTTAGCTTTTATTTTGAAAAGAATTGTTGAAATTTTCCCAAGTCTTATTTTGCTGGAACATGATTTCGACAAGTTCAATGGGTCATTAAATTGTCGAAATGGCTTTCGAAAATTTTGCCCTGAATTTTGGAGTTTTGATTGTTAACTTTCAATTTTGAAGTTCAGACCTTTTCACTTGATATCAATTACAAGGCATTTTGTCATTTTTTTACTTGATAGCAATTGGCTATTAGTATAATGTCAGAATTGGTGCAATTTTTTTTTTTAATATTTATCAGATCATAATGCATTTTTTTATCTGTAAGTTGTATGCATTTATGTATTTGTACTATTTATTTATTATTAGTTATTGTCATTTTTATGAGTATTGAACTAAAATGAAGTACATGCTTTCCTCCTTACATTCATTTCTGTATATTAGTTTCATTATATTCATAAAATATTTAAATTGGGAAATGACTCTTCATCCATTTCCAAGTTGACTTGTTCAGGTTTCCATAGCAGGGTTGGCTGATTTCAAGCAACCTTGATCGAACTAGCCGGTGTTCATTTGTCCTACTTATGTGTGTAACATGTGCTTAGATGACAAAAATGGCATCTTTGTGACCTTAGTATACCTGTATTTTCATTGAATATATGGTCTCTATGATGCTTTCTCTAAATTAATGGTTTTTTCTTCTAAATCTCTGGATTAATGTAAATGCATGTCTTTCACTAAAACTGATCCTTTTCTGTTGTCAAGGAACATTGAGTTGGCCTATGGAGTATGAGGGAGTATGGGTTTGATGGGTTTGGTTTCTCAGGCTGTTCATGAGGGTGGTCGCTAACTTGCTATAATATTGGGTGATCAGCTTTTTTTCCACAAATTCTCATATCAAATTAACTAAACATATTGGGTTTTTAGTCTTGTTGTTCTTAATCACAACTGATTTTTGTCATGTTCTCGTCTCTCTGCAGAGTTATTCCCAAGACACTCATGCCTTGAAAGGTATGTTTGTTCTTACCAAAAAGTCCTTAGGAGGCTTTTTACTCAAACCTCAAAAACTCTAAATAAGCTAAATGGTTTCTCTTATGTTGATTATTATGAGAAATTTTGGATTCAAGGGCATGGAATTGAATGTTGTTTAGATATGTTTGGAGACTCTACTACGTAGAAAGTTATTTATGCATTTATTTTGGTCTTGATTGAATGTAGTGCTTTAATAGATCTTATTAATGAGACCTATTTTGATCCTTTACTACCCAATCCCCTTCCAACTTTGCTACCACAGCCACATTCCCAACACATTTTTTCCCACTTATGAGGCAATCTTGAATTTGATCTAATTGTAGTATAGTTAATCTATTTCATAATACCTTAATGCCACTAGTTAGTTTCCCTACTTTTGGAATCAAAAGCATTTATTTTGGAAGATTACGGTGGGTATTTATCATATGTTTCATTGCATTTATTATTCACTTTCTAAACTTTGTTGTGCTCTAATCCTAGTTCGCGTTGAAGTAGGACTCAACCTTGTGATTCATCTCCTTTTGAAATTCCAGTTATTGACCATTCCTTGACTTTTCTCAAACCATAAGTGAAGGCATGATTTCTTTCCCTTTTTATGGGTTTGGATGGTTATACTTATCTGTTTCTTTATTTCTAACCTGGTTGGTAAAATTTGTAGTTGTTTTCACGACTATTTGTAGATGTTTTAACTGATAATTTACCTCTTTCATTTTTTTTTTCCTATGTAACAATGACACTAAAATGTATCTTGGCGTCAAATAAAGCTCACTGCAAGTAGGTTTGTACCCTCTTATGTGCTTGGATCTCATTGAAAAATTACAGCTTCTCAATCCTTTGGTCTACTGTTGGAGCATTAGAACTATGTGGATGCATGTTGGGTTTATATCAATATATCTTATGCACGATTTGTGGATAAATGGAGCTTATATAGGTTTGATTTGTAAACTTGATCACATCTTTTTCTATCTTATATCAAGAATTTCTTGACTTGTCTTATACTTATAAAAAAAAAATTCTTGACTTCTCTTATGTGAACGGTTTCCATGATTATCAGTACATTTTGTAGTTGTTAAAATAATAACATCACCATCGAAGTTATGTTGTTTTCTAACTTGTAGTTGAGGTAGAGGTTGAATAGGTTGAACCGTTGAATAACTAAAAATAGAAGTCATACAATCTGCATTTTAACATACTTTTATCAACACATTGTAAATTACATTCATTTCTTAAACATGGCTTTTATATTTTCCATTGAAAGTTATTACCGTCAGAATTCACTTATTCATTTTCCTACTTCACCCAAAGATAGATGTTTCAGCGTATTTTCTAAGAACAAATACATTAGATACTTGGGTAGGATAGTATTGCTAATTCTCATATAGACAAAGGATCACTTGATTCTTAATTTAACATTCAGTGCCCTCAGTTAACTTGTTTAGATCACTTGACAACCCTCCTGTTTTATTATATGTATGACTTCCAATTTGTACTCCCACTTGGCCCATGTGGATGTCATGTAGGATGATCCAACCACCCAATGCATCATATTGAATGCGATGACCATTGTCCCAAAACTCCATCCATTCTTACATTACCATATAAAATTTCCGAAATTTGAGTAGAATCTATGCTTCTAATTGTTTTATTTATAAAAAAAACACATTGCAGATTTGGTATGTACAGTGTGGTTTCTGTACCTCCTCTATGGTATTATAACTGGTTAGCTGCATTTCTTCTTGGTCACTATGGTTGTGGAATTTGCAGGTTTGCTTCTTTCGATCTTTATTTTACTGTGTTATTTTTTAGGGATTTGAAAGTTTTAATACTTTTGTGTCTCAATGTTAATGTTATCTTGTAAATCCTGTCCAACTAATGTTCCTAACACTGGTTTACTCTGTGATTTACTCTGATCTGATCCTGGTAGAGATGTTAAGGGATGGGGAATGAATGATACCCCCTATTCCAGAGCAATGGCCTCAGGTACCTGAGGGATTTCTTCCTCAAAGATTTTCTTTTTCTGAATTATGAGCTAGTTTGAGTAAATATGTAGTTCTACCACTATGATGGTGACTGTAAAATGGGTTCCACATTGGAGATCTTGACAATTTTGAACCTTATTGGACATCCATCCAATCTATGATTTCTGTTAATTTGATGAGAAAACATAATCTTTTAATTTGACCTTGGTGAGGTAGTAAAGCCTTGTATGTTACCATAGACCTGAGCTCTAAACCACCCTGCCTTTGCCTGCTTGTTTAGTTATAATTCTTTTTTTTCCAATTTCCATACTTTGTAACAAAGTGATTCCTTTTGGATTTTTTTTGTCTTCTTGTTGCTAGCATGAAGTATTGGTCATAGATTACGAGGCTAATTAACATAGAGAGTCACGAATGTTGGGAGATTGGTTCAGGTTTTACAATCTCCCTAAGCAATTTTGGATGCCTAAATGTCTGAGTAGTGTAGCTAGTGGCATAGGCAAACCATTATTCATGGACAATGCCACGCAAGAGTTAGTTTGTTGGGTCAGCCATTGTATATGGTTCAATGGTTTACATTATGTTTCAGTTTGTTGGGTCAGCCTTTGTATATAGTTCAATGAGTTGGTTGAGACTCGGTCACATAAACAAAATGATATTAGTTGATAAATTTCAATAATGAAAGCCCCTAGTGTGATTTTACCTTTGAGAATGTTTTGGTTCTTCAACTTCTGTTTTCGTCATGGATCTAAAGTGTTTATGGTCCTTGGAATTTTCAATTAGCTCGTAACTTTCTTAGTTAGCTGACATCGGATTTGACTTTGATGTTAATGATGAGATTATCAGAATGCTACGTAAGCTTTCTTGCCTTCTTGGTATGTGTGTTAAACATCTTAGTTTTATCATTTTCTTCCAAATGTTTGAAACATAATGGTACTTGTATTTCTGTCAATTAATGCTCACATTCATGTAAAATATTTTCATTTTTATTTTATAGATAAGAGACTTCTATATTGCAAAAAGGGAAGAAGATATTGGATGCTATGCAGGTTTTATGGGTGAGCATATTTCAGGCTTTATTTTTATTGTTTTGCTAGAGCCAGCCCACGATCCAACAAGGTCTGGGAAGCATTATTTGATACACAGTTAATGAATGGGTTCTCCATTTTTTACATGGAGATTTTTGTGTGTGTGCAGAATTTGTTGGCCAAGTTTGCAAGAATAAATGGTGCAACTATCTCCAAAATCTGGAAGTCAAACACCTATGTGATTGTAGCCACTGATGAGATAGGTGCTTTCAGCAGGACATTGAAAGTTCTTATGGCCATCTTGAATGGGAGATGAGTTTTGAAAATTGACTGTAAGCTCTTTTTTTTTTCTTGTGCCTGTACCTCCCACTTGTTGTGTTATATTAGTTTTTATATATATCCAACGATCAGCATTTTTGATGTCATGGACTTGATCTTGGTCATTGTTGTGTGCATTTTTCATCAAACCTTTATATCCTGATATTTCTAGTGGACAGATATATTCTATTTCATTGGCTTTTCTAAACATGTGCAGTACTTTAGCAGCACCAACCAATCCCAGTTGAGAAACTAAAAGATGGAACAATAAGGGATGACTAAATCTGTTGTTCTTATGTCTAAATTGTGTGTTTAATCTTTTATGACAAGAATTGACCATTTAATTGGCATTAAAGATTCAAATGCTTTGTTAATTGTCTTTTGTGTATTTATACAACTTGAGTTTTTGCTGGCAGGGATAAAAGCATCCATGGAAGTTATGCATCCCATGGATGAAGAGCCTTATGAAGTTGGCCTTGATGTTCATGGCTGTCACGATGGGCCTAAAGATTGTACATATACTCATTGTTGATATAGAACCAGATGAGCAAATGAAGCAGGCTATGATATCTTAGTAATAGGACTTTTATTTGTAAGCATGGTTGATTAAGAGTATTAATGGTGAAGTGCTCGGTAATTTTGTAAATTATGATTCATTGTAATTCTTTTTGTGTATAAATTAATGTGATAAAGAATTTCGATGTTCTATATATAGATGCTCAGATATTTGTCTCTGTCTACACCTCATCTTTTACATTCACTTAATCTATCAATTTGTCATCCAATTGAAGTAGATTCCCAATGATGAGCAGTGTCTTAAAAGCATTCTTTGACAATTCAAGACAAAAAAAACTCTTTCTTGGCTGATTTTGAAACATTGCTTAACTATATCTGCAATAAAATCATCTTAGGTTGATTGGGAATTTGAGATGGTGTCTATTTCCTCCAATACACCCATACCCATATTCGGTTGATTCTCTTCATCGCACTTAGATTCTCCTTCCATATCCAATCTCAGGAAGACATTTTCAATTCTCATAGGTTGTGTGCGCAAGGCAATCTCCACTCCTCTTGCTAAATTGTCTCCTTCCTTGGACGTGGTTCCCCTTTCATTTTCTCCAAATTATGTCCACCTCAGCCCTTCCTTTTTTGAGTTACTATTTCCCAATCATCTTTGGAACAAGTTTCTTGATATTTGGAAACTTCCAACGTAGATTTCTCAACAAGATCTCCTGTATTGCCTTCTTTTTCAGTTTTTCTCCAACTGTGTTGCCATGTCATCATCATCTTCTACACCTAAAACAATCATTGCTAGCTCTTGGTTTCCTTCCTCTTGATCTTCATAGATAGCATGCAACTGATTTGCTTCATAACTTCGATTTTGCTCAACCTCTACTAACGCTTCAAGGTTTATGGCATCTGTTGCAGCAACCTTCTCTTTCTAAACCCCAACTTCGTTCCATCATTTTCTTGAATAACGCTGTGTTTGGATTGAGGGAAGGGGAGGGAAGGGAAGAGAAAATATGCTGTTTTCTCTTCTTTTCTCCTGTTTGGATTGTTAAGTGAGGAGGGAAGAGAAGAAAAATGGAGGGAAGGGAAGGGAAAATTGGTAGAATTTTGTTCCCCCCAAAATCGGAGTGACGAGGAGGGAAGGGAAGGGAGCAAAATTTCGATTCCAAATTTGTCCTCTACATTCTCAAAATTTCCAAAAAAATTTGATATTGGCAGGCCAACTATTAGTAGTTACACCCTAAGTTATAAGATACAATGAAACCCTAGAGAAGGGACGAAGAAGACAAAGAAGAAACCCTAGAGAAGACGAAGAAGAAACCCTAGAGAAGGGACGAAGGCGGCGACCTCTACTAGGAGAAGAACTCGACTAGAGACGAGCTCGACTAGGAGATGAACTAAGGTATTCTCTCTCTTTCTCATTCTTTTGATTTTTTTCAAAAAACCAATATTATTAGCAAATATTATGGTTTTTTTTCTCTCTCTCCCCATTTTGATGGTCTGGGTTTGCTGCATTTGCTCTTGAAAGTTTTGAAATTTAGTCATTTTATTTAGATTTGTGTGTTTCTGTACCAGTTGATGTGATCTAGGTTTTTCCCAAAATTGTGTTTGGTAATTTAGGTTGTACTTAAAATGTGTTTGTTGATTTGGGTTAGAATTTCTTTTCTATAGATTTTAGAGGTTTATGAGTGTTTAGTGGTTGAGAATTTGAGTTGAGAGTTTACTGATTTGGTATCAAAGATTGTTGGTTTGGTATCAAAGATTTGAGTTTTGTTTAATAAAATAGATTGTTGGGTATCAAAGATTTGTGTTTTGTTTAATAAAATAGATTGTTGGGTATCAAAGATTTGTGTTCTGTTTAATAAAATAGATTGCTGATTTGAGAATTTGTAATTTAGATATTTGGGTTTTACTTTATAAAATAGATTACTGATTTGGTATCGGAGCTTTGGGTTTTGCTTAATAAGTGTCTTCAATAATCTTGGAAACTTTTAGAAATACCACAAAAAAGGAAAATAAGTTTTTTTAGATGGATTTCTTATTTCTAATTGTCACCATTCTCGTATTTTTTATTTGGGTTTTTTGGGATTAATTGATTTCAATCTTGAACATTTCTGAACATGGTAGTTGGTTGATTATAATAAACGTTTATTGGGATCGAGATTATTGTTCAGTTGGTTTATGTGCTCTGGATTCAATCCGGGCTTGCCAACTAAAAAACAAAAACAAGATGGATGTTTTTTTTTTTCCTTTATAATTTCAAAATTTATGAAGATTCATTTATTTTCTTGAACCACATGGTGATGGATTGATTGCTTTTAATTATGCTCCATGATATTAATTTTAATTGAGGGCATAAATGAAGGAGGATTCCTCTGTATGGACATGAAAAATAGTTTATCTTTTTAGTGTGAAGTACCAAAGTTGAAACCTTGAGCTTAGGGTACATATACTTATTTTCCATAATTTTTCTTTTTAGATCAGACCATTGATGGAGAAATCAGAAAAAAACATATAACTATCATGTGTGGTGGTTAAGTAAGAATCGATCCCCACAACCTCATAGTTGGTTTGAAATATATGTCAACCAACTGAATATAGGTCCAAGTCCTAATGATTGTTGAAGTCTGTCAGAGTTACTTAGTAATTCTTAAGTTACATAAGGATGGTGTTAAAAAGATAGGAGAGTTCTCTAAATATTTGGATACGAATAGATGAAGGGTACTAGTAATGGTGATTTTGAAAGATGAGATGTAAAAATAATAAATCTTAAAAAGATTGGAGAGTTCTCTAAATATTTGGATATAAGTACTATGAAAATTTAATACGTATACACACAAATTTTTGAAAGTTTATTAATAAGTACTGGAAAAGTTTTTTAAAATGTATACACATCAACATCTGAACTGTTGTACTTTTATTAGTTTTTTTAATTATAGGAGTTTTTTTTTTCCTCTCGTTTTTATGTCAACAATTCTTTATTATTTGTCAAAAAAAAAAAAATTGAAGTTTTTTTTTTATTGTTTTGATTTCCAGTGAGTTGCAATTGCCAAATCTTCATCCATGTTCCTCTTTTGTACTATTGATTATGAATATTTTGTACTCATGGCATGGTTTAAAGTTTAGCACTATTTCAGATGTTATTGGTAAATATAAAATCTCTTCTCCTTTCAGTTTATCAGTTTTACCATAACAAACTAAATCCATCCAATAGTCTAATGCTTTGCATTATCGAATTTGACGACCTTTGGTGTAAGGGATCTCCTTTGTGATGGTATTGTTTTTTTATAGATATTTTTTTCTTTGGGTTCTCTTTGATTGTATATTATGTTTTAATTTTCATTAAAAGAGGGGCATAAATATATAGATTGTACCCGTTCACCTCACCTATATGGATTAAAAAATTCCTCGTGTTATAATGTAAACATATATGTGTACGGTTAATTACTACATAGTTGTTATAATTACTATTGTAATTGTTGTAGTTTGTAGATGGATAGAGATGAAGAATTGTATAAGTCGTTTCGTGAACATTATTTTCGTCGTCTTCGAATTTGGAAAAACATTGTTGTGGAATGGGATCGAAGGCGTCGTATGGCTACACACGTGCTTTGTCTTGTGGCTGCCTATTTGGTTAAGCAGTCTGAGTATAGAAATTATGTGGATCGCTCTATAATGCCAAACAATTTAGAAAGAGAGTGTGTGAGACAAGAATTGATGAACGAACTTAGGACTAATGAAAAATGTCGTGATATTATACGAATGGGGCCTGAAGCTTTTAAAAATTTATGCAATCTACTTCAAACTTCGGGTCGACTTACTCACACTCGACGAGCTACAGTTGAAGAGCAAGTTGCCAAGTTTCTTCACATATTGTCACAAAATGTAAGGAACCGCACCATTTCATTTTTTTTCCGTCGTTCTGGTGAGACTATAAGTCGTCATTTTCATCGTGTTCTACGAGCCATAATATCATTAGCTGAACTCTATCTTAAACAACCTGATGGATCAGAAGTTTCTCCAGAAATATTCAACAATAATAGATTCTACCCATACTTCAAGGTAAACATATTATGTTACTTCTTTTTATATAAAATTCATTTAAATAGTAAAATATTATTTTTGTAATAAAATTTGATATATTACATCAATATCAGGATTGCATAGGTGCACTTGATGGAACACATATCCGTGTGAAAGTTTCTAATACAGATGCACCAAGATATCGTGGAAGGAAGGAATATCCAACACAAAATGTATTGGCAGCATGTACTTTTGATTTGAAATTCACATACGTTTTACCTGGATGGGAAGGGACAGCATCAGATTCAAGAATAATTAAAAATGCATTGACAAGAGAAGATAATTTAAAAATTCCTAACGGTAATCTATTTAACTATTAATATATATTTCTTTTATTTAATTAAAAATATCATTATAGTAATGACTTTCAATCTTAATAGGTAAATATTACCTTGTTGATGCTGGATATATGCTTAGGAGTGGACTTATGGCACCTTACAGAGGTGTGCGTTACCACTTGAAAGAATATTCTACACATGCGCCACAAAATCCTCGAGAGTTATTTAATCATCGACATGCATCCTTGCGCAATGCAATTGAAAGATGTTTTGGAGTATTGAAGAAAAGATTTCCAATTATTAAAAGCACGACAGAGCCCACTTACTCAATTGACACACAATCAGAGATAATTTTAGCATGTTCTATTCTCCACAATTTCTTAATGGGCGTTGATCCTGATGAGCGTCTTATTGCTGAAGTAGATAGAGAGATCATGAATGAGCCTGAATCTCAAGAAGATGTTCATTTTCGAGAGAATGATGATGAAGACTCTAGACTAGGAGCAATTTTAAGGGATAACATAGCAGCTACCATGTGGAGTGATTATGTGCTGAATCATGTGTGACTTTTGATTTTTTTATTTACATGCAAAATTGTAGCCGGATGATTGTATTGTAAGACTATGTTCAATTATTGGTTTAAATTTTCACTGGGAACTTATTTGATATTAGATATACGTTTTAAATTATTATCTTGTTTGCATAATAACTTACTATGTTACAAATTATGGCTTAATTAAGATAATTCTTTATTTCTGTATATATTATAGATGAGTAGGTCTTACAAAACAGAAAAAGAACAAGCTTGGAAATGGAATGAGCAAATGGATACGGTTCTCATTGACGCATTTGTTCACCAGAACGACAATGGAAACAGAGTTAATGGGACTTTCACAACCTCTGCATATGACCAAATTGTGCTTGAATTGAATGAAAGACTTGGGTATGAATTTAATAAACAACTCGTGAAGAACCGCATGAAAACAATTAAAAAGAACTTCACTGAGTGTTACGATATTTTCAAGGGTGGCTTGAGTGGTTTTGCTTGGAATCAAGGGACAAAGATGATGGATGCTGAGCCTGAAGTTTGGAAGGCATTGATTGAGGTTAAATTTTTTTACTAATTTAAATTATGTCACTTTAATTTACTTATTAATATGCAATAATGTTTTAATTTGTTTTTTCTTTATTGTTGTAGGCAAAACCCGAAGCTAAGAAGTGGATGAATACGCCTTTACCTCATTATGAAAAATTAACAAAACTCTTTGGAAAGGATAGAGCAACAGGACAAAGTGCTGAAACTGCATTCGAAAAAGTGAAACGGTGGAATAATGAGATGCAGACAGGTGGGGGGATGGAAGCTAGTGGACATGGTAAAACACTTATTGATGATATTGATCATATGGTGATAAATGATGATATCCATTTGGAGGGCTTTGAAGCTTCGTATGATATGCATGAAGATACTCGACCAACAACTCCTTATGAATCAGTTTCTAACAAGTCTGCAACTTCCTCACAATCCAAGAAGAGAAAGGCATCATCTTCAATAGATAATTCTGGATTTGAGGATTCAATGAGAGAGATTGCATTTGCAATCAAAGAAGGAAATGAAATTCTTAAACAAGGACATGATATTCTTAAAGAAGGAAATGAGATTCTTCGAGGCGGAAATGAGATTCTTCAAAGGACTAGAGCACGCGTTTACTCGGAGGAGGATGTTTTTGATGAGTTGGTACGATTAGGAATTGATTCAGACTTACTTGATCGTGCCTACTCTTTCCTCATCGAAAAACCTGAAAGAATGAGGGCGTTTTTTGGTAACCCGGCTGATAGGCGTTTGCGATACTTGATGACAATGTTGAATAGTGCTGGAGATTCTTGATTCAACACATTCAACAGGTGAGTTTTGTTTTGCAATGTTCCAAAAGATTCTTTTATATGAACTTAGTTTGGTTGGTTCTTACTTGAATCTTTACTTATTTTTATTGAATTTGCAGATGTGGATCTCAAAGGTTGAGTACGACAAATCAAGTCCATCTATCGTCCACAAGAAGTGCTTTTGAGTTTGTTTTTTGTGCGTTTGTGGCAAGTCTTTTTGATTCCGTTTGTTTTTTGTGTCAAGTGTCATGTAAACTTGGTTGGATTGGGGGAGAAAGGAGGGGGTATGTATGGTTATATATATATATATTTGCTTCTACTTTAGTTTTTTTATAGGTAAATGCACTTGTTAGTTGAGTATCAGATGCAAATGGAATGTCATTTCCTTTGATGAACCTCAACCTTGGTGGATGGCAAGTGTGTGTATTTATTTTTATTATCTGCTTTCATTCATTGGATCATGTTTATTATGTTAAAGAGTCTGTTTTCTAGTATATGTGCAGAATATTCTGAGTTTTTTAATCTTGTTTCCCAAATTAGTACTTAGTGTTCATTGGGTGAAACATGAATCTGTTTATGTATGTTTTTTGGAGTTCTCAAGTATGTCTGCAGAAAGCTTAATGACTAGGGGTCGATTTTCATTGCTCCAATGAGGTGTGTAATGCTCAACCTAGATTCTTAAATATTAGTTTCAACTGTACTATTTGAAGTTTTGGTTTTAATTGATTGTCTACTTGAACGAGTTGCAGTGTGAATGTGATGAGTTTGCCAAGTTCCAAGCAATTTATGAGAAATTTTGCAAGGAGAAATCAACACAATTGCAGGTCTTTAAAGGTATTCTGTAAAATTAGGTTATCTTTTGTTGAATATCATTTGAGCAAACGCCCGAGAACACCTACACTTGGACACTATCTTGGATTGAAAAGCACAAAAGAGGCTGGTTAGTCTTTCTAGATAACGAGTGTACTTTCATCATTAGTTTTTATTAAGCCATACTCATCTCTTTATTTTATTCTGTGTGGCAGGTTAGCGTGGTAGGTATCGTAGTGGCTATGACCGTTATGACTATGGATACTGAAGGTCTCCAAGGCGCGAACCCTATAGTGGGGGCCGTGATTATTATTCTCTGGGCGCTCTACTTATGATTATACGTCAAGAAGAGACCGGTCTATGTCACATTCTTATTCTCCTTATGAATTATGATAGCCTTGGGAGTTGTGGTCTTCGTTGTAATGTATACTCCAGGTAAGGTTGTTCCTTTGGTTTTGGAGTTGTCCTGGTCATAGGTCCATGTAACAGTAATTGGGACACTTTTTGATAAGGAGCAAAGTAACATTGAAATTGACTTCGATTCACAGATTGCTGAAGTGGATGTGTGTACGGAGCCATAGATGCTTTTTTGTTGAGCTACGAGTGAAAAGCATTTATGGTTATGTACACACCATCACATCAGCAATGTGTGAATCGATGTCAATTCGAATGTCACTCCAGCACAACTCTTTTGATAAAAACATGAACAACTTTCTTGTGTGTTTGAATTTGGTGCTCCTCATAACTCCAAACGTATATTGGGTTCTCATCTTTGTAAATGATCTGCTGTTGTTTATTGCTTGTTTCCATTTCCTTACATTTCTTGGTCTTGGATTTACTTGAAGATCACATTTGTGTAAACATTTATTGCTGCAAGTTTAAATGGAGAATCTGATTATTGAATGCAGGATTATGGACTAAGCTGGTTGTATTATTTCTATATGGGCCTTTTCCTTGAAGGGTCCTCCCATTCCTTGATCACAATGTGTAGTTGCATTGTATAGTATTTTTTATGTTTATTTGCTTGCACTAGTGGGACAATCATTTTCTTAGGTGACTGGGATGGAAAATCAGTTCCTTGTCTCAGTGGAAAAGAAAAAAGCAAGTTATTTGGGAAAATGATTATCTTGACACTCTACTCCTGGTAGAATAAAAATCTCCCTCTTGATCTTGAATAATACTATACAGCCATTTCTGATTCTCTAGAACTCTATACCAAGGCACCTAACCCATCCTTACCCTTGCTTGCCTAGCAAAAAAACAAAAACATTTCTTTGTGTACAATATATGGATGGATATGATTTGTCTTGGTTTTTTGGCAGGTTTGTATTTAGGCTTATGGACAAACAGGTTCAGGAAAAACACATACCATGATGGGTAGGCCAGAAACTCCAGAGCAGAAAGGACTCATACCTTGTTCTTTGAACAGATATTCCAAAGTAGCCAATCCCTAGCATCCCAGGGCTGGAAGTACAAGATGCAGGTTACCCATTTAATTTTTACAGTTGAATCTTTTTCTGTACATTTGATTAAATAAAGGCATGCCTGTGGTGTAGATATATTAATGCAGGTTACCTTTTTTTCTTTTAAAAATTTGTAGGCATCTATGTTGGAAATATATAACGAAACAATTCGCGAAGTATTTTAGACAATGGTGGGGCTGGAAAGCAATACACAATTAAACATGAACCCCACGTTAACACGTGCTGATAGGTCTCATTGAGATTGGCACCACCATCACTTTAACACATGCTTAGAGTTCTTTGAATTTTGTGCTCTAAGATATATCCTTACCATTAGATTTTGTGTTTCAACAGTCAAGATTATGTGATTCTTAGGGTTTTGTTTTCTCATTTCCATGGATCCCAAATCATCTCTTATTTTGGGGGTGCAAATAGCAGCTCTCATTTTTTATCCTGCACTTGTGGGGAGTGGGTGTAGCTCAAGGTTGTAGGTGCTTTAGTTTTTAGTCTAATATCGGAAACCTATAAGAAAGGTGAAGAGAAAGTTTAAAACATACTTACATGGACAAGGTCAATGGACGATCAAGAAGGTCCATGGCCTACGTTAGCGACCTCCATTGCACTTTGGAGGGGTGCTCTAGAACTAATATTTCACCTATTCGTTTGAAATATGAAGTCGTATATGTACTAATGCATTCAGGATCGGTATTTCTTGACATCAACAACATTTATCAATGCTGTTTACTCTTTGAATGGATACTTCCTTTATTAACATGACATCCCACAAACCTGGGTAGTTTGCTTGCTCTCCATTTCAACATTGTTTGACTGTGACTGTCAATTTCGTGCAGTTAGATTTTTTCTATTACTAATAATCAGATTTAAGTGCTGGAAAGGACTGGATGTCTTCTTATTGTTGTATTGTTTTGGGCATGCATATATATTTGCAAAGTGAGTGCCAATAATGTTTTGTATATTATCACAAGGCTTTTTAGTATATTAACCATATACAAATCTGGTTTTCCATTGTATTTTATTATCTGTAGGATGTCCACGGAAATGGTTGTATTGCCATAAAAGCAACCTTTATATTGGAGAAGATGCATTCTAGAGGATTAGATTCTTTTGTTATAAGTTCTAAACCTCTGATTATGGTTCTTTTACCTTTTTTATTCACATCCACTCAACAACTCCTGTGTTTTTCTAGTAAATCAAACAACTCGTTGTTGTCTCGCCCAAAATGTGTCATTATTATTCCCATAACTTATGATGACAGGTATGTGCATGGTGATGTAAAGCCAGAGAACTTTTTGCATGGTCTCCTAGGGACCCCTGACGAGAAAAAACTGTTTGTAGTTGATCTTGGGTTAGGTAAACATATTCTTTTAGTTTTGGGCATTTATATACCAGGAAATATTTCATGCTGTGTATCTCTTGCTTGATCACATTTCTTTGGGTATCAGCCACTAAATGGAGGGAGAATTCAACCGGTCAGCATGTTAAGTATGACCAATGGCCAGATGATTTTAGGTATACTATATGA
This sequence comes from Akebia trifoliata, assembly GCF_017979445.1. Lineage (NCBI taxonomy): Eukaryota > Viridiplantae > Streptophyta > Magnoliopsida > Ranunculales > Lardizabalaceae > Akebia > Akebia trifoliata. Next base: position 10,636,218 of record NC_141379.1, read on the forward strand.
TTTGTCGTTTCGTTCTTATTTTTTCAGTTTAGAAGTTGCTTGTTACATTGGACATCACTAATCTTTCGTTCCTGACAATTCCATTTTTGCAGAGGGACAGTGCGCTATGCTAGTGTGTATGCTCGTCTAGGGAGAACTGGTAGCAGGAGAGATGGCTGTGAATCTCTTGCATACACTCTCATTTTTCTTCTTCGTGTTTACTTGCCTTGGCAAGGATATCAAGTAAGCCCTTTCCAAGTTTTATCAGATGTTCACGCCGTGCAATCTTTATGCCATGCTTACCTTCTTCTCTCAGGGAGAAAATAAAGGTTTCCTTGCATGCAAAAAGAAGATGACGACATCTCGGGAGACGCTGTGTTGCTTCTGCCCAATGCCATTGAGACAGCTCGTTGAATATGCGGTGAACTTGATATTTGATGAGGAACCTAACTATGCTAAATATATTTCCCTCTTTGATGGAATCATAGGCCCAAATCCAGATATCAGGCCAATTAACATAGATGGTGCTCAGAAGGTAACTTTTTAACTTTTCTCTCTTATATTTTTCTGGTTGGTTACCATAGTCTTTTGGAAAATCAGTTTAGGTTGCTAATTTGTGTTTACCTTTTATCAAGCTTATATGCTAGGTTGTTCATAAGTGAGGTCAGTTGATGATGTAGGCAGAGGAAGACGAACAACCAAGAAAGAAGGTCCGGATAGCGATGCCCGCAACACAATGGGTTAGTGTATACAATGCCCACCGGCCTATGAAGCAAAGGTATATTTGCCTTGAATGACACATTATCCTCTATTTAGGTGATATAAAGAAGGCAAAAACTTCATGTATCGTTCTCATGTTGTAGGTATCACTATAATGTAGCTGATGGGAAGTTTGCCCAACACATTGAGAAAGGAAATGAAGACAGGCTATTTATCAGCAGTGTGGGTTCTTGTTCAAATCTATGGGCTCTGATTATGGATGCAAGTACTGGTTTCAATGCCCAAGTTTATGAACTCTCACCCCATTTTTTTCACGAAGTGAGTACTTGCTTTGACCTTCTTTCAAACCTAAGGCAATTGTCTAATAGAACCTCCTACTTCTCATTGATGCGACAATCACATTTGTATTGTTTTCAAATCCCCTTGGTTTGGGGAGGATAGTTCATGATGTGAGAAATTTGATGGCTCTAAACTGTCGAATTGGGGATCATCAAAAATTTCAAAAGCTATAGCCATCAAATTTCACTTTCTAAAATTAGTGGGCTTTGGCCCACCGAATTTTCTTGTTAAAATTTTCAGTTTTCACATAGTGGCACCTTCTCCACCATGGTCACAACAACCAACACGAACTTGACAATCATGGAAATAATGCTATTTCCATGCACCTACCAATGCAGAATCAACATCATGAATCAAATTCAGTCAACAAATCATATGACATTCCTGCGAATCCAATGCTACTTGTCGCTGAGGTACAATTAAATCTTGTAGAGGCCAAGCATAGAAGATTACCTTCAAATATAGATTTTATTTGTGAACAAGTCCCACTCCAAAACAACACGTATACATTCAGTTTTTATTCGACTGTGATGAGTTTGTTGGGGTCTAATATAACTATAATGCCTCACCATATAACTATATATGGTAGCTAATTAGTACTCTTAACCTTCGTGCTTGCAGGATATGGTCGACAATAAGAATTTGATGTTAGACAAATTGAGTAAGGTGGACTTTGAAGATGACACGTGGAGTATCTACCAGTCTCAGCTCGCCACGTGGTATAATTAAAAAATGCCCAACGATATAAGTGCCGTTTCAATTTAGAATTTTAGATAATCTTTGCTTCGCCTCTGTTAGTAAAATCTTTCTCTCTCTGTCTCGTAGTAATCTTTGTGTAAAAAGCTTGAAAGAAGTTTAAAGATGGCCGACGAACAGACCCTGACCTGTATAGACATACTATTGGCGATCATCCTACCTCCTCTTGGAGTTTTTTTAAAGTTCGGTTGCAAGGTTAGTAACTTTTCGTCTTTTTCTATCTTCTGATCTGATTTCTCTGTTCCAGATCTGTATAATTTCGTTCCTTTTCTCTGCTTTTATTTTTATTTAAAAAAATAATAAAAATTTCTCTTTGTTTCTGTCTGATATGGTGGTATTTCTGACTGAGTAAACAAGTTGAATTTACTTCACTTTTGTCTGAGTGAAGAGATCTCAATCTTTCTCTCTGTACATACGCCACGACAATGGATTGAGCGATTTAAAAACCAATAGAAAATTTGAAACTTTTCTTTCCTTTGATGGTTGTGATCGCAGGTGGAGTTCTGGATCTGCCTCGTGCTTACGATTTTTGGATACATACCTGGAATCATCTACGCTAATTAGTACTCTTAACCTTCGCGCTTGTAGCTAATTACTACTTTATTGTCAGTTATCTGTAGCTTCGGCAGAATTTTCGATCTTAACAAAGAGGTTCATATGTATATAAATTTTGGGTTATTTAGTTTAATTTGAAGCTTGTTTTATGATTTTTCTTTTTATGATTTTTTTAATTATTATTTCGTTCATTGTGATTGGTGAATTAGAGGACCGTGCTATTGTTTGTTAAACCTCCAAATTTGACGGTCATACTCTATGGATTTTTTTTGTTTTTTTTTTTAAGCCCATTCTCTAATAATTTGATAGTCCAGGGCCGTCAAAAAAAAAAAATTCTACAAAAGAATATTTGACGGGCATATTTGACAGGAGGGTCCGTCAAATTTCTCAAAATTTGACGGGCTAAGACCGTCAAATATGGGCCTTTTTCACATAGTGAGTACCGTGGAGGTTCGGTGGCCATAAGATCCAATTTCTTTCTTTTTTATTTTATCTGAGTTTTTCCAAGAAATTTAGAGGTGTCGGATTGCCAATGTGGTAATCCATTTTTGCAAAACAACCCTCAGGAAAGCTTAAAATCTTATTAAACTAAGTAAGGAAAGTGTTTTTTATAATATTAAACTGTCCAAATCATGGGTCATACATGGAAAATTTTACGCGTTCTTAAAGCATTTAATCCTAACCTCAAATCAATTAATTTTTCGAGTGGCTAGAAATGCATGGAAGGAGGTCGTAATCAAAAAAAAAAAAAAAATACATGGAAGGAGTTATTCTATTTTAAGGAAAATTATTTAGGGTGTGTTTGATTAACAAAATCCTTATATTAGAGAGATTCTATTGTCACACCAACTTTTGCTTAGGATGTTCTTAGTAAAAGTGGGTGTGGCAATAGAAACTCTCATTTATACGCATTCAAACGAAAGGTACCCCTCAAATTGATCTTGAATGTTTGGTTGTTTATATTTTGTATCACTATACAAGAAGAATTTTGTTTTTTAGATTATGAAGGGTATAATAGTCATTTGATAATAATAATTTCTCTTCTCTTCTCTTATGAATCCTAACCAAACAGGAGAAACATGATTTTTTCTCTTCTCTTCTCTTTCAATCCAAACAGGGTGAAGAGAAACTTCCCTTCCCTTCCCTTCCCTTCCCTTCCCTTAATGAGTTTCTCTTCCCTCCCCTTCCCTCAATCCAAACACAGCGTTAAGTCTTTTGGATATTGCTCTTGACTGTGATTGAATGTTGAGCACACTTTTTGCAAGGCTTAGGCTTCCACTAATACAAGATTTTCTGATTAATTTTTCTGCCATCTTTCCACATTAAGCAAATAAACTCTATAAAACTACATTGTGTGTCAATTTCTACGCAAATTCTCACAAAACCAACATGAGATTGATTTGCAGTTACTTCATCCTTTATGTAATGGTATTCCAATCAGCCCGGGGACCAAAACTAAAGAAGGGGATGGGGAAGCCTTACCTAGATCGAAATTGTAGTCATCATTTCCCGAACTGTCAAGATCGAGGGCCTTCCTCCCACACTCTCTATATTGCTAAATTTAGTACCATGTTGCAATCCTCCTTTTTTTGTTGTTGTTGAACTTGAACAAAAAGAATCCTTCCTCAAGAGAAAAAATTTCCACGTGACCTCCATGGTCCCTAAGTAGATAATTAACAAAAATGGAGTAGGCTTCAGATTCAATCACCTTTTCTGGTATTAAAATTGAATCACCGTTTATGAATTCAGGGAGGAGCTCTAGGTTTCTCTCATCCTGGAAGTTTCTCCGTTGAAAAGGTCTTTCCAAGAAAGCCCTGAAGAAGATGTCGCACCATGGCAATTGCACCACCAAAAGAAAGAATATCTTGAGAAATTCACAGAACTTTAGAAAAACGGCAAATTTTGTTATCCTCGTCCCAAAGCAGAAGATGGTCGTATCTCCCTTAGTTCTTCCCAAGAACTTTGATAGTGTCTCTCTCTAGGACGTCCAAAGCTTCTCTATCCTCAAGTCATCATCCTCGATCAGTTCAAACTGGCTATTAAGGATTGTTACTTGCAATGATTTGAGATAAAGGGTTAAAATGTTGAATAACACGATTTTCATTTTATAAAACAGAAATTTCTTTATTATTACACATTTTATATCCCCCTTTCACAAAAAACCCCAAAGCCTCTTCGACAATAAGAAACCCCAAAACCAATAATACACCGTGGGAAAAATAAAAATAAAACCCACTACCACCTTCTTCCAGTCCATCCCAGTCCAGCAATCACATGTGGTTACCACAAACAAGAAATAAGAAAAACACCATTCAAGCATCTCTTAAATCCTCATTTTGGTCGTTTTTTTCTTCCAACCCATCATCATCCATAACAAGAAGAAGATGATCACCATCTCTAATAAATGCTATATCATCAATTTCAGCTCTGTCTTTCGTTAGAACTTTATTTGCTTCAAACCCGAATTTTTTAGCACCAAGAGCAAGTAGTTCTTCAAGGGATTCTGGTAGGAAAACCAACTTCCCAACGATTTCGCTCTGCTTTGGGCCACTGCAACTAATAGTCACTCTAGCAGCGTTACTACCACCCCACGCATTCATCACGCCCATGGATGAAAGTGCGTCCCTCTCACCGCCTGCATTAACAACTGACATTATCCCAAAGAGTGAGTTGTGAGAACTACTAGTCTCACGCCTTCTGTGATACTTTCCCGACAGCCCCTCACCAGTGGGAGGTGCCACTCGTAGTGGGTGCATTGCAGGCTCTCCCTTGTACTTCCCAATGTACCGCACCCCAGTCGACTCAGGAATTGTAATGGTGGTTCGGTCATTGGGCTCATGCATGGCTTGGAAGAGTGCTTTTATCTCCTCGTCCCCCATTCGATCTGCTAGATTCCTAGGGGTCCGACCATGGCTGTCGAGTTTATCGAAGTTGGCCCCTTGGTCCAACAGAAACTAAACTATTTCAACGTTCCCCTCACAAACTGCAACATGCAGTGCAGTAGTTCCATCGTTCTTGGGTAGTGTGACATCCCCTCCAAAATGTACGATGTTCTTGAGCAAGTCTAGATTATTTTGCTCTGCAGCAGTGCAAGCAAATTGACCCACATCACCGGATAACAGGTCTGCACCATTGTCTATCAACAGTTTGATCACTGTTTCATGCCCCCCAACTATTGCTTCCCATAGGGGAACATTTCCTTCTGTATCTGTAAAAGTTTCAGAAGATAATTAATTACTAGAAGCATTTAAAAAATCTACAATCCTTCTGCATGATAATATTTTTTTAACTTGTTAAAAACTTTAGATCAAGTAGTAAATGCTTCTGTTGAGATCAAGTTTTACATTGGTCACTATGAAGGGGGAAAAAAAAAAAGCAATTAATCATATAAAAATTATAAGGAGAGGTGAGTGTGAACAAGGTCCAATAACAGAGGATGACGCATTAGATCACAAGATTGTGATTGCTTTAAAATAATATAGACAAAGAGACGATTAAAAAATATGGATAATGTTGAGGAAAGGGTCATGGTTGACAAAGTGGGACAAGTTCAAATAAGAATGAAAGATCCATGACTTGAATATTAGAGTGACGTGGATCAATGTCAGAATGGGTGACCTCATAAAAATATTGCTGTGTTATTTAATATTCTTATAAATGAATTAAATAAATACAATTATATTGCAGCCAAATAAATAGCACGATTATAATACTAATAAAACGAAGAAAAAGTTAAGGTCGGTTTTGGTTCTAGAGCCATGTTACCCAGTGTGGTACCCTTTCTTTTTTTTGTTCTTTTTTATTCTTCAAATTGGATTATCACTTTAACACTGAAAGCAACTTGAGGCAAGAAAATTTGGTTGACTTATTAAGCCTCTTTTAATAATTGACAACTCATAAGGGACGACATATCATATAGAAAATAACTAATACAAGAAATAATCGAAGAGAGGACTTCTGCAGTAGGGTCACTTCGGAAATGAAATGTAGCAGACCTGAAAAATCCTTTGTGGACAAAGGGTAGAAGAGGGTTGCATTGAAAGCTTCATAAATACAAAGCAAATCTTGGGTTCTATATTAAAATATTAGGCATCTGTAAGTCAACTAGCCTTAAGAACATGGCTCTCACTTGAAACAAAAAAAAAAAAGAATAATCAAACATACTAAAGTTAGTAATACCATTTCACGAAGGGAACCATATAACAAGAACAAACAAACATGAAGGCATGGAAGAAATTTCGAATTAGCATAAATGAGTGACACAAAAGGACCCCAAAAGAAAAGAAGAAGCAAGAAATAAGGATAATATAAGAAATCCCAAATCTGATTAAAAAGATAAGAATTTTGTAAAGAGTAACTTCTATTGTCACACCAACTTTGCCAATGCCACCCCAAGATGTTTGCTAATTCTTCGGTGATTCACATATGAATTGGGGTGACGTTAGCAAAAGTTGGTGTGGTAATAGAATCTCTCTTTCATAAAGTAAATCTTATAAAACATGAATAAAAGACACAAACAAGAAAAATTTTACGAATAAAAAAAGACTTAGAATCTGTATTGAATTTACAAGAGAGAAACATACCTCTGCTATTAGGATTTGCTGCATAATCTAGTAGAAGAAGAACGCAACTTTCGTTTCCTTTGGATGCTGCTATATGCTGGTTATGAAGTAAACAGATTTACTGAATTACAACAACTTTCATAGAAAGAAATACAAAAAATGTAAGTACGGAAAATCGAAAGAATGGAAACTTTATGTACCAGAGGTGTGCGGCCAGTGTAGTCTGATTCGTTGGAATCCGAACCCTGTCTTAGTAACTGTTGCAACAGAAGATCATCTCCTCTAAGAGTTGCAAAGCATAGACTGAGAGGAAGACCCATTCTACCGCGAGCTAGCATGTTCTCCGTCTCTATCAAAACACCTTCCATCACTGGGTCCTTTGAGCACTTCAAATACTGTGCCATCCAATGAAATTGTTTAATTGTCAGAATCCATCTATTAGTTGGAGTATAAAAATGTTGTATTACTCAAAAATAATTCATGTAAAATAACCTGTAAAAGATTGTTCATAATTATGGTCCCATCTCCAACATTGGCCTGACCCATGTTCAAGAATGAAGTACGATTCAACCGTAGAAGCTGACTCAATCTCGTGGTGCGGACTCTGTACAACTGTGGCCTATAACAAAGTACTCCAATCTCACCGATAAGATCCCCCACTTTTGCCTCTCCGACAACCTGTTATCATCCAACATTCCATCTAAGACAGCATTAAATTTATTATTGTAATTTAAAATTTTCGATTCCAATTCTGAAGCAGTCCTACATTGGTCATCCATTATAAAAGTTAATCCAAAAGATTTTATCATTTAGATAATCAGACTTGCCTGTTCTGTTCCATTCTTGAGCACCAGTAGATCCTGCAAGCAAGACGTAAATATCAGAAGCCCTTTAAATTCAATATCCAAAAAATAAATAAAACTAGAAAACACAAAAAAGGAAGCTCGGTGTTTACCACAGCACCCGTAACCAGTATGTAAAAGTCAGTGGGTGCTTCATTTTGCAGAATCACATCTTCTTTCGGAGGGAAATACTCTGCTTTCATCTCTGATACCTATAAAATGTATTGAATACAAGACATCAAGAGAAGAAAAAGCATCTAAGTGACAATAATTTATTATTAAGGGATGTTTGTAGTCACATACCAGCTGGAAAAGCAAGTCGTTTGATACCCCACGAAACAAGTACCTCTTATCTACAAGAGAGTAGAAGAGAAAATGTGAAATACTTGATCGAATGGCTTTAGGGAGGCAATCGAGAGTCTCATGTTGTTGAAGTCCCTCTGAGTCTGTTCTGAACTTCAAACACAAGTGAGCAAGCATTTGATCTTGTAGGCGGGTTGGTAGTTGGTTTTCCTTTGTGCAAAACTCGAGGCTGCTTGAATGGTATCTCTCTTAAGTTCGACACACACAAAAGAAGAAACAAGGAAAGCCAAAATAGAATTAAAAACCAATAGCCACTTTAACAAAAACAAGAAAATTACAACTCATGTCGAAGCACATATTAATACCCAATTTGGTGCATTTATCTGAAAGTAAGAATTACTTACGAATTTTCTAGTTCGACTGGTCCCATCGACGACCAAATTCGTCAGATTTCCAATAAGATATGCTGTCAATCCAAGGTTAAAGAGCATGTAAAAAGTGTCTAAGATCCTCTCCCTTGTATTCTGAGGATGCAAATCACCATATCCAACGGTTGTAAGAGACATAGACCAGTACATCGTCATCGCATACCGAATCCACAAGCTTTGCTCATGGAAGTTTTCCATAGAAGCACCAATCCATGTCTTTTGTGGGTCATGATAACTTGCAGCAAGATAGTAGTAGAAACATCCAGCACAGTGAACCGCAAATAGAATCACCTATAAGACCAAACAAACTTAATCAGAAAGCTCATAGCCAAGAGAAGCCAGGTTCCTAAGTCCTAACTAGAAAACAATTGACTATTTATTTTAGAAACTCACACAAATAAGCTTAGTGCATCGAATCCAAAAGTAGTTGAAGTTCCGATCTTTCTCCAATCTGTTAAAGAAGGAATAAGAGATATACATACAAAAAAAAAAAAAAGAAATTTCCCAAAACGTGATCAACTTTCGATGAAATTCAGATACCAGCTCATTATTCATATTAATTCCCAAAACATGAAGTGCAAGATCACAATTTTTTCAAGTGACTATCTCACAGGTTCGCTACTTTTAGTGAGATCATCACTATACAAACCAGTAAGATTGTCACTTTAAACCTGTAAGATCATCACTTGAAAAACATGGGATATCGCACTTGATGTTTTGGGAATTTAGTAATGGTAATTACCCAAAAATAAATTATCTTCTAAATAAACAATGTTATGTGCAGCTTGTACCTTGCAAACAGGGCACTGACTCTTCGGAGACGCCAAAGACGAAGCATGTTGAAGAATCCATAAGCCCGGATACTTGGAGGCAATATATTCAGAGCAGCTTCGGAGGGAATTGTGGATATGACATCAAAAGCTAACCAAGTGCTTGCATACTTCCAAGTAGGGGTGCACATTGGATTGGGTAAATCCGAGATCCGAACCAATCCGAAGCTTTTGGATTGGATTGGTTCGGACTAAACACACCCACGGTTCGAGTACGGATCGAAGAAAAAAAATCCGATTAATTTGGTTCGGTTCCGGATTAGGATATAATAGAACCGAACCAATCCGAAAACCGAACCAATTTTATATATATATATTTAAAAAATAAAAATTTCGGTTTTTTATTTCTTTCTTCTTCTTCCTTTTAATTTTTTTATTATCCCAAAGTCCACGTTTAAAAAAAGTCCTACTTGTTTTTATGGTTTGAAGATTGGAGGAGATAGAATGCTTGGATTGAGGAAGAAGGTATCTATCTTCAATAAGTATGAGAACCGAGAACCGATCCGAACCAATCCGAACCAAGATTGGATTGGATTGGTTCGGTTTTATAGGGTAATTGGATTGGTTCGGTTTCAAATTTGTAGACCGATCATGTTTGGTTCGGTTCCAATTTTGTCAAAATCCGAACCAATCCGAATCATGTGCACCCCTACTTCCAAGCAATCATTTTGGGGTTGTCAATGAGGAGGTAAGTAGTTCTGTCGAGGTAGGCAATGAAGAAGGTTAGGATGATATCTATAGCGAAGAATCCATTTACGACATTATCGGCAATCAGTAGACCTCCCTCTGGTTTCTCAAGGAATCCGAATTCCAAAGGAGATACCCAAGCTGTATCGAGGACTAGAACCACCAAAAATGTCTCCCATGATCTGCAAGAATCGGTTTCAATTTTTTTTTCTCAAAATCTGTTTCTCTAGCATGAAGAACAAATCTAATAAGCTACATCACTGAAACAGAAACATGCATGTAAATTGCAATGTTTTATCCATAAAATAAGAAACACACAGCTCAACCAATTGGCTATAATCAACAAATTAAGCTCCAAGGAAAATGGTTCTCTGGTTTGATTTTAAAATCATTTTCCCATATCTAAATCAACCCAGAAATTATTTATAATTTCAATCCAACGCAAAAGAAGAAGAACCAATAATTCAAAAAATATGACAAAACAAATATTTCCAACCAAAAATATATATATATATTTTGGGTCAGGTTAAAACGACAACCATTTCAACATACATATAGACAACGTGTTTTGTCTTATGGTTCAAACGACAATCATTCCAAACATTTTTGCCCATATAAGACAAACACGTTGTCTATATGTGTGTCGCAATGTGTGTCGCAGGACCCGACCATATATATATATATGGGAAATGTTCAGCAACAAATATTTTGGCAAAATATTTTTTAAAACATGGGTTAGAGATTTTTGAATGGGCTGATTTTTGGTGGGGATGATCTCTACGGTGAGGAGATCATCCTCACCAAAAATCAGTCCATTCCAAAACTTCTAACCCTATAAAAATGGTTTACAAAAAATGGACGGTCCACGATTTTTCAACTTGTAAACTGGGGTTAGAAGTTTTGGAATGGGCTGATTTTTGGTGAGGATGATCTCCTCACCATAGAGATCATTCTCACCAAAAATCAGCCCATTCCAAAACCTCTAACCCATGTTTTGAAAAATGTTTTGCCAAAATGTTTGTTGTTGAACGGGACCCATAATTAAAACCTACATATATAACTAAAGAAGAGAATCCAAAAGAATTGAGAGAAAGAGAGAGAAGCATCACCTGTAACGACGATCATAAGGTGAAATAATGAATTTTTGAAGCTTAACTCTGCGATTGCTCCAGGTGCCAAGAGAGGGAAGAATTCCACTCGAAAGGCTGTAACTTCCGTCTCGGGACATTTGCTCAATCTCCTGACGACACATAGAAGCTCTAAACTGCAACCACGTCAAACTTCAAAGCTCTCTCTCCCTCTCCCTATACATATATATATATATATTTACTTACTTAAACGATGTGTGGTGGTCTCTTCTTTCGCGTCGATTGTCGATCTTTATTAATGATAATCGCCTTCAACGATGACTGCTGTTTGACCAGGGGTGCAACTTTCGATTTATCGTCAAATTGAACCGACACGAGATATGTCGGTTCCTAAATAATAAATTAAAGTCATTAAAGTGGATTTGATGGACTCCATACCCACACAACCTTTTAATAATTTTTACCCTTCTAATTTTCCTATCCTCTCTTTAACGATAGTCCTCTAAGAAATTTATTATTTTTCCTTCTTTAACTTATTTTAGTGTCTTTTATTTTCTTCCTTATTCTTAATAGTATCTCTTCAACTTCATTATTTTTTATTTTTATTTTTATTTTTTATCTTTTTAATCTTAATTATTTTTAATAATACTTCTATAATTTTATTAGTTTTCACTTTTATTTCTTTAACCCTAATGAGAATGTCTATGTCATAGACGTGAGCGAATTTTAATCTTTTATGATATATGATAAGAGAAGGATGAGTAATATTAACCCAAAATTATATTAGTTATATTATAAAATTATAAAAATACATATACAACACATTATTATAAGGTAATGGTGATCATGTTTGAGGTGAATTTATTAGAAAATCGCTAAAAATAAAAATTTACAAGACCAACCACAAGTTAAAAGCTATTGCAATTTTTTTAAAGGGATTTACCTAACAAATCTAATTGTTGCATTTTTATTGCAAAACTCCCTTCAAGTTTTGATAATTCCAAAGACATCTTACTTTATGAAATTTGTAACCCACAAAACCTCGCTTTATCAAATTTGTTACCCAACGAACCTTGAATTTGGGAATTCACATCATAAAATTTAAATTGATGTTGTTAAATTTTTACTCACCAAATTTATAGTGGATCTTAACTACATTAATTTTTGACGTCCGTAAAACATGATTTGATGTGACAAGATTATAAAGAACAAAAAATATTTAGAAATTAGAAAAAAAGAAATTAGTTTTCACCTTTAAATTTTATATTTAAAATTAGGAGTTTGATAATTATCCATTTTCAACACCTTGGATTAAGTTATAAAAGAGTTATTTATTTTCGATATTTTCTTTTTTTTAATATGATTTTTTTTTCATAAAATCTAGTAGTATGTAGTGTTGCATTGTCAATTTGATAATGCATGTAGGCCCAACGACACTTAGTATGATTTGAAATCTTATTATATTAGTTCGATTCATAAAGTAAAAGTGTGTTGGGTACCAAACTTGATAAAATTGGAAATTTAAAAAATAAAAATAAAAATAAATAAGTTTGTCCTAGTAAATCTCTCTTTCTTTAATTCACGATTGACCATTGGTATTAAAAAAGAATAATTTAGAATTTAAAATATAGAGATAATGGAATAATTTAAAGTTTGCTAATTTTTTAATTAAATGGTCATTTTGATAATTTCAAAATTAAAATTCCCAACTGGAGCTGTTAGTGATATAATCTATGCCAAAAATATCCACAGCCAATGTAAATTTAAAATACATCTTGAAAATGCCACGTGTAAGCCCGCTGTCTATTTCAAAGTTTTTTCCAGCCTGCATTTGGTATTATGGTGTCATTGTGAACGAACTTAATAGTCATATCTGTCTTTTTGAAGCATAAAAGAGGAGATGAATCTAATCTAAGGGATAATGTATCTCGATTAGAGTGCCTCGACCATACCGACATCGAATAATTAATTTCCCATATTTGCTTTTTCAATGACTGACTGAACTGACCCTTTTATTTAATAAATTGAAACTCGGGGTTCTCCTTGTTGAACAAATTAGTTAACTTTTTTTAATCGGCCAAAATAGTCAACTTCATCTTTAAAACAATCAGAAATAGCGACTGGTTTTTGACACGTGGTAAGAATCCATCAAGGTTTCTGGCTCCACCAAAACAATATTTCTACCTATAGCCGTCTACTATGACTGACACAATACCTAACCACCCTAGTCTAATCCCAGTACGAACTCCTCCCATCAACGCATGGAGAGACAAATAATATCCCCTGTGAAAATACCTTATTGGGTCGTCCACTTTTCACACCTAAAATTCTCATCGAGAACAAAGACAATTTTATTTTTAAACTATGAAATTACTTATTTACCTTTTTAAAAATGTACTCTACACACCCACCATATACCCAACAAAGAATTCTTTCGTGGAAACATAATTACGTTGGATTACATGGAACAATAAGACGTCTCTTGATGACCAATAAAATAAAACAAGGCTGGGTTACGAGAGTTTGAAGTTATAAATATGTTCATTCGGAAGATGCATTGTTTAGTCGAGACATCCACACATTAGCACAATCAACTCTTGTAGAAAACTTACTCTAAGAGACACTGACAAAATCCACATCACACTGTTGATTGTGATTGAGTAGTTAATTTATTGAGGAAAGGTAAATTTTATAAAATTAATAAGAGAATCAGAGCAAACCTTAAACGAGAGATTGCTTAGGATCATCAAGAATTTTTTAGAGACAAATTTTCACATTAAATTAAAAAGAGATCAATATAAGAAGGAATTATGAGGCATTACAAAATCAATTAGATAAAGATAGAAAGATCTTAATTCGAGTAAAATACTGAAATATGTATAAGATTTTCAAGAAAAAAATTACTAACATGAAAAAGACTCTACGAGTCTATAAATAGAGGGATCAACAAATAGGTAAAAGGACTTTTAATTCATTGTCTAACTATCCCATCTTGATTTCTTATTAACTTGATCATTGAAGGGTCTTGATCTAGGAATCTCTTATAGATTTAATACAAGAAAAAAAAAAAGGGATATCGTTTTCAAGATACAAGTCTAAGGGTAAGGTAATTCATTTTACCCACATCTTTTGATGCCCACCATAAGGCACGAGGAAAATAATTATAGAAGATTAGGTAAAATAAAAGGAAATAGAAATTTATCGTAACCTATGACAAGGAGTCGAACATTTGGGAAAAATCTACTTGAGTTGAAACCTATAAATATAGAATTTTTTGTGCAAGCAATCTTCAAAATATCTCAAAATTAGGCTCGTATGGAAAATAGACAAGCAAAAATGTTTAAAGTCCAAATGATTATGATGAGTCAATTAATAAAAAAATTAGAGTAGATACCAGAGATATTTGACCATCATTTTAAGGATAAATCTTGAAAAGGTTAAGTAGTAATATTTCACTACATGAAAGACTACGAGAGGATATGAGAATGGTACAACCACCGTATCAAGGTCTAAAGGAAGGAATGCAATCAAGATCTAATAAGATACAAATGAATACAAAACTAGAAAGCTTACGGGGGAAATAACCATGCATAAGAACTGAGTCTATAGTAATACCAACTCAAGAGATGAAAGATTTTTGTAAAAAACAATGTAGTGTATTGCAAATTCAATCAAAAGAAAGAGTTGCTGCATGATATGAATGTATCGAGTTGGGACATAAAAGAGATCAATATTCTAGTCAACATCAATCGATTAAAGACGTGTGACTTAGTAAGATGTTAGACATGTTAATTAAGGAAGCAATGAGGTCATAAGGTTTTAATAAAGTTGATAATGTATTCATACTACCCCAAACAGACAGGACTAACGATCGAAAACAAAAAATTGTCCAAGAGTCATTGTAGTTTCAAAAAATACCAATGAATCAAAAAAAAAAAAAAAAAAAAAACTGAACGCCTCATATGCTAGCAATGTAAGGAGTTGGAGTATATAAGGAAACAATATTCTAAGGTACTACAAAGGATCAGGGATACATTGTTGGCTAAGGATTATGCTAGAACTCAGACCAATCATATAACTTCCCAGAATGTCGTAGGATGTATGGTTATAAATTTATGGTATAACATGTTTTGTGATAGACTATATGTATATTCAATCATTAATTCCATCTAGTATTTAAGAAAACTAGAAATGTCTATCATAGACGTAGATAGATATATTTCATTAATAAAATCAATAGGATACAAAATATTATCATTTAGGATAATCGATACCTCATTGTAAACAATATTAACTATTTTGAAATTTAAAGCATAGATTTGATTTTATGGATGATTTGGATATTAACCATGCACTTAAGATTTGGGAGTATGATCTGTATAGCAAGGAAAATCAAAATCATAAATATTATGACATTTAAATATATGTGATGTTTTGAAGATAATGGATTTCATAGATATACTCTAAGATAATGATTATGGAGACAACTCTATCAAAACTATCATAAAATACATTGAACTTGTAAAATCAAAGAAAAGAAGAATGTGAAGTTCGTAAAAAATCATAATCATCGATTCGAAATGTACTAAATTTTGGGATCAATATATTTTTGAAGATTTTATTATTGATTAGATTGAACATTTAATCATTTGATTCAAAAGAACATGAATGGATGCAGTGCAATGATAATCATGAGACCAATACATTTGCTTGGTTGAGGATGATTAGTTGACAAATCAGTCAAAGGTAAAATCGATGATGATAATTAGGTTAGATATTTGTTTGGGTGTGTACAAATTATCAAAATATATGTTAATAAATATTTGTAATGATAAGGATATTGATTTACATTTTGAGCTATGATGGTGAAGATATGTCAAAGGATGTAGAAATATATTATTGTAAGCATACTCACGATCAATGAATTGATTGTGGTGAATCTATAAGCTTAAAAGTTCTTAGTGATAATGTTAAGGAGAATATTGGCACAATTTTGATAGTGATGACAATTTCAAGGGATTAGACAAAGGAATGATGTAAGATAAAGTATCTTGAAGATTTGAGTCTTGTATGATTCTAATACATTAGTATTAAAGGTTTATTGTATGCTTTTAATGCATTAGTATTAAAGGTTTAGATTTCCTAAGTATGATGAGGAGAATGTCTAACTAAGTATATTAATGCATTGAATAATATTATCGATATTAAGTTAAAATTTTTGGCATTAAAAATGGTCATATCCAAAATAATCAATAGTATGGTATAGCATTGAAGTGAATTTAATGAAAAGTTCTTAAAAGATTTTCTTAATGATTAGATACAAGATATGGATAGTACGCATTTTTTCTCTCAATGATAATATTTTTCTAGTACTTGAGGTCTAATAGTTGGGAGAATTAGGAAACGATTAAGGTTTTAGAAAACCATTCATTTTTTTTTTCATGGGAAAGCTTATGATGACTAGTAAAACTCTATCAAACATTCTAAGTCGTTTTATTTTATAATTTTCATTTCTTAAGATTGTAATAGTTCAATTCGAGTTTTTGATAAAGGATATTTCTTAAAATGATAAAGTTAGTAATTAGAAGTTTCATTTGGTTAATTAAAAGATTGTTTATTATTAAACAAATAAGGCTTGAAGCTAGGAGGTTCTTGTTCAAACTTTTTAGAGAGATGATTGACATTTCAAGGAATTGAAATAAATAGTTGTAGAAGATTGTTGTTAAGGTTGGACAGGGAGAAAATTTGTTTAATCCTTCATTCTAATTTTAATTTGTTAAGGCATATGGAATTAAGGGAGCACATGTATCTTTGAAGGAGTTGAAAAACTCTTTTCAATAGACATCTTTAGCAACGTAAGTTTGCTACCTCTTTAACATAAATTATTTATAATTTTATAATTTTTTTTTTTTTTTGAGGATTATATATTTTTTAGGAATTTGATTTATAAAAGAAAAAATTATGCTTGTTCATATTTCATTTGAAGATCTTCGAATTATCAAAGAAATGTATGAACTCAATTAATAAAGGAAGCCTAAGAATTTAAATTTAATAATTCAACTAGAAATCAATATTATGATTTTGAGCTTTTCATTTTATAAGACTATAAAAATTTGTTAAAAAACTTGATGGGGCATTTTGATTGAATTAAAAAGTTAGTATCGATTTGAGCAACCTAATTGACAAGAATCAACTTTCTTGAAATTGTATTGAGGAACTTACGAAAGTGAGAGTGAAATGATTGTTTACACGAGCCAATATTTTTTTATTCAAGGATATACTTATAGAATTGTGCATATATATATATATATATATATATATATATATATATATATATATGTGTGTGTGTGTGTGTGTGTGTGTGTGTGTGTGTGTGTGTGTGTGTGTGTGTGTGTGTGTGTATAGGGAACGGTTCGGAGGCCCTAAAGTCTAATCAGCTTCTTGCCAAGTTTTTTTGTACGTTAGATCTCAACGCATTGGACGGTCAGAGAGAATACATGGTTTTAAGTTAAAAACTTGCGTTTTTACAATTGACCCCCTCTAACATCTTTTTATTCTGTTTTAAGTCCCTCTCTTAAAAAATCCCTCTCTTCTTTGTTCAAAAACAGAGAGTTGCAGAGACCCTAACGAATCCCCCTCTTTCTTTCTCTCTCATTACAGCTCGAAAGACCCCTCCCATCTCCTTCTCTCTCTCTCTTTCTTAAGAGAACCTAGTTCGAACGATCGTAGATCTCGCCATCGTAACGAATCCCTCTCTCTCTTTCTCAAGTTTCAGATCGAAACCCCCTTGGAACGAAACCCTCTCTCTCGTATTCACATACTATCGCCGTCGTCGTCACGTTCTCGCCATCTCTCTCTCTCTCAAGGTACTGACCCTTATTTCAAACGATTCTGAGTTGTCGTCGTCGTCTCTCTCAACCTTCATTCGCCATCGTCAATCTCTCTCAAGTTCAATCGAATGGGTATTTTTTTCACTCTCGAGTCTTAGAAAAATCGATCGGGTTTTTTGTTTTGTTTTTTGTAGAACTTGAAATTCTTATCAACTTGTATTGAAGCAACCACTTTCACCACTATTAACATGTTGATATTATATATGCACATTAAAGGAAAATCGATTGGTTTTTTTTGTTTTTTGTTTGTTGATTGTAGAACTTGAAAGATAATGTGGATGGGGGTTTTTTTTTTTTTTTTGAAACTTAAACGATTTGGAAGAAATTACATTTAAGAAGGTTAAATAGGATGAGTTTTGAAGATGATGTTTTATCCAAAAAAAAATTATGAATCTTTTCCGACTAATCTGAACTGAAATCCTACCAAATAAGAAATTTGATAAAGATACAGATCTGAGCACATTTTATTGCTCAGTTACTGAACTATACAGTGCCTTTGTATATTTGTTTTAACATGCATTGTATTCAGAATCATTTGGACAAATAAATATGGTTTGTACACATACACAAAAGTAAAATTGGATTAGTCATGAATTTTGAGTGGTTCAAATGACATGGTTCTAACCATCAGATAGGTGGGGTTTTTAAGTGTAAGATTTGATAATTGGTGCCTTGACATATGTGTTTAAGAGGTCCAAGAACATAATTAAACCAAATCAAACTGAACTATAGTTAGTTTTATTTGATTCGAGTCTAAGCATAGTTGATTTGGTTCCGATTCCAGATTTGTACAATGATAAACTTCGATTCGATTCCTGCCCTCAGCCTGAATCAAACCCAACCGTGTGCACCCTTAGTTTCCACCTAAAACGTTGTCATCCTTGATAGTTTCACCCAATCACCAAAGCAAACAAAATAAAGTAAAGCAAAGCAAACCATCTCTCTCATTATCTCACTTTGTTTCCTAGGATTCATCACGTTTCTTAGAAATGGCCAGGAAGTTCTTCGTTGGGGGTAACTGGAAATGTGTAAGTTTTTTTTTTTTTAATTATTCGTAGACCTGTCTTCTATTTATGAATTAATATTTTCTCTTATTTTTGTGGATTTTAGTCAATTTTTTTATGTTCTGGATATCGACGTAATGCAATACTTTGATTGTCGTTTATGTTACTGTAATTGATTTAGAATGTCGATTGTTAATCGTAACGATCTTGATTTATAGATTGCTTTCTTATGCTAATTTATTTTACTAATTTTAATTTACATTGACCAGATCCGATCTCGCAATGTGTTCTAGAGTCAGGGGTTTATGATTAGTCTCTTCTGAATGATATATATATATATATATATATATATATATATTTAGATCTTATTAATTTGTCTTAATTTTACATAAAAAACTTATGAATTGTGATAGATGATGTACTAGGTATTGGCGTTTTGTGTTATAATTCATTATAGTTATGAGGTATGTTTTGATAAAATATCATATTTTAAGAAAATTGGATTAAATTAGTTTAAAATTAGGGTATTATATTGTAGGTGTGAATCATGAGGCATATAATATGTAATATCATTTATGCTCCACTTCGATTTTGCTAGACTTTGTTTATTTAAGTTTCAATTTTATTTATTTGATTAGTCATTTATTTGAAATACTCTATTTTTATAGGTATTTAGGATGACAAAGTTTTATGTCGTTTTTGTTAGGCGCAAACCTAGGATTTACACAACGTGGAAAGAATGTCACAAGTATACAAATGGATATAGGGGTAATTGTCTTAAAGCTGTAGACACCCAAATTTGACCGGACCCTCGACGCAAAATGCCCCAAAAATCGAAAAAAATTGGAATGGGCTTCGAAGCCCAAACCTACAAAAATCCAATTTATTCTGTCATTATTTTTCAATAAACGGCCCGAGGCTACTCACGTGACCTATGGACCCAAACATCTCTTCACCCTCTTACATTCTTAAACTCAACCTAATGCAAGCCCAAACCCATCCTTATTTTACCCATTACCCAAGATCATTCAATTCAACCCCATTCAACCTAAACCCATTTTTATTCTACCAATTACCCAAGCTCATTCCATTCAACCCAAACCCATCCTTATTCTACGCATTACCTAAGCCCATTCTTATTCTATCCATTACCCAAGCCCAACATCACAACCAATCACCCAATATCATTAAGGTATGACACATGTCATCACCCCATCTCACCTCCCTCATCCAACTACCAACTCCCATCACCTTTCTCTAAAAAATTAACTATCCCATTACTTTTCTCTAAATATCATCTACCCACACCTACAACTTATACCCCCCTAACCTATCCTATCTATTCCTTCTAATCAAACACTTATAACTTACATCCTCCCTAACCTATCCTATCCATTATCTCAAATCAAGCACTTATAACCTACACCTCCCCCTAATCTATCCCCATCATTCCCTACAAAACCCATCTCTACAACCTAAACTTATACCCTTTCTCTCAAATCAAACACTCATCCTCTCCCATCAACTCATCTTAACCCTACATTTTCACCCACTTTAACACATGGCATCATCTACCTCACCCTCCCAAAATATCATCAACCATCCTCTTAAATCCTCCATTCTCTTAAACCAAACACTACTTAATCATAATCACTATCTTAAACACCCATCATCTCACCTCACCAAACACTCCACCCAAATGGGTTGGATATGATCCAAACCATTTGGGTCAAAACTCACCCATTTAACCTTCTTACACAAATACCCTTCAAACCCCATCAATTTACACATACCCCCCTCTTAAATCCCATACCATTCTATCACTTCTCATCATTTCACTCAACTCTACTCTTCAAAATAACTCACAAATTCTATAAAACCCCATCATTCTTAACTCTCAATCCCGAATGAAAATTTTAAAAAAATACTATCATAATCTCAATCATCTACACTCAACTATCTCTTAATACCCATACTCAACACTTCACTCACAATTCTCTAGAATTTTCAACTCAACTCAATTCTCTACATTCTCAAGTAAGCCAAGATCAAGACAAGGATTCATCCCTTGAAGATCAACTCAAGAGCAAAATGAGTTTGAAAAAGGAACACCCCCTCTAACTTCCCTCTTCTACTCACCCCATTTCTCTACACATTTGTACATACTACAATGGTTTAAATCACCAAAGGGTCCCTTCTTCAATAAGGGTTGCCCTCAATGGTTTGAACTAACATTAAAACCCCTCATACTTGAGGGCACACATCGAATCTTTTCGATTTTATTTTCCTTTTTATTTTTAAAAGACCGAATCCGAGGTTACCACTTATGGTGGATGGAGTAGGGTGCCTAACACCTTCCCTACTCCATAAATAGACCCCCTTACCTTGAATCAAAGGTTGGACTAAATACGATTTATCTACGAGAGTCATCAAATGTCAAAATGACATGATT
Source organism: Akebia trifoliata (assembly GCF_017979445.1). Lineage (NCBI taxonomy): Eukaryota > Viridiplantae > Streptophyta > Magnoliopsida > Ranunculales > Lardizabalaceae > Akebia > Akebia trifoliata. The sequence goes on from NC_141379.1 coordinate 10,657,653, forward strand.
TCCAAATATATGACATTGGGTGACCATTCACACCCATCTCTAAACATGAATGGTGGCGACTCCAAAATCCCCCAAAGTGGAGGGATGTTCCAAAGAGTTGAAAATCCCATGTCCAAAAAAGCGTTTGGGACTTTTGAAGAAGCTGAGAGGCATTTATTAATTTACAATCAACTTCACTATGGAAGCCCAACACAATTCCCTGAAGAAAGTCAAAGGTAAGAGAAGAAGTCATAAATTCTTGAAGAAAGTCAAGGGCCAACAAAGAGATCACATAACTACGAATGTCCATTGTTTTACAAAATTTTTCTTTTTTTTATGTTTATAGTTGTTTTAACGATATATAAATATATCGAATAGAAGTTTGTCTGTTTCTAATTATATTTAAAATACTAAGTGTGGTTAATATTTTTATGATATTGTTAGACTCGTAAACGCTTGTCAAAAGTGTTGTTGCAGCTACTTTGACAGCTTGTGTTTGGAATCAAATTTTGCTTTTTTAAAATTTTAGTTTAAATTAAGCAACCCACAGACTCAACAGTAAAGATGAAACTTAAGGTATTGATATATCCATGGCCAGTATATTATCCCATCAATGTTTGGTCCACCCCTTTGTAAATCTCAGACCAAAATGGTAATTTAATTTTATTGTAATTTGAAAAATTAATTTAGCTAAAAATGATATTTTATTTTAGTCTAGTAAAGTGTGTCAGTATGGATTGAAATTTTGTGAATATAATCTTTGAGGCATGGATAATTCGTAGTGTAGTTGGATTGTTTAAAATTTTATCCACATAGGCTCCACAAACAAGGAGTAAGAACATGGTAAATCTCTATCATGTTCAGATTATCACAGACTCGTCTTAAAGATCATTTTATTTACTACTTATTGGGTATGACACACATAACTTAATGTCATTCCATAGAGACTTTTTGTATGGAGTGCTAAAGCCAAGAGCATAGGAGAGTGGCATCAATCCATGGTGAGTATGTGTAGTCATAAGGAAAGGGATCATCCCTTCAAGTTGATTGTTTTATCAGCCCTACAAGTAGGGATCATCCCTACTAGTTACATTGCATTTTTTAGAGTCTCCAATGTAAATTTTTATTTCGAGATGAAAAAAATAATAATGGGCATCTCTGTTGAACGATACTATTTTACTGCAACCCAACCTTCCTACTGGGATTATTTATCTATTTATTTTTAAAGCATAAAATTATGTGAAACATGAACACAAGTGTAGGCATCAAAATCTCAACAAAGTTCCTACATTTTTTTTCATATCATGAGAAAGACCTTAAAAGTATAAATGGACCACACATCCAAATTAAGCCTGTTAATTAGGATGAGCCGCATATGGTTTGGGTTTGAATTTTCATAGATAAAGCCCATGGTCTAACCAAGTCCAAGTGAACCACATTAAATATTAGGCCTTATACCCAAGTAAATGAGTTTGGCCAAAAAACAATTCATAGAATCTTTGAAATTGGATTTGGATAGGTTTAGCCTTTAAACAAATCAAGAAAATCTCTTTAAGTTGGAGTATAATTGGAAAGTTAAATTAACTTTAAGTTTATAAATACCAAAGTCTTTCTCATTGGAGAGGGGGGAGGATCACTTTTTCTCATAAGACAAAAAATTTTCCTCTAGAGAATAAGAAACTCTCAAGCCTTCCTCTAGAGATGAAACAAAGCTCTTCAAAAGAGACTTGGATTCTGATTCAAGAGATGATCAAGCTCAAGAATCCTTCTTTAGAAGTCAATAAATCATTCTCGATCGATAAAACGCGAAGCCTGAAAAGTAAAAGAGTTTTTGTAATAAAATTGCAATAGATAGGTTTGCCCGATAAATCTCTTAAGATATAATTCAATAATGGAATTTTAAGAAATTTTATAAAATGCACATAAAAAATTTAATTTTAAATAAACAGTTAGTTAATAATGGGCATCTCTGTTGAACGATACTATTTTACTACAACCCAACCTTCCTACTAGGATTATTTATTTATTTATTTTTAAAGAATGAAATTAAGTGAAACACGAACACGAATGTAAGCGTCAAAATTTCAACAAAATCCCTACCTCTTTAACAAATTACGAGAAATACCTTAAAAATTGTAAATGGACCACACAAAATTTATTAAGCCTGTTAATTGGGATGGGTCGTATATGATTTGGGTTTGGATTTTCACAGATAAAGCCTATGATCTAATCAAGTCCAAGTGATCCACATTAAATATTAGGCCTTATACCCAAGTAAATGAGTTTGGCCAAAAAACAATTCATAAAATCCTTGAAATTGGATTTTGACAAGTTTAACCTTTAAACAAACTAATCAAATCTCTTTAAGTTGAGGTATAATTGGAAAGTTAAATTATTTTTAAGTTTATAAATACCAAAGTCCCTCTCATTGGAGAGGGAGGAGGATCACTTTTTTTTTCATAAGACAAAAGTTCTCTCTCTAGAGAAAAAGAAACTCTCAAGCCCTCCTTTACAGATAAAATAAAGTTCTTCAAGAAAGACTTAGATACTGATTCAAAATAAGATCAAGCTCAAGAACCCTTCTTTAGAAGCCAACAAATCCTTCTCAATCGATAAAATGAGAAGTCCGAAAAGAAGAAAATCTACACAAACCCGTACAGAAGATCAAGTTCAAGAACTCTTCTTTAGAAGCCAACAAATCCTTCTCAACTAATAAAACGGAAAGTCCGGAGATAAGAAAATCTACATAAACTTCTAAAGAAGATTAAGCTCAAAAGTTCTTTAAAGGCCAAGAAATCCTTCTCAACCGGTAAAGTACGAAGTTTGAAGAGAAGAAAATCTATATAAACTTCTTTAGAAGATCAAGCTCAAAAGCCCTTTTTCGGAAGTCAACAAATCTTTCTCAATCTATAAAGTGCGAAGTTTGGAGAAAATAAAATATACATAGACCTCTATAGAAGATCCAGTTCAAAAGTCTTTCTTCAAAAGCCAAGAAACCCTTCTTAGCCAATAGAGGGCAAAGTCCAGAGAGAAGAAAATCTAAAAAAACCTTTAAGAAAATCAAGCACAAATAAAGCCACTGTCAAAGTAATCTTCTCAGTCGATCACACACAAAGTCTGGAGAGAAGAAAAGCTACATACATCATCTTTTGTACTTGACGGTTAATCAGAAGAAAACATTGAGATTTGTACTCTTGTTTTCATCAAAATCGATCAAATCTTTTGCAATCTTATTTTATGAATCTCAAGGTAGATTTATTAAAATTTACTGTCGACAACGAGGGTAGCTGTCATAGGGGAGCAGATCATCTATAGTGCTATTTTCCTATAGTTATTAGTAGTATTCTCAGGTTAACAACTTTCACATATTTAAAAAAAAAAGATTTTTGTAAGAAAAATAACGGGTTTTTTTTTTTTTTTTTTGGTAAATAGATTGAAGATGATAGAGTGCTTTGGTCATTTTATGATAGTCGCTCATAGAAGACTATAATAAAGCTGGGTATCTCATTAGTTTGAAAACACAAGAGTGCCTAAAATGCTTGCTAAATACATGGGTATGTCTAAATTACCCTTTTTTGTTCAATAACAAGTTTACTACAATATGACCGGATTCATTAATTCAACATGGGCTGTTAGCCTTGATTTTCTTAGCATTAATTTTTTTTAATATTTAATAATATAATACAGAGTTATTGCAGTAGCTAGTAGAGTCACACAAAAAAGAAAAAAGAAACATAATGAAACAATAAAATAAGTAGTGATCCCACCACAAGAGAAGAGAGAAGCCTATTATCATTTTTCCAGTCCTTTGAGTTGTGATAATGTGCCTCGTTCATTCATGATCTTTTTTCCTTCCTCCAAATGCCACAAAAATTCGCATTGGAGGGGTGTGGCTTGAGATTATAACAATGAAAAACCTTGAGCAGTAATCTTAAGTATGGCATTGGCATTTTCACCCAAAATTTATTAACCAATGCAATTCTAAGATCTCCAAATTTCCAAACCTTATTTTCATTCCCAAAGAACTTTCTACTCATGCCACTAAACTTTCCACCCCAAATCGAAAGTAATCATAAATTTGGAAGAGTGGTTCGATTAATAAGCCAAACATGTGTCATCTCACCTAGATAGCCAATCATACTTAGTTTCTGAAGATCCTTATCCACTTTTCTTACAATTTTCTCAAAGTTGTCAAATTGAACAAAACATATTCTTAAAAACTCCAATTGCTTGAGCTTAGATAACACTTTCAGCTCCCCTTTTACTATTTGGTTTTTTAATCCTAAGAAGACCAGACGAAGGTCTCTGAGTTGGTTCTACATCTTCAGGTTCGAAGGGCAACACCCTTATTAACTAAGCAACTGTTTAAAAATAATAGATAATTTTTTGGTATCTACTATTTACTATAATGGCCACGTAAAGTTATCTGTGCATGTCTTGGTGATAAGTTAATGGTACTTGCTTTTAGAGTGTTATATGATTGAAGCCCACCAATCAAACTAAAGAAATTCTTATAACACCTACATAGGTTCTCTAAAGAAGTTAACTGTGTTGGCTGCTTTTTTTTTTTTTAATGTTGACACCATTTTATAGATAAAACTAGAAGGTTTCCTATGAATTCTCTATTTGAAGATAAATAAGATGCACTTTGGATGAGACTACTCTATCATCAAAATCCTTTTATCAGTAAAAATTGAAAATTAGTTTCGCTCAGTTGATCCATTTTTGTTTTGAACAAGCCTACACGGCGTGATCTATCTGTATAGCATCTTATCATCTAATCCCAAAATATTTCTTCTTTGGTGGTCTTTATAATCCCAAAATTATGTTACAGAGCTTCTTTCATAGTCGTCTTTCTGCACAAAGCACCAATAACCCTATCACCAATAAATCAGGCTAGTTGGATGTATTTCATAGTATTCAGGAAATGCCACAAAGCACAAATATGTACGAAGCTCTTTGTAGCTTAACGGTAATGGAGCAACGATCATCTCATCTTCACCATAAACCATCGACTCTTCTTATAGATGCTCAAATATTCGCCTCTGTATGCACCTTATTTTTTACATTCACTTGATCTATCAATTTATCATTTAGTTGATGTAGATTCCCAATGATGAGCAGTGTCTTAAAAGCATTCTTTGACAATTAACACAAAACAAGCTCTTTCGTAAAAAAAAAAAAAAAAAAAAAAAATCATAGAACTTTCTAAAAATGAACAAAATGCCCCTAGCGAGTGAAAACCTTTTTTTCACATTGGAAAACATTAAACACTTAGAAACAACATTCTTTAAGCAATTCCTTGCAAAAAAAAATTGAATCTGGAATACCTCAAAACCTTCAGAAATACTATCCTAAACTAAAAAACCCTCTCAAGGATAAACAATCATTTTCCTTGAAATTGACATATTTCCACACATGCTTCGCCTAACCTCGGCTAAATCCTTAATCTCGCCTACATTTTGTAATTCACGAAACTTGAAAAACTTTCAAAAATTAACCTAGAAAAATCATGAATCATAATAGAAGAGCTTACCCCACCCATGAGTAAATATTTCGTGATAGTCTCATTAGACCGTACATCTCTCTTGGTATATTCAGATGATAGGTAGGAGCATAAACCAAATTGGAAACTTTCTATAATTGTAACTTTAAAAAATATAGAGACATAAAGTTGACTAGAGTCAAGTCAAACTTCAACAACTGTTAGATTGACCAAACAAACCCCTAAAAATGATTTAAACAATCCCATCTTCTAGAACATTTGAAACAAAAAGGGTAATGTAGTTGTTGTACTCACCAAAATCACTTCAAAATCTTAATCAATGATCATTAGAAAATGTCAAATCTAAATAAATAAATAAAAAATCAACCAATTAGAAGAAAAAAAGAGAATAAAAATCTAACCAAAATTTACTAAAGATTATCTTAAAAACCTCACTTTTCTCAATTAAAAGTACATTCAAAATCTTTATATAAGAAAAATGCAAAAATCTTCTAAAATAAAAACGCTTCTAAGACCCTTCACACAACTTCAACCGTAATCATTCAAAGAATCCAAAAAAATAGGGAAAATAAATACAAAATTCCTTGGTCCGCAAAATCCCTAATTTTTAATGAAAAAACCCTTCCAACCTCGGAAATCGAACCACCCAAGTATCCCCCGCATCAACCTAGCCTTCATTCTACTTGAAAATAATTCGAAAAATCTATTGAATCAATGGAAAACTTGAAGACAATATGGAAAACTTGATGAATAATTATCTTAAAAACTTAGATCTGATCCAGAATTGAAGAGAGGTTGGAATATTGTGAATCATTAATTTTCAAATAAATTATTTATTCCAAGGGAACTGGGCAACATTCTGGTTTTTTTTTTTTTAAATAAATATCTTGACAAGGTAAAATCCTCTTATATGTCATCTAAGCTATTTGCAATGTAAAACTCATTGATATAAGTAGAGACTAGCTTTTGCGAGGTGGGATTGGTGCCTAACAACCTTCCAATCTCATAACTTGTTCTCTAAATCTGTTTTCTCACACAAACGACATGCTTTATCTATTTTGTGCTTAAAGATTCAGTTCTTTCACTGTCCAAAACTAGGTGGCAGTGACAAAATTTTCGATATTGATCCATACACTTGGATCATGGTATCTTCGTTCACCACCCATGGGTCTTTTCGCCAACACCACTCCTCCCATGACCTTGATAGCCAAAGGGAGCCCTCAAGATTTAGCAGCTACATCCTTGTGATGCTCTCTATTTCTGAATTCATACATTGACCTCCAATGCTTGCAAATGCTTTTTTTGAAATCTCAATAGCACACATTGATAGAGCAACTTGATCCTTCCTAGTTGTAACAAACTAAGAACGAGACAAGAACCATTGTTCGATAGAGTCAAAGATGACTCAAGCTCACCCACCATTGCTTTTCAGTCACTCCCATAAACATCCGAGATAACTAAGTACCTTTTCCTATTGACGTAGTTTCTTCGGTAGACCTCATACATCTATGTTTGATAATTCCATGTCCATTTCCAATTTTCTCAACATAATCTTGATTAAGTCTTCAAAATTGAAGCTCTTGGAAACTGTTGCAAGCAAGAGATGTTCAGAGCTAACTTTCACTTAGTTGCCACTTTTTTTTTTTTTCCGATAGATATAAGTTTAGTGGTTAGCAAATGAAGTTGAGTTTAAGGGGATTTGAACCTAGGACGTGGGAACAACACTCCACACGTCTTACCACTTGGCTAAGTTGGCACTTGCTTATCCGCCACGTTACTTATATCCTTTTAGCAAGGGTGGTTTTGCTTATTCCACCCATCCCAACAATCCCAATGATCCTCAAGGGACAATGTTATTCCATGACCCCCCTCTTAATTTTCTTCCAATCATTATCTAGGCCTACTATCTCAACATTCACAAGGATTCAGTATGCAGCTGGCAGACTAATGCCAATATGTTCTTCCTTTTAAAGTATTGGATTTGTAGGCAGGTAAGCTTTCATCCTCTCTCTAAGAATAACCATTTCTTGATTAATTTGACTCAATCTTCTTCCCCCATTTGGTAACGTGCCTACTTGAATTGCCGCCTTCTTTGTCATTGTAGAAGTAATAACACACAATCTTCTATAATGTCCTCTACTTCATAAAGAAATTCTCTTAGTTCTCTTACAACTGTCTCAAGACTTTCATTTTGATCCTTTCTCACTTTATCTGCGTCTTTGATGAAGCTTTCATGTGGAGGAGCTCTTTAATTTTATTGTTCTTATTTGATTTTTAATAAAAAAAAAAACTTTTTATCCAGTTCAAGCATTTGACAACCATCTTTTACGAGTTGTTGGGGGCACATTCAGTCCCCTCCCCCAATATGCACCCGGTAATTTTTGTCATAAATCCCCAAAGGTGGCCCCTAGGGAGTGATTCGAACTCAAGACCTCCGCATCATGATTACCAAGCTAAGGTTGAGTAGCCATTGCTGTGAAAGTACGTCAAGTTTTCTTTTCAAGTTCTGTTTGATTGCATTGGAAAGTTTTTTAAGAGAGTGAATTTATGGGGATTGGATTTCCTGTGAGAAAATTTATCTCCATTTGATTACACGTTATATAACTTTTGTTCGAAATCAGTTCAATCACTTGTCCAATTCAAAACGTTGAGATTTCCATTCCTCGAGATCAACAATTGGAATTGACGATTCTTCTAATTATGTTTCTAGCATGAGGAGTGGAAAAAACTTTGAAGGGGGCAGGCCCGTGTCCCTAGGGAGGTATCACAAATGTTAATGAAAAAGTAGGGGCGTGAAATGAACTCAAAAATTACCTGTCATGTTGAAAGGAGGGTTCCTTCAAAAATTTGGAAATGGTCTGAACTCGTAAGGAGTGGACAATGTCTTTGGTTACATGAGATGAGCTACCAGTGATGGGTTTTATTTTGAAATAAAGTTTTATAAAGAATTATGCCATTTTAATGCTAATCAATATGCAACTCTTGTTTGAGAATATGAGACTGCCACTCTCATTAATTTCTTGTCATAAAATAGTTTCATTTTTCTTTTTAATATCTATTGGAAATCACTTTGTGTGACTTTCGAAGGCAGTTAAATATATTGAGATATAATTAAAGCCAATCTTCCAAAGTATAATACATGGCAGGACACAAGATCTAACGGTCACACTATAAGTACGTAGTAATATAGCAAGATAGGATTAGGACACCCATAAATCTACGGCTTCATAGGCTCCCACTTGTTATGCTAGCATAGGCTGTCGTCTCTGCTGTTATCACTTAGTTGCTGGTTTTCCACCTTTTGTCATCTGTAATTACAAACCATTAAAATTTTGATGAGATGAAACTATCTAAATTTTCTCTTCACTAGTCATCAATCTAAGCATACTAATAATCTAAAAGTCTAAACTAAAATAGAACATTTGAAATTGTTTGTTTAAATCAACTGACTGATACCAATGGTTGAGTAATAAAATAAATAAACTTCACCAAAAATCTTCAAAGTCTTTATTTAAAATGAACTCCTCACTTCACTTGATTCCACAGTTGAAAAATCATCAATTTGAACTAAATCAAAATTTTAATTTTTAAAGATTCGACGTGATAAATTTGGGGGTTCCACTCAAAACCAATTGGCAATGACTGGAGAGGTCCAGGAGCTTATAAGGAGAGAGACAAGGCAATGAGTGTCCGATGTCATGTGGGAACTAAACTCAACACGACGACATCGGCATCCGGAGTTGTTGTAAAATTAGGTGGCAACCATATTATAAAAGATATTGTATGAATGATCCCTACCATGTAGATATCTTCTATAGGATTGGGAGACTACTATTTGTTACAATATCTTTTACAAAACCGTTCCAATGCCATTCATTTTTTCAGTGTTTTTTACACCACCTCCTGAAGCTGTTGGATCTCGTAATATGGATGGCATCCGAGCGTTGTAAAAAATGTTATATAAATTTATATACCTTGGGAGTGGGAGTGGGAGTAGGGGCTGGCTCAGAAGCCAAATCTTTGGGAGTGTGAGTGGGAATAGTAGTAGGGGTTGGCTTAGAATCCAAAACCTTGGGAGTGTGAGTGGGAATAGTAGAATGCAAAACCTTGGGAGGGGGAGGGGGAGTAGGAGTTCTAGGGGTTGGCTTAGAATGCAAAACCTTGAGAGGGGAAGTGGGAGTAGGAGTTTTAGGGGTTGCCTTAGAATTCAAAACCTTGAGAGGGGAAGTGGGAGTAGGAGTTTTAGGGGTTGCCTTAGAATTCAAAACCTTGAGAGGGGAAGTGGGAGTAGGAGATTTAGGGGTTGCCTTAGAATCCAAAACCTTGAGAGGCGTAGTGGGCCCAAGAACCTCTGCAGGCTCTTTCTTAACTTGACTACAGTGTTGAGAACAACAAACAGGTTTCTCAGCATTCAATGAATCCATTCTTCTTAAACTCTTGTAACAAAAAAAAAAAAAAAAAATTCAGAAGCTTTGTTACCTTATTGGCCTTGATATTATGTTCTTCAAATTACTTCTATTTATACAAGTGTTTATACAATTTGATATGGAAAGGAATTAGTGGAATAGAAGAAATGGAGAGCAGTTGGAAGAATGGTAGTGGATGCTTGTTTGCTTAATATTCCTGATCATTTATCTCTTAGAATAGAATATATGTATATATATGGAAAGGAATTAATGGAATAGAAGAAATGGAGAGCAGTTGGAAGAATATGGTAGTGGATGCTTGTTTGCTTAATATTCCTGATCATTTATCTCTTAGAATAGAATATATATATATATATGATCATTTACTCGTTGGATTTATACTTCAATCTAATGGTAGAGACAAGAGATGGATAACAAATAAAGTAACAATTTCAAAAAATTATATTCCCCACTTCTTGTTGTCCTTCTCATCTCCTCCCCATCTTCTCACCTCAGCCCTTACCTAAACCTTCAACTCTTGTCTAGGGTTGCAATTTGGTTTGATTCAAATCGAGAATCGAACCAAATTGATAGCTTTGAGCTGGTTTGGAACAAATTGTGGTTCGGATTCTAGGGTAACAAAATGGAGAATTGATTACTTCGATTTGATTCTTGGTTCAAGGCTTGTATGGATGGAACCAAATTGAGAATCGAACCCATAATGACTTGCAAATTTTTGAGAGTTAGAATATAGATTAATGACTTTTTTTAATAGATAGATTAATGACTGTTGTTTATTTATAGGTAGATTAGAGAAAAAAGAAGACTGGGATCCGTTAACTCCTAAGAATGACTCATGAAAAAAACACATGATCCCAACCCTTTAAACACAAAATCCAATGGTTTATATTTATGAGTATCTTGATAACACAAATCTCGAAGATACTTATCCCGATGATAAATCTCGACTATTGGATTTTGTATTGAAAGGGTTGTGATTATGTGTTTTTTTCATGGGTCATTCTCAGGAGTCAAGGGATCCTAACCCTATATAAAATTTCATGTTCATTATTTATTTATTTTTTAAGTAAAATATGTTTCTTCGAAGTAGGTTTGTAGAATATTGGCAATTCATAGAACCAAATCTAACCAAACCAAACCGATCTTAATCCGGTTTGATTTTGTTCAGTTGTATGGGAAATTTGGTTCGATTCTGGTTCTCATTTAGTGGAATTGACCTATGTTAGTGTAGTTCAAATTTGGCCTAACTGAATTACTATATGCATATGATTATAATAAATTATCCAAGTAGGTGCTATCTCCCGATCTTTATCTCTCTCTCTCTCTCTCTCTCTCTCTCTCTCTCTCAACAAACTATGGTTTATCTGTATATGCCCTCAAGAGGATGAGATTCTTTCAGCATTCTAGTCGAGTTTTTGTGGAGAAAACTAAAATTAAATTAAAACTAGCAAAAGTGGAGTATTCTAAACTGAGAAAAAAATTTATTGGATAAGCTTGTGACAAACATACCATAATTATCCCTGTAATAGTGAAAGCACATGATTTGGATTTCTCAAAATTATTTTGAGGAAGAAGATAAAGAAAATTCATTTTGTTGGTGGTTTTGTAGAATTTATTCTAAGTGGGATGAATGAATGGATATGTGCAATGATATTTGAAACCATTGCATGTGTTGGCATCAATTAAGGAAGCTCAACTAATTTGAAGTAGAAGTCACACAAATAGTCCAATTAGGCAAAATACATACATATATATATATATATATATATATATATATATATATATATATATATATGTATGTATTTTGGTTTGAAAAACATAAAATGGGTTTAAACTTGAAATAAATCACTCAATCATATACTAAATACTCAATGCAAGTTGTGAAGAACATGGTGTGTCTAGATTTTATACATAGAGAGAAGATATAATTCAATAAAGGTCTTATAAGAAGATTTATAAAATGTACATAAAAAATTAATCTTAAATACATAGATAGTTAATAATGGGCATCTCTGTCAAAGGATACTATTTTACTACAACCCAACCATCCTAATGGGGATTATTTATTTTTATAGAATGAGATTAAGTGATCAAACATGAGGGTAGATGTGGTTGGTTGTAACAAATGGTATGTAATTTTAGTTAATGTGAGAGATTATTTGCCAAATGAATCAAGTATGGAAGAAAATGAGAGTATTTTGGTCAAATAAATCAAAGATTTTGTTATAAACATTGAAGATATTGAGCAGTGTGGATTTTTGGGGAGCAGATTATCTGTAGTGCTATTTTCCTATGATGACACCTTAGTCTTCTAGTGTTTGATGGTATAGATTTGGTTTATACATACATATAATTGGGTTTCATCTATGGGTGGCATTTAGAGGCCCTAAAGAGAGCCAAACATTATTTAATGTCTGGTTAGAGTTTTTTTTTTTTTTTGTGAGGATGATCTCTATGATGAAGAGATCATCTTCACCAAAAATCAGCTCATTCCAAAACTTCTAATCCAATCAAAATTGGTTTACAAAAATTGGATGGTCCACAATTCTTCAACTTGTAAACTAGGGTTAGAAGTTTCAGAATGAGCTAATTTTTGGCAAGGATGTTCTCTTCACCTTAGAGATCAACCTCACAAAAAATCAGACCATTCCGAAACTTTTGATCCTATTTTGAAAAATGTTCAACTCTCCTTATGGCTTTCAAACGCTTCCCGTCATCTATAGCTTCGAAAATGGACAGTGATTGAACTACCAATTGTAAACAGTGTCCTTTTATTGTCTTGTTGATGTGGCAATTTCAAATTCAAAAATGCCTGGTACAAAAAGTGTAATGATTTCCTGATGCCCCTCTCTGATATATGCCCCCCTCATAGAATTGTAGATCATTTTCCTCAGGATATGCATAAGCATAAATCTTTCTCTTGTATATCCCGAGGCAAATGATCTACGGTTCTGTGATGGGAGCATATGTCAAAGAGAGGCATCATATTATCTCAAACTCTATACAAAATTCTATAATTCATAAAATTATTTGAATTAAAGTTAGTCGATTAAATCAGCGAATTGACGAATTCACCTTCAAAATGGAACATGGTAACATCTTCACCATTCACCTTCAAAATTTTATTTTTTTCAATATTCAAACATCAATAAGAAGACTACGGTTTTTAGAGAGGTTAAAGATGATAGGTTTCGTAAGAAACCCAAAAACATATTTTGTATAATCTCCAAATATTTACTGATTTTTTAGTGAAACTTCCCGAATTTATTCAAACTGAAGCCCACTGAATCACTACTAAATTGGAACTTTGTTACTACGCACATAAGAAATACAAGAAAAAACAAGCCTAGAGAGGATCACTCCTCGGATTTTTGAAGGAAAAAATAATAGTTTTTTTGGTTAAGATATTGAAGATGAGAGAGTGTGTTTTGATCATTTTATGTTAGTCTCTCATAGAAGACCATGATAAATGCGGGTATTTGTAGACACCCCATTTTTGCATCCGCCTAATTAATCAAGTCGTCAACCCGATCGCAAAGGTTCCCAATGATGGATGTCTATTCCAATGCTTTATTTTGTTACCAGATATGTTTCAGAAATCCGGATGAGGTATCTCGAACTGACAAAACTTAGAAACCACGCTACGCTAGGAAAATACTACCCCAGAAACATAGAAATCATCATCCTGCAAGCCAAAAAGAAGCTTCACGATAAAAATCACTAAAAATGACCAAATTACCAAAATACCCCTAACATCAAAACAACCTTAGAGCCTATATTACGCTTAGAAAAATCCGTTCAAATACATAAAACGACAGATCGAAACCAAATAAATCATTTCGTCAATTTTCACAAAATTTGACAAAATTACGAAAATACCCCTCATAAAATTCACGACCATTTCACACAAAAATTTTCATAAATGACAAAAACCAACATTCCCATTGAATTCCTTACGAAAAGCTGATTTCAAAACATCCTGGAACATTGAAAAACGACTTAAAACGTAAAAAATCCTCTCCGAGGGCAAAATGAATTTCACAATTTTAATAATTAAAAATTTCGAAATTAATAAATAAATCATTAAATAATGTAAAGTGAAACATTAATAAAATTAATTATTAAAATTTAAACCAAAAAATTTATCAATCAGGTTTTCAAACAAAATTGTTGAGGGTTCGCAAGATATTTCTTTAAGGACCCCTCCATTTGGGGGTCCAAAGAATTAAAGATATAATAGAGGGGGGTTCTCCAAAAATTTAAAGTCAATCAAGCAAGACTAAGGTCAAGATATTAAAGTCAATCAAAAAAGACTAAAGTCAAAATTAAAGTCAATTAAATAAGACTAAAGTCAAGTATTAAAGTCAATCTCATAAGACTAAAGTCAAAACCCTAAATCAAAACCCTAATCTAAACTAATCAAGTCAATCTCATAAGACTAAAGTCAAAACCCTAAATCAAAACCCTAATCTAAACTAATCAAGTCAATCTCATAAGACTAAAGTCAAAACCCTAAAGACTAAGTCCATCTCATGAGACCAAAGTCTAAACCCTAATTAAAACTCTAAAAGAAACCCTAATCAAACCCTAATACTTCTAAAAACTTTATAAATAGGAGCCTCCACACCCTAGTTTCGTATCAAAGAAAAAATCCTAGAAAAAATAGGTGAAGAAGCCTCCCCAACCTCCCCAAAACCCTAATTTTGGAGCCCTAACTCCTTCCCTAACACCCCTACTCCGATTTTAGCCTAAAAAACACCCAAAAACCTCTCAAAAATATCCCAAAAATCCACAACAAATTCAAAGCACTTAGATCCAAGAAGGAGATACCTTACTTCGGAGATTAAGAATCAGATCCGGAGATAGAACGAAGTAAGGAATACGGTACAAGGAGCTGTTTTCACCAGATCTGAGGGAATAACACTTTTGCAGATCGAAGGTAAGTTTTTTATTACTATTTTTTAATCTAGGTTTGTCATTAGCGATGTAGATTTATTTGGGATAAGTAGAGACCGGCAATGGCCGGGCGTGGTTGGTGCCTAACACCTTCCAACCCCGTAACATGATCCCCGGATTCAGATTTTCTGTAGTAGATTAGTTTTTATCTGTTTTAGAGTCAGTTTGGTTCCTAGACCATAATAACTAGGTGGCGACTCCCAAACCTCAAGGGTCAAAAGCGGATCTGCGCACCCCGCGGATCGAGGGAGCTTTCAGTGGCGACTCCACTGGGGACTATTGAGGATCAAACTTGAAAAACCCCAAGTATGGGAGCATTGCCAACATGACCTAGTTTTTTTTATTATTTAGTTGGATTTATTTTATTTATTTTTTCTGTTTATTTATTTTTTATCTTGATTGTAGATGATTTTGGGTATTGCATTTTTTTTTCTCCAATTAAGGATCACTTTTTGATGACCCCTAAATAATGAAAGATTCAAATTGACCTATGAAAATGATGGAATGATGAAGGTTGGACAGAAATATTAAAACATTCTTAGAGAATATTCTAGTGAGAATTAAGTCTGGGAGCCTTTAATAAAATATAGATCTTGTCGAGTAGATTAATTTAGAATCTGAGTTCACTCAATTTCGTTATCGGAAGCCTTAGATATTATCGATGCAAGCTCAACCTGTAAATCTGGAATTATTTCTGAATGAAAGTTGGGACAGCAACGTTAAAACTTTTTTACAGAACATTCTAGTGAGAATTAAGTCTGGGAACCTGTTAATAAAACGTAGATCTCATCGAGTAGATTAATTTAGAACTTGAGTTCACTCAGTTTCGTTATCAGAAGCTTTAGATATCATCGATGCAAGTTCAATCTGTAAATCTGGAATTGTTTTTGAATGAAGGTTGGGACAGCAACGTTAAAACGTTTTTACAGAACATTCTGGTGAGAACTAAGTCTGGATACCTATTAATAAAATGTAGATCTCATCGAGTAGATTAATTTAGAACTTGACTTCACTCGATTTCGTTATCGAGAGCCTTAGATATCATCGATGCAAGTTCAGATTGTATTTTCCTAATTCACAGAAAATCTGAATTTATCTAATGTTGGCACAATTAATGTTCTTGAGAGTGAGCTCATCTCAACCATTGTCATTCTATCATCAATGTAACACCTATTGGAATCTCGATTTATTTTGGATCACCCAAAAGTGATCATTGATTGGACCTTAAAAATTATAAAAATTATGCCTATTGCAATGTTTGTTTGATCAATTATTATATGCCATGCTCATTAATTGATTTGCCATGATCGAAGATATATTTGTGATGGGTTTGATTTTATCTTAATTTCGATGTGATGGGTTTTGGATTATTTTCTTGATCAATATTCATTTGATATCCATATGTGATGACATAATCTGGCCCATGGGCCCACGTGTTTGGAAAAGGCCCCGGGCACACCCCACCCTATTTTGCACACATCACAAGCACGTTTACTGTTTTACCCACTTACACGTCCCATATAGCCAATGTGGCACTAGTGCGTGGCCCGGTCTCTTCGGAGATGCGACGTCATTCATGAAAGCCACAACTCCAGTCACGTACCTTAGGGTATATCAAACTGGGGGCATCAATACCGTCTGATTAGGTGATTCTAAGAGGTATATTGATGCACCCAGGCTGGAGCGACCTGAGCCTTTGACCTATTGTGAGCCACACAGTCACATATCCCGATTGCCAACGTAGTATTAGTACGTGGTCGGTCCCCTCGTGGGATGCTAAACCATTTATGAAAGCTACAACCCTTGACTCGTACCCGTAGGTATAAAAGATAATCTAAGTGTATCAATTGCACTTCTTGGTCAAAACCGGTGCCTAAGCAGATCTTGCCCCGCTGTACCCTACTGTACGAGGGGGATAAACTACGTCTATTCTAGACGAGAGGTATTTAAGTGGACCCTTGCTCAGCATTGTGCGCCACCTCTCAACTGGAGATCAAACTGGCTATTTTTGGCTTTAGAGAAGTGAATTGAGGTTTTAGATTATCACCTATAAGGTATATCAAACCAAGTCACCACGTATCGAAAGGTATATAGGTGTGTTTGGACAGGGGTGGCTAGATAAAATGCATTGCACGTAGTAAGCTTAGAGTCTAGAAACCTTCCCAGTAGGTCACAACTCGAACTTATCGTGGGTGTTCCCGGGTTGTTTATTGAATGGAGTCCGTTGATTGATGAATGTATGTGAGTGATGTGAATGGTGAAATCAGAGTGTATGATTGTCCTCAAGGATAAAAAATATTGTTTTTGAAAATCAAAATGGGTGCACCGACCCAATAAAGAATCCATTCTTTTATAATAATGACCCAGTCCATCCCGATCCAACAGTCCTGATGGACCGGGCCATTTAAATCGAAATATAAATCAAATTTTCAAAGAAGAAAAATAGTTTACAAAGGCAAAATATGTCCCAAAAAAAATGTTTTCCAAAAGAAGTATTTTCCAGAAAAAAGTGTTATTCTCTAGAAAAAATATTTTCTAAGAAAAAACGTTTTCCAAAAAATATTTTTCATAAGAACAAGATTTTCCAAGAGAAAATGATTTTCAAATAAAAAACTATTTTTCAGAGAAAAATATTTTCCAAAAGAAAAGAAAATGATTTACAAAATATCTATGTTTGCATGAAATTTTTTTGAAATATGTTTTTTACCAAAAATCTATTTTTTGCATGGACCTTATAAAATTATCAAAATATATTTTTCTAAAAAGAAAATGATTGCAAAAAATAATCAGTATTGTGAAAATTGTTATTCAATAAAAACATTATTTTCAAGAGT
Source organism: Akebia trifoliata (assembly GCF_017979445.1). Taxonomy (NCBI): domain Eukaryota; kingdom Viridiplantae; phylum Streptophyta; class Magnoliopsida; order Ranunculales; family Lardizabalaceae; genus Akebia; species Akebia trifoliata. The sequence goes on from NC_141379.1 coordinate 10,675,355, forward strand.
GCAATAAAATTATTTTTCTTCTAAATAATCATTGAATGGATGAATTGTTTAACGGATTGGTGTACAAAATTCTATAAAATCTCAAGGTTCATTTAAAATGTTATCAAGGGAGTGACATTGAAATTGGTTAAATTCACCTTCAAAGAGGTTTTAAGGGTTATCATTGTATCTAAGCTCAATCGTCTATCGTCTAGCTAGGGTTGTAAATCCGGTCAGTTAGAGTAAACGTCAATATCAAGTCAACAGTTAGAAATGACCTCAAAATTTCTCAACATCGTTCAGTTATTCTTTGAAGATTATAGTGCTTCAATCCTACCGGTTGTAAGTAATATCTCAGTCCTCAGTCCTAATCAAACTCGTGTGGGTACTTGTCTTGAGTTTTCATGAGTCATTTGGGTTAGCTCGAGTTTTTCTTTTTCCAGCAAGGTCATGTCTTCCTTAGATTAAGTCTACTCTTTCCTATTGAGTCAAGTTAGTTCATCGAGTCTATAGAGGTGTCTGTTGTCCCATCTGAAATTGATCGGATAAAGGAAATTTTTGAATACCTCGAGCGCATTAACGAATTAACTAATAATTTGATAGATTTCGTTTCTGAACAAGAAGATAAGAGTCGGGCTCAACCTTTAATCGAGAAAGGAAAGGTCTTTGACCTTGAAATAAAAAATAATTCTTAAAGAGATTCAAATAGAAACCATCTTATCCCTAAAGGAACACCAGGGGATAATGAATTTACTCAAAAATTTCAAAAGACTTGTTCGTGTGATCATATGAGGGTATGTTAGGTACAAGCTTGGGTATTGTTCAACACGGAATAGATACTCGTCTATATCGATGGAATCAAAGAAGATGTTATAAAATGTATCAGCACTATCCTTACTACATCTTGAGTTTCAAATCACATATTATCAGTCGATATGGGGGTACCTTTTGAACTGATCTCTGATAATGGGTCGTACTTCAAAGCATAAATCATTACTCTATGTTTAAAGTTGAAGATCCGGAAGCACAAATCATCCCCCTACTATCCTCAGATCAATGGAACGGTTGAAGTAGTTAGTAAGAGTCTCAAGACTATCATCAGGAAAATATGTCAATCACATCCAGATTGGTCAGAAAAATTATCATTCATGCTATGGACATATCGAACTTCAATTCGATCCTTTACTGGAGCTACTCCCTACTCCTTAGTGTATGGCATGGAAGTAGTCTTGCCAGTTGAAATGAAAATTTCGTCTCTCAGGGTCTTGTTGGAAAATCATTTGTTAGAAACAGATTGGGTTCGACAGCAGTATGAAGAATTTAAGTTGATCGAAAAAAACGAGTTAAAGCCCTGTATCATGTGCAAGCTTATCTAGGAAGAATCACCCGTGCATTTGACAAAAAGGTCAAAGCTCATCATTTACAAGTCAAGGATTTAACTATCAGACTTCAAAAAAAATTGAACACTCCTCCTCGACTATAGGAGAAAGTCTGAACCCAATTGGAGAATTCATTCATTAAGGAAATACTGTCAGGAAAAGCTGTCAGACTTCAAGATCATGATGGAATCGAGTTACCAGAACCAACTAACCTAGATCAAATCAAACGGTACTACATTTAAGGAGGCCATTTTTGGCCGAATCAATTTTCCTATTACCTAGTTCTTTATTCTCCTTTCTCAACCCCTTTTGCAGCCTGTTCAAAAAGAGAAAAATTGTACCTTTTATTTCTTAGCCCGATCACCTAACTTAGGGGAGGGAATATTTGAACTACGTTTTGGTCTGATCCCAAAAATTTGGGGTACATAGGCAACCTGAGAAGTTACTTCAGGCCCGACCACATCAAAATAAAAAAATATATATAGATTCCCCGACAAAGGAAAAATCTAAAAAGAAAAAAAATTCAAAAGAAAAAGAAATATCATCCAAAATGGGGAAGAAAGTTCAAGAAAAAAATTTTAAATGAAATGCCACACAAGGGGCATTTGGGTTTTTGAGCCTCAAAATTCCTTTCTTTTTATGCCTAGTCCCAAGCCTACCTATAAAAGTCCTCCTAAGTACCGTGTGAAAAAGTCAAGGAGGGTAGCGAAGCATGATCAGACAGTAATTCTAGAACTTCAGAGCAGAAGAAAAAGATAAAAAAAAAATGATGAAGCCTGCTAAGTTGAAAAACCCAAAAAGGGCGACTTAGGCAAAAATTAAGGCAAGCTCACAAAGTTGAAAATCTGAAAGGACAACTTTGGCAACAATCAGAGCTAAGAAAAAAGAAAAAGCTCGTTAGATCGAAAATCTGAAAAGGCGATCTAGGCAAAAGTTAGAGCAAGCTCGATAGATTGAAAACCTGGAAATGCGATCTAGGCAAAAGTTAGAGCAATACAAAAAAAAATAGAAGAAAATCTCAAGCTGAGAGTAGTTCGAACTGAAATATCAGAAATCCGAATAATCAAGTTCAATACTCAGCTTAAACCAGGCATAGATTCAGAAGCCACAAGTATCTTGTCTACGATCGATCTGAAAATTCTTACTTCCCCAAGTGAACCAATGGAGAGAATGGTGAATTCTATGATGAGTCTCAAAAAGAAATATTTTGTTCTCTTGAGCCTGACTCAAAATCTTTAATAAAATTAATCAAAATTAAAAGTTGGATCTTTATTGCGCTTGTGGTAATCAAATATTTCAAACCTTCATACAAGGGGCATTTTTTCTTTTTCCTCTAGATATGTAATTTCCCCCCTTATACCAGGGGCATTTTTTAATGATGTGTTCAATTATTTTCAATGCCATTGTCAAACTAGGGACATTTTGTTTTTGAGCAATGTTAATCCTAAAAAAAATAATGAGAACTTCAAATTTAAGGTTACCCTCTTGATAGCAGTTTTTCGAAAAAACTCTTGAGATTCAAACTCAGGTTTTAAATTCATAAAACTTTTGGATAAATCCTTGAGGTTCAAACAAAAGCACTTCGGATCTCACATTTGACTGTGCCCAGAGATCAACTAATATGGTATTTTTTCATTCCTAGATCCAATCATTCTTGGATTCGATCATTTCTCTTCCAGATTCAGTATCTTCCAGATTTATTCAATTCACTCTGATCAGTCTTTTCCAAATTCATTCATTCTTTCCCAAAAGTCCTTCATTCCTTCGCCAATTTTGCTCAGATGCCGCGAATGGTTATCTTGGATTTTGCTCAGTTGCCGCCAAGGGTTATCTTGGATTTTGCTCAGATACAGCCAAGGGTCATCTTGGATTTTGATCAGATACCGCCAAGGGTCATCTTGGATTTTGCTCAGTTGCCTCCAAGGGTTATCTTAGATTTTGCTCAGTTGCCGCCAATGGTTATCTTGGATTTTGCTCAGTTGCCGCCAAGGATTATCTTGGATTTTGCTCAGATGCCGCCAAGGGTTATCTTGGATTTTGCTCCGATACCGCCAAGGGTCATCTTGGATTTTGCTCAGTTGCCGCCAATGGTTATCTTGGATTTTGCTCAGTTTCCGTCAAGGGTTATCTTGGATTTTGCTCAGTTGCCGCCAAGGGTTATCTTGGATTTTGCTCAGATGCCGCCAAGGGTTATCTTGGATTTTGCTCAGATACCGCCAAGGGTCATCTTGGATTTTGCTCAGTTGCCGCCAAGGGTTATCTTGGATTTTGCTCAGTTTCTGCCAAGGGTTATCTTGGATTTTGCTCAGTTTCTGCCAAGGGTTATCTTGGATTTTGCTCAGTTGCCGCCAAGGTTATCTTGGATTTTGCTCAGTTGCCGCCAAGGGTTTTCTTGAATTATGCTCAGATATCGCCGAGGGTTTTCTCGGAACTATGCTCAGATGCCGCCAAGGATTTTCTTGGAATTTTGCTCAGATGCCGCCGAGGGTTTTCTTGGAATTATGCTCAGATGCTGCCGAGGGTTTTCTCGGAACTATGCTCAGATGCCGCCAAGGGATTTCTTGGAATTATGCTCAGATACCGCCGGGGGTTTTCTCAGAACTATGCTCAGATGCTGCCAAAGGTTTTCTTGGAATTATGCTCAGATGCCGCCAAGGGTTTTCTTGGAATTATGCTTAGATGCCGCTGAGGGTTTTCTCGGAACTATGCTTAGATGCCGCCAAGGGTTTTCTTGGAATTATGCTCAGATACCGCCGAGGGTTTTCTCGGAACTATGCTCAGATGCCGCAAAGGGTTTTCTTGGAATTATGCTCAGATACCGCCAAAGGTTTTCTTGGATTATACTCAGATGTCGCCGAGGGTTTTCTCGGAACTATGCTCAGATGCCGCCAAGGGTTTTCTTGGAATTATGCTTAAATACTGCCGAGGGTTTTCTCGGAACTATACTCAGATGCCACCAAGGGTTTTCTTGGAATTATGCTCAGATATCGCCGAAGGTTTTCTCTGAACTATGCTCAGATGCCGCCAAGGGTTTTCTTGGAATTATGCTCAAATGCCGTCAAGGGTTTTCTTGGAATTATGCGCAGATGCCGCCGAGGGTTTTCTTGGAACTATGCTCAGATGCCGCCAAGGGTTTTCTTGGAATTATGCTCAGATACCGCCGAGGGTTTTCTCGGAACTATGCTCAGATGCCGCCAAGGGTTTTCTTAAATTATGCTCAGATGCTGCCAAGGGTTTTCTTGGAATTATGCTCAGATACCGCCGAGGGTTTTCTTGGAATTATGCTCAGATACCGCCGAGGGTTTTCTCGGAACTATACTTAGATGCCGCCAAGGGTTTTCTTGGAATTATGCTCAGATGCCGCCGAGGGTTTTCTCGGAACTATGCTTAGATGCCGCCAAGGGTTTTCTTGGAATTATGCTCAGATACCGCCGAGGGTTTTCTCGGAACTATGCTCAGATGCCGCAAAGGGTTTTCTTGGAATTATGCTCAGATACCGCCAAAGGTTTTCTTGGATTATACTCAGATGTCGCCGAGGGTTTTCTCGGAACTATGCTCAGATGCCGCCAAGGGTTTTCTTGGAATTATGCTTAAATACTGCCGAGGGTTTTCTCGGAACTATACTCAGATGCCACCAAGGGTTTTCTTGGAATTATGCTCAGATATCGCCGAGGGTTTTCTCTGAACTATGCTCAGATGCCGCCAAGGGTTTTCTTGGAATTATGCTCAGATGCCGTCAAGGGTTTTCTTGGAATTATGCTCAGATGTCGCCGAGGGTTTTCTTGGAACTATGCTCAGATGCCGCCAAGGGTTTTCTTGGAATTATGCTCAGATACCGCCGAGGATTTTCTCAGAACTATGCTCAGATGCCGCCAAGGGTTTTCTTGAATTATGCTCAGATGCTGCCAAGGGTTTTCTTGGAATTATGCTCAGATACCGCCGAGGGTTTTCTTGGAATTATGCTCAGATACCGCCGAGGGTTTTCTCGGAACTATACTTAGATGCCGCCAAGGGTTTTCTTGGAATTATGCTCAGATGCCGCCGAGGGTTTTCTCGGAACTATGCTCAGATGCCGCCGAGGGTTTTCTTGGAACTATGCTCAGATGCCGCCAAGGGTTTTCTTGGAATTATGCTAAGATGCCGCCGAGGGTTTTCTCGGAACTATGCTCAGTTACCACCGAGGGTTTTCTCGGAATTATGCTCAGATGCCGCCAAGGGTTTTCTTGGAATTATGCTCAGTTTATATTTACTTCATGCTCAGATTTGACTCATTTCCAACTCAAACTCTTTGAAATCTATCTGAGATTTTGAGCCCACACACTTGCACAGTTGTTACATCAGTCAAGGAGAATTTTTTAAAAATTCAAGGATCTGACACTACCAGTGAGAGCTCGCGCTCAAGGACCTGACATTTTTCTAGTTCGGGGAGAGTTTTACGCTCAATGATCCGAATACCCCGACGAATTGTTAAATTAGACTGCAAAATGAACTGTCACTAGCTTTGGCATTCGGATATCGCACTATCTACCAAAATAGATTTGCTATCTAATTTGCTTCAACCCTCTGCCAAAGAGGGGCATCTGTAGACACCCCATTTTTGCATCCGCCTGATTAATCAAGTCGTCAACCCGATCGCAAAGGTTCCCAATGATGGATGTCTATTCCAATGCTTTATTTTATTACCAGATATGTTTCAGAAATCCGGATGAGGTATCTCGAACTAACAAAACTTAGAAACCACGCTACGCTAGGAAAATACTACCCGAGAAACATAGAAATCATCATCCTGCAAGCCAAAAAGAAGCTTCACGATAAAAATCACTAAAAATGACCAAATTACCAAAATACCCCTAACATCAAAACAACCTTAGAGCTTATATTACGCTTAGGAAAATCCGTTCAAATACATAAAACGACAAATCGAAACCAAATAAATCATTTCGTCAATTTTCACAAAATTTGACAAAATTACGAAAATACCCCTCATAAAATTCACGACCATTTCACACAAAAATTTTCATAAATGACAAAAACCAACATTCCCATTGAATTCCTTACGAAAAGCTGATTTCAAAACATCCTGGAACATTGAAAAACGACTTAAAACGTAAAAAATCCTCTCCGAGGGCAAAATGAATTTCACAATTTTAATAATTAAAATTTTAGAAATTAATAAATAAATCATTAAATAATTTAAAGTGAAACATTAATAAAATTAATTATTAAAATTTAAACCAAAAAATTTATCAATCAGGTTTTCAAGCAAAATTGTTGAGGGTTCGCAAGATATTTCTTGAAGGACCCCTCCATTTGGGGGTCCAAAGAATTAAAGATATAATAGAGGGGGGTTCTCCAAAAATTTAAAGTCAATCAAGCAAGACTAAGGTCAAGATATTAAAGTCAATCAAATAAGACTAAATTCAAAATTAAAGTCAATTAAGTAAGACTAAAGTCAAGTATTAAAGTCAATCTCATAAGACTAAAGTCAAAACCCTAAATCAAAACCCTAATCTAAACTAATCAAGTCAATCTCATAAGACTAAAGTCAAAACCCTAATCTAAACTAATCAAGTCAATCTCATAAGACTAAGGTCAAAACCCTAAATCAAAACCCTAATCTAAACTAATCAAGTCAATCTCATAAGACTAAAGTCAAAACCCTAAGTCAAAGCCCTAAAGACTAAGTCCATCTCATGAGACCAAAGTCAAAACCCTAATTAAAACTCTAAAAAAAATCCTAATCAAACCCTAATGCTTCTAAAAACTTTATAAATAGGAGCCTCCATACCCTATTTTCGGATCAAAGAAAAAACCCTAGGAAAAGTAGGTGAAGAAGCCTCCACAACCTCTTCAAAACCCTAATTTTGGAGCCTCAACTCCTTACCTAACACCCCTGCTCTGATTTTAGCCTAAAAAACACCCAAAAATCTCTTAAAAATATCCTAAAAATCCACAACAAATTCGAAGCACCCAGATCCAAGAAGGAGATACCTTACCTCGGAGATCAGAAATCAGATCCGGAGATAGAACGAAGTAAGGAATACGGTACAAGGAGCTGTTTTCACCAGATCTGAGGGAATAACACTTTTGCAGATAAAAGGTAAGCTTTTTTTTTATTATTTTTTAATTTAGGTTTGTCATTAGCGATGTAGATTTATTTGGGATAAGTAGAGACCGGCAATGGCCTGGCGGGGTTGGTGCCTAACACCTTCCAACCCCGTAACATGATCCCCGGATTCAGATTTTCTGTAGTAGATTAGTTTTTATCTATTTTAGAGTCAGTTTGGTTCCTAGACCATAATAACTAGGTGGCGACTCCCAAACCTCAAGGGTCAAAAGCGGATCTGCGCACCCCGCGGATCGAGGGCGCTTTCAGTATTTCATCAGTTGGGAAACACAGGGGTACCTGAAATTCTTGCTAAAACATAAAGGGGTATGCCTAAATCACCCTATGTTGTTCAATAACAAGTTTACTATAACATGACTGAATTTATTAATTCAACATGGGCTGTTAGTTTTGATTTTCTAAGCTTTAATTTTTTTATATATTCAATAATATAATAATACAAAATTATTGCATTAGCTAGTAGAGTTATTTAAAAAGAAATTCATATTTTTACAAAAAAAAAAAAAATCATGGAACAAAAAAAAAAGTTGTGATCCCATCATACCCATTATATTTTTCCAGTCTTTTAAATTGTGCCAATGTGTCTTCTTCTTTCCTCCTAATACCAATAGCATACCCATTGAAGGGGTGTGACTTGAGAATAGGACAATGAGAAAAATCAAGCGATATTAAGGATGGCATTGCCATTTTCATCCTTAGCCAATCTTCCTCCAATTCTAAGATCTCCAATTTCCAAACCTTCTTTTCATTCCCAAAGAACTCTTTACTCAAGCCATTAAACCCTCCATGATAAATCGAAAGTAGTCATAAATTTGGAAGAGTATTCAGATTAAACCAAATAGGTGTCATCTCAACTGGATAGCAAACGATTCTTAAATCTTGAAGCTTCTGGAAAGGAGCAAGCTCACGATCAAATTTTCTCACAACTTTCTCTATGTTGTCAATTTGGCTAAATTGTAACCTTAAAACCTTCAATTTCTTGAGATCAGAGTCCACTTTCAGCTCCCCTTCTTCTATTTGATTTTCTGATCCTAAGTCCAGACGAATGTCCTTGAGTTGGTTCAACATCTTTAGGTCCGAAAGGCGATACCCTTCTTCCACAATGGTATTACTGACAAGATTAAAGTCCCCTAGTGATTCTAGGTTAGAAAGCTTTTCAGTACCCTTGAGCAAATATTCTATTGACACACATTCATATAAATACAGTGTGGATAGTTTCTTCAAACAAGTCACTTGAGTTGGCAACCTTCTTAAATTTGGGCAGTTAAATAAATTTAAAACTTGAAGCTTTCAGAGTTTTTCAAAGTAATCTGGGAGTCTGTTCAAATAAGAATTCTATATTTTAAGACAAATAAGGTTTCACAATGATCCTATCCCACACTACTAGTTCACCTCAGAAGAGACTGTTCTTTTTAAATCACTCTCCCACTCAAATAAAATACTTAAAACCCTCAACTATTTTAATTGGCATAACATAAGTCTAACATTTAAAGCAAATACCTTACTCTTTTTTACGTCTATCCTAATTATGGTACACAACAACTGGCAATTAGTTTTGCTCAATTGAACGACGTTTGTTCTAGACAAGCCTACACGACGTGATCCATCTGAACGGTACAACATACCTCTGTCATCTGATCCCAAAAACTTTTCTTCCTTGGCAATATTTATAATTAGGTCATGTACCATATCATGGACCCTAAAATAGTGAAAGCTTCTTTCATGTCGGTCATTTGTATTTCCAAGTAATAAACTTTGACTGGCTAATTCGTTAATGTATTCTCTTCCCATATCCCATGCAGTCCTTCCAAGCCTTTTTTTAACAAATCCCTCACCAATCTACCAACCAACAATGTCTTTTGGGTATATTGTATAATCTTCTTGAAATAACACAAAAGACAATAGACATGGTTTCAAATATGTAGGAAGCTCTTCATAGCTTAATCGTAATGGGGCAGTAACCTTCTCATCTTATCCATGAACAACTAGCTTTCCCTTTAGATGTTCAGATATTCGTTTCCACTCTTCGACAGGAAGTCTTTTTCTTAACATCACTTCTCTCACAATCTTGATTGCCAAAGGAAGTCCTCCACATTTAGCAATTATCTCCCGGCCAATGCACTCTACTTCTTTATTCGAACATTCACCTTTACTTCCAAACATTATTTTGGAAAATAAATATGGTTCTCAGTGGCCCCCATTGATCGGGCCACTACATCATTCTTAGTTGTAACGATGACCCAACAACCATTGTCAAACTGAAGCAAAGCTGACTTCAAGCTTTCCCACCTTGGCTTTTCATCTACACTACAAACATCGTCCAAGATAATCAAGAACTTCTCCCCATCAAGATGTCGATGTAGTTCCTCTAATAGACCTCGTGCATCCAAGTCTGATAAGTTTATGAACATGTTCAATTTTTTCAACATAATCTTGATCATTTCTTCAAAGTTGTAGGTCTTGGAAATTGTCAAAAGCAAGATACGTTCAAAGCCTCCTTTACATCAACATCCTTTTGGCACGGGTTGTTTTACCTATTCCACCCATCCCAATGACCTCCTAGGGCCCATGTGCTTCCATGAACAACTCTTTAATATTTTTTGCCTATTATTCTAGTCCGACAATTTGAGTGACATTCATTAGGACTGAGAAACTTTCAGGCAGATTACTGCCAACATATTTTTCATTTGGAACTCTGGGAATTGTGTGTAGGTAAGCTTTCATCCTCTCTCGAAAAATAATTATTTCTTGATTAATTTGATTCAATTTCCTTCCCATTTGGTAACGATGTTTCAGTGATGAAAGAGAAAAGTAATGTGCATACTTGACTTGCCTTATTCTTTTCTTCATTGCATAAGGAACAACTCGCAATTATCTATAATATCTTTTGCTTCATATAGTAATTCTCTTATTTCTCTTTAGACTTTTAGTTTAATCCTTCATTTTCACTTTATCCACATCTTTGAGGAAGATTTTCATGGGGAGGAGCTCTTTCTTCATTTTCTTAAACTTGCTAACAAATTCAAGCATTTTACAACCATCATTTAAGGGTTCTTCGATCAATTTTTTTATGAGAACCGTTACAATTGTGTTGACCATTTTCTTATACATTTTTATAGCATAAACAATTTCAGAAGTATAAATTAGAAGGAGAAAATGTCTGAGTTTAAAAAATTCAAAAAATACTCTACTTTAGTTTGCAACTACCAAACTTTGTAGAGAAAAACTAGCCTATTATTTATCTGTCATGCTTCCATACAAGTCTATTGATGATATTGATTAAAATGAAATTCAAATCCAAACTTACATAAAATGAAGAATCGTAAGCTTATGATTTTGAGTATGAAAACTTATATTCGTGACAAAAAAGATCAATGCTCAACAAACAAAATCATACCATGCTAGAAATGCTTTTATATTGAAGAATAGGGGATCAAACACATTGATTTCGTGTTCTTGAGAAAATTTTTGCATATGGAATTTGTATTAAGTTGTTAATATAAATTGATAATCACATTTGACAACTTTGATGTTTCAAACTAAAAACATGAAGACGAAACTTAGTTTGTCTAGCCATTGTTGTGAAAGTGCATTGAATTTTCATTTGGCTTATGGAAAATGCTGAACTAATTACGTTGACACTGTGTTGATGTGGCAGTGCCTGCAAAATCATAGATTCTTCTCTTTGTATCTAGAGGGAAAAATATCTGTGGTTCTAGGGACATCATCATGTCAGCTCGGTTAACCACTCTTAAGATATATATATATATATATATATATATATATATATATATATTTGAAGTTGACTAGTATATTGTTTCATCGTCTTTTGATAACACTATCATTTTGCTTATGTTTGAAATTGTTACTTATTATTTTTAGTTTTAGTTTTGCTAAGAAAATAAAAGGGATTAAATAAATATAGCAATGAAGATTACAAAGATGTAGGAACATCCCCCTAAGAAAACAATTTTATTCCAAAACAATGGACATCCAAGATCCAACACATTGAATTCGATAAACATTTATCAATTAGAAAGAAACATAACTTGAAGTCTAAATTGTAGAAGAACAGTAAAATCATGTATACACAAAACACACAAACCGAAATCATCTAGGTCTAGATTTAGTACAGATTGATAGCCCTAGGTATGACAAGGATTATTTTTATTCTCGATCTACCCTTCTTTTACCTTGTTTCGTATTCAAACTCTAACATCCCTTTTGATTCTTAATCTCATTTAAATCTTTTGAAACAAGTCCAACCTTTTCTATCCAAGGTTTTATATTTGGATGAATACCATTCTTTGCATACTTTTTAGATGAGTGATGCATAAACGATTTGCATATATATGTTGTAAGAAAGTGTTCTCCACCCATAAATAATTGTTTGAACAAGCTCGTTTCCATCCTCATCCTCTACTTTAATTAAATATGAAAACATTATCCACTAGTTATCACATAACCAATTTATATTACTGCCCTATCAATTACTTTATTCATACCAGCCCAAATACACCTTAAATTCACCTATCGAGTATAATTTGACTCAAATCCATTAAAAAAATTGTAGGATACTGAAAGCCTGAATTGAGACCAATGATTAAGCTCATGATGGCATCACATTGTAATCATTTAAGACCAAAAAAAGTAAATGAAAAATGATTGAGCCCATGATAGAGTACACATTAAGTTAATTTGTGTGGTCCAAAAGAGACCATCAGATCATACTTTCTTTTCAATCCCTTCGTATTTGAGTTGATATGATTTTCCCAAATTATCATTACATGTAATTTAAGTATTTATTTGGTCGTTTTTGTAACATGATCTAGATGGTGGTCTCGATCATGGTTGGCTTGTGTTCATGGTAAGTGATTTAGTGACATTTTTGCAAGCTAAGGAGATTAATTAGACTATGTTTAATCAAATTAAAGAGTATGAAAGTTGTGAAAAAAACATAGAATCGATCGATTGATTGGTTAGCTGTTAAAGTTCGATAAATCGATTTGCTTTTTGATTAATCGACTTGTGAAAAAGTTTTTTCAAGGTTTATTGTGAAAAAAAAATGATCGATCGAGTTTAAATCTGATCAATCAAATAGTGATTAGAGATTGATCGAATGAAGTACTTGATTACGTGGTATTTTCGAAAGCTAAAAACTTCAATTTAAGCCTTTCTTCTTCTCAAATTTGGTGTGCATTCACTCTAATTAAGGTTTTGGAAAGACACCATCCCATCAAAGAAAACCTAATAGAGTGAGTTTGAGATATATTGCTTCACAGCTTCATCAACATCATCTTAGGAACTTTTTGAGAATTCTACATTGTTACATGAATCAATTACTATAATTATGTATAGATCTCATTCTGTAACCATACAACATATTTTCTATAGACGTTAATCACTCCTGGAATCAAATGTTGGAAAGGGGACAAGGATCAAGAATAAAGAAGAAAAAACACATTTTGTTGTCCAATTAATTCATCTTGCTCCAAAACCCATTTGACCCATAATGTACTTTAGAAAATCCTAATTAACATGATCATATGCTTTATGAAGATTGATTTTACACACCAAACGTAGGTTTCCCTCTCACCTTCTAGAATTTATGCACTCATTCGTCATGAAGACCCCATTTAGAATTTGTCTGCCTTTGATAAAGGCCCGTCGTTCAACCCCAATTATATTGTGGATGACTTCCTTTAACTTAGAAGCAAGGACCTTCGAGATTATTTTGTAAGTAGAGCTCATTAGACTTATTAGTCTGAAATCTACCAAATCCACAACTCCTAATGGAAATTTCAACCTGATAAATATTTTTAAATTTTTCTCACCCATCCCCCCTTTCTAGATTTACGGACCGGGTCATAGATCATAGATTTTAGAAATCGGGGTGTGATAGAGAGGAAGTTAGAAATATTTAAATAGAGTCCGACTCTGAAACAGCCAGTCTATTTCAAATTTTTGAAGAAATCCTGCTTTTAATGTGAGACATGCCTCTCGTTATATTTTAAAAATGAAAATATGCTCTACTTTTTTGTGAATATTTGAGATGCCTTCTAAGATATGCCCTCATTGAGCTTGATCTTTTCTTATAGAATAATAAAAATGACCTCAATACCTTCCTCGCATGATCATCATCATCCTTATTACCATTACCATTACCATTATCACCACTATTACCGTCATAATAGGCTTCTTTTAGGAAGAAAAATTGAAGGTTTCTTTGTCATTTTGGGTAATTTATAAGAGAAGACTGAAGACAAGGGGCATCGCAAATTTGAAAGCAATAGAAGTACCGCTAATCTTCATTACAACATGGAGGAGCCACATCTCATATATTCATCCAAAACTTTGAAATGGGTTGATTGCTCCAAAGTTTTTCACAAGAAATAATGGGAAGCTTAGGGGTCAGTAGTCTTATAGTGTTTTTTGGTAGTCTCCTCAGCCTCGTAGAAATGTAATATTTTCCCCTTTCGATTCTTATAAAATCAGTACCAAAGGAAGAAATTCCAAATGTTCCAACTTATAATCACTTTTGAAAGGGATGGGCCTGTGGAACTGATACTAAGATGGGATTATGGGATGATTTTTTGTGAGGATATCTCCTAACCATGGACCAACATTAAATTGAGGGAAGCTATTGATATACGAAGCTTCATCCAAAGTTTGCAAAACTTGCTTGATATCGGCCCTCTCCTTCATATAACCTAAGTCTCCTACTATCACAAATAACCACACAAACCAAGTTTTTTGATCTTCATAAATTGATATAGGAAACTTCTCAATTCACCTTGTTCAAAAATAAGTTCATTCTGCTTTTCCTGCAGATGGACTTCACTGCTTCTAGCTTCTTATATTCACTCTAATCGAAAATCTGATATTTGCTAAATTGTTGAGGATACCTCACTAGCCCAAATTTACTTTTGTGATACTTTATGGAAGACATGTCTTATTAATATGTTGGTATCTAGAAAATGCAGGATCTTTTGAGAGGAGGTACATATGAGTTGCTCAAAGAAACATCTTGTGCATGAGTTCACGTTACAATCAACTTGCAAAATCAACCCTTTTTAATCTTTTGAGTTTCAAGGATGATCCCTACCTTCAGTTAATAAACCAATAAATCTTTTGTATATGTAGTTCTCTCCATATTTATATGCATAGCAAGGCTTCTACTATATTCATATTTTTAAAGTGCTTTTGTTGCTCTTGTTTTCATTTTTACTCACATTTATTGATATTTGCTTGAAATTTTAAATATTTGTGGGCATCGACATTAGTGTTACTATTCATCTTCAAGAAAATATTGAAAATTATAGAGAAGTTGTGTCAATCGCTTAGTTAATAGACTTGGTAGTGTTTAAGATGCGAGAGGATGTCAATAATTTGTTTTTTCCTTAGTTAGTGCACTATAGTTAGGATACACGGTATGAGTGCTACTTACAATTGATGGGTAAGAAATTCTTCAAACTGACCAATTCCTTCATAGAGATCTGGAGTTTGGTAGGGATCTGATTTCATAGTTAGTGTTAAGCGGATAAAATAGATATTTGCTTCTAGAGTGTAAGAGAGAAGGGGAATGAGCTTTTCCTTGGAGTAGTAGCTAATAGGCTTAATCCGATGATTAGATTTCAAAATTTTGAGACTTTGGAAGAAATTAATTAGAAGAATAAGTACAAAGTGAGATGTCTCAAGGAAGATGACAGCAGCAAAAAATCTTTCATCAGATGGCTACTTATCATATAACTATAACTAGTTTTATTTTAAACTCAATTAGGTCTCAATGGTTCTTTGTTAGAAGGAGAAGATGTCATCAGGATGGGACTTATACGTGAACCTATATTTTGAACTATGAGAATAGGCTCCTCTAGATAACATTTCCTTGGACAAAAACTTCAAAGGATTAGAAAACTTGGGTTGAGAGACTCTTTGATGATGAGGAGTGGGTTTTTCAAACCAGTATTTATTTGTCATATTTGTCGATTTTTTCGTTTTTCCTCCCAAAAGACAATAATGGTCTTTTTGATAAAGAATATCCTTGATTTGTAAGTTCAATGAAGTTTGAACTATTGAACTTCTCGATTCTCACATTCTCTTTGGCCATTGCTTTCACTCGAACTAAAACTTAGCTTTGATATCAGTTGTTAAGAAAATAGGGGCAATCAAACCAAGAAACAAATAAACCAAAACAAACTCAAATCACACAAAGAACACATATTTTACATGGTTCCCTCAATATTGAGATATGTCCATAAATCACACCAATTCCACTATGAAGAGAAAACTTGCAGTTACAAATTACACCTTTTCAAAGAAAAAAAGAGAAAAATATTTATCCCTAGATAACATAACTAGGGTTTTATATAATACTAGTGAAATTACGAGAATACCTTTAGGAAAATTTCTTCCTGACTAGTACTTTCAAGCTCTAAAAACAATAACATCCCAATGTCACAAAAAACCATGTATGACAAATTCTTTGATCTTCATGAATGGATAAAGGAAACTCTTTAGTTCAGTGGGTTCACATAATAAGTTCATTCTATTTTTCCTACTGAGGGACTCCATTACTTCTAGCTTCTTATATTCACTTTAGTCGGAAATCTGATAATTGCTAAGCTATTTTAGATAACTTAATAGCCCAAATTTACTTTTGTTATACTTCCTGGAAGACATCTCTTATTAAGATGTTGGTATCTAGCAAATGCATGTGGTACATACAAGTTGCTTGAAGAAACATTTTGTTCATCAGTTCACGTTACAATTGACTTGCAAAATTAGCCTCTTTTAATCTTTTGAGTATCAAGTTTGATCCCCACCTTTGGCTAATAAACCAATAGATCTTTTGTATAAGTATTTCTCTTTTTGGGTTGGTATATATAGCAAGGCTTCCACTATTTTTTTTTGTTAAGCGATTTGGTTGCTCTTCTTTTCATTTTAACTCCCATTAATTGATAGTTTGCTCAAAAGTTTAGATGCTTGTAGGCCTTGACATTAGTGTTACTATTCATCTTCAAGCAAATATTGAAAATTACAAAGAAATTTTGGTTTTTTATGTTTACTAAACAAACCACCTAAAAATTCACTTCGCATGTCATGGTAGTGCTAACTGCTTGGTTACTGGACTATGTAGTGTTTAAGATGTGAGTGGATGTCCATAATTTGTTGTTTCCTCGGTTAGTGAAAAGTTAGTAAGGATACACATTTGTATGAGTTCAACTTACAATTGATGGGCAAGAAGTACTCAAACTAACCACTTCCTTCATAAAGATCTAGAATTTGGTAGGGATGTGTTTTTGATAATTAATGTTTAGTAGATCAAATAAATACTTGCTTCTAGAGTGTTCAAAAGAAGAAGGATGAGCTTTTTTTCGGAGGAGTAGCTATTAGGCTTAATCTGATGATTGGATTTTAAAATTTCGAGATATGGAAGAGATTAGTTGGAGGCATAAATACAAAGTGGGATAGCTTAAGGAAGAGGACAATAATATCTTAGGACTATTACCAATTTTATTTTAACGTTAATTGGGTATCAATTGTTCTTTGTTGGAAGGAGAAGATGTCATCGGGATGGGATCTATACATGAATCTATATTTTGATTCATGAGAATAGCCTTCTTCTAGGCAACCTTTCTTTGGACAAAATCTCCAAGGCTCTGAAAACTTGGGTTGAAAGACTCTGTTGATGAGGAGTAGGTTTTTCGAACCATTTTTTCTGAGTGGAGATAAAGCTTCAAGGTCAAATTGTTTTTTTGGTTTTTATAGAGCTTGTTGAGAGATAATCAAAGATGATTCAATATGATTACTCAAGGACTTCCATGAAAGCGGCTTTTTAGCAAACACAATATTTTTAGTCATCTAATATGGACACATAACTAGGGTCATGGTGCAATTTGATTCCTGAACTCCTTTTATCACTATGATGAGAAAATCTCATTCATTAGAGTTAGTTATAGATAAATTTCTCATTGTTGTTGAAGATATTTTACAAGGGATATGACTGAGTGGTGTAATTAAGAGATTGTATACTATTTGATCTTTGAAGATATATACTAGACAAGTTTGAATCGATTTAAGATCAAATTGGTTATGGTTTTTCCTAAACTTCATGGAGTACCATATCTAGACTCTTTGAGACTAGATAAAGCTTAAAAAAAATCACGAAGGTAACTCAATTTCCTTTTTTTTTTTTTTTCCATTTTTGTTTTAAATTGAGAGTGACTTGCAAAATAACTTATGCTCAGAAGCAAAATCAAAAAACATCTATATGGGAAAAAAAAACTACAGATCACAAAATATAGTAAACTAAAGCATAACTATTCGATACATCTCTACTAGACTTGTTGTCTCTAGACACAAGCATCACACGCTTCGAAGTAATTAACCTCTAAAGTGCGTAGGCTGTGCGGCAGCTTTCAGGCTGCCCACCCTATGGTCTCCAAACACTAAAAAAAGTGTCGAATCTACCCTTTGTAAAATATTGCATGCATTAAAAAAAGAAAAAAAAAAAACTACGTTGACAGTAAAGATAAAACAATGAGGAAAAGCAACATATTTGAGGAGAGGGAAAAAGATTCCTTACGAGATTGTGCTAGTTTATATTGTCTTTCTCTTGGGATTTGCTTCCTGCATCAAATAAATTAAGCATTTACTTACTACCCACAATGTCGAAAGATTTTGTTTTTCTAATAATAAAAGAGAAGACAAATAAAATATGAAATACATACAATGAAGGATATTGTCTTATAGATAAGGAGAACAAGATTTCTCTCTCCAAAAAGTTGGGGAAGCAAAAGTTGGGAAATCAAATGAGATTAACAATGAGGGATAAATTGCTTAGGTATAAACTCCTGCGACAAACAAATTTAATGTCAAACTTAAAATTATATTAATGTCCAAAATATTGATTCCAATAGTTATGTTGCTTATCATTTTAAATTGATGGTACCATAGTATCATAACATAAATTATTGCAGGTAAAGACCCTGTTTGAGTTGCACTAGCCCACTTTCCTCATGTTTTTAGACATGCACGCATATATTTGCTAGCTCTCTTAATAATTATAATGAACCTCTATAAACCTTTTTAAGAATCTTAAAAGATCAAATACAAATTCGTAAAAATGATTCCAATAAAATTTGTGTTAAATATCGACATGGATTCCAATCAGGAAGAATGGTACTGGATGATGGCATTTCAGTCCATGTGCTACTTTTTATACTTGAAAGATTAGTTATTCCTTTCTTATGGTGGAGAAAACACAAGGCTCTACAACTTTGATTGATTAACTAAAATTAATAAAGTAGAGACCCCATGTTCTTGCATTAGTTTCATTAAAGATGGTTAACATCTCTTGTTTGTTACCTCTTGGAAGAAATTCCTTTTTCTTCCATCCTTTTCCTAATCATTATTTAAGACATAAACTTAGAATTATATTCTATTATTACACTACAAAATCGCAGGGTTTTAGCGACAACGTTTTAGCGACGGCCAAAATTCCCATCGCTAAAACTCGCGTTTTTTATCAATTAAAATCAATTCTCTGTGGAAAATTTCCCAAAATCCTTCGCGCGTCGATTTGAACGTCGCTCTCTGCTCTCTCTACATCGCACGAAAATTTTCTTTGAACGTCTGTCTTTGCTCTCTCTACATCTTCTTCTTTGCTCTCTATGTAGGGTTTTAGAATCTAATGGCGAAAATTTGGTAGAAGAGGTATCGTCTCTCTCTCTCTCTCTCTCTCTCTGTATGTATGTATGGCGGAAATCATCTCACTCTCTCTACTCCATGTATCTTCTCCTCTCCTCTCCAGCTAGGGTTTTAAGATTTTCGGTATTAATGGCGGAAATCGATCTACTCTTCTTAATAGGTATCGTCTTCTTCATCTCTCTCTCTCTCTCTCTGTATCTTCTCATTCGATTATAGCGATTTAATCAGATTGATTTGAGATCAAATGGTGATTTCCACTTTGATTTGATTGGAGATCAAACCGATCTCAATTGTTCCAGTTTATAGATTGATTTAAATATCAAAATGCTCAAATCAATTTTAGATTTGCTTTTCCTTTAAAGATTAAAACCTCCAAATCATTTTTCAGATTTTGATTAAAGATCAAAGAGCTCAGTTTGTGTGTTTTCTTTGATTGAATTCTTATATTTTCTGTATATTTTCTCCAAAACTGAAGAACAAAAACAACTACTTATCTCAATTCAAAATGATGCAGAGGCTTCAGCACATAATGCAGTTTAGTTCATAACTTTCCCATTTACTTTGGTTGAAATATTTTTTTACTGCTAATATACACATTATTCAATCAAATTACACAAAGGTAGATAAATCTTTCTACATTATTTTTTCTATCCCCACATCTCTCACGTGTTTCTCTATTTAGAGAGCCCGACAAACACCTTTTTTCACTGTACTTAATAGCTTTGGATGTCATTCCACTCGCCTACTGCCATTTCTAGTTTCATTCGATTCTTCACCAGCACATAATGTAGCTAAGTGTTTTATTACAACACTTACAATTGTTAGCATCTACAAATGAAGTTAATTTGTCAACACTGTTTTTCTCTAGTTTATAAGTCAATGTGCTTATACTCAATTCTAAAGATTTTATAATGGTTCAATGATGAAAATTTTCAATTCGTTTATAGAGACCCTCTACTCATCAGAGTTTATGTGTTCTTATCATTGATATGATAAGCTTGGTGTGCCTAGGCCAAGTTATCTATAAATAAAGGTGCAGAAAGACTGTCCATCACAGCAAACTGCATATTCTCAGTCATCTATACTATTAGCCACAACCCTGTCAGCCCCTTGGGAATCATTCAACACACTATTCATGCACGCGCGCGCACACACACACACCCACACCACTCAAAAAAATGCATGATTTATTATTTTTTTCCTGTCACAATCAACTTGGATTAACAAGATGTGAATTTTGTTTCTCTTTCATTTTTTTTAGGTAAATGGGTGAATTTGGTTACTCTTACCATTGTTATTCCTATAGAAATAAATGAGATGGTTCACCTATGTAATCAGTTGTCTTGAAAGGCAAACTGCAGGCCTGTGTCCAGCAAATATTTTTTTTTCCCGAAGATCCTTTTGTAGTGAATGACATTTTCTTGACAATCATAAACATTCTTATTTAGAAGAAAATTTTAAAAAGGAATATAGTAGTCCATTATTATTTCAAAAGATAGACAACAAATCAAAGGGAATTACATAATCATACAAATAGACCACAAACAAAGAAAAACTATCCAATCAAACTCACATAGATAAATTTAACTAAACTGAAAATCAAAACCAAAGAAACCAGATAACATAGGTAAAATGCCTTCCAATATAGACTACTGGCATCATCAATGCATTCTAAACATATATAACTTGAACATTTTATGGGCTAGTAGTTGAAGGGGGAGGGGAGAGGAAAGGGATTGAAGGAATTGTGGTTGGGATGGTTGGAATTGTGGGGAATGTCGTTGGTATGGTGGGCAAAGGATTTGCAGGCTGTGGAGGCAATGTGACCTTTGGAATTGTGGGCATTGTAGGCAATGTAGGGAGTGGAGGTAATGCAGAGTTGGGCAAAGAAGGCAATTGGGTGCTTGGCAATGGTGGCAAGGTTAGCTTTCGACAGACTCAACAGCGTACCATTTTCAACTTTGCGATACCATTAACATCTATAGTCAAATTTTATGAACCAAATAACTCCATTACTTCCATCCTAGCTTTCTCTTCCAAATCTGTGTTGAGGGCTAGAAGAAGAACAGTCCATGTGAGTAAAGTAGAAGTAGTTTCATGCCCAACAAAGTAAAATGTCTTGCATTCATCAATCATGTCATCTATTGAAATTCTCTTGCTTTCATCGCCGTCCTGATTTGCCTTTACAAGTAATCCAAGATAATCGCAACCATAGTCATCTAATTCTCCCATCTTTATCTTCTCCTCCCTTCTGCGTATTATTTCTATGACAGATTCTCGTATTCCATGCTCAAGTTTCTCTGATTTGATGTCGTCACTTGTTTTCAAAGCTTTCTATAAAAAATGAGAATTTTGATCAAATGAGGTTAAGACAGACAAACAGAAGATTGAACAGATAATAAATATTCACAATATCCTTACAATTTTCAAGGTTTAATTGTGTTGTCGTAAGACATTTATATTGAATTGGATTTATTAGAAAGAGATTTAAAGTTCCTCTCATAATGGGGTCTGATGACCATAGGTCATATATATAATGGTGGTATCAATTTTCTAAAAAAACAAAATGAAAGCTTACCCAATAATAGGGAGTCTTATTTTATATACATTTGCAGCAGCAATTGCAACCAGCTTGGTGAGCATCTCAAAGATTTTCTGTCCTTCTAAGTAACTGCTTCCAAAAGCAGCCCTGGAAATTATATCAACTGTTGTAATTTGAAATTCTTTGAATACTTCAATCTCCTTCATTTCCCGTTCTCTCCACCTCTCTAGTATCGTCTCTACGCTAGATATCATTGCTGGAACCATTCCCTATTATTTAATCCAAAGCTGCTTTCTTTCCATTTGTCTCAGAGCATCTTCACTAAAAAACAGAATTAGCTTTGCAGATTTTTAAGTTCTCTCCACCACACAAAGTGATTGATTATGAGGGATGTATTGCACACTAGAAAACTATTATTACACACTTATATTCAATTTGGGGGTTAGGGAAGAGTGAAATTAAACATGAAAGCTAGAGGTCTAAAAGAGGTACACAAGGAGAATCAAGAAATGTTTGTTGTGCCTTGTTGCTGTGGGCATGAAATGGCAGCAGGTGACTGCTGTCATGACATATGGCTGCTGTGCTTTAGGTGGGAAATGGGGAAGCAATTGAAGTTGGGCTTGGGTCAATCTTGTTTCATAGATCTCACCTTCTCTTTTTCCTAAATACTATCATATGGTTTCTTCCCTTTCTAACAAGGTATTTCTTTTGTTTATTTTTTCAATCTACCCTATTGCAACAGGGCTTGGGTCAATCTTGTTTCAGAATCAGAACGGTGGGACAATGTTGTAGCCTGCATTGGTGAGACAACTGCTTTGGCTGCAAAAAGATATGGCTTGAAGAATGTATACTACCCCTCTAACCCTGGTCTTGAAGGGTATATCTCTCAATCATTGAAAGTCTATTAACTGAAAATTCTACCATCTATGAATATTATTCTAGCATTTACCACACTAACTGTATGCAAAATGTACAAATGCTAATGATACTTTTAGTTCTAATTATTTGATTTCTATTGGAATTTCTTCTTGTTTGTCCTCAGTTGTACTAAGGAGAAGCATTCATGAAACCATTATAGGCATAAAATGCTGATTGTGTCAAAGTGAGGTACTATATCACACATTTAAACATGCCCTTCTACCCATTTCACTCATAAACCTTACAAATTTAACGTTTATTCGAGCTACAACTCATATTCATGGAGATGATAATTCTTCTGGTATCTGGAACATGGGAGTAGGAAGGAACAAAAATATATATATATATATATATATTGAAAGGTAATGGTGAAGTTGGGTTATAAGAGAGTTGACCCTAAGACGTCACCAATTTGTTAAGTTGTCATCTTCAATAGAAATTTATTGGGGTGAACTAAGAGGATGTTATGCTGGAAAGGAACAAAAATATGCCACATGGAAAGTAATATATAGAGTTGAAAAACGTGGCAAATCACAATAAATCCAATGTCACTCCAATGATTTTATCCGTTGGCTTGTCCTCCTAGTACTATGGATGTACAATGATGAACGATGGTCAATCTTTGAACTTTTATTGATTTTTATACTTGCTGAAAATTGTGTTGCAGAATATCAACTTGTTTTGTGTGTTTTTTTGCTAAAATCTTGCTTAAATACTGAATCACTTTGATCAATTTGCTTCAAAAATCTGATTTTCATGCTAAATCGACTTAACACTAATGTGAACTCGGTGTTTTTAAGTCAAACTCGTTTGGTTCAAACCCAAACTGCACATTGCATGAAGTACTAGTAACGTGATTTTGAAATAAATTCAAGTTTGATCTGATTTATTGGATGCAAATCTCGGTCTCCATAGTTATGGTTTTCAACCATAATTTAACATTTCTGTGTTCAAACATAATTTAACTAAATATGATTCATTAACTGTTGCATGATTAGATAGATAAAACTTAATCCCATATGGAAGTTCTCTTTCTATTCTTGTATTCAAGTGAAGGAGACCTTTTGTTCCTTTTTTTGTTGTCTCAGTGATGCAACATTTCTAACCACATTTAAGTTGTGGTACACTGTTCAAACTTATGGACTGATTTTACACCAAGTTGGGACTAACTTTATCATCATTGTAGACTGCTTCCACAGCAAAAATCCACATCTGGCGGGACATTCTCGAGTTGTCAAATAACTGGCTCTTTGGGGATTTATTTTTGGGTTCAAACACTCAATTTGTAGGACTTGTTTAGTAGTTAAAAATGGGATTTTGTGGGATTGTTTTAAAATGAAAAATAAATAAATATTAAGTCAGATGGTATTGCTGCCATCTTAAAAAATTTATCCTTTTTAACTTGCTTTAGGCGAGTTGGTCACTTAGCACTCCTTAAACATACCTCCATAAATTTCTCAATGGTCTGTAATTAAACAACCATCAGAATATACATTCCTTCTCACCTGCATTCATTTGTTTAGAATTTGTTGCTATATTCTTGGTATGTTTGTATCTTTTACACACCTTCTTAATGGAAATTTATTTTAAGGCTCATTTGGATAAAATTTGTTTGGCTGATCTTTTTTCTGGAAATAAATTTTTTCAAAGGACCTGTTTAGGCTAAAAAAAGTTTTCTTATAAAAATACTACACTGTTATCCATTTGATTATCAGATTCTCGGATTCTCGCATTGCATTTTTATAGTGCTATGTAGCATAATTATGCTTGTTCTGGCAGCACACATCCTTCCTGTTATTCTTTCTATTTCATTCAATAGATAATATCTTAAACACTACTATACTGGTTTTGTTCATTTTGAACATGCATTACCTTCATAGCAGATGCTGCTCAACTTGTTCATCATGCTTTATTTTCTGGAAATGAATATGTAAATGAGATTTTAAAGCATGCAAATATGCAGGAAATTAAGAGTTACAATCCAATAGGTTGAAATCTTCACAGAGCTGGATCAATGGACATTGACAGAATAGAAAACACTTCAATTTGTGAAATCTGCCTGTCATGCAAAGGTTGCAGTAGTAGATAAGAGGATTGCCAAAGACACTTTCCTACAAGACAGGTAAATCACTTGTGCACTTAAGAAATCTTTCATATCATGAATGCTTTTGTTTTCTCATTTATGACTTATGTGAGAATGCTAAACCTTATATTGACTCAACTTAATAACTTGACAAATTTTTCTTTTTAATGCTAGTCCTTGTATGATGTGTTAGTGAATCTAAATTGTTTTAGTAGTAAATAAAGCATAACTTGTTGTATATGCTTTTCCACAATTAGTACATAAAACATAATTATCTGAATAAATAATTCATTTTTCTGTTGCACTTTACATTTGCAGATGAAACCTGGACAAAGTTCATCTGGTGAGAGGACAAAGTCGAAAAGAAAAAGAGGCTGCACTCGATGCCTCTGATTACAGAATCTAAATTCAGGAGAGAGGTTTGAAATAATGCGAGATAGCCATGGACAACCTGTGGGGAAGATATGATGAGGTATATATATATTTTTATTATGTTGTCTATCAATTCCGTGTCCAATTATTTATATTATAAACTAATCTTGTTGTCATTGTCTTAATGTGATGCACATAGAAATTAAAGAGTTCAACGAATACTGAGCCAAGTCGAGCAATCTTATTTCTCATGACACACAAAGCCCAATGATTTGGCCATGGCGGAGAAGATTGTAAGTTTAATTTTAGATAATTTTCATCAAGCATTAATCAATTATGTTAATATCTGAATTTGAAGATACTAAGAATTTTTAAAATATTTTGCAGGACAAGATAAAAGAACTTTTGAGTTTATTACCAGAAGACTCTCAAGATATTACAGGTCGAAATGGTGTATTATCTCAAGTCTTGGGTCCTGATAGACATGGTCGTGTTTGTCGTGTCGGCCTAGAACCGACTCCTAACAAATTATTTGCATCATATTCTGAAAATTCCTCTAGCGATTCTGCTGAGGTACATAATTTGAAGAAGAAATTAAAGTCTTTAGAGTAACAACAAATTGCGAGAGATGCTGAGGTGGAGAGACTCAAGGAATTGATCATTACTCTAATGAGAAAGGTAAATTCTCACCGATAATAGAATATGTTGTGTTTTAAAATATTTTATTAATAAATAAATATTTATTTATATGACTAATTTGATTAATGTATATGAATTATAGGTTGATGAGCAGCACAATCAACCCGACAATGATCAGTGTCTACAACAACAACCAAGATAGATAGCTTTTGTTTTTTGAGTGATAAACATGGATTTCTAAGCATCAAACATGGATTTATAAGCATTGGCTCTTAATTCAATCGACTTATTATTTTGTTGTACTTGTCTCTTAACTAATTTGATTTACTAAGTAATTGAGTTTAATTGACAGGTTGTATAAAAATAGGTATTTAATTACAAATAATTAAAAAAAAAATATAATAATAATAATAATAAATAAATCTTATTAGCAGTGGCCATTACCACCACTATAAGCATTCAAAATTGTATTTATAGCTATGGTAAAAAACTAATTAGCGGCGGTTTTTAACCATCACTATAGATCTCACTCATATCTATAGCAACAGTAATACACTATTAGTGGCGGTTTCTGACTGTCACTATAGGACTCACTTATATTTATAGCGACGGTAATACAACATATTAGCGGCTGTTTTTGACCGCCACTATAGGGCTCATATGGCCTTTATTAACACCACCTATAGTGGCGTTACACGTGGCTATCACTATTACTAATAGCGGCGATTTTTTGGTATTTGCGGCGGTTTTTGACCCCCGCTAAAAACCTAAAATTTTGTAGTTACAATTATGACCATCTGAATCTGATCAATCTGATTTGTATTGAATAATTGTGATGGAATGGTATAGATCTCAGATTGACAAGAAAGTGCACCTGCACCAACTACTATATTTATTGTATTTTGAAACACGATGATTCAAACAAACCGAACTAAATCATTTGCATTTGAGAAGTTATATGATGGACCAAGAGAGCATAATCTAATTTCGGAGTTAAAGTTTGGATAGCTATAATCATCATCATATTATAGGCTTTGCCTCAATTATAAGGATATGCAACATGATCCTATTTCACTAATTAACAACATTTCGAATCACTTTGTCAAGGAAAGTCTTGATATATTTTTTTAGTGAGTAGTGTGTATTCGTACCCATGGACTTTAGTTGCTACCTTATTCCAAGTCTCTTTTGATGGACTTAACATGCACTCATCTTGGTCCATTAATACAATCTTTGTTGAAACAAATATACCAAAACCTGACATGATTGCATATATTCAAATATAGAATTCCAACATTTTATCGATGTAGGCATCAAACCATGAGTTGTACTCTTTCCGAGCTTATGTATTGGTCCACAAAAGAATGTACCATGCACATAAAAATGTGAAGTAGAGTTGGGACTCAAGCATATAATCTAGATTTATTTTCTTATTACCTCCACCCAAATAATTCTTACCACTTGTTTATGCCTACAACATTGTAAACACCCCAATTTGTTTGGCCCAACCCCGAGAATAATCCAAAAGCCCGCAAGTTAGGGCTTTGACCCAAACCCTTCAAAATTCCAAGTGCAAACCCATTCCAAGGTCTAAAGTTGGGAAAGCCCAAAACTAGAGTAGGTATATATGCCTAAGGCATGGGTCAGGCTAGAAATTGCCTGGTCCATTCCTAGGGCTTGACCAGGCCAAGTTTTGTCTAGGTCGTCCCCTGAGCAAGGACTAATTCTTTTTTGCACAGGTACTTGCCCTAGGAAAGAACCAGTCGATTTTCTATAATAATTTGGATACACTCTCAATGTTCTCACACTTGTGTTAACCCTCTTTAATTATAACTCATTACCCTCCACACTTGTGATGTATGGACTATTATATCCCTAAAGTCCTCGAGAGGCCTATAAATAGAAGAGGTTCCCAAGGCTTGAGAACCAAGTTTTCTCCCCTCCCAAGACCCCAAAACCCTGTAAAACTTTCATCTCAATTTGTTTTGAAAACAAGTTTTGAATACCAAAGAAGAGGAAGAAGAAGATCAAAGTAGGAACATAGTTTTCTATTTATTCTTAACTTTACTTGCATTCCCCCATCTCCCACCCTATAAATAGAAGAGGCTCCCAAGGCTTGAGAACCAAATTTTCTCCCCTTCCAAAATTTTATTCAATTCTCTTCTCAAAAGCCTCCAAAACCCCAAAACTCTATCCAACGTTCATCTCAACTTATTTTTAACAAGTCTTGAATACCAAAGAAAAGGAAGAAGAAAATCAAGGTAGGAACAAAGTTTTATGTTTATTCTTAACCTTACTTGCATTCCTCCTCTCCTATGACATTAATTTTCACCCCCTTCATGCACATCCTTACTTGTTATCTTTCCAAAATCGGAGACGAGTTCTTCTCAAGAACGGGGGCTTGATGTAGCACAATACATGAGGAAAACCATAATATCCTGATCAAGTTGACTCAGTCAAACTTGATCAACTCGGGTTTGACCCGATTAGGTCCATAATTTTATTTTGGTGTTAACTCGGGTTTGACAATTGGTGTTTTTCCAATTTTTATTTTAGTCGCATGTCTTTAGTTTATTTCAGTTTTAAGCAATTTATAAGTTTAGTTAGTTTCTATTTCAATTTTAAGAAGTTACTATTTTGTCTAGTTGCTAATATATTTATTCTCTAATTTATTTTAGATTTTTATTTTATTTTAAACTTATTTTTATTATTTAGGCTATAGTTAAAAGCACTTAGAAGTGTCCAAATTGAGTTCTAATAGGATTAGAAGGTTAGTAATATATTATGGATAGATTAAAAAGTTACTTTTTAGTGTTTTAGAATATTTATAAGTTGTTATGTTGAAGTTATATATATAAGGAGTTTCAAAAATGAAATTTAATACATCTATCAATGAGAAACATATCAATTCAATTATATTTTCTCTTAAATATTTTTTAGCTTTATGCTTTATTTTCTTTCAAGGTATTGATTGTTTACCTATTGAATCTATTGATTCACACGCTTCCGTTACGTCAAGGGAATTGGTAGGAGGTGAGGAGTGAGGGCAAATAAGAAGAGAGG
The DNA here is from genome assembly GCF_017979445.1 of Akebia trifoliata. Taxonomy (NCBI): domain Eukaryota; kingdom Viridiplantae; phylum Streptophyta; class Magnoliopsida; order Ranunculales; family Lardizabalaceae; genus Akebia; species Akebia trifoliata. Next base: position 10,704,166 of record NC_141379.1, read on the forward strand.
TGAGGGAGTCAGAGCAAATAGGGCATGTAGTTAGTTGATAATACAAGGTAATCTCAAAGTTCTGAGGGGGAAATTGCCTCCACATGCTCCTTACTAGCCCCGCTCCTAATTAGTAATGTAGACACCTCATTTTTGTCTAAATCATACTCAAGAGCTCAAGAAACACACAAAGAGAGTAAGTCTTCACTATGTAAAGCAATCTCTCCTTTCTAAGTCCACTAAATAAGTTTATCTTGGAAAAATGACATACATACACCCTAGCACACCCATCACTATGCTTTTATTCTAAAAGGCTATAGTCAAAATGCAGATCTTTTTAGATTTATATTAAACAATCTAAGAGAATAATCACAAACCCAAGTGGACATACACTTCATGTATAAGGGTTTCATGAGCATGTCCGAAGGACTTAATCAACAAAAGCACACTCCTTAGTGAGTGTATAAGTGTAATTTTAACCCAAACCTCAAGCCCATAAAAAATTCCAACAAGTATTTATTTTTCATATATGACTTGCTCATTAAGTTTATTCGCTCTATTTAGAGGTTTGACTATATTACAGTTGTTCATTGGATTCTTTACATTGTTTTCAAACTATAAGAAAGACAAAAAAAAATTGAGTTTTCAATTTCTTATTGGGCCATTTTTTTTATAACCATCAATAAGTGAGACAAGATACCTAACACCTTCTTTGTTTCACAATCGAACCTCCTTACCTAATTCTTAGGTGGACATTACTTTTTTTTTCATTGATAAGAGTCACTATAAAAATCAAAAAGTCAAATTCAAAATCATTTTTCATGGTGTCCATTCACAACTTTTATTTGAATAGGTCAGTCTCCTAAAAATCATTGTAGATGAGATTTAACATCTTTAAACTCCCAACACATATCTACAGGTAAGACTTATTATTTCTTTTGTTGCCCTTCATAAATAAAAGTTATAACAATATACAATTACGACAAATTGCCATCCATCTCCCATTTAATCTAATCCTTATTGCTTCTAGTTTGTCTCACTACTTCACTACACATGTTATACACACCACATCTTGTATTCATCATTAATGAATAGGACTATTAGGGTACCTAATCCAATTCGCACCCTTAGCTTTTGTCTCTTAGTGGAGTGTTAGCCTAGCAAAGAACTTTTGCTATTGGTGTTCTTCCAATCTTTACGGATTTCATAGTTCCATCGGAAATTCCCCCTGTCCCTATTGTACTCTAGCTTGGTAGATGTTATCGTATTGGATTTGGATCATTATATTGAGAATCAGATTTAGATTATAATATTGACAACCAAAACCATGAGAGTTGTTATTAGCACCCATCCTATACTTATTACACTTCCATTTCATAAATTATTTCACACCCCAATTAAAGATTAAAGGATACTCTTCAAGCATTACAACAATTTGGCTCAAATTATAAAATATTATACCAATTGATTCAAACAATTTCAGGGATTGTTTTACAATTATGAAAAGGCTCATGTTATATCCTAAGTTCAAAAAGTAGAAATCTAGTAAAACAAAATCAAGAGAGCTTCTATTGGCATCCCAACTTTTACTTATTCTCAATCATTCACTTGTTCTCTTTAGGGCGAATCTCCAAATTGTGCATTGAATATGCCAAAATTTCAGTTTTAGTACACTATTCATTTTAATTTCCAAAACATGCAAGTGGTACACTGTTCACTTTATACGCATCTACGAACTCGTAAGTTTGTCACTTTTAATATCTATGAATTCGTAAGATTAACACTTTTAAACTCACGAGTTTATAGATACGTAAAAGTGAACAACATATCACTAGTATGTTTTCATAAATAAAATGAACATTGTACCGAAATTGTAATTAAAACAAAAGTTGTTCTTTATTTTAATTGGGGTATAATAAGTAAAAGTTTGGGTGCCAGTAATAGTTCTCAAAACCATGATACAACAAGGATCCGATCTAATCCCTATAGGATTGATCTCAAATCCAATCCATTGAGAGCGCTAGTGACTTCCAAGTTCCAACCTTGAATCCAGTAATGTTGATCTTCACAAACAAGCAACATATTCAATGTGAATCCTCCTACAAATTGACTCATCTAGAGGCCTGATAAGACTCATCCGATATTTTGAAAATATCAATGAAGTTTATTGATTTGATAAAAAAATAATTAATTTTAATATTTATTCTTCAACAAAATATTAAGCATCTTATTTTATTAAATTTTTTTTAATTATTTGAATACATCATAATATTTAAATGATTTATCCATGATTTGAGAAAGTCAACTAGATATACACGATACAGAATACGAAGTTTCAAAAGAGAGTTGCTATTGGCATTCCAACTTTTACTTATTACACCCTAATTTCTTAAAATCCTAAACCCAAAAAGTAGAAATCTAGAAAAATAAAAAATAAAAATTTCTATTAACATCCCAACTTTTACTTATTTTCAGTCATTTACTTATTTTCTTTACTTTTAAGAGAGATTTACCCTGTAGACCTAACTATCGCATTTTTTTTATTTGCAATACTCCCATACACCATACACAAGACGGAATATGAAGTTTTAAAAGAAAATTGTCATTGGCATCCCAACGTTTATTTATTACACCCTAATTTCTTAAAATCCTAAGCTCCAACAGTAGAAATCTAGCAAAAAAATCAAAAGGAAAAGAAAAAAAGAGTTTTTATTGGCATCCTAACTTTTTCTTTTTCTTAATTATTTACTTATTTCTTTTTAATTTTAAGATAGATTTACCTAGTAAACCTAACTGTTATATTTTTATTACAAAAACTCTCTTGAAGTTCTAAATACTCCACAGGATCCTTACTTTTATGATATAACAAACCTTTGAAAGGGATCCATGTCATAAAATTCAAATTTACATGACTAATTTTGTTACTTAACATACCTTGGAGTGGATTCCAACCGCATCAATTTGTAGCATCTAAAAACATGATCTGATGCCACATGGTTATAAAGGACAAAATTCTAGGAATTTCGTAAAAAAAAAAAAAAAAAACTAATTTTCATTGATGTATTTTAATTTTAAATTTGAGAGTTCGGTGGCCATCTATTTTGAACAATTAAGATCAAGTTCAAAAAGTTTTGTTTTGTTTTTTTTTTTTTTTTTGAATTTGAGTTTTTCTATGAAATCTAGAAGGCTGACGTGTTGGATTGCTAATTTGATAATCCATATGGGCCCCACAACCCTTAGTAAGATTTTGTTCCTTTCTAAGCATGCTAGCCTCATTAAAAAAGTAAGGTTTGTTAAAGTAACAAACTCTATAAAGTAAGGGAGTTTTTGTAATAAACTTACAACAGATAGGTCTGCCTGGTAATTCTCTCTAACTTGCGGTGCCAATAGCAGCTCTCTTTCAAAGCCATGCCAAATAAATGGATGCTGTAAGCATTATCAAGCGGAGCCTGAGGAGCTCAACCCAAAGCCAAGCCCTAGAAAAAACTAACCCAACTAGAGAATACAGATTTCCTTTGTCCTCTTCACTCTCTTTCATTGGCTCTTCTTCTACTTTTTCAAGCTCTGTACTGTAGTCTTCACTTTCTGAACGAGCGACTGGTTCTATCAGAAGTGAGAAAGAGCTTAACACATTCCGGGGCAATCCAAACAGCTACAAACCTGTTCGGGATACTCTTGAGCCAGGATAGAGATACCTCTTCATCCAAACATCCCCCCATTCAACTGGAAGTTAAACGGTGGTGAGTCTCCCTTTCCTAACTGTTCTTCTTCTCCAGTCTTAAACAACAGTCTGCAATGGTAGTAGCTGCTACTTCAGTCGTCCTTCATTCAACAACGATCCCATCTGGCTTCACTGTCGTAAACACCAATAGGGTTTCTTTCAGACCATTCAACAAACACCTACCAGGCAACTCTTCCACTAAGATTTTTCACAACTCACAAATCCTAAGAAACCCTTTAAGATGCTCATACTCCAACATCTCCGAAACTCAAAACCGAAAAAACCCATTTTGTGGGTCTCCATTGTCGACAACAACAAGAGGGAGAAGAGCCCATTTCTTTAATCCCATTAAATGCTCTTATATGAATGTCTCCTACTCTGAAATCGACAACCCATTAACCAAAACCCTCAAAAATCTCAATTTTACTTCATTGAAGAATACCCTCTCTCAATTAACTCCATTCGACGTCTGTAAGTGGTCTGGTGTTCTTTGTTTCTCAATTGCAGCAATAAAATGGATTGTAAATCTCATGGTAAACCCCTTTTTCTGGATGTATTTTAGCTGGACTTGGCTATACTGGCCATGGTTCTTGGCTGTCTCTCTTGCAATTTATGGGTTTTATTGCCTGCAAAAGCATTCTCGTCAAGAGGCCAACATTTTTGAACAACTGGTTATAGTGACCTCGACGATTACTTGGTTAACTCTTGTCCCACCCGCCCATTTCAATGGTTTCCTTGAAGGATGGCCGTTCGTATTCTTCTTAGTCTACCATTATTTCTTCTTCTTCAATGTTAGCATCAGGAAACGCCTTTATGGTGATTACTATGCCCGTGAGCATGACCCCAAATGGGATATCTTGGTACCCATCTTGTATCGACTTTTGTTTTGTGTTGGAGTTATAGTTGGTCACTTTCTTGCAGCATTAGAAGGACCAGAATTGCACCTTATACCGGGCGGTTGGAGGAATTTGTGGATTGGGTTTTGGATTATGTTGACATTATTTATGCATTATCACTCAACTTTGTATCTTGCAAATTATTCGGAGAAGATAGTGGTGCCAACTGCAGTTGTGCAGTTTGGGCCATATAGATGGGTCCGCCATCCGATATATGCATCTGTAATGCTTTTGTTTGCTATATATTGTGTTTCACTTAAGGCACCTCTCAGCGCGCTCTTCGTAGTTGCGGTATGCTTAGTGTATTATGAACAGAAGGTGAAATTGGAGGAAGGTTTAATGATGGAGACATTTGGTGAGATTTATACAGATTATATGAGTAAGGTTAAGTACAAGTTCATCCCTTTTTTGTATTAAGTGTGCTTCTTGGGTACAATGTTGTTTATTGTACTACAACAAAGATTTGTAGGATTTTTTAAATTAAAAATAAATCAGGCTTTTGGTACAAAAAGTGTGGAATGGATTGAACAGCATCTTCAGTTTTGTTGGTCTTTACTCCTGTTACTTAATCAATCCTTTTTTTTTATAGCTTTTTATTTTTTTCATTTTAGTTCGGATCTTTGAGTGTTTTTGCTTTTTGTTAGCTGAGAATTGATTTGTATGGCTTGGGAAATTTTGATTTGCTGTTATTACCACCTTTCAACAAATTTGTCCAGTTGTACACAACAAGGTAATTTCCAAAAGCTTGTGTTGCTTCCCCTATAAGCCTAGAACAAAGACCACAGCTTAATATTCCTTTATTTTTTATTGTTGTTGTTGCAAAAGACTTCCATGCAAATTCCTGACTACGTTTGAGATTTTATAATTTGTTTGTGCTATCTATTTCATTATGTTTCTCAAGGCTTTTGACTTCACCAGTGATTTACACTACATCAAAAATAAATATGGTTACATCTTTTTTTTTTAAATTAAAACATGCCATCAAATCTACTTAGCCACCTTAGGTTGGATAAATTGTTTCCTTTTACAAGCCAATGCACCCATTTCTTAGTTTTTTTTTTTTTTTGTTTTTTGTTTTTTTTTTCGATAAGTATAACATTATATTAAAAGCAAAACAAGAAAGCGAACAAGCAAAGGAAAACAAACAACACAAGACCTACAAGAAACAAAAATTACAGATGATCCCAATTATCGAAACAAAGTCCTCGAAGGAAATGCCCAAGAACTCCTTGTTAAGCTTTGTCCAAATAAATAATAATCCAAGAACTTCTATAAACATTGTATACTCATTACCTATCTTACCATGAAAAACCCTGGTATTCCTCTCTTTCCAAAGCCCCCAAGCAATGGCCGAAGGGAGAATGGCCCACAAGAGTCATTTTCTATGAGAGTAGATATTGTAAGACCACCCCTCAAGCATTCTCAAAGATGTATTAGGAAGAACCCACTTCATGTGGAACAGGTGAAGAAAAGAAGCCTAAATGGCCCAAAGCACCCATTTCTTTTAAGTAAGCAGACTTATCCAAGCATGGCTCCTTAGAGCAAACAGATAAAGATTACTAGTTTTGTTTAAACATACATATCTTTACTATTATAATGAGAGAAGGCGGAGTAGAAGTGGTTCGACACCAAAATTTGAGCTCCAAAAATGCTCTCATTTTTACATTTAAACTTAATATAATCAGGGTCATTTTGGTCAAAAATCAAGAAAATTGCATTCTCATGACCCTAAAATAACATTGGTTAGTTTTCAAAATTACAAAATTATCCTTTTTTACTATGTAATCTTCAAAACAATCTTTTTATTAATATTTTAAATTTTAAGTAAGCCCTTCAAATGCATGTGCATCTGCACATGCCACCTTCTATTAAGAACTTAATGTTCATTTTGTTTTTCAATGGTGGTTGCAATTTTCCTTTCTTCTTTTCTCATTTTGTGAAGAAGAAGCAGATATGTTCATGGATTGAAGGAGGAGATCGATGATCGACGTTCCTTCTTATTAGAAGATTCGGGAGTGTCTATAATAACTTCTGTTCAATTTTTGTTTGACTGTGGCTGTGTTTTTTCTTTTCTTTTCATTTTTGGAAAAAGAAATAGATACATTCATGGATTGAGGGAGATGGATGAGTGAGGTTCTTTCTGAGTGACTTGTGGGACTGAGGAGTATACCTAATTATTGTCCCTATAATGTGTGGCTACTTTTCCATGGATAAGTTCCTTCTCTCATACTTAACCAGACATACGGTTGCTTTATTTTTACAAAGTGGGTGGTCTCTCTTACGGTTGCAAAGCCTTACTGATTCTCTCAAAGCAAAACTGGTAGAATGAGTACAATTGATTTGTTTTGGTGCAAATCTCCCAAGACCTGTAAAGGTTGAGAGAGGAGAGGAATCAAACAGCCACTTTGGCCAGAATATGTTTATATTCTTTATCGAGTGAGTAGTTTTTAATTAGTTCATTCAATAATTTACTTTTTTTCCCATTATTTTTGGTTATTGGATTTATTTGTCAAAATTGCTGTCGGTTGAATTTTGCTTTTTGTAATCACATCCCAGGTTTTGATTGAATCATTAATGTTCTAGAAATCCTTTCTGTCTATTTGTCACATTGATCAAGATTTATGGGCTGCAACAAGTAGGATTATTCTTCTGACTTTGATTCATGTGCAATGCTTGACACCAAATAAAATGATCTTCAGTGGCTGCCTCAGAGTTATCCCCTTATTAAGGTGGAGTAGTTTTTATATTTTACTTTTTAGTTTTTGGTTGATTTTTGTCCAATTTTATGCCATATAAGATGTTGCTTTTCTACAAAAATGGGCCTAGGTTTTTCTGAAGTGACTAGATTCTGGAGGTTCGGCTCTAGCTTTTATTGGTTATCATATGAAACAACACCATTGTCATTTATATGTCAAATCCCAAGTAATGGGGTTGGCTATACATCATCTATATGTCTAATCCCAAATAACAAAAGACTTAGCTTTGGACAGAGTGGAATGGAAGAACAAGATTCTAGCTAACCCAAAATTTTGGGATGACGCTTTCTTCTTGTGTAACCCCCAGTAATGAGGTCATAGACATGAATCCTACTTCACTATTAAACAGTTTTTTCGGATTCCTGTTAAGGGTTTGACACTTTTTACATTGGCTGTCAATTTGACATATCCATTCTTACAAATCTTGTCAAATGGAAAATTAATGCAAGTTTGGTTATAATGTGAATCAGACTGTTCAAAAGTTACCTAATTGAGCTTAACTCATATAATTACTCGTTTTTTTTAGTCCGTCCTTTCTAACATATTCTCATTTGAAGCTACACCTTGACTGTTTAATTTCTTCTATGTCTGAATCTGCTTGAGTTATTGTCGTTATTACTTGACCCTACTTGAATGCTTACTGAGAACAGTATTTGAATTTTCGTCCCCATCTCATCCTACAAGCTCACTTTTGCTTAACTGGAACCACATGATGCGGCAAAAGCATTTGTTTTGAATCAATTTAAATGCTGATTGAAAGAAGGGTCTGTTTAGATAAGATGCTTGGAAGTTGTAACTTATTTCACCTTTTAGGTTTTGACCAGAATGAAATAAAATAAGTAACACTTAATCAGTTATTATGGATCATGTGATGTCAATTGCCCAACTTAAATGGGAAAATCCTATCTGAGTCTTTTATGAAGTACTTAAGCTTTCTCTAGGTTGGGAGGAAAATTTATTTCCTAAGCATATCTTCATCATTGTCAAAGCCTGTACAAGCAGTGGTTCCCTTAATTACTGCTTTAATCATTGTGCTAGTGTCCACTAGGTTCATAAGTGGATTTTCAATCTGGAATCCATCTTTATAGCTTTAATCGATATATTAATGAATTTCAGATAATTTTGACCACATTCGGCTTTTTTCGATCCCAAAATTTATATCTTACAATTATGTTTGAAGGAGGATTTGTAATCTATGTTTCTCTCTCAGTGTGATCAAAACAGATAAATTAATTAGAAATAACTAGTTTTAACATAAAAGAAGAGAATTTTTAAGTAGATGAAATCATGAGGGCTGAAGAAATAATATAAAAACATATCCCTCTACAATTATTTTTAGTGTTCTTTTCGTTTCTGATGATGTCTGTGGTTGATCTGTTCAGCTGGTTTGACAGTTTTGTGGGTCTTTAGTTAGAATTTTCTGTTTTGCGTTGTTTATAGCATGACTTGTCTCTAAAATCTCTGCAGTTTTTGTGGATTATGGGGAATATTGTTGCTAATTATAGTACAAATGCTTCTTTGATGGGGAATTCCAATGGTTATGAAATAATTATCTCTTTTAGTAGTGAAAGATGGTCTGAAGTGTTGTGTATGTTTGAAGATGAATTCTCTGCCCTTTGTGAAATAGTTATATATTTTTCTATAGAAAAACAATGGTAGTAGGGGTTAGGTTTCCATGATAAACACGATTGTGGAGATATGTTATAGATTTTTTGTTCCATATAGTTTTATTATAAATATTTCCAATATTTTTTTAAAAAAAAATTGCAGAATCTGATTTCATGCTCACCCCTTCCATACTATATTTTAGGCTACCAGAACCCAATTTGCTTTCCAAGCATTTATGATTAGGTTTATTCTGTTTTCTATGTGTTTTAACATGATCGGGTGTGTGCATTGTTAATTCTAGTAGCAAGCATGTCTTTACTTCTCTCATTAAATATTTATTCTAGATATTTGGTGAGCAAGGGCAGATGCCTAGGAGTAAAATCTTGGACCCAAAATCTTCATTGTTTATGAATTTAGTTTCTATCGCCACTCACTACTGAGACATTTTATCTCCATAGTCTTGGTAAAAATTATACCAAAAAAATGTTTGATATTGCAGAATCTGGTTTTGTTTTCACACCCTTTCATGCTGTTGTTTTGGTCACTACATCTTTTCAAGCCTTGAGCATTTGTGATGAGATTGGTTTTATGAAAAATAAAAAAATTAAAATTAAAATATCCCTATGGTTTAATCAATTGTCGTGCACCCAAGTTAAATAAGCAAAGAAGTTGCTCCAAGGAACCAAGAATTTACAAAGTAATTGATAACAGGAGAAAGCCCAGGAATTGAGAGAGATCAATGAGAAGTTAACGATGAAAGGAAACAGAGAACGAAAAGAATCCATTCAATTGCAGACAACTGAACCCTCTGTATTGTGTTGATTTCAGTGAAACTAAAATTGTAACAAGTAGAATGCAATAAATAGGATGTTCAAGTAGCAGAAATATTATCCATGTAGAGATAATTCCGAGCTTGACTTCAGCTACTTAGCTCTGCAGCTTTGCCAAGATGTTCCTTACTCCTCCGTGGTAGCACTGGTGTGGTACTTGCCAATAATCCTTTGACAATCAAGTCAGAATTGTAGAGGAAGAGATTAATTAGGTTATGGCTTGATCAATGGGAGAGCCAAAAAGATCCCTTAGTTCTCACCTCCCTTATACATTCCCCCAGAAAAGGGTTTTCATTTTGATTCTTGCAAATCCGGGATTTGATCATGGTGGATCCCATGATCATAGTGATATTAATCAAACTAGAACTATCCCCATCACGCCCTTGGGCTCTTGGGATTCTCCTTATGACTCGGAGTTTAATGTGCAGACCGAGATCTGTAAGTATTTAGAGTTTGCTCTGCCCTAGCATGGCAGATGTCTTTCTTTGTTCCGACTTCCAACCAAGCAGATCTGGCTATTGACTTGATCTGGGTACCACTTTGCCTTTGACATTCGCTCTTTCACTCTTCTGATTACTGTCCTGACTAGGACATGTGTACGGTCCTGATTAAATACCAATTTTACCCTCTACAGTTCATATAAAGGTTTTCAAATGTTCTTGATGTGTTCGTGACAATGCTATATAAGGAACAAATAATACAACCAAAAACATCTAAGTTGTTGCTCCTGAAAAACAAAGATTCAGAGTTCAAAAGCATAAGATAAAATAGCAACAAATAATATAACCAAAAACATCTAAGTTGTTGCTCCTGAAAAACAAAGATTCAGAGTTCAAAAGCATAAGATAAAATAGCAACAAATAATATAACCAAAAACATCTAAGTTGTTGCTCCTGAAAAACAACAATTCAGGGTTCAAAAACATAAGATAAAATAGCATACTTGTCTTAATATGCCGTATGGAATGCCCCCTTAGCACATCTAACCCTTATATATCCGTAGTTGGGATTCTGTCATTTTTTTCACAGTTGTAGCAATCACTTCAAGCAACAACAAAAGATGTGTTAAAACAAATCAACTCATTTAGTCAAACAAAAAACCTCTTTAGACTGGATGGGTATGAATGACGAAATATGAAATCATCCCATGTCGAATATACTCAGTTTGCTAATGCCAATATGGGCACTTCCTTGTATCTCCACAAATCACACAATGCTATTAGTCCCAAGACATTAGAAATGGCTATCAATCTCTGTGAAATCGGCCAAAGGTGATGAGGACCACACTTTCGAAAGCCATCTGGTACGGAGGTGATATACCAATCGTAACAGACAGACAACTCACTTAAGAAGGTAGGGCAGTGTTGAGACCCTAAGCCCCTAGTAGAATGAAGGGATGTTCTTGGCTGACCTATCAATTCTTCCCTATTAGTAAGTTGTACAAAAGTGGTGTTATCATATTGTTGTATAAATGTGAAATCGAGTTAAGAAGGCATGAAGGCCTTGTCTTCTTTCTCTAACTTAACTTTAATTTTGTGCAGTTGATCCAAAATTTGATTGAAAACATTCATATGTTTTAGGAGATTCACACCCTCTATTATCTTTAAGGTATATAGTTGTTTTTTTTTTTATATTATAAATAACCTGTTGTTCAAGCTCTTACTAGTACAGAGATCTTCAACATTTCTCCCTCCATAGCATTAAACAAAATTCTATCTACAAGACAAAGTCGAATTGTGTTGGTCGTTGTTGACTCAATGTCTTCTCAATCTTCATCTATCATCATCTCGGTTTACTAGACTTTCTCATCAATGCCCTAGGTAGGTCTTGTTGAATCGAGATGTCCATTTGACTTTGCTAAAGATTAAAATTGCAATTCACATCGAATCTCTCCACTTCAAACTTCATAGCTATCGTGAAACAACTTAGTTTTGCTACACTTTCTCTAAAAATTATGTTTAGTTTTCCTTTGAAGTCCTCCCATGATCAACACAAGCGGAATTTAGAAATTGCAAACGGTCTTCTTCATCCCTTGCATAGATTCTTTATAATCATGACTGTGACAAACTCCAAGAAAATCTTATATGGATCTTTCTGATCCGATACCAATTAATGTGTGAAAATGCGGAAAAACCTTATCACAATTAAGCACAATGATACGCTATGTTAGTAAACAAACCAAATTTGTATTCAATCCAAATATCATAACTAATATTATCTATAGATATTTGAATGCACACTCTATAACTATCTCTCTTCTTCTTCTTCTTCTTCTTCTCTGTTGATTTTTTTTTCCGCACCCTATCCATCTTTCACTATCATTATGTTATCAGTTGGTTATCGCTACATCCAGTAATGTGTTTCCAAAAAAAATTCTTTGGACTTGTGTCACTGATCGATCATCCAAATATCAAAAATTTTAAAACTTATAATAGGTTACCAAAATGAATGCAGGACATTCGGCAGCTGATTATCGAACAGGTATGTTACTACATCATGAACATGTTACCAAATTCCAGAAAAAAAAAACATTTATGTCCTGTGATATAGCATCCAAAGCAGCAAAAAAAAAAAAAAAAAAAAAAAACAAATTCTGTGATTTTATAGCATCCAAAGACACAAAATTTATGGGCTTGCATGCTTAAATAAATAATACAAAGTAATTAATTAAAAAAATCATTTCTTCTTTCTTATGGGGCCCTTTGGAGCGCGCTTGCCCAGCAGCTTCTCTGATGTTGCTAGTTGTGGAGTGGTTTGATTTATTTAAGAGACATTCTATTGCTAATCTAACTTTTACTAACTTTGCAGAATTATTGGGGCCTCTGGATTTGCACATTCATCCAAACTCTTTTCACAATTCACAAGATTGCCAAATCTACATTTTGTCGTCTTTGATTCCAACAAGGAAGAAGATGATCCGTTTTTGTTGATTTTCTTCTTGTTTATAAGGACAAATTAATGAGAAGAGGTGAAGAAGATGATTTTGGTTAGAGGGATCCAAAGAAAATAAGTAGAGATTCAATGGAGTGTGAAGGTCCGACAAGAAGAGATGATATATTTGGAGAACAAATGACTGGTTCAATTGTTTGGTGGGGGTGGGGCGATTTGATATGCCAAATAGTAAGCGAAGCAACTTGAAAAGAGGGATTCTATTGCCACACCAAATTTTTCTTAGAGTGCCCCAATTCATATGTACATCACCAAAGAATTAGCACGTCATGTGCTCTTAGTAAAAGTTTGTGTGGCAGTAGAATCTCCCTTTGGTAAATGTGTAATGTGGGGTGCAATTTGATAGTGAGGAGTGCTCTAAAATTTGAGCAAAATAGCCAACTAGGGGAAGCAATGGGTCAAGTCGTGTTCGTGTCATGTTGAGCATAGTCACCAAGTCGGGGTTCAAGAATAAGTCGATAAGGGGAAAATTCAATAAAATAGGAAAACATTGGAAAAAATGTTGGGAAATAATCGAACTAGGTTAAGGCTATGTAATCGTTCCCACTAGCAGGTGTTCTCATATTATATCATCAAGTTCCATATTAAATTAGAATGATAAATCAAGAATTCTCATGTTGATATCATTTATACATGCACAACAAAAAATCATAGATCCATAATGTGGACACAGGATTTTCGTTTCCGAATATCTCAACCACTTTAAGGTTTTGGAGTCGCCACCATTCTTTTTGGAAAATGGTGTAAATGGTCACTTGTGATGTACTTTTTGAAAAATCATTTTTTAAGCATTTAGCGACTCTTGTACGGATAGGGCTCATTGGTCCAACTTTGGATCTAGGTAAGGGGATCCATATTATGGAGTAGGGAAGGTGTTAAGCACCTTACTCTCTCCACCTTTGGTGGTAACTTCGGATTCGATCAATTTGAAGATAAAATAAATAAAAAAAAGTCAGAAAGATCTAATATGTGCCCTCAAACGTGAGGGACTTTGATATTGATTTAAACTATTAAAGGCGTCCTTATTAAAAAATGAACCCTTTGATGACTCAAACCTTTCGTGGTGTGTGCATGGGTGTAAAGAAAGGGGAGAAGTAGAAGATGGGAAGCTAGAGGGGGGAGAAGGGGGATTGTTTATCTAAAACCTATCTTTTTCTAAGTTGACCTTCTTGAACCTTCAAAGGATGAATGTTCCTTGACTTATCTTGAATAGAAGATTGAAATAAGATGATGCTTGACTTTGAGAGTGATGTTTGACTTAAGGGTGAGTTGAGAGAGTTGGGAGTATAGGGTTGAGTGTGAGTATTGAAAGAGTGATTTTTTAGTCTTTTATTATATATTTTTTATTAGGTGGTTGTGTTGAGAATGATGAGGGATTTATAAAATTTGGAGGGTAATTTCTAGGGGTATAATTGGTTGAATTGATGGGAATAGGCGGAATGATTTGAAGTTTGTAAGAGGGGGTGTGTGTGAATTGAAGTAGATAAACGGATATTTAGGGAAATGGGGTTTAAATGGATCATTTATAACCTAAATAGATTGGATCCTTCAACCCATTTGGGTTGAGTGTTTAATTGGGTGAAATGAATGGTGTTTGATTGAGAGAATGTGGGTGTAAGAGGGTGGTTGATTGATTGAGTGTTTGGTGAGGTGAAGATGAATGGTGCTTAGTTTAAGAGAATGTGAGTGTAAGAGGATGGTTGATTAGATTTTGGGAGAGTAGAGGAGGTGATGACATGTGTCAAAAAAGGGTATGGAGATTGAGTGTTAGATGAGTTGATTAGAGAGAAGAGTATGGGTTTGATTTGTGATAATATATTTGTAGGAAATGATGAAGGTAGGTTAGAGAGAGGTATGGGTTGAGATGTGGGTAAATATTTTTTTAGAGAAAGGTGATGGGGGTAGGTAGTTGTATAAGGGAGGTGAGTTGAGGTGGTGACATGTGTCCCACCTTGATGATTTTAGGTGATTGGTTGTGATGTTAGGCTTGGCTTGAGAATTGGGCTTGGCTAGGATAATTGAGTAGTGGGTTGAATAGTAATTGATAATGGATTGAGTCCAATGGGCTTAGGTAGATTGGATGAGTTGAATGGGATTTGGATTGGGGTAGGTTGAGAAGTGTAGAGGTAGGGTGAAGAGTTTTTGGTTCGTAGGCAATGTGAGTAGGGCCTTGAGTCGTTTATTAAAAGAAAATAACAAAATATATTGGATTTTGAAGGTTTAGGCCTTAGAGCCCATTCCAATTTTAATAGATTTTGGGCACTTTGTATCGAGGACCCGATCAAATTTAGGTGTCTACAGCTGCCCCTATTTATAGGAATTACATACAAAGAATATACAAAACCCTAATTTGCATGGGCCTAAGGACTTTGCTCAGACAAGTTTTGAAAATACCGACTTGGTTTGACGAATTTGATAACATGAAGTGATACCCAAGCACGGGGTCTAACAGAGTGAGCCTTTTGATTTCCTTAACCTTGTGGCGCGGAGCTCGTGTGAGGCTCGGATTTGTGATAGTTTGGTGAAAAACTTTGAAACGGGAGTTTTCTAATGAGTCTTGGACAAATTTGAATTTCTCTTTTGTAGAAATGTTATTTTTTATTTTTTTGTTTTTATTATTATTATTATTATTATTATTATTATTATTATTATGTTATTATTATTATTATTATTATTTTCTTTTTCTTTTTATTTTTTTAGTTTTTTTATGAAATACGTTCAAATAATAAATTTAAAAAAAAAACTTTTTTAAAAATTAAGGGGCTTGTGATAATCCTTTAATAGGTCTACACGAAAGAGTCATTCAAATTCACCGTAACACTTTTTGATTGCAATGGTTGGAAAAATAAAAGAAAATATAATCCTCCCATGCTTTGAGTCTGATAAGGATATAGTCTACTATAAATAAGACGATTTCCCAGGCTAAAAGTCTGATAGGGATTGAACCAATTATGAAAAGTGGAGATGCAATCTAAGTATGTTTCGACGAGAATGATTTGACGTCTTTTACTTTAAACGACGAACCTATGAAATCTAAAGGAGATCAAAATTCTTTTTTAATTTAATTTAATTTTTCATTTTTTAATTTTTATTTAAAAGATTTAGAATATCGTGTAGTTTATACTTATGCGACAAGGAGTAACATGTAGTTTTAAGCTCTTATTGAGGAGTGGCGTGTAGTTGAGGCTCGTACTATGGAGCATCATGCAGCTTAAGGTCTTATTAAGGAGCAATATATAATTTAGGTTTTTACTGGGGAGCATTGAGCAATTTTAGATTCTTACTAAGGAGCGTAATGCAGTTTAGACTCTTACAAAGGGGCAACATGTAGTTTAAACTCTTACTAAAGAGCGTAATGCAATTTAGGCTCTTACAAAAGAACAATATGTAGTTTAAGTTCTTATTAATGAGCGTAATGCAATTTAAGCTCTTGCAAAAGAGCAATATGCAAAGAAAATGTATATGCAAAATAGTTTTGATAATTATTAGCTTCGAGTAATTCGATACCTTATTTTTAAGGAATAAATTGAACTTTTCGTCACAGGCCCAAAATACTAATTTGGCATGATGTATGCAAAAAACTCTTTGTTTGTTTTTTTCATTGTTTTAGTATGAGCAAAATGACCAGATCAAGAATCCGACTTTGTTGAATATTGATCAGGGTATGTATGTCAAATAAATAGTAGTTTTCCTCAATTCTTTTTAAGGTCTTTTAGAGTCATCCTCACCACCGATATCGACCAAAGTGTAGATAGTGGTTTTCGCCATTACGATGGCCACATCTACTAAGAATTGGAGTCGCCACCATTTATGTTGTAAGTGGGTGTGAATGGTCACCCGATATACATTTTCCAAAAAAATCACATTTTTGGCATTTTAGTGACTCACGATGGATAGGGATTGATCAAACCTAGGGATTCAGGATAAGCGGCTCGGTTGGAGAAAAGGGAAGGTGTTAGGCACCCTTTTCTCCCCGTCAAGTAGCGGTAACCTCAAATAACTCGATTATTTTGATTTTTAAAAAGTAAAAAATTAAAATGCCACGTGTGCGTGTTTGTACCCTAAGTAGGGATTTACTTTCGGCTCGATCATAGGATCATCTCATTGAAATAGATGATCCTAATGAATCATTTACCTTGAGGACCCTTCACCCAAAGTCCATCTAAAAACAAAATGAAGAGAAGATGGGGTAATAGAAAAGGGAAGATGTAGAGGGTAGAGAAGGAGAGAGGAGGGGGGTGTTCTTTGAACCCACCTTGATGCTTCACCCTTTTCTTCCCTTACTTTTCTTCTTCTTCTTCAATGTTTTCTTGAGTTGAGTCCTTAATGAGTCATGAGAGTATAACTCTTTTTAAATTAGTGTGAGAGAGTAGAGAAGAGATGAGTAAAGAGTTGAGAGTTGGAGTAGAGTGATTTTTGTGAGACTTAATAAGAGAATTTTTTGTAAGAGTTGGGAACCATTTTTGGGAAGAGGATGGGGGTTTTTATAGATGTTGGGAGGATATTTTAGGGGTATACTGGGGTGAGAGGTTGGGGGAGTAGAGAATGGCATAGGTTTTAAAAGTGGGGGGTATGAAATTAGGAGTTGGGAGAGGGGTAATTATGTAATGAGTGTAAATGGGTTGTGTTTTGATCCAAATGGTTTGGATCTTACCCAAACCATTTGGGTGGAGTGTTTGATGAGGTGAGATGATGGGTGTTTAAGAGGGTGGTTGATTGATTGAGTGGTGCTTGATTTAAGAGAATGGAGGGTGTAAGATGGTGGTTCGGAGGGTGAGGGAGATGGTGACATGTGGCATGATGTGTGGATGTTAGGAGTTTAGATTTAATTGATGGGAGAGGTTGAGTGCTTGATTTGAGAGAATGAGTGTAGGTTTAGGTTGGAGATATAGGTTTATAGAAAATGATGATGGTAGGTTAGGAGGAGGTGTGGGTTGGAGGTGTTTGATTTGAGAGACTAGGGATTAGGAAATTATGATGGTAGGTTAGGGGAGGGTGTGGGTTGATGTGTTTGATTTTAGAGAATGGAGGTTTATAGGGAGTAATGAGGGTAGGTTAGGGGAGGGTGTGGGTTGATGTGATTTTTAGAGAAAATGTGATGTGGGTAGTTAATGTTTTAGAGAAAAGTAATGGGGTGGGTGGTTTGATGAGGGAGGTGAGAGGAAGTAATGACATGTGTCATCTTTTGATGATAATAGAGTGATTGGTTGATGTGGGTTGTGGTTTATGGGTTATGGTTGTGGGTTGGATAATGAATTGGAGATGGATAATGATTTGTGGGCTTTGTAGTGTTGGGCTTGGGTTTTAGAAATGATTTTGGGTTTTAGGGATTGGTTGAGGGTTATTTTGGAATGAATTTTGAGGGTGTAGGTTGGTTTTAGATTTTAGGTGGTGTGGGATTAGGTTTAGGTTAGGGTTAAGATGAGGAAGATAGATTTTGAAGAATTGAAGGTTTATGGGCCTTATGTGGGCTTAGGTTTTTTTGGATTCGGAGATAGAGCGGTGAAGGGATAGGTGTGTTAGGCGTCCCAAGTCTTGTTTTTTAATTTTATTTATTTTTTTGTGATTTTTGAAATCATTGATTTGATTAAGATGCCACGTGTTGGAAAATCGGACTTTTTAGGGTCCGTTGGTAAATTTTATTGAGAATTCGTCATTTTCGATTTTAGGAATGGTGCGGCGAATATTGGGAAAGCGTAGGGTAGGCTGAGTCCTTTTGGTGGGTCTCCTAGACCATTGAAAGGTCTTAGGGGCCTCGATTTGATCAAAATGTCACTTTTCAATGACTTGGGTCCTTAAGGCCCATTGGCCAATTTATTCGGAAAATCGATATTTTTGGGCTCGTTTAATTTGGGGTGTCTACAGCTGCCTTCTTTGCAGGAATTGTGTGCAAAGAACTGCAAAGAATAGATTAAACCCCTATTTGCACGGGCCAGAGAACTTTGAAAAACACGACTTCGAATTATCGGTTAAATTGATGACTTTTGTAGAAAATGGCTACTCAAGCACAGGGTCTGACAGAGTTTTGCCTTATTAATTCCTTGATCTCGATGGCGCGGAGTTCGTGTGAGATCTCGGATTTGATGAAAGTTTGATGAGTTTTGAAATTTGGATATTTTTTTTTGTCGTGTTTTAACAAATCGGAGTTGAGTGCAACTCGAAAGGATTTTTGAAATTCTTTTGATTTTTTTTTTTTTGATTTTTTGATTTTTTGATTTTTTTTTTGTTTTTTTTTTTTAGTTTTTTAGTTTTTTTTTGTTTTGTTTTGTTTTGTTTTTACTCTATTTCTAGCATAAGTTAACCCTCTCAATTCATGCATTATCCCTTGTAATGACGCATTAGATCATTTCAACTGTGCAAGCGATAAGGTTGTTAATAGTTGCTACTGATTCAAGAGAGTTTTGCTGCTGGGCCACAAGTTAGTTTTCTCAATTCATGCATTGTCCCTTGTAGTAGTGTCTTTTGATCCTTTCAATGGGCAAGCAATATGGTTGTTAACAGCTGTCGCAGATCCAAGAGAGTTTTGTTGTTGGACCATAGGTTAGTCTTCTCTATTCATGCATTGTCCCTTGTAGTGGTGTCTTTGATCCTTTCAATGGTGCAAGCAATATGGTTGTTAACAGCTGTCACAAATCTAAGAGAGAATTTTATTGTTGGAGTCGAATCCACCAAGATCTGAAGGCAGGAAGACTACATAGTCTGAGTCGCCTCCATTAAGAACACATTTATTGTGACAATATCAACAGGTGCATAAGTTGCGAATGAGTCTATTGCATTGGTACTACTTTCTTACAATATCAACATACTCTTTTGCTCTTCTTGATTCATTATCACACCAATATCTCTAGCTTGCATGTCACTAGCCATAATACTCGCAAGGCGTTCGCACTGTCGATCTTAGGTAGCAACCCATCGCTTTTCTCCAAATCCAAGGTCAAAGTTAACCAGTGTTCTATGTATACTGTGAACTGCTTTGTCATCCACTTCTACATGTTCGACCCATATGACCTTAGAGTGACCATTTGGCATTTCTTAGATTACATAGCTTAATGGCTTTTTTCGACATCTCAATATCGGGCTAGGACACAAATGATCCAAGGAAACATCGACCACCATCCAAATCCCCTCGGCATGTTGTTCATAATGCCTTACAAAGAAACTTTCTCAAGTCGGAACCAGAGGTGAAGGGACTTGAAATTCTGCTATCATCACTTGAAGGGCTCCATTGTAGTTTTCTGCTACTCTTAGTGAGTCGTGATGCTTTGGATGCTGAGGTGGTGATGAGCCAGGCTACCCGGATTCGTGCTTTGGAGGAACGCCTTGACTCAATTTTCATTTTTTACAATGATGCTTGATCGACTGCGTTGTATTCCCACTTTTTGTATTTTCTTATCATTATCTGAATGTATGCAAAATATTGAAAGATTAATGCAAAGAAAATCGATTTTATACTAACTTGGCCTCAAGTGTATCTAATGATTTGAAAACTTGAAGTTTTAATAAGTCCTAGATTTTTCATCATCGATCAAAATAGTAGTTTTTTTTTTTTTTTTTTTTTAATTTTATGAAATGTCTTTATCAAATGAGTACGATAAATTCAGGATTTGTAAAATCTTTGGTTGTGACGATCTTGGTATTTTTGCCAACCACAGAGGATATAAACGTCAATTGCTTTTTAGGTTCCTTTAGAGTCATCCCCAATGCCCTGGTATTGGAATACTATTATCTGTTTGGGTCTTGAGATTTTAGAAAGATTTCACCGTTCGTAGTTTATACTCTTACGGGCTAGGAGTTTTTTTTTTATACCCTTATTGCCCCTGGTGCCAATTAGGTTTTCACCAGATCCGATTTCTACATTTTTGCGCATCAACGTCCTTTTTGGGATTTTCATCGTGCCGGTGGCTTTGATCTTGCGAAAGTTTGATTTTTTTACTCATAGCGCCATTTCTGGTTTTCACTATGCCCTTTCAGACTATACTTGTATTTTTAGATTTTTACATTATGGTTCTACTCGGAGTCTCTGTGTCTTTGTGACTTAGTGATCAAGTTGAGCTACGAGATCGGCGACTCTACTCTTGTAGTGGCACTCTTTCTTGAGTAATAGATCTGGATTCCTTCTCGAGTTTGCTGACGACTATTCGTGGTTCGACAACTCAAGTTAAGTCGCGAGATCGACTACTCTACACTTCGAGTACTCTTTTTTTTTCGAATATCCAACCTGGACTCCCCTTTCGAGTCTTCCAACGACTAATAAGACTTTGGAGGTCCGGACCAAGTTGCAAGATCATTGGTGCTGCCATTGTCATTGTGTTGCCCTAGAACATCCCTGATCAAAAAGGACTTTTGGTGGGACGAAACGTTGGTTTAGGCTTATGGTGGTGGAAGGATACAAAAAGGTTAGGGTCTGAATGAATTTAGAGTGGTTTAGACATGGGGCTCGTCTATTTTTGTTTCAAAAAGGTGATCTATGTCTCCTCCCAGCGTCTCTCAAACTTGTTTAGGCTGGAGATTTGGGTCGAGCTCATTTCAAGTGTCCGAGTTTTTTTGATTTTTTTGATTTTTTTTGTATTTTTAGCCGTTCATAGTTTATCCTTATGCGGACCAGGAGTATTTGGATACTTTTGATTCACTTTTCCTTTCTTTTGTTTTTGTTTTTTTGTTTTTTTTGTTTTTGATATCGTTTTGTAGTTGTTGACTTGCCCCAGTCTTAGGTTAAGAAATGAACGTGATGGCTCAAAAGGGTTGACTAGGGTTAGATAGTTTGTTTGGGATAACAATGATAGTCTTTCGTCATCTCAGGATCAGTTCTTAGGCGTAGTATTTCTTAACAATGTCAGCATTGATCGGTTGTGGGAAGACTTGTCCGTCTATCTCCGTAAGGATCAGAGCTCCTCCTGTCATTACCTTCTGCACGATGAATGGTCACTCATAGTTCGATCTGAATTTCCCTCTAGTATCTTCTTGGATTGGCAAAATTTTCTTCAGAACAAGGTTTCATGACGAGAAATCTCTAGGTTTGACTTTCTTATTGTAGACACGGGCTATTCGTCGCTGATAGATCTGTCCGTGGTAAATAGCTGCGAGGCATTTCTCTTCAATCAAATTTAGTTGATCGAACCGAGCTTGAATCCATTTAGTTTCATCTAATTCTACTTCTTTTAAGATTCGGAAGGAAGGGATCTCGACCTCTACAGGTAAAACTGTTTCCATTCCATAGACCAGTGAATACGGAGTTGCCCCAATCGAAGTCCTGAACGAGGTTCGATAGGCGTGGAGTGCAAAAGGCAACATGTCATGCCAATCTTTGTACGTAACTGCCATCTTCTCGATAATTTTCTTGATATTCTTATTTGCTGTCTCGACTGCTCCGTTCATCTTGGGTCTGTAGGGTATAGAGTTGTGATGAGTAATTTGAAAATCTTCTCACATCTTGATCATATCCTTGTTCTTGAAGTTTTTGGCATTATCAGTCACTAGTCCGCTGGGAAGCCCATATCTGCAGACAATGTTGTTCTTGACAAACTTCAGGACATTACTTTTAGTGACGTTGGCGTATGAAGCAGCTTCTACCCACTTGGTGAAGTAGTCGATAACCACTAAGATGAAGCGATGTCCATTTGCAGCTTTAGGTGAGATGGGCATCCATTCCCCAAAGAGAAAAAGGCCAAGGGGTAGTCATGTTATGCAATTCTGATGGTGGAGCATTGATCTTGTTGGCGTAGATTTGGCACAGATGGCATTTGCGAACATGCTGATAGCAGTCACTTTCCATTATAGACCAATAATACCCCATCCGCATGATCTTCTTTGCTAGCATATGACCATTCATGTGAGGTCCACAGACTCCACCATGTACAGTCTCGATTAATCGTTTTGCTTCTGTTTCTGCCACACACCGAAGTAAGACCTCGTGGTGCGATTTCTTGTACATAATGCCATTGCTGATGAAGA
Source organism: Akebia trifoliata (assembly GCF_017979445.1). Taxonomy (NCBI): domain Eukaryota; kingdom Viridiplantae; phylum Streptophyta; class Magnoliopsida; order Ranunculales; family Lardizabalaceae; genus Akebia; species Akebia trifoliata. The sequence goes on from NC_141379.1 coordinate 10,726,855, forward strand.
ATTGCCCTGCCAATTTCTGAATGGTTCTGCGATCATTTGATGTTGCATCTGAGGGAAGGGTTCGATCTTCGAGATATGCCCTGATGTCTGAGTACCAAGGTTTTTCTTCGGATTCTTCAACTTGGACAGGTAGATAATAAGCCGGCTCATCTTGAATTCCAATCTCAATTGGGTCGATGACCAAATCTTTTGAAATACTAATCATGGAAGTAAGTGTAGCTAGTGCATCGGTGAACTGGTTCTTAGCTCTTGGCATGTAAGTGAATGAGATCTAGTCAAAACGTGAGCTTAGTTCCTCTAGATACTCGTGGTAAGTGACTAGTCTCTGTTCCCGGGTCTTCCATTCTCCAGTCGTCTGATAGACTACTAAGCTTGAATCTCCGAAAACATCGATCTCATCTACCTCGAGATCTTATTGCTTTTAACCCTACTATGCATGCTTCGTATTCGGCTTCGTTGTTGGAGCATTGGAATTTCAATCTGATTGCAATTGGCACGTGGGACCTGTCTGGTTTGATCAAGACTGCCCCTATTCCGTTTCCTTTCTGATTGGCTGCTCCGTTGAAGTACATTTTCCAGCCTGATTCGTTATCATCATCTTCAATCTTAGTAAATAGTATGGTTTCATCCGGGAAGTTCATTTTTAACGGTTCGTAGTCAGACAGTGGGTGTTCGGCGAGGTGGTCAGCGATGGCTTGCCCTTTGATGTCTTTTTGAATGACATAGGTGATGTCGAACTCAGATAACAATAACTGCCATTTCGCCGTGCGACCTGTTAGTGTTGGTTTTTCGAATAGGTACTTCAGGGGGTCCATCCTGGCGATAAGCATAGTCGAGTAACTGAGCAAATAATGACGTAGTCATTGAGATGCCTAGACTAACGCACAGCAAGTCTTTTCAAGTGCCGAATATTTTACCTCATACTTGGTAAATTTCTTGCTGAGATAATAGATGGCATGTTCCTTCCTCCCTAATGCATCGTGTTACCCTAGCACACACCCCATTGACGTTTCTTGTACCGAGATATACATCAACAGAGGTCGCCCTGGAGTAGGAGGGACTAAGACTGGTGGATTGAGCAGATATTGCTTGATCTGGTCGAATGCTTCCTAACAGTCTTTATTTCACTTTTTTGGCGTGTCTTTCCTCAGTAGCTTGAAGATTGGCTCACAGATAGGTGTTAGTTGAGCTATAAACCGACTGATATACTGTATTCTCCCCAGAAAGTCTTGAACATCTTTTTTGAAACAGGTGCCTTCATTTCGAGGATATACTTAGTTTTTGCCAGATATATTTCAATGCCCCTTCTGCTGATGATGAACCCTAGTAGCTTGCCCGATGTTGCCCTGAACACGCATTTTGCTGGATTTAACCTCAAGCTGTATTTTCTGAGTCTGTCGAATAATTTCTTCAGATTCACCAGATAGTCTTCTTCAATGCTGGATTTAGCGATCATGTCATCTACGTAGACCTCCATTTTCCTTATGGATCATGTCATGGAATAAAGCGGTCATTGCCCGTTGGTAAGTCGCCCCTGCGTTCTTCAACTCGAATGGCATGACTTTGTAGTGGAAGGTACCCCATGGTATGATGAATGTGGTCTTTTCTTGGTCTTCTTCTGCCATTTTTATTTGATTATAGCCTGAGAAGTCATCCATGAACGAGAACATGCCATGCCCTGCTGTATTATCGACTAAAGTGTCGATGTGCGGGAATGGAAAATCATCCTTAGGACTGGCCTTGTTCAAGTCTCGATAGTCAACACACATGCGTACTTTTTCGTCTTTCTTAGGTACTCATACAACATTAGCCAACCACTCAGGGTATGTAGAGATTGCAAGAAATCCGGCTTCGAACTGCTTCATGACCTCGTCTTTGACCTTGAGAGTCCATTCTGGCTTCAGTATTCTCAGTTTTTGCTTGATTGACTTACTTCCGGAAGTAATGGGTAGTTTGTGGACAACGAGATCTGTATCTAACCCCGGCATATCTTTGTATGACCATACGAAGACGTCATGATAGTTCCGTAGGAATTCGACCATTTCTTATTTCTGTTGTGACGTTAATAAAGCACCGATCTTGACAATTCGTGGGTCCCCTTCAGTACCAAGATTGATTGAATCTGTATCCTCGATGTTTTGCTGAACAATTCTCTCATGACGTTCTACCAAGTCTTTGATTTTTTTGGGTGGGTACTCCATTTCGTCCTCAGACTCTTCTTCTATCCCCATGAGGTTGAAGTCGAGTTCGAGATCGAAATCATACTCATCCCTTTCAAATTTTGTTTTATCTGGATACTCATTTGATGGAGACAGATCCCTTGAAAACTTTTTTTTTGTGGAAAATATATATATTTTTTTGCAATTTTGAAAGCTTTTTGATTTTTTTGGTTTTTGAGAAATTTTTGATTTTTTGATTTTTTGATAAGTATTTGTTTTTTTGTTGCTTTTCGAATACCTGAAATAAGAAGAACAATAATGCAAATTTGTTAATAAAGATAGGGAGCCCTCAAAACAGTCTTTACCCAAGGACGAGGGCTCGTTATGATCCTCCCAATTGTTCAGAACTTCCCCTTCTCTGAGGGGGCGGATGAGATGAGCGAGTGACATGTTGGATGATTTGATTGGTGGTTCGAAGATAACCATGATCTCCGATTGATTGTTGTCAGATTGAGGCATGGTCCCTCCCAAACTTGGTGGGATGACGACTGATGCCCAGTCAATGCCCGTGGAAAAAGGTGATTCTTTCTCGTGGCTTGTAGTGATTTCCACTTGGGTGGATTCTAGAGCGGTCTCTGATGGACTTTCATCGGAATCCCCATTGAATAGAACATCAATGCCTTCTTCGAAGGATGATTGGGACTCAACGACTGGGTCTTCTTGAATGTGCACAGGTTTGGATTTTACCCCTTTTGGCCTTTTTGCTGGTTGTGGTTCTGATAAACTGTCAGGTCTAGTATGTGATTTTGGGAAGCTAACACTGATGTGAGGGATTCGGCCCAGATTCCAGACGTTCGGTTCACGATTTTACTTTCTTGCTAGTCGAATTTCTTTCTTCTTTTCGTTCATTTCTGCTATATCCCTTTTTGTGGGCCTGAACCCGAGACCAAAATAAGGAGTATGCTTTCTTGCTTCGACCGGTGTAGCTCTTCCACTTCCTTCCGGTCCCAACCCTTGTTTAGGTCGGTAACCTGCCCTTTTCATAACCCGATCAATCATCAGATTTGTTCTTGATAGCTTTGCATTTACCTTCTCTTTTCCTTTCTCGATGTAATTGACAACAACGAATTGATAAGAGTGATAGAGTGCTTTGTCTTTCATCATCTCAATGTCAATGAATAGAACATCTGGAGCTCTCCCAGCTGGGATTAAGTTCTCTGCCAAAATGGATATCATCTTCTATCCCATAATGAATTTGACTCTTTGGTGTAGAGAAGAAGGTACAGCCTCTGCTATGTGGATCCATGGTCTGCCCAGCAGTAAGTTGAAGGTTGTTGGTATTTTAATGACTTCAAATGTCACCTCAAAAGTGCAAGGACCTATTGTGATCGGTAAATCCACCTATCCCAAGGAATCTCTTCTTGAGCTGTCGAAGCCTTGGACGACCTTGTTGTTTGGTTTGACGTATGACCAATCAACGTTGAGTTTTCGGAAGGTCTTAAGTGGACAGACGTTAAGCGTTGAGCCATTATCAATCAGCACCCTGGCAACCATCATGCCCTTGCATATGACCATGATGTTTAGTGGCTCGACGTGCCTTGTTCCTTCCGGTAAAAATTCATTTTCAGTGAAAATAATGGGGTTGGGGGCCATGATCTGGCCAACCGTTTGCTCCAACTGCACTGGCGAGGTGGTTACAGGTACATGTGATTTCTCTAGAACTCTCAGTAATGCCTCTTGGTGTTCTTCTGATTTCTGCATTAGTCCCAGGATACTGATTTGAGCTGGCTGTTTGTTCAATTTGTCCACTATATTATGCTAACTCTTGAGAACGAGCTTAATGAAGTCTGCAGCTTCCTTGTCTGCCACTTTCACCTTTTCTTCCGTCTTCTCATCCTTATACAACTTACCCTTTCCCTTTGCTTTCCTTTTTTCTTCATCTGTCACCTCTTTTGCTGTCTTTTTTGTTTCTTCCCTGATGTTTACCCCATTTTTTGATAATTTCTAGCATTTTCCTGTCTTTGTCATACGGTCGATATCAGCTACCATTGCTTCCTTCATGGTTTCAACCCCGGTGGTTGTGGTGATAGTGGTCTCATAGCTCCAAGGAACTGCCTGATCGAAGCTATAGGGGAATGGTTTAGGCAATCGTATGGTTATGGGGGCTGGATCGGGTTTCATATTGAGGATGAGGGGTGGTGGTGATGATTTGGATGCAGTGGTGGTAGGAGGAGCTATATGACGATTGTATGGAATGATGAGTGGTGGACGTGAGGAGGAGGTGTATGGTATATGAAGGGGGGTCGAGTTGATCCTTGAGGAGCTGGTAGTGTGTATGGTATAACAAGAGAAGGTCGAGTCAAATTTTGATGGTTCGGTGATCCATAAGGTATAACTAGAGGTAGTCGAGTAGTAGTATTTTGATGAGTAGGATGGATGGTGAGGTCAGCCAATCTGAGTGGTGGTAGTGAATTTTGTGGTGCGTTGGTTGTGTAGTGGTTGACTATGTTAACCGTTGATGCCTTGGATTCCTAGGTTAGGTGGACCCTGATTTTTGTCCCAATAGGTGCTTTCAAATCCGAAGGATTGAAGTCGAGTTCTCCGCAGATGACATTTACCCTGTGCCCATTCCCTTCTCCATGGTGAGTAGGTAAGGAGTTTTTATTGATATTCTGTTGTTGGGGCGGGTTGGCAGGCCCATCTAGGATGAGAGCCTTTTTATCGATCAGGTTCTATACTTGATGCTTGAGTTGCCAGCATTGATCTGTAGAGTGCCCTGGAGCACCCATGTGAAATTCACAAAACAAGCTTGGATTGTATCCTAGTCCCTTTTCGGCTTCTGGGTTTGGTGGTCGTTTTATGAGGTACTCTTCGCTGAGAAAGATCGGGAGTAATTCTGATAGTGTCATTGGCAACCGAGTAAACACTCTGTTAACTCTGTTAGGCCACGCTTGCTGACCTTGCCCATACTGTGGTGCCACTGGTAGAGGATTTGCCCTGAACTGGTTTGAGGTACGGGGTTCCAGACTGGGGAGGTGCCGGAGCCCAAGAAGTTGACGGAGCTTGTGGTCTCGGTGCTGGTACTGGAATGAAGAGGGGTCGGTTTGGTTGTACATTGTTGACCTGTGTCTCTTCTCTCTTCTTTAGTATCGACAGTGGTTTTCTCTGAGAGGGGATCCCTACTGCTGCCCCTAAGCTTGTAAAGTCAAATATCAGACCAGTTCGGATCCCGTCCTCGACTCGGTCTGCTACCTGTACCAAATTTAAAAATGTGCCCGTAGTGTGCCCCACCAGATGAGTATAGAAGGCGTGCCCTAGTGTCGAGATGAACGTGGTGTTCATATCTTGTTTGGTCATCGTAAGCCTTATTTGTGAGGCTGATTCTTGCCACCTCTGTGCATATTCTTTCACCGTTTCTCTCTGTTTTCTCGTCATCTTGGCCATGTCGTTCCGATTTAGAACAACATCCGTATTGAATCGATAATTGTGCCAGAACATCTCAGCTAAGTCCTGCCAGTTCTTAATGAGTGAGTGATCCAATCTAGAAAACCATTTGAGTGTCGGCCCTGTTAAGCTCCTCTGAAACAACTGCACCAACAACCTGTCATCCTCGCCATACTGACACATGGATCCATAATATAACTTCAGATGCGACAGTGGGCATCCTACTCCGTTATATTTTTCAAACTCCGGACACTTGAACTTGGTCGGTAATTAAGCATTGGGGTAGAAGCACAGATACTTGAATCGGGTTCTGCTCATAGTGTTGAGGCCCTTCATCCTCCTCATCACTTCTTGTAGAGATTCGATTTGCTGAGCCAATTTTTCATCTGTTGCGCTTTTGGCTTCTATAGCGCTGTACTCACATTCATCGTCGGGAATGACCATAAGGAGTGGTCGATTCTGTGGAATATAGAACGAAGGCCCCTGGTATTCAGGCACTGCAGGTGACATTGTGGTCTGTGGTCCTTGTGGAGGTTGCTCGGGTAACTCTTGATTCAACCCTGATTCGTGTTGCTGTATCGTTTGAGCTTGTAGGATGCTGGCATTGGCTAACACAGTACTTACTATCTTTTATTGCCTCTCAATTATCTTTAATAGTGCTGTTATTTGCGGGTTGATACCTGACGCTTCGGTCACTGAAGGTAGAGTTAGTTCAGAAGAACTCATAGTGACTGTAGATGATCTCAGAAAATATGGAGGTATTTCTGACTGCTTGTATTTCTTTCGCTTGGCCACCTGTGGGTACAGAAGACCAAGCGTTACTATCTTGTTTACAAATAGTGAAGATGCATGATGTTTTATTAGGTCGGGTAAAGTTATTTATTATGAGTTTTAACGAAAAAGTAATTTCTCGACGCAGAGCCGGTATCAACACGGAGTTGGTAAAATGTTTTACAAAAGAATTACATCAGCACGGAGCTGGCATCAACACGGTAAAATGTTTTTTTATAAGAATTAGATCAGCACGGAGCAGGCATCGACACAGAGTCGGCATCAACACGGAGTTGGTAAAATGCTTTGAAAATGAAATTATCTCAGCATGGAGCTGGCATCAGCACGGAGCCGGCATCGACACGGAGTCGGTATAATATTTTGAAAAAAAAAATTAATTTCATCAGCTCGGAGTTGGCATCGACACGGAGTCGAAAAAATATTTTGAAAACGGAATTATCTCAGCAATGAGCTGGCATCGACATGGAGTTGGCATCAACACAGAGTTGGCATCAGCACAGAGCTGGCATCGACACGGAGTTGGTAAAATATTTTGAAAAAAAGTTAATTTCATCAGCAGGAGCTGGCATCGACATGGAGTCGGGAAAACATTTTGGAAAAGTAATTTCGCCAGCTCTGCTGGCATCGACACGGAGTCTAGAAGACATTTTGAAAAAGTAATTTCATCAGCACGGAGCTGGCATCGACACGGAGTCGGGAAAATATTTTGAAAAGGTAATTTCATCAGCACGGAGCTGGCATCGACACGGAGTAGAAAAAATATTTTGAAAAAGTATTTTCATCAGCACGGAGCTGGCATCGACACGGAATCGGGAAAATATTTTGAAAAGGTAATTTCATCAGCACGGAGCTGACATCGACACGGAGTCAGGAAAACATTTTGAAAAAGTAATTCATCAGCACAGAGCTGGCATCGACATGGAGTCGGGAAATATTTTGAAAAAGTAATTTCATCAGCTCGGAGCTGGCATTGACACGGAGTCGGGAAATATTTTAAAAAAGTAATTTCATCAGCACAAAGCCGGTATCGACGCGGAGTCGGGAAATTATTTTGAAAAAGTAATTTCATCAGCATGGAGCTGGCATCGACACGGAGTCGGGAAACATTTTGAAAAGTAATTTCATTAGCACGGAGCCGGCATTGACGCGGAGTTGAGAAACTATTTGAAAAGTAATTTTTGAGATAAATCGAGTTGGAACAACCTATATTTTTGGTAGTCTCCAATTCTGTTTTCTGAAATCACTACCGGTCAGGCAAATCTCCAAGGAAGAGGCGGCGCACAATGACACTCTTAAATCACCTTGTTCCCTGAATAGACGTAGTCTACCCCCTCGTATCAACAGGGTAAGATCTTTCTAGGCACCGACTTTGATCAAGGACTGCAATTGGTACTTTTTGAAATCTGATTTTTTTTTTAATTTAATTTTATTATTATTTTTCTTTTTTGAGAAAGTTGAATGCATTTGAGTTGATTAATTGGTTGTCATTTATGTTTGATTATGAACTTGGTTCGAAATTGGATCTGGATTCGACTTGTAGTGGATCTGGGTCTTAGACCCAGTCGAAACGGATCTGAGTCACGGACCCAGTTGAAAAGGGTTTGGATCTGGGTTGTGGACCCAGTTGGTATGGATATCGATCTGGGTTGAGGACCCAGTTTGGAATGGATCTAGGTCGTGAACCCAGTTGAAAATGGATTTGGGTCGTGGACCCAATTGAATTGGATCTAGGTCGGGGACCCAGTTGAAAATTGGTCTGGGTCGTAGACCCAGTTGGATTGGATTTGGGTCGTAAACCCAATTGAAAATGGGTCTGGGTCGTGGACCCAGTTGGATTGGATCTGGGTCTTGAACCCAGTATAAATGGATCTGGGTCGTGGGCCTAGTTGGATTGGATCTGGGTCGTAAACCCAGTTGAAAATGGGTCTAGGTCGTGGACCCAGTTGGATTGGATCTGGGTCGTGAACCCAGTTGAAATGGATCTAGGTCGTGGACCAGTTGGATTGGATCTGGGTCATAAACCCAGTTAAAATGGGTTTGGGTCGTGGATCCAGTTGGATTGGATCTGGGTCGTAAACCAAGTTGAAAATGGGTCTGGGTCGTGGACCCAGTTGGATTGGATCTGGGTCGTGAACCAAGTTGAAATGGATCTGGGTCATGAACCCAATTGGATTAGATCTAGGTCATGAACCCAGTTGAAATGGATCTGGGTCGTTGACCCATTTTTTATTTTGGCGATGGACAATAATGGGTTAGATTGTAGGCGAGATTACCACATGAGATGGGGTCAACTTTGATCGATAGGATGTATGCGAGTTTTGTTTTGATCAAACAAAGAAGGATGGCGAGGAGTAGGCCCTAAGTTTAAATATAAAAAATAATTCATTTAAGCATTTTCAAGCCTTAAACATCAAAAGAAAAATAAACCCGAGAACAAAAGTTGTCAAGTCTGATGTCGAAAACAAAATGAGCAAATTTTTTTTTAATCCGTGTTTCGAACACGGTTGGACATAAAATACGTCGAACCGTACTTGAAATAAGGACCAGTACGAATTTTTGGCTAAAATTTTTTTTTTTTTTTTTTAAAGTTTGTTAGTCCAAAATGAGGCACATTGCTTCTGGTTTTTGGCTTGGGCCAAAAAAAGTTACATTTTTTCATTTTTTTGTTTTTTTGTTTTTTCTTTGTGATATTCACACTTGGACGATGGTAGGGGAACTTCAAGCCTGAGAATCTTATTGGTCCGTGTTCAAGGCACGGGTAGAACAGTCATTGTCTCATCCGTGCTTTGAACACGGCTAAAGCATCTACTGTTTCATCCGCGTTTCAAGAACGGTTAAGGCACATTTTATCTTATTCGTATTTCAGATACAGGCGATATACATTCTATTTCATCTGTATTTGACGCACGGATGAGACATGTTTTTTTTTCCATCCGTGTTATGGACACGGACCAGAAAGAAATCCAATCACACCAACTGGTTTTCTTAGCCCTCGTTTTCAATGTGGCTCACTGTTTTTCATTTCTTATTGTTTTTTTATTTATTTTTATTTTTTTTGAATGATGCAATGCATTCCTCCCTCTTACCTAAGGGATGTAAAAAAGCAAAAAAACAGAAATAACAACCTACGATCTAACATGCCTTTTTGGGCTTACAACTTTGGCTTCAAGGCCCGAATACATTAAATACATACAACATTGCTTCGGGGGTTGATGTAAAATTGAAAACTTGTGTCCTAGCATTGTCTAATCGGACACATGCATGCGGCTTAATAGGTGGTTTCACGGCTACCCGATGTAAACACCTCATTTTTGCATCCGCCTGATTAATCAAGTCGTCAACCTGATCGCAAAGGTTCCCAATGATGGATGTCTATTCCAATGCTTTATTTTGTTACCAGATATGTTTCAGAAATCCGGATGAGGTATCTCGAACTGACAAAACTTAGAAACCACGCTACGCTAAGAAAATACGACCCCAGAAACATAGAAATCATCATCTTGCAAACCAAAAAGAAGCTTCACGATAAAAATCACTAAAAATGATTAAATTACCAAAATACCCCTAACCTCGAAACAACCTTAGAGCCTGCATTACGCTTAGGAAAACCCACTCAAACACATTAAACAACAAATCGAAACCAAGTAAACCACTTCGCCAATTTTCACAAAATTTGACAAAATTACGAAAATACCCCTCATAAAGTTCACAATCATTTCATACAAAAAACTTCATAAATGACAAAAACCAACATTCCCATTAAATTCCTTACGAAAAACTGATTCCAAAACATCTTGAAACATTGAAAAACGACTTAAAACGTAAAAAATCCTCTCCGAGGGTAAAATGGTAATTTCACAATTTTTATAATTAAAAAATTCGAAATTAATAAATAAAACATTAAATAATTAAAGTAAAACATTAAAGAAATTAATTTAAAATTTTGAACCTAAAAAATTGATCAATCAGACTTTCGGGTAAAATTGTTGAGGGTTCGTGGGATATTTCTTTAAGGATCCCTCCATTTGGGGGTCCAAAGAATTAAAGATATAATAGAAGGGGGTTCTCCAAAAATTAAAAGTAAATCAAGCAAGACTGAAGTCAAGGTATTAAAGTCAATCAAATGAAACTGAAGTCAAAATTAAAGTCAATCAAGCAAGACTGAAGTCAAGGTACTAATCGAGTCAATCTCATAAAACTAAGGTCAAAACCCTAAATCAAAACCCTAACCTAAACTAATCAAGTCAATCTCATAAGACTAAGGTCAAAACCCTAAATCCAAACCCTAATCTAAAACTAATCAAGTCAATCTCATAAGACTAAAGTCAAAACCCTAAACCCTAAAGACTAAGTCAAAACCCTAATTGAAACCCTAAAAGAAACCCTAATCAAACCCTAAATGCTTCTAAAAACTTTATAAATAGAAGCCTCCACACCCTCTTTTCGTATCAAAGAAAAAACCCTAGGATAAGTAGGTGAAGAAGCCTCCACAACCCCGCCAAAACCCTAATTTTGGAGCCCCAACTCCTTCCCTAACACCCATACTCCTATTTTAGCCTAAAAAACACCCAAAAACCTCCCAAAAACATCCCAAAAATCCATCACAAATTCAAAGCATTCAGATCCAAGAAGGAGACACCTTGCCTCGGAGATCAGAAATCAGATCCAGAGACAAAACGAAGCAAGGAGTATGGTACAAAGAACTATTTTTCAGATCTGAGGGAATAGTGATTTTGCAGATCGAAGGTAAGGTTTTTTATTATTTTTTTAATCTAGGTTTTATCATTAGCAATGTAGATCTATTTGGGATAAGTAGAGACCGGCATTGGCCGGGCGGGGTTGGTGCCTAACACCTTCCAACCCCGTAACATGATCCCCAGATTCAGATTTCTATAGTAGATTAGTTCTTTTTATCCATTGTAGGGTCAAATTGGTTCCTAGACCGTAATAACTAGGTGGCGACTCCCAAACCTCAAGGGTCAAAAGCGGATCCGCGCACCCCGCGGATCGAGGGCGCTTTCAGTGGCGACTCCACTGGGGACTATTGAGGATCAAACTTGAAAAACCCCAAGTATGGGAGCATTGCCAAGATGACCTAGTTTTTTTTTTTTATTTTAGTTGGATTTATTTTATTTATTTTTTCTATTTATTTATTTTTTATCTTGATTGTAGATGATTTTGGGTATTGCATTTTTTTCTCCAATTAAGGATCACTTTTTGATGACCCTTAAATAATGAAATTCAAATTGACCTATGAAAATGATGGAATGATGAAGGTTGGACAGAAATATTAAAACACTTTTAAAGAATATTCTAGTGAGAATTAAGTCTGGGAGCCTTTAATTAAACATAGATCTCGTCGAGTAGATTAATTTAGAATCTGAGTTCACTCAATTTCGTTATCGGAAGCCTTAGATATCATCGATGCAAGTTCAATCTGTAAATCTGGAATTATTTCTGAATGAAAGTTGGGACAGTAACGTTAAAACTTTTTTACAGAACATTTTAGTGGGAATTAAGTCTGGAAACCTTTAATAAAACATAGATCTCGTTGAGTAGATTAATTTAGAATTTGAGTTCACTCAATTTCGTTATCGGAAGCCTTAGATATCATCGATGCAAGTTCAATCTGTAAATTGGAAGGCATTGGAGTGAAAAAAAAGATCAAATCGTCGCAAGATCAAATATCATAGGCAATGAAAACCTAAAAGGGCATCGATGCACAAAAATTTATGGAACTAGACTTGGTGAAAATCGTAATTGGCACCTTGGTATGGACGCAAAAAAAAAAAAAAAAAAGAAATATCACTTATATCCCCAAATCACTTCATTTCGAAAATGTTCGAAGTTTGAATAATCATCGATCTATCAATATCTTGAACAAATTTTGATGTCTACTACTAATCACCAATCATAACACAATCCTTTATCTCATTCTCAAACACCATCCAGTTTTTTTTATTCTTTGTATAGACACCCCAATTTGAACGGGCCCATACTCGAAAGGGCCCAAAAATATCGATTTTTCGAATAAATGGGCCAACGGGCCTTAAGGGCCCAAGTCATTAAAAAGTGACATTTTGACCAAATCGAGGCCCCTAAGACCATCCAATGGTCTAGGAGGCCCACCAAAAGGACTCGGCCTACCCTATACTTTCCCAATATTCGTCGCACCATTCCCAAAATCGAAAATGACGAATTCTCAATAAAATTTACCAACGAGCCCTAAAAAGTCCGATTTTCCAACACGTGACATCTTAATCAAACCAATGATTTCAAAAATCACAAAAAAATAAATAAATTAAAAAACGAGACTTGGGATGCCTACCACACCTATCCCTTCACCGCTCCATCTCCGAATCCAAAAAAAACCTAAGTCCACCTAAGACCCATAAACCCTAAATTCTTCAAAATCTATCTTCCTCATCTTAACCCTAACCTAAACCTAATCCCACACCACCTAAAATCTAAAATCAACCTACACCCTCAAAATCCATTCTAAAATAACCCTCAACCAATCCCTAAAATCCAAAATCATTTCTAAAACCCAAGTCCAATACTACAAAGTCCACAAATCATTATCCATCTCCAATTCATTATCCAACACACAACCATAACCCATAAACCACAACTCACATCAACCAATCACTCTTTTATCATCAAAGATGACACATGTCATCACTTCTCTCACCGCCCTCCCGCATCAACCACCCACCCCATCACCTTTCTCTAAAACATTAACTACCCACATCACCTTATCTCTAAAAATCACATCAACCTACACCCCCCCTAACCTACCCTCATTACTCCCTATAAACCTCCATTTTCTCAAATCAAACACATCAACCCACACCCTCCCTTAACTTACCATCATAATTCCCTAACCTCTATTCTCTCAAATCAAACACCTCCAACCAACACCTCCCCCTAACCTACTATCATCATTTCCTATAAACCCATCTCTACAACCTAAACCTACAACCATTTTCTCAAATTAAACACTCAACCTCTCCCATCAATTAAATCTAAACTCCTAACATCCACACATCATGCTACATGTCACCATCTCCTCACCCTCCAATTACCATCTTACAACCTCCATTCTCTTAAATCAAACACCCTCATCAATCAATCAACCACCCTCTAAACACCACTCAATCAATCATCCACCCTCTTAAACACACCATCATCTCACATCACTAAACACTCCACCCAATGGTTTGGGTAAGATCCAAACCATTTGGATCAAAACACAACCCATTTACACTCATTACATAATTACCCCTCTCCAACTCCTAATTTCATACCCCCACCTTTAAAACCTATACCATTCTCTATTCCCCCAACCTCTTATCCCATTATACCCCTAAAATACCTTCCCAACATCTATAAAAACCCCCCTCCTCTTCCCAAAAATGGTTCTCAACTCTCACAAAAAATTCTCTTAGTAAGTCTCACAAATATCACTCTACTCCCAACTCTCAATTCTTTACTCATCTCTTCTCTACTCTCTCACACTAATCTAAAAAAGTTATACTCTCATGACTCATTAAGGACTCAACTCAAGAAGACATTGAAGAAGAAGAAGAAAAATAAGGGAAGAAAATGGTGAAGCATCAAGGTGGGTTCAAAGAACACCCCCCCTCCTCTCTCCTTCTCTACCCTCTACATCTTCCCTCTTCTATAACCCCCTCTTCTCTTCATTTTGTTTTTAGATGGACTTTGGGTGAAGGGACCTCAAGGCAAATGATTCATTAGGATCATCTCTTTCAATGAGATGATCCTTTGATCTAGCTGAAAGTAAATCTCTACTTAGGGTACAAACACACACACGTGGCATTTTAATTTTTTACTTTTTAAAAATCAAAATAATCGAGTTATTTGAGGTTACCGCTATTTGACGGGGAGAAAATGGTGCCTAACACCTTCCCTTTTCTCCAACCGAGCCGCTTATCCTGAATCCCTAGGTTTGATCAATCCCTATCCATCGTGAGTCACTAAAATGCCAAAAATGTGATTTTTTTGGAAAATGTATATCGGGTGACCATTCACACCTACTTTCAACATGAATGGTGGCGACTCCAATTCTTAGTAGATGTGGCCGTCATAATGGTGAAAACCACGTATCTACAGCTGACGACTCCACTGGGGACTTATGGTTCACCCCTCGTGATAAGTCGATTTTCTTGATATAAAAAAAAAGTTTGTTTACTAACATTGTTTGTTTGTTGTTTGTCTCTTATTTTCTTATTTTTATTTAATTTTATCTTTCAAGTTCAAATTGTAATATTTATATACTTATGTTGTTTTTGTTACATGTTTGTAAGGGGGTCGATGAAAAGAAATGAAAAAAAAATGGCACGTGCACATGCGAGCATAGCCCACTTGCAAGCCACCCCACCCTCAACATACTTAGCCCCGATGCTTAGTAGTTCCACGGCTTGAGATCGTTATTTCAAGTGTCGGGAATGAACACATCAAACTCGATCACCAACCAACGACATTTGTACTTCGGTATGCATCGAGGTTTGAAGATCGGGTGAAAGCGCCCTCGATCCGCGGGGTGCGCGGATCCGCTTTTGACCCTTGAGGTTTGGGAGTCGCCACCTAGTTATTACGGTCTAGGAACCAATTTGACCCTACAATGGATAAAAAGAACTAATCTACTATAGAAATCTGAATCCGGGGATCATGTTACGGGGTTGGAAGGTGTTAGGCACCAACCCCGCCCGGCCAATGCCGGTCTCTACTTATCCCAAATAGATCTACATTGCCAATGATAAAACCTAGATTAAAAAAATAATAAAAAACCTTACCTTCGATCTGCAAAATCACTATTCCCTCAGATCTGAAAAACAGTTCTTTGTACCATACTCCTTGCTTCGTTTTGTCTCCGGATCTGATTTCTGATCTCCGAGGCAAGGTGTCTCCTTCTTGGATCTGAATGCTTTGAATTTGTGGTGGATTTTTGGGATGTTTTTGGGAGGTTTTTGGGTGAATTTTAGGCTAAAATCGGAGTAGGGGTGTTAGGAAAGGAGTTAGGGCTCCAAAATTAGGGTTTTGGAGGGGTTGTGGAGGCTTCTTCACCTACTTTTCCTAGGGTTTTTTCTTTGATACGAAAAGAGGGTGTGGAGGCTCCTATTTATAAAGTTTTTAGAAGCAGTTAGGGTTTGATTAAGGTTTCTTTTAGGGTTTCAATTAGGGTTTTGACTTAGTCTTTAGGGTTTTAGGGTTTTGACTTTAGTCTTATGAGATTGACTTGATTAGTTTTAGATTAGGGTTTGGATTTAGGGTTTTGACCTTGGTCTTATGAGATTGACTTGATTAGTTTAGATTAGGGTTTTGATTTAGGGTTTTGACCTTAGTCTTATGAGATTGACTCGATTAGTACCTTGACTTCAGTCTTGCTTGATTGACTTTAATTTTGACTTCAGTTTCATTTGATTGACTTTAATACCTTGACTTCAGTCTTGCTTGATTTACTTTTAATTTTTGGAGAACCCCCTTCTATTATATCTTTAATTCTTTGGACCCCCAAATGGAGGGGTCCTTAAAGAAATATTCCACGAACCCTCAACAATTTTGCCTGAGAGTCCAATTAATCAATTTTTTAGGTTCAACTTTTTAAATTAATTTTATTGATGTTTCATTTTAATTATTTAATGTTTTATTTATTAATTTCGAATTTTTTAATTATGAAAATTGTGAAATTACCGTTTTACCCTCGGAGAGGATTTTTTATGTTTTAAGTCGTTTTTCAATGTTCCAGGATGTTTTGGAATCAGTTTTTCGTAAGGAATTCAATGGGAATGTTGGTTTTTGTCATTTATGAAGTTTTTTGTATGAAATGATCGTGAACTTTATAAGGGGGTATTTTCGTAATTTTGTCAAATTTTGTGAAAATTGGCGAAGTGGTTTACTTGGTTTCGATTTGTTGTTTTATGTGTTTGAACGGATTTTCCTAAGCATAATGCAGGCTCTAAGGTTGTTTTGAGGTTAGGGGTATTTTGGTAATTTAATCATTTTTAGTGATTTTTATCGTGAAGCTTCTTTTTGGTTTGCAAGATGATGATTTCTATGTTTCTAGGGTCGTATTTTCCTAGCGTAGCGTGGTTTCTAAGTTTTGTCAGTTCGAGATACCTCATCCGGATTTCTGAAACATATCTGGTAACAAAATAAAGCATTGGAATAGACATCCATCATTGGGAACCTTTGTGATCAGGTTGACGACTTGATTAATCAGGCGGATGCAAAAATGAGGTGTCTACAGATGCCCCTCTTTGGCAGAGGGTTGAAGCAAACTAGATAACAAATCTATCTTGGTAGATTAGTGCGATATCCGAATGCCAAAGCTAGTGACAGTTCATTTTGCAGCCTGATTTAACAATTCGTCGGGGTATTCGGATCATTGAGCATAAAACTCTCCCCGAACTAGAAAAATGTCAGGTCCTTGAGCGCGAGCTCTCACTGGCAGTGTCAGATCCTTGAATTTTGAAAAATTCTCCTTGACTGATATAACAACTGTGCAAGTGTGTGGGCTCAAAATCTGAGATAGATTTCAAAGAGTTTGAGTTGGAAATGAGTCAAAATGAAGTAAATTTAAACTGAGCGTAAACTGAGCATAAATCCAAGAAAACCCTTGGCGGCAACCGAGCAAGGTCCAAGATAACCCTTGGCGGCAACTGAGCAAAATCCAAGATTACCCTTGGCGGAAACTTAGCAAAGTCCAAGATAACCCTTGGCGGCATTTGAGCAAAATCCAAGATAACCCTTTGCGGCATCTGAGTAAAATCCAAGATAACCCTTGGCGGTAACTGAGCAAAATCCAAGATAACCCTTAGCGGAAACTGAGCAAAATCTAAGTTAACCCTTGGCGGCGACTGGCGGAGCATAATCCGAGCAAACCCTCGATGGCATCTGGCTGAGCAAAATCTGAGATAACCCTCGGCGGCAACTGGCTGAGCATAATCTGAGCAAACCCTCGGTGGCATCTGGCTGAGCATAATCCGAGCAAACCCTCGGCGGCAACTGGCTGAGCAAAATCCAAGATAACCCTTGGCGGCATCTGAGTAAAATCCAAGATAACCCTTGGCGGTAACTGAGCAAAATCCAAGATAACCCTTGGCGGAAACTGAGCAAAATCCAAGTTAACCCTTGGCGGCGACTGGCGGAGCATAATCCGAGCAAACCCTCGGTGGCATATGGCTCAGCAAAATCTGAGATAACCCTCGGCGGCAACTGGCTGAGCATAATCCGAGCAAACCCTCGGTGGCATCTGGCTGAGCATAATCCGAGCAAACCCTTGGCGGCAACTGGCTGAGCAAAATCTAAGATAACCCTTGGCGGCAACTGAGCAAAATCTGAGATAACCCTCGGTGGTAACTGGCTGAGCATAATCCGAGCAAACCCTCGGTGGCATCTGGCTGGGCAAAATCCGAGCAAACCCTCGGCGGCAACTGGCTGAGCAAAATCCAAGATAACCCTTGGCGGAAACTGAGCAAAGTCCAAGATAACCCTTGGCGCCATCTGAGCAAAATCCAAGATAACCCTTTGCGGCAACTGAGTAAAATCCAAGATAACCCTTGGTGGTGACTGAGCAAAACTGGCACAGGAATGAAGGACTTTTGAGAAAGAATGAATGAATTTGGAGAAGACTGATCAGAGTGAATTGAATAAATCTGGAAGATACTGAATTTGGAAGAGAAATGATCGAATCCAGGAATGATTGGATCTGGGAATACCATATTAGTTGATCTCTGGACATAGTCAATGTGAGATTCAGAATGCATTTGTTTGAACCTCAAGGTTTTATCAAAAAAGTTTTGTAAATTTAAAACCTGAGTTTGAACCTCAAGAGTTTTTTGAAAAACTGCTATCAAGAGGGTAACCTTAGTTTGGAGTTCTCATTTTAGGATTAACATTGCTCAAAAACAAAATGTCCCTAGTTTGACAATAAACATGGCATTGAAAATAATTGAACACATCATTAAAAAATGCCCCTAGTATAAGGGGGGAAATTACATATCTAGAGGAGAAAGAAAAAAAATGCCCCTTGTATGAAGGTTTGAAATATTTGATTACCACAAGCGCAATAAAGATCCAACTTTTAATTTTATTAAAGATTTTGAGTCAGGCTCAAGAGAACAAAATATTTCCTTTTGAGACTCATCATAGAATTCACCATTCTCTCCATTGGTTCACTTGGGGAAGTAAGAATTTTCAGATCGATCGTAGACAAGATACTTGTGGCTTCTGAATCTATGCCTGGTTTAAGCTGAGTATTGAACTTGATTATTCGGATTTCTGATGTTTCAGCTCGAACTGCTCTCAGCTTGGGATTTTCTTCTTTTTTTTTTTATTGCTCTAACTTTTGCCTAGATCGCCTTTTCCAGGTTTTCAATCTATCGAGCTTGCTCTAACTTTTGCCTAGATCGCCTTTTCAGGTTTTCAATCTAGCGAGCTTTTCTTTTTTTTCTTGGCTCTGATTGTTGCCAAAGTTGTCCTTTCAGATTTTCAACTTTGCGAGCTTGCCTTAATTTTTGCCTAAGTCGCCCTTTTAACTTAGCAGGCTTCATCATTTTTTTTTATCTTTTTTTTTTCTTTTCCTCTGACCTTCTAGAATTACTGTCTGATCATGTTCTACTACCCTCCTTGACTTTTCACACGGTACTTAGGAGGACTTTTATAGGTAGGCTTGGGACTAGGCATAAAATGAAAGGGATTTTGAGGCTCAAAAACCCAAATGCCCCTTGTGTGGCATTTCATTTAAACTTTTTCTTGAATTTTCTTCCCCATTTTTTGAATTTTTTCTTTTTAGATTTTTTCTTCATCGGGGAATCTATTTTTTATTTTGGTGTGGTCGGGCCTGAAGTAACTTCTCAGGTTGCCTACGTACCCCAAATTTTTGGGATCAGACCAAAACGTAGTTCGGATTTTTCCCTCCCCTAGGTTAGGTGATCAGGCTAAGAAATAAAAGGCACAATTTTTCTCTTTTTGAACAGGCTGCAAAGGGGTTGAGAAATGAGATAAAGAATTAGGTAATAGGAAAATTGATTCGGCCAAAAATGGCCTCCTTAAATGTAGTACCGTTTGATTTGGTCAAGGTTGGTTGGTTCTGGTAACTCGATTCCATCATGATCTTGAAGCCTGACAGCTTTTCCTGGTAGTATCTCCTTGATGATGTACGGACCTCCCCAATTTGGTTTGAACTTCCCTCTAGGGTCAAAGATAGGTGCCCGATTCTCTTTGAGTACTAAATCCCCGACTTGTAAGTGACGAACCTTGATCTTTTTATCAAATGCACGGGCAACTCTTCTTTGATAAGCTTGCACGTGATACAAAGCTCTCAGTCGTTTTTCTTCAATCAAATTCAATTCTTCATACCGCTGGCGAACCCAATCTGTTTCTGACAACTGACTTTCCAACAAGACCCTCAGAGATGGAATTTCCATTTCAACTGGCAAGACTGCTTCCATGCCATACACTAAGGAGTAGGGAGTAGCTCCAGTAGAGGATCGAATTGAAGTTCGATATGCCCATAGTGCAAATGGCAGTTTTTCAGACCAATCTCGATGTGATTGACACATTTTCCTAATGATAGTCTTAAGATTCTTATTAGCTGCTTCGACTGCTCCATTAGTCTGAGGGCGGTAAGGAGATGATTTGTGGTGTGAGATTTTGAACTTTGAACACAAAGTAATAACCTCAGCTTTGAAATGTGACCCGTTATCAGAAATCAGTTCTGAAGGTACCCCGTATCGGCTGATGATGTTCGTTTGGATAAATTTTGCAACTCGAGACGCAGTGAGAACAGCATAAGAGGCAGCTTCGACCCACTTAGTAAAATAATCGATAGCAACCAAAATGTATTCATGCCCATTTGATGCTTTAGGCGATATTTTACCAATAATGTCGATTCCCCAAACTGAGAATGGCCATGGTGAAGTAGACCAACTAATCGAGAAGGTGGCACATGTATGAGATTTGCATGTATTTGGCATTTGTGGCAGGTCTTGACCATGTGATGACAATCTGTTTCCATCGTAGGCCAGTAGTACCCTTGTCTCATAATTTTCTTAGCTAACATTTTCCCACTCATGTGAGGGCCGCATTCTCCTGAATGTAGTTCAACCATTATCTGTTCAGCTTGATCTTCATCGACGCACGACAAATGAATCCCATCATAAGACCTTTTGTACAAACTTCCTGCGCACAGGATGAATTGAGATGCTAATCTTAAAAGGGTTTGCCGTTCCTTCCTCGATGCTTCTTCTGGAAATTCTTGTTTTCCAACACCTTTTTAATATCTGTGTACCACGGCTTTCCATCGGGTAGTCGAGTAGCAATATTGATCTGACAGCAATATGCAGGTTTGTCTTTGACTTCAACAGTGATCGGCCTCAA